>NC_043766.1:22380410-23580410 GCF_902148845.1 Salarias fasciatus | reverse complement strand
AAAAAAAGGGAACTTAATCTGCAGTTTTTAGAAAAGACGAAAAGTTGCGGAGTTGCAACTATTTGTGAGTTCACCATTAGTGCAGCTCTAATACATCCACATGGGCAATAATCTGGTTATATGCTTGAATAAAAATCCTTCTCCTTCTGAAAATGTGTTTTGGTCTTTATGTTCTTTCGGCTGTTTGACTGTAACTGTTCAGAGTGATAATATGTGGAGAGTTTGAGATTTACAGGTTTTTTTTTTCAAGCAATATGCTGAAATTTTCTGAAGTTTTAGTGGAAGCATTTACCTGTAAGCAAACTGGTGACATTGAGACTGCTTTGAAAGCCAGTTCTGGAGCAACAGGGAGTACACCACACTAAAGTTATGTTGTAGGAGTCATGTTGAGATAAAAGTGTTTGAAACTATAAAATTGGATATATTTGCCTTGTCATAGATTGTGGAATCTTCAAGGAAGGAGCAGACATAGATTTCCTGGTGACTGGTTTTATTTTAATACTTACTTGAGCATCGGGGCAGAGGGGTCTAATCAGTCATGTATTGAGTGTGAATTCACATGAGGCACGTCTTTGGATGGTTTGACTCGACGACTTACGCTGCTAGCTCCAATCTGCTTTTTAATTAATCAGGAAGGACCCTCCCAAGCACTGTTTGACATTTTTACCTCTTGAAAGATGACTGCACAGCATCATTATATACAGTAAGTGATTATACTGACTCGATGGAGAATTGTGAAGTGAGATTATCTCTCTGTTCTTTCTTTTAGTCACCTCAGTGACTGAAAACCATAATATCAGTGAATCAATATTTGTTTGGGATTTTTTTTCCAACAATAGAAATGTATTCCAAGGATCTGACAAAGACACTGAGAGTTATAGTTGAATAAATTTTAACATGGAGAAACATGAAAGCCTAAAATGGTTGAGTAAACTAAGACAAACATCAATGGATTAAATAGTAAACAAAATAATAAAATCATGCATACATGATGAGGATGAAATGCATAATATAGTTAACAGCAAATTAACTGAAAAATAGACAATGGGATAGACTGAGGATAACATAGACCTTAAATAGAAATAAAACAATGATATAAAAAGGATGTGATAGAACAAATAGCAGTATGCTGCCTTAAGACTAAAACAGGGTTGCATAACAGTCTGTCGGGAGTCGACTCCAGCATACTTTAGGACCCTACAAAATCTTACAAAATGCAAAATAAAAACTTACTTAAATTTAAATAGAAGAAAATGCAATTTCTGATTCAATAAATGTGGATTGCATTGTCTTTGTAACAGATACCTGAGACAACAGGCCAGTGGTGTGGTTACGTTGACAGCAAAAAAAGCAGGTAACATTTAGGTCAGGGTCATACTGTTGGGAGAGTTTTAGAAAGCATACATGCTGCAGGATCTGTCAAGATGAAGTTCTTGAAGATTTTAAATCACAAAATCGACTCATGTGTTTTATTTATACAGAAAGTTTGCTAAATGTAAAAATGTGAGCTACACACTGATGGCAAGAATCTCTGGAAATTTCACAGCATTTTTCATTGTAAAACAACTTATTACTAAAACAATAAATTTTCCTTGAAGATTTACAATTGTGAAGATTATGTAAAAAATAAATATATTAAATGCAAACATTCTCACAGTGTATATTTTCAACTGTCATTATTTATAAATTATTGCACCCTCATGTTATTGATCCTGCCATTAGAGATCAAAGTGGACTGTGTGTGTGTTTTACACTTATGGACTAAAAGAATACATATTACAAAGCACTAATTAAAAGGCAGACTAAAGATGTTTAGGTTTTAAAACATTCTAACATCAGACTGAACATAATCCGAATGTGTTAAAAGACTAGTGTGGACTTTATCGATGTCTTGTGTTTATAGGGGTTTGATGGTGATTCCAGTACAGCCAGCAAAACCTGCTCCCGACCCTGTTGCTAAAGGTTCAGCTGTGTTAATTCATAACTGATTTTCTCTTCTTCCAAGACTGTCATCAAACCGTGTGACATGAACAGCTGAGGGTTCGAGACCCATACACGAACTGGTTAAATATGCTGAAGAAGCCCTGCAGCAGTATCTCCAGACACTTCAACCTCTTGAAACATGGGAATATTTATAGACTATTTGGGAGCATCCACAGTGTCTGCAAGGCAACGCGATGGGTTCTGAGTGTAGCTGCGGAGCTGCTTCTGAAACGTGCACAGACATGCGTGCTGTTGTCATCCCCGTGAGTCATAACACCTCCAAAGAACTGGACGAAGAGTCGCAGAAGCAGAGTGAGCGTCAGCCGCGCAGCCGGAGCGCCTCATTTTGAGGCGGCATTGCTTTGTGCGGAATGGGCGAGGCGCCTCCGGCTGTAACTGATTTACCTGTGTGGATGACTAACCGCCCTACAGGTTTGATGGGCCTGTTTTGAGTCGAAGGCTGGTCGGTTCACTGCCTGCTTGGTTCTCCGCTCGGCTCTTTGTCTGCCAGTCTCACGTAAGCCGAGCCATCCACTGGCAGGCCAGCTGGTGAGCTGGCTGAGATACACTCTTCCACCACAGCAGCCTAAACAGGAAACCGGTTGTGGGAGGGTGTTGACCTTTGACACCCAGTGTGTCACACACTCTGTTTTGAAACACTGACTGGAAAAAAAACAGCCCAGTTCAGCACTGAGTTTTATTTTTTGCGAGCTCAGACTGATAAAGTGGGGGTGCCGCCCTCTTGATATGCAGGCGAATCAAAATAATCTGAAAACAATATCTCAAAAAGATGTCTACACAGCTTCAAGCCTGCTACAGCATGCACCATTAGTCATCAAGACAACCAACATGAACAACAAGCACAGGACGACGTGAAAACGTGCCGATTGAGTGAAATCCTCAACTCCACCTCTGCTCTGACAAAATTACACATCATCAATGGGACAGCTCTGTTTAAGTGCAGTCGCACACTTCAGTGCACATGCACACACAAAGAGACTCACAGGCACACCCATGCAAGTCTCTGCAAGACCTGGGGCGCAGAAGGAAAATATCGACACCCTCACATCTGCGCTCTGCACTCTATCTGTGTTGTTGTGTGACAAGTTCACTGACAGATGGGAACATCCCAGAAAAGAAAAAGGTGGAAGATATTGAAATGCAAAAAAAAAAAAAAAAAAAGCTGTTTGTTTACTGACTCCTAACAGGGTCAGAACCAGGGAACTTTTAGGGGGCAGACACAGGGGGTACAGAGAGGTAACCCTCATATCCTATCATATCACTATTGACAGGATTGGGCATGTGTACTTCTCGTGACCACAACTTCTTAACCACTATAAAAAAAAAAGAAGAAAACTGGCTAAAATTTAAAATAGATTCAAAATACTAGTTAAGCAATGTCATTTACCACAAAGTGTAACGTGTTTTGCCATATTTTCTTTTTTTCAAACTACAGAAAAACAAAGAGAACAATCAGACCTGAAGTAAAGTCCTGCACTTCTGTAGCTTTAAAGAGCGGGACGGCTCATGATGGACAGTCTGGTGGGACAGTGAGAGAGATGACGCTGAGATGCTTTGGTCACGTAGATAGAAGAGAAAAATGCCTAAGCAGGAGAAAGGATGCTGGGGACAGAGCTGCTGGGCAAGAGGAGAAGAGGAAGAAGGTTAATGGATGCAGAGAGGGAGGGCTGGTGTCAGGAAGGAGGTTGCATTAAAAAAAGAGTCCAAAAATTCTCTATATGTATAAAATTATGCTTTTCAAGTAAAAAAACAAAACAAAAAAACAAAACAAAACAAAAACAAAACAGAATCACCATCAAGGACTCCTCGGATCGGACATTACATTTATACACAATAGTAATTAATACGCCAAATCCTGCTACAACAAAAGACACAATAAACCAACCGAGTCAATGAAATCTATGATCCACAAGAAAAGACACAAACAATAATTAACACCATAAAAAGGAACAAAGACTCATCCAACAACAAAGCTAAAGGTTTTTGTTGAAAAAGGATCCTCTGAGTCAACACAGGCATTACTAGTCATTCAATGAATGAACACTTAATGCTTTCAGAAACACAAAACAAAGGAGAGCCTTCAGAATACAGACCTATTTTGAGTCTGACTCTTGTTCTCTCTTCTATTTTTATCCCAAGTGAGACTTGTGTTTCTAAAAAAATAAAAAATCCACAAGCCAGCCTTCATCTTATTGATCGTGTTTTTATCATTCACAGTCGTTCTTTCTCTTCAGGGGAGCAATGCAGGAAAAAAAAAGACAGAAAATGAGATTCTCTGTGAGAAAGCACAAAGAAACTTGACTGGACTTTCACTTTATAATGATGAGAACTGAGAAAAGCAATACATTCTCACACTGCTGGAGAAGTAATGGAAATTTGGCTGAGAAAAGACAGCAAACATTACTCAAAGAAAGAAGAGACTTTAGCAGAAAACTGCATTCAGGTGTTTTTAAAGAAATCTGGCACAAAAATGATGAAGGTGGCAGACAGTCTGTCTCCACTAATGGATGTCAGACAAAATGTGATAAGAGAAAGACTATCAATAACTGCAGCCTCCGGGGAGTCAGTCCTTTGACACACGTCTACTGCTGTGTTACCAAAAGACATTTGCTCCTTTGAACTTTTTTAATTATCCTTGCTTTTGTTTTTGTTGTTGTGTTTTTTTTTTTTTTTTTTTTTTTTAAGATATGCTTTGAGTGCATGGTTTTGTCTGGGTATTTCGGTTTCCTCCCACACTCCAAAAACATGCATTCCGGGCTTTAGGTGACCTTGGATTTCTGATAAGTGTAAATGTGTGTCTGTCTCTCTGTGTTTTCCTTGTGATGCACGAGTGGCTGGTCCAGAGTGTAGCGCTGCCTGCCTGGTCGGACTGGATCAGCTCCACAGGACCCTAATTTTGATAAGATGGTATAATGTTCTACCTTAAGAGAAAAATGTTTTCATTTTCCTGAAGTCTGATTTTAAACAGCTGCACTCACAATCTGACCAGCCTATCATGTCACAGACAAAACATGACACAGTTTTTTTTTTTTTTCCCCTGCTGTGGTTTTCATGACCTAAGTTATCTCTGAAGCTACTTCACTATAATGCTGTTCAGTGTGATCAAATTTATTGTCTGGCGGTGTCAAAGTGACTCCTCGTTCACAGGCTTAACAGGATCAGGTCTTCTCTGAGGAGCTGCATATTGAAATAACTATACATACATCTCGAAGCTTGACAGTTTATTCAGTTATTTCTACACCTGTAATGAAAAGTTTTAAGCATATTCATAATTTTTCAACATGATAAATAAGCACAAGAAAAACTAATCATATGAAAGATTCAGATATTTTTGGAAGCTGGATTAAAAGATGCAATTATATTCAAATTGCCCCTCAGGGACAAATAAAGTTTATTTATTTGATATGATTTGATATAACAGTGAAGGCTTGAAATATTTCAGTTCATCTGCAACAATAAATCAAAGTGTGTCTTAATTGAAGTTATTTGAAAGAAACACTTCCATGTTTCTTATGTAGCTATAGTTACACCTTGTTCATCTAAAGACCACTGAGTGTTTGATCTGTTGATGTGTGCAGGCTGCCTCCACGCCTCATGACCCCACTGAGTTGCAGTATGACAGCTAAAATTGGGCAATCCCCTGAGCTCACTGACAGCACTTAGTACATGTCTGCACGCTCAGGCAGACGCATCATGTGCTGTGAATTCCCATCATCCATACACCAACGACACAGAAGCTGTTCAACCTCACAGCCCTTTCATGTATCCATGATCTAAATTGTAACCTTAAATTGTGCTTATTTTAACTATTTATTTGCTTTCTGTCAAGCAGTGCTGGCAAAATGCAACTAGTTCTCTGATAACATTAACTAAAGCAATACATCTGACGAAGATGTCTTGAGGACAAAATCAGTGTGACTGTGCTCAGGGAAATATCAGATTGGTGTGTGTTATTGATCCAGCCACACACTGACTCCTGTGTGCCCTGACGGCTGCGCTGAACCAGCGACCCTCCAACTTTACGCGTCCGCCTGTCAGTGAAACACGATCCGCTGCCGTGCGAGTGTTTGTACGCCTAACCCACCGCTGCTTACCGTGGCTCCCGGCTGCTATTATTAGATTAGGATATCCTATAATCTTTAGATAAGTCAGTGAATTTGCACTGCGCCTCTACAGGTTGCCAATCCAATTCCCACCACCAGCCCCGCGAGCGCGGAGCGTCAACAGCAACCACCAGAAAACATACCGGACACAAACAAGAAGTCAAAGTTAAAAAAAAAAAAAGAAAGAGACAAAGAAAGAAAGAGAGTCACGCAGAGATCTCGTGACATGAGAGCAGGACACTTACCCGTACCTACGTGGGAAAGCGAGCCGGCGGGAGCAGGTCTCTCCGGTCGGTCCTGGATCCACCTGTAAGGCTCTCCACACATCTAATTCCTGCAGGGAGAGATTATCCAGCGGCTCTCCGCGGTAGGCAGCGCCTGCTCACGTGACCTGTCTTCCTACCTTCCTACACTCACCTAGTTTGTAGCCAATCAGATGTGGCGGGAAGACAATAAGTCACTAATATGAGCAATAATAAGTCCTGATTCGTCATGTGATAAGTAGTCATAAAAAAAAAAAACTTTACATACTCTCAACATGCAGGCCAACATTATGCATTAAATCTGCAGTGATTGTTGGTTTGTTTTTGTTTTTTTCATTTGTATAATCTTCGGAGCAACAAACTAATTTTCTAAGAGGGATTAAATAAAGTAATTTATTTTTATCTGATTGTAATGAGTCAATGTTATGTTTATGCTTAATTAATTAATCATAAGAGGCCAATAACCTGTACCCTGCAGCCAGGCTATCTAGAACTATCAAAATATGTTTGCATATTTCTCATTTATTGTTTTGACAATGTCTTTATAGAGAGGTGCTTAAATGCAACAAAATAAATAAAAAAATATATAACATTTGATATATCCAGTAGCAACACGGAGCCGCCATCTAGTGGCTTCTATTTCGCTCTCACATCACTGGAGGGGAAAGCCAGTAAACAAACTGGGAAAAAAAATGGATAAACGATATGTAGGCTGTAAAAGTAACGGACTTGACTTTTGCTCTTATATTTCTTTATTAAGAATTTACTTCACAACTAATCAGCGGTAAAAAAAAAAAAAAAAAAAAAAAAGAAGAGAGAAACATAATTAGAAATTTCATTTTTCCATTTTTGTACAATCAAGAGAGACTAAACCAAGCTGTTCAGAAAAAAAAAAAAATTAAAAGCACATTTTTGGCACCAGTGAATCGAAGATAAATTATCATATAATTTAAAAGTAAGTATTTTAAAAAATGTCCAAATGATAAAATGTTGCATATTCAAACAATTACGAACACAGACAATGTCTTCATTCATCACCAGGTCTATCACAAAATAAAGATAAAACAAAAATGCTTTTGGATTCATTTACTGACTGCATATCGCTTCAGCTCATAAAGGCTATATTACATGAAAATGCAGAAAGTCCCCATTTTATTAGTAAACATCAAGCAAAAAAAAAAAAAACAGCATAACAAAATATATGTATTTCATATTCTTATCAAATATCATTCATATCTTCATACATCAAAAAAGTGACTCATTGCTCTGAAGATTGACGTCCAGTCAATGCAAATCAGACAAACATCAGTCAATGAATGACACATTGAATATTAAAATAAACAATCAGAAGATATTTGCATATGGATTAAAAAGTTGTTGTGAATGCTTTCATATCTGTAATCAAGAGCTTCAAAAACTTTGAAAAAAAGAAACAAAATGTGGCTGTATCTCTTCAGTGAAGCCACAAACTGAGACCAATAATTGCTACATATTGTTGAAAAACCCCTGAGAAAATGTACCCTGAGCAAAAGCTGAGAAAATTGCATTTTGGCATACACAACGTAAACTACTAATCCTTAGAATACTGCTTAGAAGAGAAGCAGGTGGGTCGCTCCATGATCATTTGGTGTTACGGTTTATGAGGTCAGATTACGTCCTCATTATTTGTGACCCCATTTGTCTGTGTTGGCCTTCCTGGCATATCTCTGGGTCCGGAGGTTTTGGTATGTGGAGGCTGCCTTCATGTTGTCCGCCGGCATCCTGGGCTGTGGCGAAGGCTGGCGGCTGTGGGTGTTTGCGTAGATTGGTTCTTCTACTGCATTAGAAATTCAAAAGAAACAGGGTGAGGGCCCACAACTTACTTTATCTCCCATTATAGCAGAGTCTCTTTGGTCCCATTCAGTGAAGTTTGATTAACGGTTTACATTGTTGCATTGGTCAAAACCCAAATGATCCGAATCCCCAGTTAACGTCATTAATCACAGTGGCCACTACTCTCTGCTCAGGGTGTGAGCCAAAGATTGTGGCTTCAAACACTGCCTTCGCCTTTCTGAGTGGAGTTTGCATGTTCTCCCCATGGTTTTCCATTCAGTTTCCTCCCACAGACCAAAAACATTAATGATCCTATTGCCTCTCAGTGTGAATGTGAGAGTGGTTGCTTCTCTGGTTGCCCTGTGACGGACTGGTCAACTGAACATAAATAATGCAACGTGGGGGGATTTATGGACAAACTGCTGACAAACAGATGTCCTTCTGATGCATCATTTATCAGTACAGTCAAAGCAGCTCCACACAAGTGAGAAAGCCTCTTTCTAGTTATCAGTCTGTCAGGAACTGAATGTTTTATATCGACTTTTAACTGAAGTGATTTTGTGAATTTTGTGTTGTGCTCATTTACCAATTCTTTTCTTCTTTTATTGAATAAAAGAAATTAACAACAAATCCCACTGTCACATCTGTTGACAGCTGAAATGCAGGCCCTGAGAGACTCATACTGTTTCTTTTTACACATCCCCTGAATTTCTCTTTTCACATTCTTTGAAAATGATATTTGGTCTAAAAAATCAGTTCAAACTGTTGCACAACAATTCAGTACTGACAAAGGTACGCAATCAGATAGCCCGCCTTGACACTTTCACAGTTTATCAAGAAAGGCATCAGTTGCACCAGAGTTTGACAAACAAGCTGAAGACACATCAAAGGAACTGAATCATCCTTTCAGCTCTCACTGAGACATGAACAATGCAATCACTACTGCTAAAAAGCAAGCAAGCAAACAAACAAACAAACACCTTCATACAGCATGACTTTAAAGGAATGGAATCGCCAGTAACTAAAACACACACACACACACACACATACACACACACATATACACACAATAGTCATTTTGTACGTCTAGAATGAGCCCTACTTCTGTCTCTGCTTCATCTTCTGTGGCTAAGTGCTCACACACACTTCCTCTTCTGCTCCAGCAGCCCCCCACACTGTCTGATGCACCAAAATGTATCGACACGAAGGTCTTCCTCTTCTTCTTCGTCTTCTTCTTCTTTTTATGTGGTTGGCTCAAGTTCGGAAGACATGCTAGTGCTGACTTATGTGTGCAGGCTGCATAGTGACAAAAGTGCAAACTGACAGGAGTCATAATGGCTGATCCTTCATGGGAACAGTGTCGGCGTCGATTAGAAATGTCTCAATAGCTGACTTTGATTTTCACGATTTGGAATAATTGTTGCGTCTGTCATGATGGAATGCTTGCAATATAAGATTTACAATTAGATCCGTCATTTGTCTGCTTTGTTATCCAGTTGTTTATCAATAAATGTTAGGTTTATAAGCATTTATGAATTTAATATTTCTATTTTTCTTTGCCTCGCTGCTGTACATTTTCGTAATGTTTTGAATTAATGAATCCTTTAATGGTTAAATTTTGTATCTACATGTGACAGGGTAAAATAACTGTGAAAACAAAGAGGTTAGTTTACAAATCTTAAATGATATGAACATGTCAATGAACTCACTCGGTCACTTGGCCTAGTATAGAAGTCAGAGTATTTCTCCTGTGTTCACAGTGATCGTTTGGCGTGATAGGTTATATACAACTGGTGCCACAGCATTCTCCTCTCTTCTTTACAAATGTTTTTTACTCTACATTTTTACATTAAAACCTGCTTAAAATGAGATATTCAAAACCAATTATGGGATTTTATTAGGTTTGTCTTACAGACACACTATCTTGTTTCAATCCACTGCGTTCAGGCATGCATGTGTGTGTGTGTGTGTGTGTGTGTGTGTGTGTGCGTGTGGGGGGGGGGGGGGGGGGGGGTGCGTGGGTGTGCGTGGGTGTGCTTTCAAAAGAAAATGTGTAATTATGAAATGCATCATTGCAGTGAAGTTATATTATCATGGCATTCTTTCAGTTTCTTAGATGAAGTGATATTTGAGAATGAACTGAAGGAGTAAAACCCTCAAACTTTACAAGAAATCCTGTCTGTTCCCCAGTGTCGTCCACTGTATATTCACCCTGCTCTCTGTTCATGCAGGGTTTTTTTAATTGTTCTAATTCTATCAGTAACATGGGCACACTAGCTGACGATATCTCTCATTCGTGTATGTGTGTTAAAGGACTTGAAAATGAAGTCATAGTTCTCTTGATCAAAGTTTCAGGCTCACATTTTTTACTCATCTTGCTGGTGTTACAATACTAACTTCTAATTCTAACCTGATAAACTGTCATCCTGATCATTTGTGTATCTAACCTCCTCTAAATTGTGACTTCTTTAGTCCGTTTCCACACTGACTGCACGGAAACCTTTTAGCTAAGTTTGTTCTGCACCTACATCAGTTATATCAGTTGTCAAACGCTGAGCTGTAAAACCACAAAAACCATCGTTCATTCACTTCACATCCAGTGGACATAAGTTAGCCACTTTCTTGGAAGGTCTGCTTCCTCCATCTGTTGCACTTCACAGAAAACAGGCACTGAAACAGCCTTGGCTTTCTTCATATATCCTTTCAAATGCCAGTGGAAATTAATCACAAATACGTTGCCCTAACCTTTAGTATCCTAAACAACACACACACACACACATTTCCCCCCAGAAAATGATTTACAGAAAACTGTTGACCAAGTTTTTGAGTTGAATTTGCTGAATAAACAACCCCTTCAGATTCCTCCTCAACAGAATCCTACACCTCAGACACATTCTCCAACGTGCCAAAACCTCATTCTCCATAAACCTTTCCCCAGAGGACATTTTCAAGAGAGAGAGAGAGAGAGCGTGCAGATTGCAGTACACACGATGAGGATCAATTTGGATAGAGGGCTGCCTTGCAAGCTATGTTTTAAGTTTGATCCCCCCGAACTTTGGTTGAACTATTAGAGCCCTTGCAGGAAAGCCACGCCCCCCCCCCCCCCCCCAGAGTGGGAAAAACCTGTTCTAATATGGCAGGTGTGAGTCGTAGGTCTCAAACTCATGCTCACATGCACATACGCACATATATGTGCGTGCACACACACACACACACACACACACACACACACACACACACACACACACACACACACACACACACACACACACACACACACACACACACACAAGTTCATGTTGTGATAAAGCAAGTTCTCATGAGAACATTGTTTCCCGTCGCTCATGTCATGTATTAATTCAAAAGTATCAGCTCTGTGCCTGCGGATGTGGGGATTTTCAGTCATGAGTATGTCACACACACACACAGCTACAACAGCAGAAGAACTCCAACACATGCAATGTGTGTTCAGCACACTGGGAAAATACTGTCTTGATAATTTTATGCTTAAACTAACACTGAATGGGATCAAATTGACCACAAGGATCATCAGAGAGTTAAGATGACGCTGTATTCATTCTTCAAAGAATGTTCACAGTTGTGTCATTAGATCTTGATGACTATATATCCCTTAAAACGAGAAACGAATAAGCTTACCTCTTTTTCTGGACCATTTTCTTCTCTTTAATACACAGATGACCAGAAGGATGAGCACAACCGTAGACAACACCCCCAAAATGGTCCATATCCACCACTTCCCAAGCAAGCTGGGTTCAACAGGACCTGCAACAGGAAAATTTTGTTTTACAACATGAATGCATCAAAAGCCCAATACATGCACTAAATAATTCTCACAGCAGACAGATACTTATTCGATAGATTGTATGCAAACTGTTTCCCTAGACTGCAGCTTCCATCAGATTGATATTGCGGCTCATTACTGATTTTAAGCATGTTAGACTGAGAGGTTTGGTCTACTGAGGAGATTAGACCCCACAAACCCAACGAGAACAAATTAGAATGGTTGCAACCTTTCACACACACACACACACACACACACACACACACACACACACACACACACACACACACACACACACACACACACACTCATACATTCAAACACACCTGGTTGACTTGTTACTAGAGATGGATATGTTGTACTTTCCTTTAAGTTCTTCGCTGTTGTGGGGGAAACAAAATTATATGAGATTATATCGTTTCCGCAAAGAAATTCTTGAACCTTACAACACAACTTCAAAATTCATTGTTGTTTGATCTCATGAGCATCAGAGCAAAAATGGTTTATACCTCTCTGTTGTACTGCATCTTAAATACATGGCCTTATAATAGAAAATGTCTATAATCGTAGAAAACTGTCTTCATCTTGACTTGTATCTGGAGTACAATATGTTATGAACCATGTTAATATTGCCCATCATTTCTTATGAAAAGAATGTAAAGTGAAATATTACTAGTTGTTTTTATTAGTTTCAGTCAATACTTACAAACAATGATTTGTGTTGCAGTGCTCTTCTGTTCTATTAAATTTGGAATATCCACTGTGACTTCGCAAGAGTAATTTCCGCTGTGTGATCCGTTTACTCGCGACAAGCTGAATGCCATGTCCTTGTCTCGGCATTTCTTCGGGTCCTGGTCAAGCGTCTCGTTGGAATTTCCATCTTTTGTTTTGTTGACTAGATTGCCACTTATATTTACAGACATGTTGAAATACCATTTTATCCAAAATCTGTTTGCATTTGGTATTCTCAAGCAGCAGTACAAAGTCAGAGAGGATCCATGGAAAACTTGCAGTGGTTCCTGTGATTGACCCAGAAATACATCAATGGCATCTGACAGCCCCACGCTTGACAGAGTCACTGAAAAAAGATGACAATCAACACACAAAATTAGTGAATCTGAGCATTCATTTCATTATTGATTTAAAAACAACTCTCTCGCAGTTCAGCTTTGAGTTTAGTTTAGTTTGTGCATTCATCTTTTTGTTTGACAGTTTCAAGTTACATTTCTTTATCGCCATTGTCACGTATCGTCTCTTCAGTATCGAGTCAGGAGTCTTACCTGTAACGACCATCAGAGTCAAAAGTTTCAGCCACATTTCTGTGTTATGTCAGCGGTGGTCTTCATCCGAGTGTCATCCTGTCTCTGCTGTCTGCTCGTCTGCACATCTGACTTAGGTAGCACACAAAAGGGTTTGTGTGGGTGGGTTTGGTGGGAGGAAGGCGCACTTCTCTGTTGCTACACTGTGAGAATATCTGACTTTCAGTGTGACGACAACCTGTAATGGCTGCATGAACGAGGGAACAAGCGTTGAAAATGGAAAATAATGTAGGTTTCCCAAAGAAGTTGAGAAAAAGGTGGAGATCAAAACTAACTAAGTCACTTTTGTTTCACAAACCACAAAGCACATAGAGGTCTGCCACTGCTGTTGCTCTTACTGCTTATGCCACTCTATGTTGCTGAAAATGCATGTTCTACAGAGAGAAAGCTAGAGAGACAATGCTTCTGTCAGATAAAAGGTTAAGTGCAGACATAATGGATGCCGTGAATTAAATCACAAGGCTGGTGGACCAGTAATGCAGGGGTAGACTGAAACTCTTGTGGTTTTTGGTGAAGGGTACCAGAATATCTTTCAGCTCATCCTCACACTTTTACCAGAAGAGGAACATTCAACTTCCTGTGACAAACACAACTAAGACTGATGAACTCCCTGAATCAATCTACAACCACAACTGACTACAAAACTACGGAGAGGCAGCAAAGAAGAAAAAACAAATTCTACTTTAATTTCATATGTTTATTACTTGAAAAATCAGGAGTGATATGTAGAAAATCTGCAAAAACACGTAGCTGATTCTGTGAACTCTTATCTCAGTCATTTTAAATCTAGAATACATGTTGTATTGATTTAATCTTAAGCAGAAATGTGTCTTCAAGTAAAAATAGGCACCACAACAGGTGTGCATTTGCATACGTTGTCAGTAACAGTGAAGAAACAAAAGACCACAAGAAGAAACATCTGAAGCCATCGGCTGCTTTCACACAGACTGAAAGTAGGTAAAATGAGAGACACGTGTGTGGTGGCAGAGGAGTGCAAGTGGAGAATAACCATACTGATAACAGCCGAACTAAACCAACCCAGAAAATGTAGATTCAAGACTGTGAATAATAACTCCTTCACTCAGTAAGAGTACTACGTTCAGAAACATGTTGACCCCAAGTGACCCTAAAAAAAGATCAATGCATTTGTTACTTCCAAATGTGATGGTTTGATTTTCAATTTAATTGACAATTTCATCACGGTGTCCAAATAACCCTTTGAAAACTCTATTCAAAATGCTGTAATGAAAATGCAGCTAACAGAAAATGCTCTTTAAACTAGACTCCATCATATTTTAAAGAACTATAGTGCCATGTTTCCTATTAAAACTCTTATTCTCTGCTTCACTTCATTATCTGAGTTTTGCTTACAGGAGGTTGCAAGTGTCTCTAAATGTGAAAGGGGAGGCAGAATTATGTATATTAAATATGTGTAACCAGCTCCCAGTTTCAGTGAAGGGAACTATATGGATTCTTCTGTTTGGTTTATACATGAAAAGTTTAAATTTAATAAAGTTTAATGTTGGGTTCACATTATCTTAGACGATTTGAGTCTGTGCTCTTTCTCTCTTCTGTAGGAAGAGTTTGGTTTTTCTCTTTAACAGTGGCAATTACCAACAACTGCAATTGGTTTGTTGTTTTTGGCATGACATTTATAAAATAGGATTGAAATAAATTTTTATTTTATACTCAAACCGGTTTGTTGTGAATGTTTAGCATTTGTTTGAGCCCTGCCTTCATCATGACAAATGATTTTAGTAAAATCATTTTAGAGTGGAAATTATATGTTTTAAACACAAATGTTATTGCTGAATTTGTGTCAGAAATGTACTGGATATACAATAGAAACCAGGATTACTACTGTATTGCAAGAACACATCATCAATAACTTAATGTAATTAATCTTAAAATCAACCTCCGCTTATTTTTAGTTTTGTTTTTGCTGGATAAATGTATGAATGTGGCTGTGGTCGAGGACATATTTATCTTCAGACATACAGGATGTGCATCAGACAGAAATGATCTTTATCACTTTTTTCTTGTTCTTCTTATTGTTCTGCTTTGTTGCATAGATTTTATATGTAGCACTTATATAGGTTACTTCCAAAATGTGCTGTGTACAAAAATAAGTCACAACCCATTTAGTATTATTATTGTTATTGTTATTTATTTATTTTGATTGATCAATTTTTTTTTGTTCAATTTGATTTCTGCAAAAAAGTACAGAAGCATATATCGGTTAGAAAAAGAAAGGAGGAAAAAAAGGTGAATTCAAGAAGTGAGAATCTGACTTGTTGTAGCAGGGTTGTCTTTTCTCCGATTGCACTTGAATGCACTTTGATTTGCCTCACGTTTCAGCAACTTCATTACCCAGAATCCTCCTCGAGCGCATGCGCTCTCTGCTCTCCGGCCCAGAGGCGTTGGTGGTTGGTGTCCGTCCAAAGATGCGTTGCACCCCGGCAGCATCAGCACCAGCTCTGCCGTACTAGTAAACTTTCCAGACACCACCGGAGGAAGGAGGAGACGCGGCGGCGGTGTCCACGGCTGTAGCGTCGCCGGCGCATCGGTGCGGCACGATGGGAGACCAGAAGGTACGAGCCGGAGCCGGGGAACAGGTGTTTCTGATGGGGGAAGCCGTCTCAGGGCGTAGCGTACAAAGGAAGGAGGGGGGACGACTGTGTAACCAGGGAGTTTGTGCATGCGGTTGGTGCTTGCGTCCATCTCGGTCGCGTCGTTCTAATTTTCAAGTTTCTGTCCAGTTGAATGCCAGTTTTGTCGACGATTCCCCTCCGTGGACGGCTGTGTGTAACAGTCACGGACAGCGGGCCATGGCGCAGCTCCTCTCGCATCAACAAACATTACTCAGCCTCTCAGTATGAATGGGCTTTTTCATCGTGGGCTCTCTGGGAGCGGTGCAGGAGCAGCAGGGTCCCACTCGAGCTCTGATCGGGAGAATACTGTGTGTCCAGTCCTTTTGAAGTCGGTCGCTTAATGAACGCGGTGCTGCATTATTAAATTGATAAATGCGCATCCGTCCGCCCGTGAAGTGTCCTCTCAGACCTCCTCCCTGCCGTCTCAGATCTCTGTCACACAGCTGAGGCTTGGAGGTGCCCAACTCCAGCCCCAGAACAGGCATTTCACTGGGCTTCTTTCCAGTGAGAGAAGGTAGATCAACCTGCAGCTTTCGTTTTAAACTGCACACTCTGTCTTGAGACTGATGTCTCATTTGTGCATCGAACAAAACTCTGAATTCCAGTAGGGGGAAATAATGCAACATAGCCACCTCATAGCATTTTCACAGAGAAATATAATCAGAATTCAGCAAGAATATAGAAAGATATTTTTTTACCAGGAAAAAAACTAATAGGAAGTGGCTTCTGCTGGAATTCTTAATATTAATCCTTAGCATTTTAACCTCTTTATCAGGCAACATCAGCAGTTCCTCATAATGAGAAATTTTGAATTATGGCATTCAGAAAATGCATGATTTAGTAGTTGTAAATATTGAGTTTTGTTCCTTTTGTGTAGGATTTCTTGAATTTGCATATATTGTGACAAATTCTGCTTTGCATTTCTCATACTAACAATATTCTTGCTGGGTTTGGTCCTTGCTTCCAGACAGTGTGCACCAACTTAATGTCTTTAACTTTCATCCATAAATTGTCAGTTATCAAGTTAAGGGTCTTCATGCAATGAAGTCTTATTATGGCTGAAGACAGTGTACACCTGGGAAAAGGCAGCGGTTCACCATCGGACAAACTCAAAGACAGACGATCACATTCAGCCCCACCTGCAAGAAAGCCACGTATCCAGAGGGAGAAGATGCAGACTCAGTACAGAAAAAGCTTCTAATCCCAGTCTTGAATATTCTCTCTGTATGAATGCTAAACCATGCTGCAGCCCAGTGACCATAAATTTAATCATATTAATTAATGCCATCAGTGCACATGACATTATCAAGCACATCCGTTTTTTTTTTTTTTTTTTAGATATGTCCCAATGTGTTGTTCATATGGCCTTTTTCTGTGAGAAGCTGTTATTTTTCAGGACGGCACTGATCAGTAGGATTGTGTAACCTTTTCACAGGCTCGCAGTGAGACAAATTATCTCTGACTTTTAGTTGACACTTTCCAACTGATTTATTTTTTGTATAAATGACATAAAATTGTATCTTTTTAAACAGACATAAAGTTGTAAACATACAATTTTTCCAGTTCATAGAATTTCAACAAGTGTTTTTTTTTTTTTGAAGGTTGAAAAACGTGACAAAATGCTTTGACAAAAATTCAACGACAGCATTAATAGAAATTCAGTGTGTATTCTAATGCATCCTGTTATAGAGGTCTCCACAGCTCATTACTGCAACATTTAATGTACCCAAGAAAGCCTGGGCCCCCCATATTCCAGACCCGGACTTGACATAATGAAAGTGAAATAACTCAGTTGAGATACAGAAACAGACTGACGGACAAAGCTTGATCAGCATTGACTTTCACTGTCATCTTCAAGGACCTAGAAGGGTCCCACCTGAGACTCTAAGGCCATGCGTATGCTCATAAATGGTTTGCTGATCTAAAACATACAGGTGATCCAAAATCTGGCACACTTTAAAAACAAGTGGTAAAAACTTGAAATAATTTTTATAATGCTCAAGGAGCCAGTGGAGGGACGCTAAAGTGAAATGAAGTGATGTCTGTTTAGAACCATTGAAAGGGATTTCATATTTTTATGACTGTCCAATCATTGAGAAAAAAAAAAAGTTTTCATATTTCTTATTTTATTTATAAGTATTTATAGGTCAGGTGGGAATTATTATTATTTCTCAGATTTCAGTTCTGAAATCGCCAACAAATAAACTGTTGGTGACTCTGCTGGTCCGCCATCATAATGGCTTGACCTGCTTGCTGGAAAGCAGCAGGCTGAGACAATTGCTGTCCAGGATGGGAGGGATCGGTTGAGATTTTTGCAGCCCTGCTCAGGCAACAGGAGCTGGCAAATGTCCTCTGAGAGAGAGCAGAGGCCAACTGATGACCTTCACTGCAGTTCTGGTAACCCTCTGCAGTTTATTGACTGTAGATTTGTCATGAGAAGACAAGGGTCAGAGGATGCAATTAATGAGATTAATGTCTCTGATGGAAACAAACACAATAGTTTTTGGTCTAGGGGGGTCATTGAGTCAGAGAAAGGTTTGTGGCATAAAGCAACAGATGTCATCAAGAAAATCTCTTAACAGCAGCTCTTCCCAAAGTAAGGAGTGTCTCTGTGTCATATATGCTGTTTTTGTTCCTCCAGGAGTCGCTGCGTAAAATCACCCATACGCTGGCCACAAAAAATGAGGAGATTTCAAACTTCATCTGCACGCTCAAACAGAGCCTAGAGAACCTAGAGGTACAAATTCACACAATGAGTTTTAATTTTATACAGATTTCACAGACTTTACCAGTTTTATCTTTGTATTTGTGTGTGTGTGTGTGTGTGTGTTTTTTAACTCCAGGCAAACTCCAACCGAGTGCAGGAGGATCTTGAGTCTGAGTTCAGCTCGCTCCACTCCATTCTGGATGAGATGAAGGAAAACATGGTGACACGTATCAAACAAGAGAGAGCCAGCCGCACATATGAGCTGCAGGTAAAAACCTCTGCTGTCACTTGATGAATGCAAAATGTTAGATAGTAAAAGGCCCATCTCCAAAAAACGTTGGATGGCGTCTAAAATACTAATAAAGACTTTAAAATGTCATGACCTTGTACTTTATTTACAATGGTATGAAAAATAATCAGACGATGAAAGTACATCATTTTCATCGTAATTATCAACTCATTCTGTATTTTATGGCAGCAATACAACTCAATTTAGTTTGTGCTCTTATTTACGGTTTACATAGGATCACGTTCATAGGATTACATAAGACCTTTGTGAAACTGTGTCATCATGGTTAATTAGGTTTATTTATGAATTTCACAGAGATAAAATTATGTCTCAAACATGATTGGGGTGTGTTTATCTGTCATTGTACTCCCCGGTTAACATGACCAGAGTTATTAGGCATGTAACAGTAGATAACTTACAAGATTACCAAGAGAATATGTTCTCATCTTAAAGCATACCCAGTAAATAGGAATTTCTCTACAAAGAGTTCATATTTATTTTATTATTTTTACATTAAGACAAGTGAATGCGTTGAGCATCCTTTATGAGAATGCTAGAAGGTAAATATTAGAATTTGGTTCTGGTTGATTAACTTATTGCATTGCGGCATTCAAATCATAGAAACAGACATTGAACTCACATTCGAACTGTGTTTTTGAAAGTGGAAAATTCACAGGGCATTGCTCATAAAACCTGCGCTTGCAATGAAAGTGCAACATAAATCTTGAAAGCCTGTACCGTATTTTATCAATAAGTTAAATGACTTCATGCCTCTCTTGGTCTCTTTTGTAATGTTGTAGTTCCAATTTTCTGATGTGTGTCATTAAGCACATCAGCCTAAGCAACTGATTTTCTTTTCGTCTTTTTTTGCGTTGGGTCCAACCGAGGTACACTTACATAATATGTTCTGCTGTGGAATTAATCTCAGGTCAACAGCTGTGCAACACTCAGCCTCAGGTCCCTGCCATGACTCTCAAATGATGCAGCTACCTCCATAGCTTCTGTAGGGAAGACAACAGTGGCATTGTGCTTAGGATGAATGTGTGATAGTTTACAGATGCATTCAGTTTCACTCTGTG
This sequence comes from Salarias fasciatus, assembly GCF_902148845.1. Taxonomy (NCBI): domain Eukaryota; kingdom Metazoa; phylum Chordata; class Actinopteri; order Blenniiformes; family Blenniidae; genus Salarias; species Salarias fasciatus. The sequence continues at coordinate 23,560,381 of NC_043766.1, read as the reverse complement.
TTGGTTTTTGTTTTGATTTTTTTTTTCCCAGAGTCAGCTGAGCTCCTGCTCCAAAGCCCTGGAGAGTTCAGAAGAGCTGCTGGAGCTGGCCAACCAGACGCTCTGCTCCTCTGAGACAGACGGCTTCACCCAGGTATCTGAAGGAGCTCCCAGCTTTGCTGTTTTGCTGCCACACTGTTCCTCCTACTCACTGTTAACAGCTGTTAAGGACTAATGGGAAATTTCACCGTGCACATATAGTACTGTGCAAAAGTTTTAAGCTGGTGTGAGGAAACATTAGTCTTCAAAAAAACAATTATCTATTAAAGGATTATTTTCTCCACATAATTAACATCGACATTAGAGAATTTTGTGTTTGGTACAAACCACCATTTGCCTTCAAATTAAGATCAGTTCGGCATCTTTAGACAGTTTCATTCACAGGCAAGTTATTTTAAAACTCCTCCCAGAAAAAAGCACAGATCATCCGTGGATGTACTCTGAATCAGATTATACTGATAGACAATTACGTTCAAATCAGAGCTCTACAGGGGGGCACACTATCATTTCCAGTTTCCATTAACATTTCATTGACAGACCTGACTGTAACTTTTACCCCTTTCCCACTGGAACTAACGGGCCGACCCGGTAATAATCGGCATTTGACTCCTTTCCCACTGCCTGCAGACCCGGGTCTAATCGCCTGCAGGCGAGCTGCCTGGCTGAGTTTTCCCACACTGATGGTGTCCCACGTTGATGACATCATCAGTGCGACGGAGCACAGCGAGCTAAACAATGCAGAGGCACACAGTCGCCGTTACCTGTCAACGAATCTCCTCTTCCCCACGGATCAGGGGAAGCTCTCTGATCTCGCTATCTCACCAATGCTGGGTCATCTTGACGAAGGATATCTCACGCCGTGTCCAAAAACAACAAGTGTGCTAACGTAGGCACACTACAGCGACATCATCTCATAAATTACCGCGTCGACCCAGGTCTGGTTTTCCCACTGAAGCTGATTGGAGGCGAGCCGAATAAAACTCGGATCCCTTGCAGGATCAGTCGACCTGGGTCGGAATGCCGATTAAACCCTTTCCCACTGCCATGAGGAGCCAGTTATTAGCGGGTTTAAACGGGTTTTTTGGCCAGTGGGAAAGGGGTATTTGAGGTTATTTCCTGATCCAGAACACATTGGGAGCCAATCAAATGTCTTCCTGCTGGTAATTCATGACGGATGGGAGCATAAATTTTACCTGCCTGAAGCTTTACCACAGTAATGATTCTGCGTTAATCTCTCCTCCTTGTGGTGTCGTACTAGCACTTGTTTTTATCGCAACCATCAACATTTTTGTGTACAATGACAACATGATGAGCTTGAACTCAGATTTTTCTTCGCTCCGTATCTCCTCTCTCTCCTTTATGCTGTCGCTCTCTGCTTCTCCTCTCCAGGCGGCCAAAGACATTAAGGATAGGTATAGTACTCAGCCATCCATTGCTTTCCCCTTTGTCATAGCCTGCAGTAACCAGTGAGCCGTGTCATACTTTAGCATGCATGCATTCAGACGTGTAGCCTCCACACCCATTTGGTAGACAGTAAGCACTGTGGAAACCTCTGCTCTGTGCTGTGTCTTTGAGTCTGTACCATCCTGTGGTAGCACCTCCTGTTGATGAATGCTGCTCCCTCCCCAGCTGTGATATTTAATTGTTGATTCGGGGCGGTGAGATCAGTGGTAGTCACAGAAATGTAGCCGGTAGTTTGTTCTCATAGTGTGTGCTTCTCTCCCTCCCTCCTTCTCTGGTTCAGTCGAATAACATACCACGTTTGTTTCCACCCCATGTGTTCGTCTGCTTCTTTCTTTTCTGTCTCTTTGTCCGCAGTGTGACTATGGCCCCGGCCTTTCGCCTCTCCCTCAAGGCTAACGCGAGTGACAACATGAGTCACTTGATGGTGGATTTCAGCCAGGAGAGGGAGATGTTGCAGGCTCTCAAGTTTCTCCCAGGTCTGCTCCATTTTCGCACAAAGAAACTCTGCTGACTCATATTCTGTTACACCGGTGTTCTTCTTATTCATTTTACTTCATTCTTTGGAAATACAATTGGATGTTTGTGCTGTAATTGGGTTGGTGTATCTTAGTTTAGCTGAGAGGTTAGAAAGTGATTCAACAATAATCCGCAGGCCTTTTTTTATACTGAGTGTTTTATTTGGGGATAGAATCAAGACTTAGACACAACATATTGTCTCGGAGTCATTAAGCGTGGGTAGGCAGCCATCTGTTTATAAAGTTTCACATGTCTAGCCCATGTAGTTGTGGAGGCTAAAGGTGCATGTTTTGGTGGCAGATTTTCCTCTACAATGGTGCGAAAAATGTGGGCTGAGTTCAAGGTTTATGTCTTCAGTGAAATCACCCACTATAGAAACTCAGTTTCACACCTATGACACAACCGCGTTATTACTCAGACTTTCCTCCCGAGAAACTCCTTGTGTGTGTTTTTGATGGGCTACTTTTCTATTAGCATGAGTGAGCTCAACTTTCCAAAAGTTAATCTTTACAAATTTCAAAGTTATTGTGAGTGTTAGAGCTATTTAACATGCAGCCATAGTTACAACTTAAATCAGACAATGTCTCAGTTCTGCAAAAATTAAATGAGGGCAGTGATGTTTGATGATGATGATGATAATGAGGGCAGTCTGTTTCTATCTTCACTATTTAGGTAAAAAAAAAGAAGTGATCACATAAAATCCGGATCTCTGTGTCAAACTGGCTTTACTGGCCTTGAATTGTTCCTGCTTCTTATGTGTTAATGACTTAAATGTAATGTGAACGGGGCCACACATGGCAGAGAAACCACAGATACTTGTCACTCTGCATCTTTGTGACTTTCCTCTTGACCTCTTTTTTTCGCCGTGTGGTTTTATAGCCTCCGCTTTAAGTATAGATCTCAGTCTCCTTTGACTGCTTCTCTGAGCTAAATAGTTCAGACGAAGCCTCGGCACGGCAGCTGCTCAACACTGAACATCCAGAGGAGGCTAAATTAACATGATTTAATGCAAGTTGCAATGTTTCTCCTTGTCTCAGAGTACAGTAAGCCCATTGTTGCAACAACTTTACATGCACATTTATACATTACATAGCTTTTTTTTTGTTTGGGGCGGGTGACTTTGCTCTCCTAGTGGTGGGAACTTACGAATGGAACTTTAACATTAATCAGTTCATCCATTCTCTGTAGTCAAGACCACTTTAATCAAATTACGGTTCATTACTGCAGTTAACAAAATACATTGCATGGTTTGAATTGTATATGTAAAGTGACATACTTGATTAACACTAGTAATAATAAAAATACTCAAAAATGCAACTTAATATTCATCACTTCCTGCCTTGCAGATTGGTTGTTGTAATGTTAAGTAATAACTTGTGTAAATATCTCCAGTGTCTCTACTAACTAATTAAATTATACGTTTCTGCAGTAAAAACCGACTAACAGTGCAGAAAGCTGATTTTAGAAGACATCTATAATGAACTGTCGTGTGTTTCCAGTTCCTGCCACTCCAGAGATCCAGGTGTCGGAGTGCCAGGTGTGCGACAACACAGTGACCGTAGTTTGGACCTTATCTGAGCCTGACAGCAAGATCGACCACTACATACTTGAACATCGACGCACCAATCACGAGGGCCCCCCACGCATCAGAGAGGACTACCCCTGGATGGTGGTGGAGGGGATAAAGGAGATGGAGCACACACTCACTGGTGGGAGGAAAACTGCCTTCAGATGTTTGGAATTTGTGACAGATGTCTGATGAAAGAAAGCTCTTTTTTTTTCTTCCTTTTTTAATTCTCAGGTCTGCGCTTTGACACCCGGTTCATGACTTTCAGAGTGAAAGCATGCAACAAGGCTGTGGCCGGAGACTTTTCAGAACCAGTTACACTTGAAACTCACGGTGAGAATCCTAAACACAGAAACAGATTTTTCTGTTTATTAGTTTTGACTTCTTTTTCTTGTCAGTTTTGAATTTTTTTTTCTAAGAAGCTGTAATTTGTTCTCAGCCTTCACCTTCAAGCTGGACTCTGGCTCAGCCCACCAAAATCTGAAGGTAGAGGACCTGAGTGTGGAGTGGGACAGCAGTGGAGGGAAGATACAGGACATCCGCAAGGATAAGAACCGAACCAACTCCCCGATGCACTCCCCAGCCAGGTTTGCACAAATGTACATTGTCTTAGATTCTTTTACCCCCGGTTATTAGAGTCTAAAAAGACATTGTCATGGTTTTGATATTACTTGAATCATAATTTAGCTTTGTTTTGATATGTATTGTCTTTCTCCTCTGGCCTCTGTGCCATCAGGTCGGCTCTGATGTCTCCAAAGAGAGCACCAACAGCCCGGCCTGGCAGAGACAGGTTCACAGCAGAGTCCTACACAGTGCTGGGTAAGAACACACTAACAACATAAGAAAACAAAAACCAAAAAAAAAACAGTACATGCACACAACCACATGAGATTATGATGATCGATATGGCACTTCTATCATGGCACTTCACAACCTTTTTCTGAATGCCAGCCTCTCTGATGGTCTCCCACTCTCTGATGACGCTACACACTGTTGAGCACTCTCTCACCCACCAAAAAAAAAATAATGAACCAACTTGAAATAATGTTTTGATCAGCAAGGCGGTCTTAGACCCAGTCATCTTTTTGTGTTGGTCTTTAAATCAAAAGTGGCTCACTTGTTGACTGACACCACTAATACCGCAAATTCAGATGAATCCGGAGTTCATCATATACCTAGAAGATCTTTTCACCGTTTGTCCAGTCGATTCATCTGTTCATGCTTAGATCTCTGTAGGTGAACCATCTGAAGATACACTACAAATGTGCTACTGACCTATGAACTGACCTACTGACCGATGTTGGTGTGCCAGAGGCTCCAGAGTGTGGCTCACGGCACGCAATGATACTGTGTTGTGTTCTCACAACCTTCAGTGTGGTTGTTGAAGTCAGCCAAGGTTGCAGCAGATTCAGAGGAGGAGGTCGCTTCTGTTTGACCACTTACCTTTTGTAACTGGATGTGTGTATTTCTTTAATGTTGTGAATGAGTGAGAGATTGTGGTGAGAACCTCCCCCTCTGTTCACACAGATTGCTTCTTTAAGCCCTCTCTCAAACCGCCGGTCTTCTCTGTAAAACGAGTGTGGCCTGTGAACCAGTTCCTGGCTGTGTGGGCCTGAAGATTGAGCCAAGCGTCTATATCGGTCCATCAGTTAGATGCAGTGTGTCCTCTATAAATAAACGGTATTGCACCGTTGTCTGCACTCCGACATACACTCCTGACAGTGTGCCGTGTGGTTCTTGGAAGGAACCAGTTTCTGTCTGAGTGTGTTTGTTGGTTTGAAGGACACTGGGTTGTGATGCCTCTTGAAGATGTCTGTTTCTGAGATAACTGGTTCACCAGTTGGCTCGTATGTTTGGGTTTTCTCTGCACCTCACCATGAAGACTCTCTCTTTCTCAGTGTGTGCATCATGGTCCAAGCAAGGGAGCAGTTGTTGACGTCTTCCCTTGTAAATTTAATCTTATTGTCTACTGAATTGAAATATTCACCAAGAAGTTGGATTTTTTTCTTCAGTGCCATTGGTATTCCCAATAAATCACACAAGTTGCACCGAACTGAGGTTTCATTTCAGATTTCCAGAAACTTGTATTGTCAACTCCCAAGCGACTGCAGCAGAGCTGATAGTGTGTTCTGAAATGTCTCGTCACAGCGGACACCGTGATCGATGCCGGCCAGCAGTACTGGGAGGTGCGGTTCGATAAAGAGAGCAAGGCCTTCGCCGTGGGCGTGGCGCTGCGGAGCCTCGGCCGATTCGACCAGCTGGGTAAAAGCAGCGCTTCCTGGTGCATCCACCTGAACAACTGGCTGCAGCAGAGCCTCACGGCCAAACACAACAACAAGGCTCGAACCCTGGACTGTCCCATCCCCAACAGTATAGGCGTCTACGTCAACTATGATGAAGGTAAGCTGATCGAGGGGCAGCCGTCGGCTCGAGATAACCTCTGTTTGTGAAGTTGATTGCTTTGCTGCCGAATGAACGTCGAAAGATCTTCAAACTCAGTGGAGAGCATCAACAAGCTGCGGTGATGAAGAATCATGTCAACATTAGTCTTTTATTCCTCTGTGCTCTGTGGTTATCTTTGTTTGGAATCTCTATAAAATAACTTCAACTTCAAGCTGAGCTAATTATTTTTAATTGGTCAGTGTGAACTTTTCTGTAAGTGTAAACTTTATCAGTATAAAACTGCAAAGATAACTAAATGATTTAAGGCACTGTGTCTTGTATATTCAAAGTCTTAACTGTGGCATATCTGATACACATGGTTGATTGTTTGACTTTGCTTTGGGCTCATCAGACACTAGACCATAAGAAGAGAGATGGTCAAATGACAAACGTACAACGCACAAAAACTACCCAACACGTGTAATGAAAGAGAAGAAAATCAGCAATCTTAGTCTTTTACATGGCAACAGGATCTCATGCCCTATTTAAAGTGGACATAACACACTCTGCGGGAGTCTCCATGCGTATCATCTGTGGAGTTTGCTAAAGCAAAGCTCATCTTTTCTTACCACAATGGACAACAGTGCGAAAAATGAAAATATTCTTCAGGAACACACAGATCACTACAAAAACAGACACATACTGCCGTCCATCAAAACCTCCAAACATGTCTGAACACTTCTTTGCTGGTTTGTTTAATAGGTTAACAGTGCTTCTCTGAAATTCATCTTTTACTGTTGGAAGGTCTGTTTATTGAAACTTTGGCACATTTGTGAGCAACACGAACAGCAGAGCTGACTGTGTGAGTTGAAGCCATTAGAAATTCTCTAAATCTTTTCTACAAATGCCAAACATTTTCTTGTGTTGAGCTTCTGAAGTACCCTCGTCCTGATTACTGGGTGCGTTATGGTAACGTCTCAATACAGAGAATGAGACAAAACAAAACTGCAAGTTGCAATTTCACATCACTTCAATCTGTAAAATTATCAGCAAATTACAGCTTTTTGTAATAAAAAGTCCTTATTTAATGGACAGTCCCACATGTCCCCTGCATGTAGCGCTGTGTGATATTACGCATTTAAAATAATAAAATAAACAGACTTTCCAGTGGTGTATGATTATCACTGTGAGGCAGTTACATAAATGATTTTCCAAGCACAAAGTCCCTTACATTTTGTGTTTTCTTTAAGAAAGAAAAGTTTTTCCACACAGTTTATTCTTTCTTTTTTCCTCCAGGTACATTGTCCTTTTACAATGCCAAAACCAAGCAGTTGATGCACAGTTTCAAAACAAAGTTCCAGCAGCCTGTTATTCCAGCCTTCATGGTGAGAAAAGCCTGTCCTCCAAAGCACTTGCCGTCTCAGATTAACCTCTGCGCTTCCTTTGTCTTTAAGTCTGTAACCTGCGCTGTGCTGCCTCCTGCAGGTGTGGAACGGCAGTTTCTCAGTCGTCACCGGCCTTCAGGTCCCCAGCGTGGTGCAGAGCGGCCAGAGGAAGAACAGCGGCACCAGCAGCTCTAACGCCAGCCTCACATAAACCGACGCCCCTCCCCCTCCCCACCCTGCAGGCTGGAACTACCTCCCAGCTCCGGTAGTCCTCCATCAGCGCTACAGGCCCCCCCCCCCCTGCACTGACTTCACCTCAGCCGTGTCAAAGACGCATTACGTCAATGGAGTACGATGGATTTACCTGTTCCACAAGCGGCGTCTCAGTTGCATGATGATTTAAAAACAGTTTCAGGGAACCTGTGACTCATCTGCTCTGTATCAGGAGTCCTCAAATGGTGTCACTCCAGCGTTTGTGCTTGCTCGGGACACGTTAAGTGTAGTCTTTCTAGTTTTCCCCTCTCTGCACACTCATTTAGCTCGGTCCCACTGCTGCTAGAGCAATGACTTAGCGCTGGCCGCTGTCCTCTCTTCATCTCCATCACCTTCTCGGTCATGCCGCCAGCTGCGGGTTCAGGGTCCAGATCTCTCCTGTCCTGCTCTCTCCCTGTGCCTTCCTGCTTCTTTTCCAAACTGATAGGCCAAATCGAGTCATCTTTATCAAGACACTAATAGTTCACTGCAAGAATATATCTCCCTGTTTCTATTTACTACCGTGTATCCCATCAGTGTCAGTATAACTTGATATTTATGTGGTTTTGTGGCTCTGACATTGTCTCGACCAATCAGCTGACCTATTTATCCTAGTAACAACATGCTTCTAGACAATACTGCTGACTTGAGTTCAGTTCTGAATCCAGACCAGGTGAAGTTAAACACATATAGGTTATATTTGATTCTTGCCTCGGCATGCACTCCTAAGTTCAGAGGGTTTCACCTCATAGTCTGGGCCTCAGCTGCATTCAAGGAAGAGATTCCTCTCGGCCTTCTGCTGAGAATTTGTTTTCATCCAGGGCCGTGTTGAATGTGGTTTTGTGACTTCACACAAAAAATAGACGAAGTTTTAATTTCAACTCCCCGTAGTGAAAATATATCAAGTGCTCAAATTTGGTTTTAGAATTTTGGAGAAGACTTGTTCTCTCCACACCGTTTATCTGACTGCACCCTGCTCCTTTTAGATTTCAGTATCTCTTAACATCTGTTTACTGGCGGCAAGTAAATCACTTTATAAGTTAGTGAACAGCCTATAGTCCAAATACAAAAGATAGCTAGGCAGTAGCTCCAGCTAACAAATTGTAATACAGATGTGTGACATTTTGAGAGGTACTAAAGTAAGAAATTATGGTTATTAAATAGTAAATTTATGTTAAGGCATCCCTGTTTGTGAACTGCCTGACCTCAGAATAGTGTCCGTGTCCTAACGTCACACATGGTGACAGTCTTGCTTTGCCACGTTTTTCTTTGTGTGTTTCCTGAATAACTGTGTAGCCTGCAATGCTTTAAGAAAAAAAGAAAAGAATCCGTCCAACTCAGATTTATGTTCACTTTATTTCAGAGGCTGACAAAATGTCACAGATTATTTGTAAATAGGTTCATTTTTCCACTATGACGTATCACTCATTGAGGTAATAAACGATTGAGAGCTATTTGTTCCCGGATGTCTGTTTCAAGAAGTGTCACAAGATATTGTCAAAAAAAAAAAAAAAAAAAAAAAAAAGCATAAAGGAAGTAATAATGGAAAAGCACTTGCATAAACATGAAGTAAAGCAGAAAACAGCTTCGACTGGTTGACACCTGCTAGAAAATGTTTTTTCACATGTTTGATTTAAAGTGACAACAGTTTCACTGAACTGAAAAGTTATTTACAATACTTTTACATACATTTAAACTACACACTTTTATACTTGGGAGCCAATCAGAGGCTGTGCTGATGGACAAGAAGCATAATCCACCCGATAAACCTTTCAACTCTTTTAATGAATTGATGAGCATATAACGAAACACAAACACATTCATTCATTCATCATCTGTTCTCAAGTTGCACAGGGTTTTGGGGAAGCTCCAGTCAGTTCCAGCTGACTTCAAGCAAGAGACAATGTTCACCCTGGACAGGCCATCAGTCCATGATAACACACACACACACATATATCTTTATATTATGAGGGGAAGCCGCAGTACCTGAGAAAAGCCACACAAACACAAGGAGAAATTGACCATGGTGGAATCAAACCTGCTTTTTTCTCTGACACAACAGTGCCAACCACTTCACAGCTAATTATCAAAATCAGCAGTTAATGAGAGAAACATGGAAAAAACACTGATAAATCAACGTCTGAGTTCAGTGGAGAGAACGGACCATCGGTAATGGATGGAGTGCAAACTATAAAAGACAAACTTTGTGAAAACACTGTGGCGTGCACACCCTCATCTGTAATTGACTGATTTATGAACGACCAGTAAAGTAGGGCGAATCATTATTGAGTAAATCTCCATGGAGACTTTACGGCTGACCGACGAGCAGGAGCCGAGCCGGATGTCAGCAGCGCTGTAAAATGACTCGTCCTCTCGCGTCTACAGCTGCGTCTTCAGGGTCGGACCTGGAGATGACCCAGTTCTGATCTGGCACATTCTCACGCCAGGTTGTAACTTTGAGCGGCTCCCAGCAGCAGAGGCCACTACAAACACTTTGCCTTTAGCTTCATCTTCAGTTCTGATAAGGCTGCCGCAGGCACTGCAACGACACAACAATAACCTTCAATATGCTGCAGAGATTTAGTATCAGTATTTCTGTGAAACGAGAGTGAAGACTCACTCCGTCTCTTGGATTCTGGAGTGACTATCACCCTGTGGTCGGTTGTTGTGGGCACGGATGGGATTGATAACCTCCGAGGAGCAGATGGAAGCAGCGGGAGTTTCTTTGTCTTTTTGTCTGAATCTACACAACACAAAAAAAAAAAAAAAAAAATCCAAGGATTTAAAATGTGAGCAGTGACTTCAACAATGATGCAGGCTAAAGGAGCTTCCTTTACGCATTCCTTTTCTTTGTTTTTCCTTCACTGTTTGAAAACAGACATTGGTGAACAACTACGGCCGTGGAAAAAATGAAGTCACACCTGTTTACATTTGCAAGAAAGAGGTCAGGAGTAAAACTCGCTGGCGGTAGAACTGGCAGGTGAATAATACTCACTGGTCTCATCCAGACAGCAGTCCAGTCTGTCCATGGGTTCAGGCTCAGGGGTCAGAGTTCTTAGCATATCTGAGAAAATATAATATAATATAATATAATATAATATAATATAATAACCTGTCATAGTATAAAGCTTAACCCAGGATGAGATTTACATTGAAAATGGAATAGAGTGAAGTCTTATTCAACCAAAATGTGTGATTTGATGTGAGGGAAAGAGTAAATGTGTTTGAGAGGGGACAGTGTTGCTTTACTCAGATTAAGAATACAATAATCTGATGTATTTCGTCTGGTCTGCTTGTGAAGTAATGTTAATCACTATGTAGAAGAAAGACATTCTGCCTCCAGAGCGACCGGACGAGGGTCTGTCTCACATCTCTCCCACAGATTTAAACCATTTAATCCAAAACTGCAGCAGAAAGTTCAAAGATCAAATGTATCAAAGCAAGTTCTTAAAAATGATTGTGCACAACTTGAGTGTCTTTAGTCAAAGGTTATAATAAAGAATAGTTTTTTGCTGTGAAGACAGATGTGTGTGACAGATTTTAAAGACTCTCCAAAACAACACACTGAAACATACATCCAGGGTGAGACTCAGGAATTAGCATGCCTGATTTACAGATTTATTCAACAACAAAACGTGATTAAAAAAGGGAAACTTAAGAACATAAAATGATCTGAATGTAAATAAAATGAATAGATGCATGAAATGAGAAAATAAGACACAGCGACCACCTGTAGGTCACGAACTTAGGCCAGTCACACACCTTCATAGTATTTAAAGATCATATAGTCTGACATCCTCTTTCAAATGCCTATAACTACTGATATTATACTTATATAGATATTATACTTTTTCGTAGGAAATCAGACAGGAAGTAATAATAAGCATGCATCATCTAGTATGTGTGTATTATAAATGTATATAGAAATTATTCACTGCTGTATGTACCTGTCTGGCAGCAAAATGTAAACAGTGTACATCCTTGAAAAGTGAAAGGTGCTATACAAATGAAGTTTATTATTATTATTATTATTATTTATTATTATTATTATTATTATTATTATTATTGTTATCCTTTATATTTGAAAAAGAACAACAAATAAAATTGATATTAAGTTCACAGTTCATATGAGGAAAATCTGTTGTAACTGGACAGGATCATTTAATTAAAGTAAAACATTAATTTAATTAAATTGTTAAAAAGAAAAAATGTAGATATTGTATTTTTTTTTAAAGTCACTTTGTTTGCGACAATGAAAAATATTCTGTTAAGAAAGAAAAGAGAGAGAATATGAAGGTGGATAGTTTTTTATGTGCACTGTAACTGATCGCTAAGAGGAACATCCTGCTGTGAAGCACCACAACTTCATTCTGACTTTTGTGTTTGGCAAAAATATATTGATGTATGCGTTTGTGTGGTCAAATATAACCAGCTGGAGCTGTGCTGAGAGCTGTGGCGAAGGACCACGTGCATCAGCGTGTTCGCCTGGAGTCGTTCAGAATCAACTCCAAAGTCCAGAGCAATACGAGAGCCAGACCATGACGGACTGAGTGGGAGTGGACAAGTGGACCGAAGTCCACTGAGAAAGCAATGATGTAAGAGCCTTTTGTTCATCTGCTAATATTTAAGGCAGGACCCAATGATGTGTGTCAATACTGTTTAGTAGATTAGACTAGATTAGATTAGATCAGACTGTACGCTTTTCATCCTGGATAAATGATTGTCACTGATGTGGCTGTAAAGAGACAAAAAACAGAGTCCGGGGATTTCAGATAATGCAGCTTCTTTGCTGTTATTCATCTTTGTGAAGAAAAACAACATTAGAATCCTCATATCACCAGTTGGCAGCATTTTAGATGGCAGACAGGCTCATATCACTTAGTGGAATTAACATGCTATTTTTTCCAAAGTTTGGATAATTTTGAGGTTTGTGCAGAAACTGAAATAATGAAAAACCCTTTGATTACTACTACTCCAGTAGTAAGCAGCTTATCAGACGATATAACCATGTTTAATTATTAATGTCACAAATGGCTAAAGATTGTGACATTACATAATCCAAACTCCAAATAAATGTTCTTGCAAGTGTGGTTTGGATTAATCACAAGACTGACTTATGTAATTTTACAGGAGAGACTTTTGTAATCACTGTCATGCTATCTCCAGAGCGCAACACGCAGTGTAGGAGGTTTATGAGCTGGGTGTGTGTGTTCGTGTTGAGCAAGACTGTACCTGGTCTTGGAGGGACGTCTGGTGGGACGGGGTTTACGAAGGCCTGCTGGAGACTCATCTCTCCGTTTTCATTGTCAGAGCTGATATAAGCTATGAAATGGTCCAGAGTAAACAAAAATCATATAAAAATGCTGAAATGCGGATCAATTAGTATAAAATATGAGAGGGTTGGACGTTCAGATTTTGTACATACAGATTTTCTTGTCGTATTGGTCTTCAAGGATGAGCGGGATCAAAACTCCATCGGTTTTGTTGACTAAATAAGTGATGACATCATGCAGCGTGGCACAGTCGACCTGCACACAGAGCAATCGCTGATCAATAAACATTCATCAGTCTTCCAGAGCCACTTTATCTGCAGGGAGCTGGAGCCGCTGCCAGCTGACACTGAGCCAGAGGCAGAGTTCAACCTGGACAGGTCCAACAGGTCGACAGGGCAAACACACAGAGCGGCAGTCACACACACGCTCACACTCACACAAATTTAGAGTCACCAACTGGTCAGAATAACGCCAAACAAATTACTGCAAATGCACTTCTTGAGCATCTGGGAGGAGACTGGTGTACCTGGGGTAAATCCATGCACAGGGAGAACATGAATACTCAACTTTAACCATTAACATTCTCACTATGAATGGGCCGCTGTGCAGCTCTGCACCATCTAATATCAACAAAATGTAATTTAAATGTGTTCAAATGTGATAGACGGTAAAGTATCTCAGTTTGATGCACTTGATTTATTGATGTGCCATTAAAACACAAGGAAAAATCTGAGCACAGGGAGACACATTCAATCCACAGACATTTGCGTTGTGAGATGAAAGTACTAATTACCACCCCACCTTCACAAAAATTAAAGAATAAATGCACCAGATACTGTTCAGTGTTAATCAATCAAGAACATGTGCATCTGGACATTTCTAGCATCTGACACAATGCCAGTATGTGAATATTACATTATCTGCAATTATTATAGTGAGTATAATCACTGCTGTGGGTGCAGGGACTGTGTAAACTGAGCGAGGCTTGTTATGCTAGCTAAACAATGTTTAATGACTATGACTGAATACAAAGACTGGAGATGAGTCACAACAACAGAAGCCAAATCAAACTGTCATTAAACTCTGTGCACAAGTCAAGTGATATTAGTGGAGATTTTTAAAGCTTGCCGGGCTGATGAAAAACTTCCTCCTTTTCTTGAAGATCATGCACTAAAGTTGATCTGTAGTTGTTCATGTTCATCAAAGAAAAGCAAAAACAGACTTGGTATTTTAAGTGTGTCTGTATGTTTGTTACTTGTTACTTGAAAGTGTGTTTGAGGGTTGCTCAGTTCAGTGGACTTATCTTCACATACGATGAAGAGATGATCAACTTTGATCATAGGGAAAGTTTCAAAAGTTTATTCGTGCTGACCAGAGGGTCAGACTGTGTCTGAAAAACATCTGTCACAAGGATTTAGCACAATTATGGCAGATAATTCTATTCAAAAAGAAAAATTGCATGTCTCTGATTTAACCAACATGCATGTATTTAATAACTTTAACTGAGAATTAAAGTCAGTCATGCAGTAATTTGGAGTAATTTCAATAAACCTAAAATGATGGGCAACCCACCACTACCTGTGGTTTCTGGAAACTGGATCAAAATTATGGAGAAGGGGTGAAATGAAACACGTGGGCTGCACTTTTTTTTTAATATTGTCTTGAAGACATTATTTTTAGCGGCGGTGTTCATTAATCCATGCTCTGTACGGCTTTATCCAACAGCCTGCGCAGTTTGTAAGATCATCACGGAAAAAAACACAGAAACAATCAAACCCTTACCACAAGCAGCAAGTGCAAATTTAGAGCCACTAATTTAGAGAAACCAGAGCACCTGGACAAAACCCATGGCGAGAACATGTAAACTCCACACAAGGGGCAGAGTGTCAGCTGCTTCAGCACCATGCTGCCCCGTGTGCATATTAAAAACTGCTGATGAACAAGGCGTGAGTTTGATTACTTACAGGATTGTCCACATCAATGCTGAAGCCCCCAGTTGTCTTACGACTCACACGGTAATGCCTGAATAGAGGGCTGCAGAACGCAAACAAAGATACAGCCATTTAGAGACCACGAATGTAAGGACGGTACACACATATAAACCTGAATGTACATGTCTGCTATTCTGGTTTTTAATCAGCCCTTTTAATCTAATTTATTTAGCAAGTAGTTGCAGCCCTGCAGTCACTGTCCAGTCAACACTTTCCACTGGCAAAATCACAGGATACATTTTGGAAAAACAACTTTTAGTTACAACTTACATCATTAACAACATTCAATGTCCAAAATGATTGAAAGATTATATCTAATAGAAATCTTCTCTCCCACTGTGGTCAAACATCTTGTTTTCTGTCCAGAGTTCATTATTCTGAAGGGGAAAATCTTTGCCAGGATTTTTTTACATTGCTCTAATGACTAAAATCCATTTTTCCCTTTATTCATCCCATAAAATGTTTTGCCTTCTGATTAAATGCAATCGTTCAAAAAATAGCTGCTGATTGCACACATTCACAAACTGCAGCCAAAGGGCTCTGTCAATCTATACCTATAATCTATAAATAATGATGGGGGGGGGGGGGTCAGAAATCTTTGTCTGGAATGTAAATATTTCACCTGTGTTTCAGACATCTAAATTACAATTGACTCTTCATTGTGTGTGTGTGTGTGTGTGTGTGTGTGTGTGTGTGTGTGTGTGTGTGTGTGTGTGTGTGTGTGGCTTCAGACTGTGTGCGTACCCGTCATAGTCCTGTCTGGTGGAGACGGCGAAGTTCCCGTCGCTCCCAGGTCGCAGCAGTACGTTTCCTCTCTTGGCCGCTCTCTCAAGCAGCAGCTCTGCCTCCAGGCGATTCACTGTGTGAAAACAGCTGCAGGAAGAACAATGCACTGTGACACAAGAACACAGCGCTGTGTGTTACACAACCTGAACGCCCCGGCGTTCGGCGGCAGGGAGCAGTAACTCTTCCCAGACAGGCTCACAGACGCAGATCAGGACAATCTGGTTCTTTCCACCAAAAGTGCTTAGAATGTGACATAAAACACAGAGCTACTGAATTACCCAGTGTCTGAAGCTTTGTTTTAATTTTAAAATGCCCTAAAATCAAAATAAATTGTTTCTTTTTTGACCCTCAGCTACAATTCATAGATATTGAAGAAAGACGGGATGATAAGTTGCCTTGGAAAAGAAAACCTGACCTCTTTTACAAATCAAACAAAATCATAATAAAGAAGGACATGAGCGCTGGTCTACCAGCAGTAGCAACATAACAGAAGCATTTCACATGTGAATAAAAGTTCATACTTACGCTGGCATACTTGCTCTGACGCTAATGTAAGGGTTGAATTTAGCAGCCGGAGATGAATGTAGTTTTTTTTGCCTTTCTTTTTCTTTTTCCACAGCATCATTCAGCATGTGGAGCTGCCCCGGCAGCAGGTTGAGGGACGGCGGCACATGCAGCTGCAGGGAGACACAGTTTACAGACACCTTCATCAGTTCTCAAACCAGTAAAACCCCTGAAGACAGGAAAAAACGGGGACAAATCCAATATCTCGTTTGAAAGATATTTTATTTAAGAAATAAAAAATAAAACAGCCAACTTGTTATTCTTCTGTCAAAAAATAATGTAGTAAATAACTCGTTTATTTAAGAAGCACCTTAAATCATAACCTAGACAGATTTTTCCCAGCCTGTTATAAAATGACTGGGTTTTAATAAAAATGCTTTGCTTTATTGTTATATTTGTGTGATTTTGTCAGTGTATCAGTTTTATGGTTTCTATTCAATCCCATGAAACACTCAGTGAAGTTTTCTCTGTAAAAAGGTCCAGAATGGATAAATAAATAAAATCCGATATATAAATAGTGAAGCTTTAAAAGGTCTTTTGATGAACGTCATACTGACCTCAGCCACAGAGAGGATAAAGCCTTTCCAGAGCTCTCGAGCCTCTGCATTTGGTGCCTGTAGAAACATCAACGAAAAGAAAAATTGTAAGACAAATTGTCAAGAAGAAAGAAAAACGCCATTTGCATAATGTCCCACATATTCGCTCACAGTGATTTTGATATTGTCCTCCTTCATCTGCAGATTGAATCTGGCTGCGTCCAAGTTTTTCTCTTGACTGGAGTCGTCTGTGACTGAGACCAATCCACAGAGATCCAGTTTCTCAACGTACTGAGGAAACACACACACACACACACGTTCCACAGTTAACAGGTATGAACGCCAGCTGAACTACTGATTCTTATTAATATAAGAGACAACTTACATCTACATCTCTCTTTTCATTGAAGAAGAATATGCTGTTTCCACATAGACAGGCCCATAGTTTACGAGATGTCTGCGCAATGAGAGACACAAAACGTTATTAGACAAAGTCAGCTGAATGTCTCCACAAAAGATGCCAGGCTATGACAATATTGGCACCGCACTGGAGTTTCATGTGAGCATGTGTAAGACACTTATTCTCAGAGGTTTCCATTGTCTGTTGCCAGTTCAAAGCAAAGCCAGCTTTTTATGTTACAGACGCAGTAGCTGAAGTACAGACAGCTCGCGGGACGCATGAAAACTGAGCCGCAAAGGTTTCAGAGCTGCCAAGTCTCATTCCTTGTGACTTATGCAACTGAGGATCGTGCCACACATTTCCCTCAGGTCAAGCAGCAGTTTCTGACTGAGAGCCAAGCTTCCGTCGCTGTGACAGTCAGTGTAGGTGTGGAGTTGGCCAAGTTGAGGAGTGTTCAAAGCAAATTACCACTGTTCAAAAGCCAAATCTTAATGGGACTATTTCTCAATTAAATCACATCCTTCCAGCTTTCATATCTGCTCTTAGCAGAAGCACGAGTGTTAGGAAAGTACACAGAGGAGTGTACACCCTGTGCATGTTACTCGTCTTTGACATGTTAAATAAAAACTTCTACAGATTTGAACCTGTAATCAGTTTATATTCACATACATGAGGAGGGGAAGCCTGAAAACAGACGCAGGGAGAACATGCAAAGTCAACACAGACAAGCCACAGTGAAGACGCAAACCTGAATATATTCTCACTGTGGCACCACAATGCAAACCACCACAAACATCAACTTTATCTTGACTCACAAGTCACGACAAAAAATGATGAAATGATCAATAACATAATGGTCAAGAATCAACACTGGTTTACATGTGAGGTTTTGGGGTGAAGGTCAGGTCTCGGCTTGGGTGCTGCTTTGACGGATAAGGTCAGGTTGTCTTTCTGGACAAAAACGACAGTCCTCATGAAGTAAACCATCAAACGTCAGGGTGACGGTATCTTTGTGTGTGCTTTTGCGTGTGAGTCCAACCTACACTGTGGGGCATAAACTGTGTAGAGGTTCATATATATGAGGGTCAGGATGTGGTGAAAACAACAGATAATAAGGTACAACCACAAATCTCTCTCTTCGTATTTCTTAGCCTTTTAGTTCCTCATTCCTACTTGCAGTCGAAATTAGACTGAAACTAATTTGACTGTAAAGGACACACACAAAGGAACTGTTTGCACAGATATGGGACAAAAAGCGACATGATGTTAGATTTGACATATCTATAGCAGGGGCCTGACAGATGAGCCTGCTGTGCCAGTTTTTTTTCTTTCCTTTTGTTTTTGTCTGTACCCTGCTGTTGGCAGGTCTTTAGTGTGCAGGCAGTGTCAGTGAGCAGGAAAGCAGTCTGACTGGTTACCCTTTGTGAAAATGCTTCAGAATAATCTCAATAAAAGTCCAGGTCAAGGTATGTGAAACTATCAAGTCACAGCTGGATTACCGGTTGGCATTAGGCCAATAATCACACAATTGCTCTGTAGTTCCACAGCAGTGAGAACATAAGAACATAAGAGAACACTTGTTTGAAAAAAATGCAGTTGTGTATAGGTAGATAATCACCGCGGTAATAAATCAATAAAGGTTGCAGGTGAAATAAGGAAACTGGGACATTTTTAATCTGCAGCTCACTCATACAATCAGTAGAAATCATTTTCAGCAAATAACTGATTTGTCAGTATTACAGCAAAAGTTTGAGAAACAGAATCATATATTTTTCTGTAATGATCTGCTTGTTTCATGAATCTAAAGTCACCAGAACAACCTATTTCAAAGTGATTTCTCCTCTTAAATTTATGTTAAAAATATCAATACAGACACAACATTTAATGCTCAGAATGACCTTTTGAATTGTTTATCATGGAAACACAGCTGAAGAACACGCATCTACAAAAACAATAGTCAGAAATAGTTAACATTTTACTGCATACAATAATCACAATGATAGTCCATTTCCCTCTGAATATGTACCTTGTCTTTGAAGGACCTCTTCTCCAGGTATCCTTCATAGTAACAAGTTGGCAGCTGGGTCCTCTCTCTTCCGATACGTTTTGCCATCACAGGTACAATGGACGCCACTCTCTCTCTCTCTCTTTCTGAGCAGAGCTTCCTTCACCTTCGTATACCTGCCCACCACAGCGGCTCCTGATTGGCTGATGCGTTAAGGGGGCGGGGCTAACCACAAATAGTCCACTGGAGATTTTCTGTATCCGTCATCCTCCAGGCTGGAAACTACCTACAGGGCAGTCCCCTTCAGAAAGCAGCCTGTCTTGTTGTCACTTATTTTCCACACAGCTTGTGAATGTGTTGTTCAAAATAATCAGCTGTATTTATTAGGCTTTTATTACCCACTTGATTTATTTATGCGATGACATAACAAGCACGCTTGTGCCCTTTCTGCACTTTGACCCCAGCAATAATGGTCATGGACTTCACAGATAAAGCACGTTTTACTCACATGGTCATATTTTTACACAAAACTGACACACATCAAAGGAATTCTTGGTGATTAATTTTTGGTGACTAATGAAATATTTGCATGCTGGTACTCTGAGCATGCCTTGAAACCCTCTGGTTACTATTGTGTTTAGCAGAGGGGCTCAACAAATTAGATCCACCATATAGGGGGCTCACTGTTGTCTTTACAGGCATAGTACCACAAGAAAAAAAAACTGAAATAGTAACAGTTGGAAATGAAATAAACAAAAATAAAAATGACGTTTTAAAAGCAAACCTTGACCTCACTGTTTATTGCTGCATTTAAATTGTGTTCCTGAGTTCATATGGTCAGACATTTGTTAAATTTTTTCTTGTCTGAACCATAAAACAAAAAAACAACAACAAAACAAAAACACAAAGTTCCCTAAGAATATCTTCCCTCCCCATTACTCTTAATATTTTGCTCTCACATGTGACCAGCTGCCGTCAGCTTTATTCTTCTTTAGAGCGCAGACTGTTTGATTTTCTTGGGTCAGCACTATTCTGCAGCCTGTGCTTATGGACACCCCCACTGTCTCTTCTCCATGTATTGGGAATCACCTTTTCTAGTAATATGCCCAAAACACAGGGCTGGAGATGGATGCCTTTAATCGCAGGTTAATCATTTTAAAAAGAATTTAGTCTGTTCAAGTTAAAACTCTCTTCGGTTGCGTGATGACTCATCTGAGAAGACTGGATTTGACATTCTGAAACTTTCATTGATGTATCTAAACTGTTGAGTCAGTAAATGTGAGTATCGATTGACTTTGATCCAGGTAACTGCAAGAGCTTGATGGAACCACATCTGCAGATTGCAGCGCCATCTGCTGGCTGTACTAAGGTATGCAGTTTCTTTTTCTTGTCCCATAAAAAAAAACTGTATTTATCAGGGAGATGCAGGGTAAGAATCAATTTGAGCTTGACCACATTGTTTTAGCAGCGCTCATATGTGTTTTTCTCTAATGCACTCTGCTGCTAGAAATATACTTTAATGTGTGTAATCATATGTGGAGATATACAACAAGCCACAGTTTTAACATCCACAACATTCCTTCAAACATATAAGAATGTTTGGAAAATCTAAAACTTTAAATTTTTGTGATGGATTATGACTATAAAGTTTAGCTACTTGGGCACAATTGAATAATTCACACCGCAATGTGGCTTCAGTTAGATGAATATCTGTCCTGTGGTTGTTGCAAAACCTGCTTTAGTGGTTGATGAGTTGATAGAAGTACAGAAGCTTTGACTCATTCGTCATTATTACTCAGATTGTCGTGAGTATGTCAGTAGGTCATTAGCAGAGCAAGTTATCTGGCAGGTAATTTTTGCGAATTTTCTAAAGCAATTTCAATCATGAAACTAACTTTACCACTTTCAAAATCAATAAAAGGCTCCTGATCCTTTGAGAACTGGATTTCTTGGAAATGTATTTTGTGAGCAGGATTTTCCCTTTTTAAATTCTGAGAGGATGTTTTTGTATTCATTCATGTTTTTAATCATTCTGTTAAAAAATACTGTTGAAAAGAATTTGAATAGAATAATTTTTTTTGGCTGTATATGTGTTGGGCATCATTCTAAAATGCAAAATAAGCCCTAATATGAATCATATAATAAAAAAAATAGCAAAATATATAAAGCCCAAATAGGTTTAATTTTTAAATCCAGTCTCTCTCTCTCTCTCCCTCTCTCTCTCTCTCTCTCTCTCTCTCTCTCTCTCTCTCTCTCTCTCTCTCTCTCTCTAATATTGTTTTTCTATGGATCCAAACAGTTGTAACAGTGACATTTTACAGAGAATCCACGATTCAACCAAAAACTAAAACTGGATTTCAGTCAGAAAGTGCATCTTGAGATTTTGGGTGTGTGTCATGTAGTCCAAGAAATGCTAATCAAAATTAGACTCAGCTAAATAAATGTAATTAATGGTATTGGCAATGAACGAATGTGATTGAAAACCACGCTTCAGTAATTTCCCTTCTTGTAATTGAGATTCAGCATGATGCAACTGCATGATGAAGGGTCTTCAAAATAATCTTGAGACATTAGAAACTTCATTTGGTCGCTTTAAACTTCTTTTTAAAAAACAGAAAGGTGATTTTGATGATTTTCAAAATGCAGCAGCTGTTGTAAAAATGTGGAAGTATTGACTGCTACAGACTTGCACCACACAGGCAGTCCCCTTCTGCTTCGACATACCTTTCATCAAAAAGTGCCAAAACGACCTAATTATGCCCCTGCAGGCATTATTTTTGTTTCAGCACCACGGACAGCTCAGCGTGTGTGTGGGGAGGTGGGACATTCTGAAGGGAACTTTGAAAAAAGATCCATAAATAAGCTGTGAAACGGTCCTTTGACAGATCTATTCATAAATCTGAACTGTAGGTTGTTTTAGCACTCTTCTTCTTCA
This sequence comes from Salarias fasciatus, assembly GCF_902148845.1. Lineage (NCBI taxonomy): Eukaryota > Metazoa > Chordata > Actinopteri > Blenniiformes > Blenniidae > Salarias > Salarias fasciatus. The sequence continues at coordinate 23,538,286 of NC_043766.1, read as the reverse complement.
GGGTTTTTACGTTTGGGAAATACGTATTTACATTGTCTTGTGTTTTGCCATTTTAGAATAATAACAGGTTAAATGCATATGTTTTTGATACACTGTTGTAATAAAGCAAATTACCTCCTTGTAATTTTCACGAGTCTCCTTCCTCACTTCCCCCAAGAACAACATTTTTTTTCAAATGCATCCCCTCTGTGTCACCTTGTTACTTTATGGAAAAATGGCATTCATGCACTGGTGTTTGGAAAGGGAAATCTCTATGGTACAACTGTAGTTTTAAAATGAATATTGACATTTTTTTTTATTATTTCTGTGGGGGCTCTGGCCCTTAAAGTTACCCCTTCATTGGATAATGGACCATGTTTGGTCATTTTCTCTTTTATGAGCATTTTGTTCAGTCTAACAATAACAAAATGACCGAGACAGGTGTAACTTTGAGTAAGTTTAGCAAATTCATTGGATTTTGACACAATATGGTACTTCTGCAATAAACTTTTCATAATCACAAAAACATTTGTGTCTATTTTGAAAACATCTCTTGCTTAATGATATGAAATATGATACAAATATTTGATCACATGCACTGTTACAAAACATCACTCAGATGTTTAATAGATAGATGGATAGATAGATAGATAGATAGATAGATAGATAATAGATTTAGATTTAGATTTAGATTTAGAATACATTTTTTTTACTGTACAGTGACAACGTCACATTTGTGGGTTTCCTCTGGATACTCCTTCCTTCCACAGTCCACATGCATGTGAAGTTAATTGGTGGCTATAAGTTGCCCATAGGTGTGTGTGTGTGTGTGTGTGTGTGTGTGTGTGTGTGTGTGTGTGTGTGGATAAGGGAAAAAACGGTGAATGGATGGATATTTATCAGTGTTTCCAGGTTAAATACAATCAACCAGCAGTAACATATTACCGATACATACAAAGATTACTATGAATAATACTCAGCTGAGAACTGAAGACAATATCATTGTGTATTATATCAGTACATGTGGTACAAATCCAAAGGACATGCTGGAGTTAGATTCTCCCTCTGTGTGTGTGTCTCTCTCTCTCTCTCTCTCACACACACACACACACACACACACACACACACACACACACACACACACACACACACACACACACACAGGGAGTCACGTGGTCGCGAGCTCCTCCTGCGCAATGTGCGCATTGTCTCCTGTCATCTTGGCTCGCCACCCTGGTCCGCAGGGCAGGGACAGATTTCCTCTCGTCACTGCGCTCTCTGGGAAGGAGGTGATTGTTGTGTCAGACCATGGGGAACAGAGACGACGAGTATGACTTCTTGTTCAAAGGTGAGCGGCGGCGGTGGCGGTGCTGGTCGCGGCGGAGTGGAGCGGAGCGGAGCGCCGGGCTCCGGCGGAGTTAGCCTGCTAGCTGCGCTCCTACATCAGCTGGCAGCGGCGGCGGCGGCGGCGGCGGCTAGCCGCGGCTAGCCGGGCTGCGTTAGCCTCAATTCTCTCACTCCGTGTGATCGACCTCGCCTTTAACTCTTATTCATCAGCACCGTGGCTTCATTCGCGTCAAGATTATTTCTGATTTTCGTTCGCAGATGCTTGAGAAAGCAGGGCGTGTGTGGGAGAGTGGGACCAGAGCTAGCAGCTAGTGAAGACACAGGCAGTTATCAAGTGGGAATTTGTCATCAGTTAGAAGCGATCTCTTATAAAGTATAGAAATCCACAGCGGCGGCTGTTCCGTCTGCGTTTATGGAGTTAGATACATGTGACTGATGAAGATCAGTTCCCTTTGTGGTGGTGCAGCTGGGCAAACCTGTCGCCTGAGGGAGGAAACTCTCTGTAGGTGAGAGAAAAAGAGGAAACTGCTGTGTCTCCCCGACAGGACTGTTTGTTTGGAGTTATATTTCTGCATCAGGCAGCCTGACCTGAGCGGATCTCTGAGTCTCTGGTCACATGACAGCAGTTCACCGTCCTCAGCTTTTTATTGTCTCTTTTTTGAAAGCACCAAATTCTAACTTGATTTCATTTATGTCATTTTTGATTTCCAGACTTTAAACCTGCTTCATTTCAAAAGATAAATCATATCAAATGGTCACTTTTTTTCTTTTTTTTTCTTTTTTAGATACTTGCAAACTTTATTTTTGCACATCCCAAAGTTTTGTTTTTGTAGCACTGGAGGAGCTCACTAGTACATATCTTTTATCAGGTGCATACATAATCTGGTCCAGTGAGACTGCCAGAGACTGAGATAGTGATGATTCGTTGCAGCGTCACAGGAACAGAGGCCTTGAGAAATTGTTGAGTCAGATTCCCAGAAAGCAACGTATTGGCAGCTTCTTCCTGCCCGGGTCCCACCAGGGCAGACTCTGATCAGGATTCCTCTGTGCAGATAGGAAACGGCTTGTCAGCACTTTCACTTTGGCTGGAAGCAGCAGGACTCCAGTGTGTGGGACTGCAGCATTAATTCATCAGTTGCTTTTCATTAACCCTCAATCAAGCGTGAAACACACCCTGGTCACACAGTAACTTCGGGAATGCCTTGAAATCTGAGAGCTTGTGTTTCCAGCCTTGTGAACATCTGAGTGTCACTTTTCGTGTTTTTTGTTCCTAGTCGTTCTTATCGGAGACTCTGGAGTGGGGAAGAGTAACCTGCTGTCCCGTTTCACGAGAAATGAGTTCAACCTGGAGAGCAAGAGCACTATCGGCGTGGAGTTTGCCACCCGCAGCATCCAGGTGGATGGCAAGACGATAAAGGCTCAGATCTGGGACACAGCTGGACAGGAGCGCTACAGAGCCATCACCTCTGCGTGAGTTTGAAGTGTTATATGAGTGTTTACGTTTACTGGGGCTACGCGGTTCAAACACTTTAACAAATATACATTAACTCTAAACTTGGCTCTTATCATGTTGAAGGCCGGTCCTGAAGCTTTTAGTGTGCTATTTCACACTTGCTTAAATGTTGGAATTAATTTCTCCCTCAAAGACTCTCTCTAAACTCAAAACTTCCCACATTATGTCTTTAAGTCACGCTAAGAAGCCTATTACACAACAAAGCAAGCCTGTATATCTAAACTATTAGTTTAAATCATGCGGCATAATTTTGGGGACTCCCCAAAATCCACCCAGAACTTCACAAAACAGCCTTTCCTCGCTAAGGAATCTGTCAAAATCACTAAAGCTTCAACATTTGATCTCATTGAGCAAATTCAAAGCTCTGTTTGCAAACTGATAAAAAAAAGTGTAATTTCTTTTCCTGAAATACACTGAAATGCTTTTACATATTTTTAATTGGATGAGAAGTTCTGCTTGCTCTTACAGTAAATTAAGAATCAAACATTTTGAAAGTGGGGGCTACTGGAGTGATGCAGGGTAATACGAAGAGCTCTTTCTGAATACTTATCATGAATGGAGCGACTGGAGTGTGAGGAGGTTCAGGAATCATTAGCAGTGACTGACCAGGCGAGAAACCGACGGATGCAGACTTTATTCAGACTCTTCATCTCAATCAGGTTCAACACCTGAAAGTCAGTGAACACATCTCAGATTATTTTCATATTTTCCATTAATTAAGCACATTTGTATTACTTGGTTTGAAATTACTCCTCTTATAAAAACAAAGTATCCCCACATTTCATCTATTGTCACTATTTTCATAACATCCCCGGAAGCGCCTGCGGACCCTGTGTTGGCTGCCACTGGTGTTAAACTGCAGTTTCTTAGTGAAGTGAGTGAAAGTTGCCTGTTTGATCACCCAAAATGTTTTTGTTAAAAACCCTAAATGTTTCCCAGTCTTGTACAAGCACCTTCAATGGGAGCTGTCACTCATGGATCAATGTGACTGATCATGTCAGTCGCCCCCTTCATTACCAGCTTTGTAACTTCTGTGAGCAACCATGGCTCCACACTGATGCTTTCATGTTTCTACGTGTAGAACTCGTCAGGTTTTCCATTCTCTGCTGGTAAATTGTTGCTTCACACTTGCCTGTCCTGTGCTCTGTTGCCCTCAGGTATTATCGGGGTGCGGTTGGGGCTCTCCTAGTTTACGACATTGCCAAGCACCTGACGTACGAGAACGTGGAGCGCTGGCTGAAGGAGCTGAGAGACCACGCCGACAACAACATCGTCATCATGCTGGTGGGAAACAAGAGCGACCTCCGCCACCTCAGAGCCGTGCCCACCGACGAGGCTCGAGCGTTCGCAGGTAAACTACGCTCAGTGTCGTGCTTCAGCCAGGTGATGGTCCAAACCACTGAGACGCACGCTTAAATATTTTCATTCCTCTTCTCCCACATCAGAGAAAAACACGCTGTCCTTCATTGAAACGTCAGCGCTGGACTCCACAAACGTTGAGGAGGCATTCAAGAACATATTGTCAGGTGAGGCTTTTTGATTTGCTATATCTGTTTTTAACAAGAGAGAATCTTCAGTAGCTCTGTGCTGTAATATTGACCTACTGGACTGAGGAGCTGAAGGCTGTAGGTTTAAGCAGCTCTGCAGAGTAAAAGCTGACCACAGTGATCAACTGTTGCTGTGTCCCTGAAATAAAAACTACTGAAGGAAACTTCAGTGAAGAGTCAGGAGGCTTAAAAAAAATCAGCTTTGTATAGTTTTTTTTTTTTGTAGCTCTTTGATTTTCAAACTGTGCTGCTGGAGCTCCCTCTAGTGACCTGTGGAGGAAAGACATCTAGTCTGAATACAAAATAAATCAGAATGAAGATAAATTCCTTAATATTCTAAACATCACAAGATAAACACGGCGAGACAGACAGGCTGATTTGCACCAATTTTACAGAGAAAACCATCGCACGCACAGGAAGAACATGCAAACCTCAACGCAGAGAGGATTCTAGTCTTGGATTTGAAATATTGGAAAGTGAAGCTCACTCCACCGCAGTGTGGCCCAAACCAGAATCAAGAGCAGAGAACATATTTTGTATTAACAGAGAAGATTCGGTTCTGCTGTTCATCCAACAAATGCATGTTCCTTACAAATGTAGAAGTGCATTTCTAGTTTGATTTATATTTTAGAGGAGTAGGTATTTACTGAAAGTTAATGTCTTTTTTCTTTAAAAGTAATGTGAGTGGTGACATGACTTTGAAGATGGTTGAACAATTCCACACATTTGATGATGTTTATATTAATTGTAAAATCCTACTAAACTAAAAAAAGTATTGTAAAAGCTTTCAACAAATACATCAAAGCGTGTCCCAGTTAAAGATGTATGACGGTCTTCACTTTTTAATTTCTTGATTTGATTTTTTTCCTGCTCCTCAGAAATCTACCGCATCGTGTCACAGAAGCAGATAGCCGACAGATCTGCGCACGACGAATCTCCGGGCAACAATGTAGTGGACATCAGTGTCCCTCCAACCACCGACGGGCAGAAGGGCAACAAACTGCAGTGCTGCCAGAGCCTGTGACGGCGCTCGCCCTGTCCTCCACGTTCACCTCGCCATCACATCAGCTGTGCACTTTCCCCTCTGTAGCTCTGCTCACGGCCAACTCCCTCTTCACTGTACCCCCACCACTCTTTTTTTTTTTCTCTCTGTTTTATATAGTACATTTGAAGTCACTCGTGCTCTTGCTGCCATGAAAGAAAAACCTTCAGAAGCCTTTCTATGTGTCTTGGTCAGTGGAGTCGTTCCTGGAGTCAGTGTGAAGGACCATGCCATGAAGGAGGGGGGCGTTCGCTTGTTCGCCTCCCGTCAGGTTGTTCTGACACCGACAACACAACGCTGACATTAGTAGGGAGGTAGTGAAACACATTTCAACAGCTACCACTAGATGGTACTGCGTAGCTAGACCGCAGACAGACACTCCAGCCTGGTGAAGCAGTATTATGAGTTTGACAGTGTGGTTCTTACTCCCCTCTTACATCAGCTACGATATCATGCCAAAAATATCCTCATTATGTATTTATTGAAGACGATTTGGCTTAGGTTTGTCATTGTTTTACTCTCAGTTGAAGAACTGTAAAAATTTACAATAAAACTCTTGACTGAACTAGTTTGTTGAATGTTTTGACGTCTCTAACTTGTTTTTTGTTGTTTTTTAAGGTTTGCAGGTTTTTTAAATGAACATTTACTCAAGTACTTGGTGTTAAGGCTGCCCATTCTGTTCAGACAATACATACACACACGATCAATTTCATACATGTTCAACAAGTGCATTGAATATTACACATAACTGGCATTACAGATACAAACCAATTTATATTTCAAGGCAATTTAGAGAAGAATGATTTATGGATTGATATTTTTTCCAGACAGGACTTTTCTCTCAGTTAAGTACAGTTAAAGCAATGCACCAGTAGCTTTTGAGCTCCTTTCATCTCTGCTCTGATCTGCTGTTTTATTAGGAGTCCACGCCAAGGCTGCACAGTTGTGTAGTGGATAGCACGCTTCACTCCTCGCAAAATGTCCTTGTTTGAAGCCCAGGTTGATTTGAGGAGACTTTTCTGTGTGGCGTTCATCTGGACTCATACTGTCCTAAAACCTTCAGTCTTACTGGTGACTCTGAATTGCCCACAGGCATGAATGCAGCTGTGTTTGTGTTTCTCTCTCTGCTTGTCACAGTAGTTTGTGCTTCAATAAAAATGTTCACCTTGTAAGATTTCAGATGTGCTTTAGGAAGTTTGAGTAAATTAATCTCAAAATAAACCCAAAATAAGTTAAATGAATAAGTAAAACAATTTTAAAGAGGGCCTCTTGTATCTAAGTTTGAGGGAAAACATGAGCTGCTCCTTGTTTTATTGTCATTGATAATCTAAAATCCTAATGTTTATCTATAAAGACTCTTAGTCAAAATAAAAAGTAGTAATTCTTAAAGATTATGGAGTAGTCAGCTTACATCACTCTTGGTACTAAATTAAACATGTTTATACTTGTTTTCTTTCTGACACACTAAATATTATTTGTATAGACAGCATTTAAGGTATTTTGAACTTGTGTGTGTGTTTTTGCTAACTAAGCTGCTTAAGGACCAGCTGAGGATATTCTGTCCAGGAGAAACCTAAAGGTTTGTTTTTCACTGGGATTAGTGAGTTCGTGGATGAAAACAGGCTCAAACTAATGACATTTGGACAAAGAGGATGATCAGTAAGCAGCCGTATCAAACACATCAAGGCGTTCCTCGGCTGTCCTGGTCACCAACCTTTGTTCCTTCAGGCTCCTAAACTCTGCCTCACAGGAAACAGATTCTCTCTCCAGCTTCACTGCTGTTCCTGCTCCTGGTCTGGAGGCGCCGTTTGTCGCTGACAAAGCAACTCAAATGATCATTCACTCTCAGCTCATGGTTATGGTTTTATTTTTATTTGCTTTGCAAACAATACTTGGCTGATTGCAGGCACCAGGACTTCTGATGAGGACATCTTTCTTTTGTTTTCCACAGCACACCATAAACACCGCCATATTCAAACATGTGAATACTGAAGAATCGCAAAACATAAATTACAAATGATACAGATCAACATACATGTGGCCTGTGACTACAGACATCAGAATTTAAAGATCATAAAATGTTAAAATGCAATATAAGAGGCAGATAAATGTTAATTTATCTAATGACAATGACAATTATTCAAAATCTCTGCCAGAATTTGAAATGTGGATGTCAAAAAAAGATTATCTGAAAAGATCTTTGGGGAGTAAATCCGTGTTTTTTGATGTTTCACAGCATCATAGAGTCGAACACAGACCAGTACGCACTCCGAAAACAGAGATATTCATTTCCACCGGGGATCTCAGTACTTCCTGGACTTAAAGACTGACGTATGACGAACAGTAAACACACAGATGATCAAATGACTCATAAGCCCGTAAAGCAGATGAGCCGTCAGCTGCATGGCAGTGTCGCAGGATATAATCCTTTGTTCTGTGATCGGTTAAAAACAAGCAAATGTTTAACTGGGGCAGTATATAGGCCAGCCCTGGGAGCTAAATGAACCAAAGTGTGTAAACAGGAGGCCAGGGACAGACGACAGCTTTCAGAGCCACCGCTTCCCCGTAAGGCCACACCGTCAGTCTTTAAGCAAATGTCCTGAGTCAGCGCTCGTCCCTGCAGCTCCGACCCGAGAGCGATCAAACCTCTGGAGAAGGAAAACAGTGCAGCAGAGACAAAGAACAAAACAAAACAAAACAAAACAAAACAAAACAAAACAAAAGGACTCTTACAACTCAAACTGAAACTGTCCTGATTGAGGGAACCACCTCATTAAAAGCACACTTGCAGCTCAAGACCTCCAAATTCATTTAAATACATCACTGATTGTTCCAAAGAAAATGTGTAGTTTAAATGAAGCGCATCAGTAATATACAACAATAATGATTTGCGTTTTGGCCACTTTACATCAGGAGAGATGTACGTATTTACAAAGAGATCAAACTACTGGAAAACTGATGAAAATCAGTTCATAACAATGAAATGAGGTCAAAGTGTGAAACTGATTCGGGATTTATTTTAGTCAGAGCAAATAAACAGTCAACCAAACAATTGTCCATTTGTTTTCACAGTTTTCAATTTCCCTTTCACAGGTGGATCTAAAAAAAATTGGATTTTCATTTAAAGGTTCATTATTTTCAGTACAAACTCAGAACGTGTGTTAATCGAGGCATCTGGTTAAATAAAGCAGGAAAAAATATGACAAGAATCTTATTTAATAAAGTGTTTGTGATTTTATGACCTGAAGGCTAAAATAATAAAAACTAAAACAGGAAACTAAATGAAATAGCTTACTTTGTGCATAATAAATTCAGAATATATAGAAGTTCATCTGCGAATGATAAATCACGAGGGAAAATAAGACTTAACATCTAACGTCATCTTCTGAGACACACCTGAATTCGAAAATATCACCGAAGCCTCAGAGCTGACGGATCAATTTACTGGGAAAAAAGATTATCTGAATTTAAAATTTGGTTAAAAAAACTGAATATATTGCGGTCAATAAAAAGTAACCTTGGATTGTTTTCTGGTGTATCTCAAAAACACATCATGATTGGAAAGGTTTGTTTTTCCACTCATATCTTATACACTAAAACCTTTGAAACAAAATCCGTATGATAATAATTTTTGCCTTTGGTTAAAATAAATCTGATCTTATATTTTAATATTTTGAAGTACTGTAAACTGCAAAAAAAAACTTAAAATATTGAATATATTTTAATAAATTTCACAGTTTTTGTTTAAATTGAGGAAAACAAAGGATCTTTTTTATCATATTTTTAAAGATGCATCTGTACTGTACACAAACTCCAGGAAATTAAAAATAAATTTACTGAAAAACTGAATAAAAATAAATTCGTAAGAATAAAGCAGGGTCAAACTGATTGTCAAAAAAAAAAAAAAAATTTGGATTCAAAATATAGCAACAATAAATAAAAAGTCTATCAAACAGACAATTGTCAGAGAGATCCAAGTTTGCACAGTTTTGGCTGTTTATATGAGTTTGCACATTAACTGTGAGCTCAGAGTTAGAAAGCTACACTTTCATAGAAACTGCGTTCAGCCGCCGGTCTTCATCAGGTCCATTGATTAAAGGGCTTTCCTCAGTCCAACACGTTCTGTTTTCATCTTTAAGTTTGCCCCCGGTGTGTGTGAAAAGCAAATAACCGTCTGTCCCAAGCTTAAATGAATTGGACTGAAGACTGAAACCATGTTGGAAAGTAGACCAATCTCGGACCTGGAAGTCTGGATACCAAACACTCCGCAGCTCGGATCGCAAACTGTTTGAGAAGAAGCACCGAACTGACCTCCGCACCAGAGCGCCAACACTTCCCGATGAGTGAGATCAGTAACATCAAAATGGTAACATTTACGGCTCGCCGGCACTAAAATTCCCTGACCGAGACATTGAATTTGATCAAACATTAACAATTTGACGAGAATTAAAACTGATTAATGGGGGAAAAAAAGAAAAAAAATTACACACGTGGGAAAATGTGCAAATAAATGTGAAAAGAGGTCTTCAACAGGCAACATGAGTAATGCGGCAGTCACCAAACGATATTTGTGATAATGTTCCTCGGAAAGCTATTTGAATGGAGTTTTCTATCCATCTATATAAATATAAAGACCTACTTGTAAGTGCTGATAATACAAGAACCTCAGTGAGGACACTGTTCAATCCTACCTTGGTAGGAATAGTAAAAGGTTTTACTTATTTTTAAGTGGTTAAAAAATAGTTAAAAAAAAAAACTAAAAGAATCCCAGAAAGTTACAAACAGCGCTGCGTGCACGCATGACTGCGCACGTCGTTAAAGGTCTCTTTAAGTACTGTGAGAAGCGTGAAGTCCACAGTTTGTTATTGCACGATCTCTGGCTTCATGACGCTTCCGCCGCCATCTCTTCCTGAATGGGATGTCAAAGCTGATGGAGATAAAGACAAACTCTGTAAAAGTTCTGTGTTAATTTTAACGTTTTTAATTGTCATCACGTGCTGACCAAATTTCCATCTGCAGATTGGTAAGTGATCACATAGTAGTTTTAAAGCTCTCCATTACGGGCGCCTCCGTGCAGAAACCGGAAGGCCGAAGCAGATGAATGCATGTCCGCGTGCTACACGACCGGCAGTTACTTTCACTAGATATCCGCTGCGCTCAGCAATCTACAGAGAACCGCACTGAGCAGGAGATTCCTGACATTTCACAATCCTTGTTGAAGCTGACCACCACTCATTTCTCCCTCGCTGTTGGTTCAGCGTCCCCGGGCCATGAGCCTGATACTCGTCTGCACAGTTCCACCTGTCGGTCCTTTCTGCTGTTCCGTCATGAAAACAGCTCTGGAGGACTTGCAGATTCCAGTCAAACGTGTCTGTTTCTGCTCCCAAAGAACGACTGAGGATACAAAACGCATGGTGGGGGAAAAAAAAATGCAACGATGACGCAAAGAATAAAAATTTTAAAAAAAAATTTAAAAAAAAGGAAGAAAGCAAAGAAAAAAGCCCACGAGTGCTTCTTTTCAGTCTTTCCAGCGTGCATCAACACCAACATCAGCAACCATGTCCGCACGGTCTCATACTATGCTCTCATTGGCCGACTTCTTGGACAGTTTGGTAGAGAGCAAGGAATGCTGGGAAGAGTTATACTCCTTGGCTTGTGGAATAAGCAGACGGACCTTTTGGTTTGTTCTCCTCCACTCGGAGTAGAGCTGACAGTGGTAGCGGAAGGACACCTGGGGCGGAAACAAAGAGATCTGCGTTACAACTCCGCACCGTGCCCACAGCTGCATCACAGTAAGGTTCGATGTGAGCGTTTACCAAGGTCCAGAGGACGTAGATGGTGAAGAGGGCGATGGTGAGCGCGATGAGGCCCACGGCCTGCAGCCAGCTCCCCAGGTGGAGGTGATCCTGAGCGCCCCTCAGGCACAGCCAGCCGGAGATGGCGGCCAGAGGCGTGATGAACAAGAAGCACACCATGTCACAGAAGAGCGTCCGCTTCTCGTTCCGAGGCCCGGGGTCCCGCAGCCACTGTGGAACAGCAAGTCGGAGGCGGAGGTGAGCGAGCAGAAGCTGCCGGACGACACACTGCAGCACTACAGAAGAGAGCGAGCAAGCAAGCGAGGGAGAGGAAACACACACAGCCGCACGGCCGGGTCGGACGAGACGGGCGCGGGGAGGGATTGATGCGGACAAGGCAAAGAGCATTGACCTTTGTTACCTCTGTGAGGGGCCTCGGCCGGCGCTCGATGCTGAACTCGGTGTGGCAAAGCTCGCAGTAGCTGGTGTTGGACGATGACAGCCACTTCTCCAGGCAGCTCTTGTGCACCGTGCCCAGCGTGCCGGTGCAGTCGCACGGGGACAGGAGACCCTCGCCGCTCCCGCCCTCATGACAGATACGGCAGATCGGTCCATCGCTGAGGAGAAAAGAAAGACTTTAGGAACAAAGCCAGAGTACAGCTTCGTGTAAAACATGCACCAAACACGGCAATATTGTTAAAACACGGGGATAAATCACTGATCACAAGTTTTCATCATGTCTGTTTTCACGAGAAATGACCAGATGTTAGTTTATTAGGTGATTAAGCAGGTTTGATTACAGACAAGTCTTACATAAAAAATACCTCAATAAATATAAAACAATGTTCAAAAAGGAGTACTTACTATCCAAAATCAACAACGCCAATGTATAAATGTAGAGCATGTACTTAAGTAATTATAATGAAAATAATGTTTCCTGTGACCATATCTTGGCTAAAGTGCATTTTTCTTGGTTGAGAGAAGTAAACTCCATGTTCAACTGTCTAAATCAGTGGCTCTGCAACTCCACCATCCGACTCAAGACGGACCAAATCAAGAAAAAGGGGAATATTTCCTGTTATATTGAAACAGTAGAATTTAAACCATAACTCTTCACTTTAGAAACTTCAACCTATTGAACTGTTTTAATGTACTAGTATAAAATAAAATCGATAAATGACACTTCAGGGTTGACCCCTTCTTTAATCTTGACCTTGTGACACAAAACACACTGAAGTTCATATCACACGTCTAAATGTGTATCACTGACAATCAAGTCAGCCTCGTCTCAAAGTCTCACCTCTGAGCGCTCATGGGTTTGAGCACCGACGACAGCAGCCGTCCGTCTATGGCGGTGACCTGGGTGACGTACAGCGCCTGGCACCCCTCGCTGCCGCCTTCCTCCACGCTCTTCCACAGACCGGGCGTGCTGGCGCAGTCGCACAGAGAGCCGGGCAGGTGGCAACAGCCGCCTGTCGTCATGGTTACGCGCTCCGGACGCCGTTCAAGATCGAGGGACCTCTCGAGGATGGGGGCTCCGCCGCAAACCCGTCTTGCTTTCAACAGGTGGTGCAAGTTTCTGCAGAGGAACAGACAATAAGAATGATTCATTTCCCCTGAAAATATCTGTCACAGAGAATTTACTTCCTGTGAAGAGATGAGTCCCTTATCTCGCTCGTATGAGGTGCAGGGCCTCACAAACACATGGCTCGTGTTTTGAATATGTTGCAACTTTTGTTTTCACATAATAGTTTCATAATTCTTGTGGGTGTCTGTCTCAAGCACGTTTTGAGCATCTCTCGATTTAGGTTCCTCAAACTGAGAAGTGTGAGAATTGAGCCTTCATCAGGCCAGTCTGCTGCTGAACCCCAGCATGTTTCATCTCTGGTCACAACGGTCCCACCTAACTGTTGCTCAACGGTTTGGGCATTTGTACAAGTGTTAGGAATTTGCCAATTTATTTAAAAATTGTTGTATGAATCTGGAGAATGTGCACTGCGCCTGCATGCACACTTCAACCCGAGGTCCATCCACCGGATGTTCAGACAATGTTATTGCAGCATTTGTGCAAATATCGTAAAGTACCAATTCAGTGTGATTTCAGTCATTTACTCGGTTGTGGGGGTTTTTTCCCCCCCACACATTAATTATATAAAGGCGCTAATGTATGTAAATAGAAATATTAGGTGCTGAGACACGCATGAGTAAAATCCTTTCAAGGGATAAACAGTATCATGAACTTTTTTCGCTCCACTGACACCGCTGTCTTTCTTTAACATACAATTTTCATAGATTCATAAATTCAAAATATTACAAAATAAACATTCTAAAACTTTGGTGCATAAAGAAATGATTTAAAGGGATTTGATGACAGTGACAGCCCCATGCAAAATACAAAGGCTTCTCTCAGTGAAAACAAATCATTAGTTTTTTTTTTAACTTCTGATTCACCAATAAGAATTAAATAGACACATTCAGAAGCTTCCTTAAAAATGTAATAAAGAAACATAAACAAACTGAGTAAAGTGGAGATCCTCTCTTTCATTTGCTTAACTCTGGTATTGTCAGAGAGTCACTTTTCTGTTTCCTGTCTCATTAAATTTGCGCTGTTTGAGAGGAACTGAAATTATCTAGAAGGCCTTTTAGGCCTTTACAAGAAAGCCGTCCTTCTGCAGGGCCAGTTTGCTGAAGGCAGCTGTTAATCCACTAGAAGAGAGAGTGTGATGTGCAGCAGGCTGATAAACAGCTGTCTCCCCTCAGATAACCCTCTGCTAATGATAAGAGACATTTGGCTAAATGTGTCGCAGCCTGTAGCATGTTTGTCTTGCTGTCTGTAAATTAGTGGTTTTGTGCACGGCTACCAATCAATTACGAATGGATATTTCCGAGGAGAACAGAGGCATTTCATGGGATAAGAGATGCATGGCCAGAGAAGAATGAGGAGTTCGATATGCAGAGTGGATGCCAGAAGCTTAATTCCGCCCCCCAAACGGGAAATTTTACTGAAAAACAAAGATGGGACTATGATCCTTTTAATAAATTAACAAGCTACTCATTCTTGTGCATTGGTCATGGGTGGATAATGACTCAGTAGGATAAAATCTGCCTACTAAACCACAGAAATACAACCAAAACAGAATAAACTCCTCTACTCACCACATTACAATTAGACCGTCGTGAGACAGGTTAGTTTTACCCTACTGATGATGTGTTGTTGCAATGGTAATTATTGCAACAGTTGCAATAGTTGCAATTGCAATAGTGTTATTTTCATAATCTTTGCATCAACAAAGGGATTAATCACAACCAGCAAAACAACAACTTAAAGAAAATTGTCTTAAATTAAGATTTCTCTTGGTATCAACATTTATTTTTCTGTTCAAAGTTCCCCCTTTTCATATTTAGAGCATCTCAGAGTTATTTTAATGCAGAATTTTGTTGACCTATATGAAAGCTGGACTGACAGTATTATCAATGACTGTCTGATACTTCAAAATCACTTCTGTCTCATTACATTGTAAATAAGTCCTCACACATTAGGAAAAGTACTCAAGTACAACCACAGTTTAACTACAAATACAGCCGTCAGTATGAAGTGACTGTAGTTAGTCTTGAAAACATTCAACAAAATGTTCAAATTATGTCTCTCATAAGCCTCTCATTTAGAAGTAAACACAATCAAAAGCTCGAGATACATCATAAAGTCATTTTAACATAATATATATTTGGGGTCTTGACAACAGAAATTTACAATAAATGGAAATAAAAACATACTTTAAAGTTTCTGTTTACATTTATTAAGGATATAAAGTCATTTGTCAGTTGTCATTTTAAGGCCTTATTTATCTTACTGGTAGATTTGTCTGAGACTTGTGTGTCTGTGAGTATGGTCTCAGGGACAGATAAAGTGATTAGTTTTTAAACAGAGGAGCTGGTTTTGGGTTCTTAGAATAGAAGATCCTTCTTAGGTGTTTTGAAGCCCTTTTAACAACAATACAGATATCTGTGATGCGACGTGTTGATATATCTCTACTCCAAACGTAAAACAACTAAAGATTATATTCTCATGAACAGCAATTAGTACAATGTTTAAATTGGATTCACATACAAATAATGGACTTCTCTGGGAAACTACTCAAAGCAGAAGCATCTTTTTAAACAGCATTTAATTGTATTGTCAACAGCAGACATTTGATTCAATGAGAAAAGTTTAGTTTGAACCAAATTTGTCAGATGCATGAAGTACTGTACATAACAATTATTATGGTGAAAACACACACACACACACACACACACACACACACACACACAAGAATGTTCTTAATTAGAATTCTAAATAATCGGCTACAAAGATCAGATGAAAGACTCTGAATACTAGTTCAAATTGTGACATAATGAACGCTTTAAAAGCAGCACTTCAATATGTTTAGAGACTCTGGGAGCACAGAGGAACTGACTGCGGTAAGCACATTTAGGTGACATTCAGATGTAGTTTCAGTTTCAGGAAGTGGAATGTTTTTTGCATTTTACAGTCATTCATGAATGCAACTAAAACATCTACATCCAAAGCACATTTATGATACTCTGCTAATGGAAGGCAGATATAAAGCAAGATTTTACTCTATTTAAGGAGAAAGCTAATGGCTATAGACATTGATTAAAGTGTTTGAATATTGATACAACATGTAGACATACTCAGTAAACAACTTAAGATTTTAAAATCAGCTGAGCAAACTACATGGTGCAAAGTGACCTCAAGTATAGGTGAAATTATAAACTTGAAACTTAAAAATCAGTCAAAGCCACATGTTACCAAAAATACAATTACAGCATAAGCGAGTGTTTGAAATTTCTTACTTATTTCTTAATTTGATGAATCCTTCATCTGACGAAGTCCTGTCAGGCCTGTAAAGTGAACTTTGCTTCCCAGGTCAGAAGAGGTCTCATCTCATTTAGCTCAGAGACAAACTGCTCCGTGTTATTATGAATGCACACTGATACAGCATGAGGCTTCGATTAAGAAGCACAATCCCTGACCCAGATAAACAAAGAGTACCCCCCCCCCCCAAAAAAAAAAAAATAAGACAACAGCTAAATCCACTCATCACTGTTCTCAACAGAGTGCACATAAACAAAGGGATGGTATTGCACATGTGGTCTGTAGAGGCATAAATGAGCAAAATTTTGAAGACAAAGAGGTGAGTGCCTCAATGGATGACACAGGTGCACCTCAAAAAATAAATACAATGGAACTGCATTTAATGATGGATACCTTAGATGTTGTACCTTTTTTTACACATTAGCAGAAATCTTCAAGCTCCTATATTTTCAGCTTTCAAGTCAGGAAACACATTAAGTCAAATAGTTATATTCCAACCACTTGTTCTGATTAAGTTATTTGTTTTAATGCTTTCATCGTTTTAGGTTTTATGGTATTCGTGTGGGAATGACTGACAAAACATTAACATTTTAAACCTTCTTTTTTGCTTTTTATATTTTACATGTCCTTGCACAATATGTTCACTGTAACGATTCTGCAATTAAATTTTAAACCATGGCATTAAATGGACCTTTGCTGGGGTGCTTTTCCTGTGAACTTGAGTTTACAGCTGCACACAGATGTTGCACCCAGACGCATTGTCTGGAGTTGTGTCTCACCACCATAATGACACTGTGCGCTTCCGCGGAGCTGTAAATTGGCTCCCTTTGTGGCTATTTTTGCTTTGTGGCATTTTAGACACACACACACACACACACACACACACACACACACACACACACACACACACACACACACACACACACACACACACACACACACACACACACACAGTGTCGTGGTTTTGTTTCCTGTCTGGTTTCATTGTCCAGTGCACCGACGCTGCGGGCTGCTGTGTTGTGTTAGCTGTCTGGGGCTGCAGCGAGCCGCTAGCTTTCCCTCTGGAGGGAAGAACAACAAAGATAACAGTGCTCACCTCGCGTGCTCCTCTTCAGTGTCCAACGGCAGGACTCAGAACCCCGAAGACGAGTCCTCCCGGCTCCATGTCTGTCCCCCTCCCGTCCGTGTGAATAAAGAGCTCACGTCCAGCTGTGCTCGCCGATGCTAACGCTAACACTAACGGTAATGCTAATGTCGAGGAGCCCAGCTCCGTCTCAGCTCTCCCGGCTGGGAACGCACAGTGGTCCGGCCTGTGGTCTCTCTCCCCGGGCTTCACACTCGCCCCGCAGGCTCATCCTCGGCCGTCTGCCGCCTCTGCTGAGAGAGACGGAGCGGCCGGACGAGAGCAAAACACACGCCGGTGAAGCGAGACTGTGGCTGGGAATAACAAAAGAGACGCGAGGGGAGGAGCGAGCACCCCAAACATCGGCACGCACACGCACACACGCGCGCGCACTCATACTGTTTACACTCTGTACCTCGCGTACACAACGGAGGAGGTAACCAATACTCACATTACTGTAATTAAGTATGTTGAGCTACTAAAACATTTATTTTTTTCCAGTATGTAATCGCACTTAAATTAAGTGATTTTCACACGATGTACTTTTTGCTCTCGACCAGAGACACAGGGAGAAGTAATTCCGAAATAATAATAGCATGTTATTACTAACTTACGAGTACTCACGTTACTGTCGCCAAGTAGCTTTTTTTCTCGGCAGATATGTAGTTTCAGCAAATTTTACATCATGTCAGTTTAAGTGAAGTCAAAATACACCAACACGTTTTTGTAAGTACGATGTGATTCTTGTACTTTCATGCATCTTATTTATGAGTCTGTTGGTAGTTATCATTATTTTGGGGGGAATGCAGTATATGTTGCTTTTCATTTACCATTTAACATCTCTGGCACAACTAAAGTATGTCAACTATTAATTATTTCCAAACACCAAATCATTTTATTCTGTCACCTGTATGAAAACCAATCCATTTTAAATTCAAAACTGTTTTGTGTTTATACTGTGTAAAGGATTTAGTAAATTTTTGAAAAGTGCTACATTAAGTTTAAGATTATCTAAATATAAAAACACATGAATACATAATGGCTTGACGTGGTTAATGTGTCGTCACAATAAAGTCAGAAGCAGTGACGCAAAGTGATAAGTGACTGAATCATGTAAAGCAACAATAGCCATCATGTGCACAGATTTGTGTAAGCGGTCAGTTATTTCGCGTGTATTCATCTCTACTTGGAAGCTGGTATTTACTGTGGCTGGCAAATAAGATATACTTGAAAAGAAAACAAGCAATAAACAGTCAAAGGATTTTTCATTTTCCCCTCAGAGGATTGTGTATTTAAAATAAATACACAACTCCTTCCTTATGTTCTGAGAAAGTTTCACACAAACTCTCAGTTGCTCTGACGTGGAAATTTCAAGAACATTTCAAGAAAAACTGTTTCAGGGAACCTGGGGAAGCAGACGACTTTGATTCGAGTTGCATCAAAGCACTACCAAGTCTGAAAAAGTGTTAAACATTAACACTTAACAGAAAACCAATACTCCGCGTATTTACACAGCTGTTTCAACAAATAAGCATTCTGAACATCAATGTAAAGTTTGGATTATTTACAATTTCCAGTTTGAAGCTTGTCCAGGAGGTGGCAGTAATACTCCTACCACCACAGCAGTGATACATTGAGAATAAAGTGGGCAGTGAGTTCAGTAAAGATGCATCCAATAATCACTCCGTCTGCTGTTACCGCCATGTTTTATTGATACTTTGACATTTACTCTGTAATGCAAAAGTAGCCAAACAAGTTTGTATTTGCTGACTTAACACACACATTTCCGAGAATTTTGAAATATCACAAAAGAGGTAACGTAGCAGAATAAATCATTCATGAAAGCGTTTCTACCAGATGGGCGAGAGAAGGCATTTCATACATAAACACTTTGATTTTCTGGTCCATTTTCTCAGTGAATAACCATAAAAGTTTCTGGAGTGAATTCAGATGTTCTCAGATACAGAAAGAAATGTCCTGGCTCCTCTTCACCAGATACCTCCTTCCCACACCAGCAGGAAGTGCATCAGCCCAGGACGAGAAAAGCTGCTGTTCATGTTTTTATCAACACTGTGTTGTATGGAAAAGATGTGTTGTTTATAAATTTGAAAGTGATACATTCTATTGAAATCATTGGACATTAGTGCAAACGTGGTCTTTCTGAAACAGCTTGAATTGTGACCTGAGACACATCAAGAGAAGAACAAAAGGCTGATTTCACAAGAATTAAACTCACACAAGAACAATTTGAAACATCTCCCCTCTAGAGCACTACACACTTCTCGCTAATAAGCCTGGACTGGTTTGCCTTTGAGAGCAATCACCTGCAATCTTGAGCAGAAATCCTCAAACAGATTTTGATTGCATTTGTTTCCTTTGGTATGTCTGTGCACTACGATTCACACACGCACACACAAATAAAAATGCATCATTTAGCTTCACATTTGCCCATACTGAAACAGTCAATCACAACCAGTGTGGTGCCTGGCTCCTGCTAATTTCATGCCACAGTGGACACAGGGCTCAAAGAGAGAGAAAAAACACAAATTAAAATGAAAGAGGGAGCCAGAGACTCCTGACAGTCCACACATCAGTACTCCAAATGGAGCTTCCACTCATCTCCTTTTCGACGGCCATATTGCAAGAGACAGGCAGAATCCGGTCAAACACGCATGAAACTGAGACTCTAATGTGGTGAATCGTTAGTCTCCACAGAGGCTGAGGGGAAAAAGAGCTGAGCAGAGAAAACTTGGAGTGGTGATAGGCAGGCTGAGTGATCCCTCACCAGGAATGGGTCAATGGGATCATCATCTAGTGAATGAAAGAGATGGTGGTTCACTACAGTTTTAAGACTGGCCTCTGAACAGCTTCACTCTCTTGTCTCCTAGCTGCCACGAGGCTGTAATGTATCTTAGACAAGTTTGCCTGAAATCAGAGGAGAAAAAAACAGCGGAGAGGAATGTCATTTAAGAGTCTTGTTGTCAAGGACTCCTGAACTGACAAGGGCGTGCTGACAGTAGAAGTAAAGTAGAGGTAAGAAGAAGGAAGACTGACAAGAAGTCACGCAGAAAAACCACATAGCAGCTTCACAGGCTTTGGCAGCATGGAAGTTTGTTGCCCTTCTGCCCGTCCATGGTAGGAGGGACGCTGATGTCCACCACGTTGTTGCCTGGAGAATCATCGTGCCCGGATCTGTCCGATATTTGTTTCTGAGATACGATGCGGTAGATTTCTAAGACAAAGAATAGAGCCATGTATTCAGATCTAATGGAACGTTAGCTATGAGCTTTACACTGTGTATGTTGTTCGTCTTACCTGTGAGAATATTCTTGAATGCTTCTTCTACATTCGTGGAGTCCAAGGCCGAAGTTTCAATAAATGAAAGAGTGTTTTTTTCTGAGGTTTTATTTAGAAAAAAGAGAGAGACAAAACAAGGTTTTACACATAAAATCATTTTTAACTGAGCTCTTATGTGTCCTGCGCATTGTTTAAACCGACAAGCACATTTTATTTCATTTAAGCATTTTCATGTTATGGAGTAAGAGTAGGGGGGTATTTGAATGAATAAAGTATCCATTATAAAAGAAATTTTGAGTTACTTTAATCAGATTACCTGCGAACGCTCGAGCCTCGTCGGTGGGCACGGCTCTGAGGTGGCGGAGGTCGCTCTTGTTTCCCACCAGCATGATGACGATGTTGTTGTCGGCGTGGTCTCTCAGCTCTTTCAGCCAGCGCTCCACGTTCTCGTACGTCAGGTGCTTGGCAATGTCGTAAACTAGGAGAGCCCCAACCGCACCCCGATAATACCTGAGGGCAACAGAGCAAAGAAAATTAAGATAATGATGCAAGGATTATTAGAGTAATCTCAGCAAAAACAGATAGGTATCTAACATTGATTGCAAATAAAAAAATATATCAAATTTCCATATACAACATAACCTTTTGTTTCTTTGTTTTTCAATTTGGCCTTCCAACAGCTTATGCTCATCTATCTACAGATAAACCCCGTACTGTAAACCGTATTACGATAATAATGACAGAAAACATTGCATATAACACTTCAAACTCACGCAGAGGTGATGGCTCTGTAGCGCTCCTGTCCAGCTGTGTCCCAGATCTGAGCCTTTATCGTCTTGCCATCCACCTGGATGCTGCGGGTGGCAAACTCCACGCCAATAGTGCTCTTGCTCTCCAGGTTGAACTCATTTCTTGTGAAACGGGACAGCAGGTTACTCTTCCCCACTCCAGAGTCTCCGATAAGAACGACTAGAAATTGTAGGGGGAAAAACAAAACAAAACAAAACACAAAGGAAACTCAATCACAATGCTAAATTTATTAAACAGTGATGTTAAAAATGCAGTCTTTATCACTACTTTTCTGTTACTGTGAGATGTGAGGAAAAATAGTGAGTATATCTTCTATGTCTTTTCGACTGCCTTCTTCAGTGGACAGCACATGCCAACACCCCCACCTACTGCACCCCTTACTCTGACACAACCATCCCTATGTCATCCTCCACTACATCTACAAATCTTCCCTGAGGTCTTCCTCCTCTCTTCCTGGCTAGCAGCTCTATCTTCAATATTATTTTCCCATTATATCCTCTATAAAAATCACTGGCACCTGACCTCTCTAGGAGAGAAAGAAGTCAGGTGTAGAGTAGAGAAGAGTCAAAGAAATTTATGACAATCATTAATATTTTCCCATCCTTTTGGCATAAATGCCGAAGGCACACGTTTCATACACACTTTCATTCACCCAGAGTATAACATCAAATATTACTTTTTACTGCAACCTCAAAGTAAAAATTTATAGCCAGTAGAAATAACATATTGCGTTGTCATTAAACATTTATTTTATTGCAAGATTTAAAAAAAAAACCTTAGATGCTATATATTTTTTGATAATGCAGGGAGAGAGATACAGAAAATAAATGCAGCAGAGGCCTTCATTACAAAGTGAACGCAGATTGAATGTTGCTCTATGTCTGATTTTTGGATGTAAATAATTTTACAGAACAGAGCTCTCAGTCATAAAGCTTCCTAACCAGCTAACGCTGACTTCAGGTAACTCGTCACCAGGATATGGTGTCCTCGAGCGCAGCTACGGGTTATCATTTTGATTAAATACGCTGACTTCACTGCGAACTGATAGAGATGGGTTTGAAGGTTCTGCGAGTGTTATGAGAAACATAGGTCAGGTCGTCTCTGGGGTTTATCTTCATAGAAAAGCTATGGCATTAGCGAGCTAGCTACTTATTGCAGCTACTTATGCAGCGACGTTAGCTCAAAGCTAACTGCCACCTCTGGATAAGTGTACGCAGCCGAGGACAGACTGGCAGAAACAGAGATCAGCGAATAAATAAACGCCGGCGGCTCGTTTTGAGGCAACTCTCCTGTTACTGCTTCGCCACTTTACTAGTAGTTGATGCCAACTTTAGCCTTAGCGTCGACTTTAATGGACTTCCTTTATCGGTTCCTCCTACCACCACCGAGCCGTGACAGAGAGCCGAGCCGCTGTCAGTCAACCGGCCGCGAGGGAGACAGTACCTTTAAACAAGTAGTCGTATTCGTCGTCTCGATTCCCCATCGTAGCAGAGAGTTTTTTACACTTTGTGGCTTCCCTGAAAACAAAAACAAGCAGCCCGTCCACCGGCAGCTCTCCAGACACCGCCTTCCAGCCAGGCCACAAGCATGTGAGTGAAGGAACTTCGAGTTCGGCCAATGGGAGCGCTAATCTCACCGATTGACAGATCAGCCAGCCAATCAGAGACGTGCAATGAAAATATTGACCAATCACGTAGCAGAAGAGACAGCACGACGCGCTATCACACCCTTTGTTCTCCTTACGTGGACGCCCCTGCTTACAGATTGAGTAACATATCAGTGAGTTATTTTTTCAAATAGTTACTGCTGCACAATGAGTTACTGAGGGAATGAAATTCCATGTTTTGTTTTTCTCCTTTCTACACACTCAAAAATCATTTATTACATTGTCGAATGGAAAGCACGTGCACCCATACATGTATTAAATAGTATGCCACTGAACAACAGAGCATTTTGATTTCTCTGAGCTTCTTTATGATCATATTGCTACGCCGGTGCTGCAGTGATTAACAAACCGAAATTATGGCAGGCTTGTGAGCCTTTCTGTTTGTAGTTTCCATGTTCTTTTTAGGCTTGTTCTTTTCTAAACTGTTGAAGCCAATTTATTATTGCAGGGTGGTGGAGCTGAAAAAGTCTGTATGTGAAGGAAGGGTACCAGACAGCCCTTCACAGGCACACAGACAAATTTCACAAGGGCAGCTTAGAGTCAGCAGTCAGCATCAAAACATGTTTTTGAACTGTGGGAGGAAACTGGCAAACCAAGGACATTCCCACTCTGAGGTGAGAGAGAGCTAACTACTACAGGACTGTGCAGCCCTTGTAATGCCCATCACCATCACAGATATCTTTTTCAGAAGAGGCGCAAACCATGACAGAAGCAACAGTGCTGGACGATGATGATAGTGCCTCAATATCCACACTTCATTCAAAACGCTCCCATATAGTCATGAGTGAAACACTTACATGAGGATAAATTGACACCATGTCATAGTATTTTGATGATGCTGGCCCATTTAGCTGTTCCAGTTTTTCAGGCGTCACCAGCAGGTAATTTCAACTTGCATCATAGACGGCTAGTTGTTGTGCCAGATCTCCTTTTCACAATAACTACCATAGAAATCCAAATCAGGGTCAATACCACCAGACACCACCTTAGGGATTACATTTCATAGAAGCTTTGAGATTGTTTAGCATAAATTACACAATTGACCTGTGAATTTTTTGTCTCAACCTTATTTTTTTCCCTCCAAAATTAAGTTTCAACTTTGATAATAACCAAAATTCAGACAACTGCCAGTCTGCTGACTGGAGGAAATATACTTTACAATCCAAGTAAAAGCATAAAAGAGGAGCTACACCCAACACTTTTTTTTTCTTTTTTTTTTTTTTGATAGACAGGCATTAATGAATCAGACAGTAAACACCAGAAAAACACCAATTCAGTTTTCAATACTGGAGCACATAGAGATAATGCTGGGTTTACTTCAGTCTCTTCAAAAACATGTTTGAGGTTAAACCGTGACTGTGAAGCAACAGTGGTAACCACAGCACCACAGTGCAACCCACAACACAATTATCATTGTGTAATAACCTGACAAACACTGGTTATGTGTTATTCTGTTTTTATGATTTGGTGTTTATGCATTTAGGAAGAGTCAAATAGTTACTTTTTTTTTCCATAATCAGTTTAAGGTTATAAACACTGTTGAAATTATAATTAACCATTTGTATTGATTGTGATTTTGTTCTTGTAAAATATTTTGGGTTTTTTTTTACCTGACAACATGGACAGGCAAGGACTAGTTTGTGCCGCCAAGAGGAGCGTGGCGGGCAGCTGAATGGGAGACACGTGTATGGAGCTACGTGGACTTAAATGTTTTTGCGAGCTAAATCTGGATTTTACTCCATCCACGTTGACTCTTTGCTCACGCTGCTGTGCAGGGTGTTTGCTTTTGGAGCCGGTTTGAGAAAATTGTTTTGTGATTGAGCGGTTGGAGCTAGCCGTGTTAGCTTAGCTCACCAAAGTTGAACAAGAACAAGGACTACGGTACCTAAACGCATCTGAGCCCTTTGGGAGTAGGTGGGATGACAAATGTGAGGCAGCCTTTGAAATGCTGAAGCAGAGACTCACCCAAGCTCCTGCATCAGCTTTCGCAGACCCACGTTTACCCTATGTTCTGCACGTAGATGCTAGCCAAGACGGCTCAGGGGGTGTGCTGTATCAGGATCAGGATGAAGGGCTACGATCAGTTGCTTTTGTAAATTGGAGCTTAACTCCTTCTAATCAACACTGACCTGCTCATAAACTTGGGTCTCTGGCATTGAAGTGGGTGGTGGTAGACATGCTGCATAGTTACCTGAATGAGGTGAAGTTTGAAGTTCGAATAGACAATAATCCGCTGACTTATGTGTTGACCTCTGCTCAACTTGATGCCACAGGTCACCGCTGACTTGCAGCTTTGTCGACATATGACTTCAGTCTCAAGTACAGGTCTGGGGCTCAAAACATTAATGCAGACATGCTGTCTCATCACCCGCACCCTTCTCTGACCTCAGAACAGGAGTGGAAAGACATTTCTGCTGAAGATGTGAGAGCTACGAGGTGTGTATATGTCAGATTTGCACAGTTACTGAGTAGAGAAATCATTGTCTGACAAGAGCAACTGATCAATTAGTGCCCTCTTTGCATGCCCTTCCACGGGCTTTCTGTAATCTGTCCACTCTGAACACTAAGGGAATACCACTTTTGACTCAAAAACAGCTGTCAGAGGCTCAACAAGAAGATGCTGCCATTGGTGAGATATGATCAGCTTCCAACAGGGTATTTCTGGAGTTGATAAGACTGAATATGGAATCTGCTTTTTACTTTTGAGAGAATGGGGTAAGCTACAAAATGCAACAGGGCATTCTGTACTGAGTCATAAGTCCCCCTGGCAAATCCCATCAATCTTAGCTGGTTTTGCTTGAGATGTACAGGGTAGTGGTGAAGAATTCACTACATGATGACTTACGGCCTAATTAAAAACCGTTTCTACTGGCCTAAGATGAAAAGTGCAGTAGAAGACTATTGGAAGACATGTGCATGCTACATCAGGAGGAAAATTCTACTTCGAAAAGTTGCTCCATTGTCTCATACGCACAGTGATGGTCCGCTAGATCTAGTATGCATGGATTTACTTTTTTTTATTCATCAAACCAGACTCAACCAACACTGAAAACCTCCTTGTTGTCACTGTTCACTATACATGGTACTCCCAGGCCTTCCCCACAAAAGACCAGAAAGCAGCCACTGTGGCAAAGGTTCTGGTGGAGAAGTACTTTGCCACAGAGGATGCACAGAGGTCAGAGACAGGATTTTGAGAGTTGTCTTATACATGAGATGTTGACTATTTTTGGCATTGACAAATCCAGAAGCACATCTATCACCCTCCAGGTGATCCTCAGCCTGAGAGATTCACTAGAACATTATTAGACATGATGGGGACTTTGGAGCCAAGCAGGAAGAAAAGGTGGAGTCAGCACATTGCACACTTGGGCCATGCTTATAACTGTGCTCCTAATGGGGCCATCGGGTTCTCCCCCTATTATCTCATGTTTGGGCATGAGGCCAGAATACCTGTGGATCTTTATTTTGGAACTTAAAGTGATGGAACCCAATACAAAAGGTACTTGAAGTATATTGTTGACTTGAAGAGTGACTTGCAAGCAGCATATAACCTCACCGAAGCAGCCAAATCAAGTCTGACGTCTCTCTGTGTGTGTGACTTCAGTGCGGCTCGAGTTCGAATTGTAAACTGGAGTCCCCGTCTCTGACGTGCTGTGGGAGTTGCTAAACCTTTAAAACAAGGAGAACGCCATCTTTCAATTCATGAGCTCCAACGAAAAGAGCCAACAAAAAGTAAACCTAATTTAAGAGTGCACTCAGGTTGACAGACTTGTTTTTTTGGTTGTTTTTTTCTTTAGAAATCCCAGGTCCTTTTTCTTTTTGGTGTATTGTTTATCTGATGAGGATCATGTGTTACCCTAGACTGTTATTTGCCATTGAGATGTCTCTCTCACCATAGATTTTGTGAACTTAAAAGAGTGGTTACTTGGATCAGTTTCATTGTGGAGTGTTGTTTGTTACGAGATTGTGGCAAGAGGGTCACAGTTGTGAGGTAGATTTGAGAGACAACACTTGATATGTTTGAGGATTAAGTAACTTTACTTAATGAAGTTTAGAACAGTGTTGTCTCTGCCAGATGAATGCGGCTTTTGCTTTATTCTTACATTAGCAAACCGCTGTCTCCTGTTGAAATTTTAAGGAATTGTACAAAATCAGAAAACCCTAAATTTCAACATTCTGTTATTTTATGTATGCAAACCTTTCTGATACTTTTGACAGTTATTTTTTTTTTTTTAATGAAGCCCCTCAATAAGGTCATTTTTATGACAGTCCCTCTGCAATGACTGAGACTGCTTTGGTAACGGTGGTTATATTTCACTACACAGTTGAAAGTTCATGAAAGTTTCAAACATGACTGAAAAGAATGAAATCATAAATGACTGCATCTACATGTCTCATTTGGATGTTGTTATATATTCTAATACTTGATAAGTGTCTCGTTATGGTTTTAAGTGACTTGTGAAAATCAGATTTTGACATCTCGAGAGCAGGTGAAGCCTCAGGCCCACTTCAGGTGAAAGATTTTGAGCAGAAATGTCTATTTCCTTTCAGATGGGATACTTATTGCAGTGCAGATTTGGTGATTCCAAATTAAAAAAAAAAAAAAATACAAAATATCAACCCCATGGACAACAATTCATAGAACTGCTTTATTTTGTCTTCATTCTGATTGAGTCCAAACACACGCACACATAGCCATCTATTTATCTTCATGTATAAATAGATGAATATACACAGATATACATAAATACACATTTCTGATATGCATATTTTGAAATCATGCTATGTCTCTGTAAAGGACTCTCCCTATTGGATGAGGGCACACAGCGATTTGAAAACACATACACAACACAGCTGAACAGTTGGAAGAATCCCTATTGATTTGCATGTACAGCAAAACCCACAAATCTTTCCGTTTTGGATATCATACAAAGAAACAGCTGTGGTTTACAGACCATAAATATACAGCAGCTGCATCTCAATACACACACTGAAGAATATGGTACAGTAAATTATGTAGATTGCAATCATTTCTTGCCCAGCAGCAAAAATAAAACCAAATAAAAATAATATTCTCCGATTCAAATGGAAAATATATTTGTATATCTTTATATATGTATTTATAGTTTTATGTACACATTCTCAGGAGCACAACTATGAGAAATAAAAATAAATACAACAGCACAAGTGAAAAAAAATATAAACAATATACCTACATGTAAAATTTCTCAATAAGGCAATTAAAATGAACCCAAAAGCTAGACTGTACAAAATATTGCTGCTATGGTCTTCATCTGATGAACAACAGCAAACTGATTACAACTGGCCACTGCACATCATGAGAACAAACTGATTTCTATTTTACAATGTCCGACATTGATGTGTCCTCCCATAGACACACACGCACACACAAATGTACCAACCGATCGAAGAAACTGTGGAATATGACGTTAGTTTTCAAATCAAAAACGATGCGCTTGTTGAACTATAAGTCGTAGTTGCAAGTCTTAAGATGTCAGTCACAGAGAGAATACAGTAAACACTAACCCTACAACAACTGTGATTGACCTTAAAACACGCAGAGACACACTCGCACTCAAGCACGCACACACACGCACACAAAAGCCTAAAATAAAATGCTGTCCTAAATCTCAGCATGTGTGAGGAGATGCCGTTTATCTAAAGACTGAAAAATAAAAAAAATTTGACTTGTGATGCAATTTTATTTGGCCTCTATCACTAGTTAATCTTCAGGTCCACTTCAAAAGTGCAAACAACATTCAACCCACTGAAAAACTGCTGTGTTTCACCAAGTCAACACGGCAACGCACTGTGTTCATTCCAATATACAGAAAACAGATACGATACTGACCGCAAACACTACAACTGATGCTCTACATCTACAAACATCTGAAATGTCCGGTCGATGGATTTCTTCTTGTGAGGAGGAGGTGAAGGTGACCTGGTATAGAAAACGTCACTGATATGCGCTTTTATTGTATCTCCCACCTCGAACAAAGAAACTTTTTCTTTTCGTCTTTTTATAAATGATTTTGTGTGCATCTGTCCAAAAATAGGGCACCACTGGAAGACATTGCAATGATGTGTGTATCACTATGACGACAATAGCTGTGACTCAACTCAGGGGCGGCATCCTTTGAACGACACAGCTTTCCCAGAGTTCTCTTCAGGTAGTTTGCGACTGAAGCTAATGAAATGAGACGTCCAAGGGGCATTTCTGGGGTCGCAGTTGCCTCGCATATGAAAATGAAGCTGTGGTCAATTTTGCTTTACTTTTTGATTACTTCACTGGCACCACTAAAATTACATACATTTAGTTTTATTTATAATTTGTACAGAATGTATTTTACCGATAATGACACCTGAAAGTGTTTTCCTCTCCTGTAGAGCCTTTCAGTGCATCCCCCATTACTTAATGCCCAGTGTAACAGTGTGATCTTGAATAACTAGCAGACACGAGGGACAGAAGCACACCTGATTTTATTCAACAACAGCTATTGTGAAATTAAATGTTCTCTCATTAAACTTGGACACTTGGTGTCAACACCTCAGTGAAACAGACTCTGCGCTTGTAACTAAGAAGCTTTATGACAACTCTGACGACAGAAAATGTCAACGGAAAAGGTAATGGCTGTACATCAAATGTATATAATGTAATCTGAAGTTAAATGTCAGGTTTTCTATCTTTGTCTCTGTTCTGGACTCGGATAGCCGCAATAAAGCGACACTGCAAGAGGCAACTCTGTTGATGGTTTATTGTCATGTGAATGCTGTAAACTGTGAAAAAGGCCGGGCTCATTCAGTTACTATCATAACTCCCAGCTGCATGAACGCAGTGTAAGAATGTCCGCCAGCAAGGAGAGTTGCAATAGTCATGCAGATTATTTACTCAACAATGTGAGTCTTGAGATATGCGCAGCTGCAAAGGATGCAGCAGTTGGGTTCATTAATACTTTGGAGACTTATTTTTTTGGGCCACACCTCAAGGAACCCAAAAATTGGGACAGTCATCGTGTTTGACGTGGGAGAGTTGCCGCCTCTTCATCGTTCCTCAGCTGTTGTCTGATGCCTCAGTCTAACATGTGGTGTAGTGAAAAATGTGGTAATACTGACTGTACACAACAAACTCCCAATGTGTAAGAGAATCCGCAGGACTACTAAAAAAAACTTCTGTGATAAAATTAACAAAATATTTAAAGTTCTTTGGATGCAAAAAAAATAAAATAAAATGAAGCAGTTCAAAGTGAAAAGGTGAAGATAACAGTGAGCAATATAATGAAATACATAAAATAAATTAAGTTGCACAGTATTAAAATAGCAAAGGAAGAGTTAAAAACAAAAATGTAGCAAAAAAAAAAAAAAAACCCGATTTACTTTATAACTATTCTTTAAATTCTTAAATCTCCATAATATATTCACTAAAGCACATAACTCTTTCCTCTGATAACTAAACTGCATATTTTCTCTAGAAATGTGAGGATGACAGAGACGTCCAGATGTTGTCTTTTGATTGGCTTAACAGTGTTTTTTTTTCTTTCCCTCCTGTTCTGTGAGCGCAGGCAGAGTCCTCCAGTCACAGGCTGAGTCACCGATTGCCTCTGAAACCTGCACGTGGATCACTTGCATATAAAGTCAGTTCCAGTGAAAGTTTAAATGGTTTGTCCTGATTGGTTGAACAAGTTCACATGCAAATGCCTTCATGGGGCTGTGAGGTGGGAGGAGCTTGATGCTCCTCTGGCCCAGGAGGAAGTGTTTATATCCCATTTTTGCTCAGTCTCAGAACTCGACGCTTGGGTGGATCTTTATTGTGTTTTGCATGGACTTAAAGCATTCTGCAAATCATCTCGGCAAACTTGGGGAAAACTACAATATGAATTTAAGAAAATGTGCACCACTCAAGGCCACTAGATCCTGGAGTGACTAAAAAATGAAGTGGGGTGGGGGTGGGGGTGGGGGCGGGGGCCTTACAGACAAGCTCCGCTCACCTCGCAGCCACACACCATCCAGTAGGCAAGCCAGTGTGCTGGACGGCTCTGCCTGTTTGAAACAGAACAACTCACCATGTATTTTTTTTTTTTCATGTATGTCAAACATATAAGACAACAGCCTTATATGCACGATGCCACACATACACATAATTATTAAACCGGCATAATAAATTCCATTTGTTAAGGGTGAAAGGCAGGGATGGTTGGAAATCAGCCATGTAACACTGTTGTGATTTCCCCCCCCCCCTTCTGGTAATAAAAGTCTCTTTTTTTCCCCCCTCAGTGTGTTTCTGTATGTTTAAAATCCTGGTTCAGACAGAGATCATCGCACTGCTACCGCTGAGGTCTGGACTTCAGACTGGCGAGTCCTCTCCACTGAGACGTTCACTCCTCTCTGCCAGAGAACCGGATTTACTGTGGGAGACAGACAGACTGAGTTAATGCATTCAGAAGAGTGTAAACATTTTTTTTTCCCTTTTTTAATTTTCCCTGGGGGTACAATCTGCATCCTCTTAGTCATTAGTTGCTAATGATAGTGAAGCATTGAGCCAGCAAATCAAAGTGCATTTATGAAATGAAAAGGAGGAAAATAGGACGGTGAGCTCAGGCAGAAATTCTAACAGAAGCAAACACCTCTGTGTTCCCTAATAGCAAGTACAGAGAAGACATCTCTGTGTATTATACATTTATGTAACAGAGTATTAAAATCTCCTGCAGCTTGTGCTCCCTGTGGGCGACAGAGGTCTAATTATTCTGCATTTTCCACACATTTTGTCCAGACTTCATGGAATATGCCGACACAGTTTTGATGTACAGTGTCTGATCTATGGTAGCTCCATAATGAAACTTAGTACTCCAGCTATCTTTACATATTGTCAGGATAAATGCTGTTTTGTAGGTTTAACTTCATCTTTTTGTTTAGATGAAACTGGAATCCATTGGTCCGTCTTAGTCTGAAAGGGTGAGAAGAGGCTGAAAACGAACAGTTTTACCAAAGAAAACAAATTGATGACCTTGGGCTTGACAATACATTACAAGCAAATCCTGCTACTAAACAGAATCCGCCAGCAGCATGCCAAGGATGATCTCATTTGAAACCTATAAAACAATATCGAATATGGCCGAGTCATGCATTTTTGGTTTTTACAACTTCATTGTAAATTCAATTTTACTGCGTGAGTTGATACATTTCTGCTCTCCTAATAAACTTTAAACTCATAAACACCTGAATAAACCGATTATCAGGCAAGTGATTCACTGAATTTTTATGATTTAAGAACATTTTGACAGTGCATAGCACACTGGTAATCTAAAAAGAGTTTTACCTTTTTCCCCACTTTGTGCACTTAACCAACGTACTGCATGCACATGGAACAAATGCCAAATGACAGCATTTCATATTTTGTACTTACCACTCTTTCAATTTTTTTTTTTTAATTAACTTGTTCCTCCTTTTTAATTTGTATGGAGACATGTATTTTTCATAAAGCACTTTGAGCTGAATCTTATGAGATGAAAAATGCTCTTTTATTATTATCAATAATATCATTCTTATTGACTGTGCATGCTGTGAAAATGTTTGGTCTTGTTGAATGCTTCACTGAATGCTCATTTAAAAGATCATAAAGAGAAATGAAACACCTTCTGTAAAGTCACCACTGAATCTTTTTAATTATCTCCCATGTTGCTTCACAAAAATCAATGTTTAAGTTTCGGTCCTGTGCAGAGCATGCCGCCAGCGAAGCGCTCGGTCACGCGTCTCTCAGTGTTAATGTCCGGCAGCGTGAGCCTGGTGGGAGTCTGGAGATGCATGAGTGGCGTCACGCTGCCGATGGATGTGTGATTCTGAGCAGCTTGTTGTTGGAGGGACACAGGATGGCTGGCCATGGACTTCAATGATCACGCAGGCAAGTCGGTGACCATTCCCACTTGTCAATGGAAAATGGATGCAGTAATGTAAAAGGGGAGGTGTCTGGACGCAGACCAGGCCTACTCTTAAAATAACAATGGACTTTGGGATCCGAGAAGCTTTGTCCACATGGAGCTGTCAAAGCTCCTCACACAGTGTAACGTTATCTTTTCCGTCCCTGTCATCCCAGATAAGTGACACCCAAAACAACGCTCTCTGGAAACCGGCTGAACCCCCCCCACCTCTACAGGAATTTCCCTGAGCTTTACATTTTAGTCCGATGCTTCTCACTTACTGTCTCTCTTTCCCAATCCCATCTGGCAGGGCCTTAGACTCTGAGCCATAGTGTAGCGGAGAGTACACCCAGGTCCTGTCCTCTGGAGGCTGTTTTTACACACCCACCACAGCAGAGGGGGCCAGGGGGACAGAGGAAAGACCAGAGGCACAGAGACAAGCAGCAGGGGCAGGCAGGAGAGAAAGACACAGGAGACCACAGGAGAAAAGACAAGACAGGAAATGAAAATTAGGGATGCATAAAGGAGGAAATGTTCCTGAGACATATCGGAGAGTGAGAATTTGACATATGCTGAGAGTGTTTTGGCAGAGTTGAATACGACAGTAGCTTTTGGAAAATATCTTTGCTGGTTGAAGATATACAGAGAAGTGAAAATAAAGACTGCTGATAAGTGTGTCTGGATCGTGTTTCTTGGTTTGTAACAAGCAATCAGAGTAAGGGATGAGTTGCCATATCAGCCAAGCAGGGAGTATGAGGAGCGAGGAGGAGATGAGAATGAGGGGAGAAGAGCCAGGATGCTGGGAGAGTCAGACAATAGAAAGCATCCTCAGTCACAACACGGCAAAGGCAACGGGATGAGGTTCATTTCCCAACAAGCAAAAGTGATTCTTCTGTGTTCTGTGTTGATGCATTGTGTTTAAATCCAAGTGAAATCTCAAGAAAAAAAAACAGTGTAAGAGTGTTCGAAGGTCCTTTGAAGGGTAACCTGCCCTTTAATAGAGGAAAGAAGCTGCAGCACAGTTCAGTGATAGCAGTGATGGAGGTGGATGAGCTGCGGGTTGATCTTCACCCACACCCACACCCACACCCACACACACACACACACACACACCCACACACACACACACACACACACACACACACACACACACACACACACAGAGCTGCTGCCAACACACCAGCCACAGAGGTGTAAAATGACGGCATGAGTTGTCAGTGAGTGAGGAAACAAGAGTCAAAAAAAGCTGGAGACAAAATTAAAGGCAGCAGACTCAAAAAAAAAGAAAAAAAAAAGCTTCCTCTGTTTTGATTACCTGCCTCCATCTCTTCATCACAGCAAGAGCGAGCACTGTCTTTAAGTTTCAGTACAATCACACAAACAAGCAATGGCAATTTCACACTCATGGAGACAGGCTGTGGAGGGTTGTCACAACACCAGAATTGAAAGCAAAAGTACAATAAAACCACAGATGAAATTGCTTTAAAAATAACAGGGAAAAGAGGGAATCTAAATTAAAAAACAAAGTTTTTGTTTAAACGAAGACATCAAATTAGCCATTCAAAGACCCAAACCTCCATCAGCTCAACAGAAAATGCCCTGTTGTTTTGGATTAGCTGTCAGGATTTGATTTGATTCCCTGAAATCGGAACCCCGGATTCTTCTTTAAAACACTTCAGTAACTTTGATATTTTCAAATCTAGAAATGCATTGCATCATTTGAACCATGCAGCACTAATGGAAGCATTATCAGCTATGAACAAGAGTGAGACAGCGCTCTACTTCAGTTCAGAAAATATTTTTTTCATTTACAGCCATAAAATAGTCTATTTTTTTTCTCATGTCCTGTGAAAATAAAGCAAATAAAAGGGAGAAGTTCTACTGAATTATTGTACATACCAATGTATTCAATTCAGAGTGAGACAGGGCCTGAGGAGATTATCACACATGTATATATACTGGCAATTTAAGGTTTGTACCTCCAAGGAACTGGCTGTATATCAGCTGGAAGACATTTGTCAATGCAGACTGATACAAGCCGAGCTGATTAAGCTGAGTTTCCTCTGTATTGTAGGTTTCTATGTGGTAAAACAAAGTTCCTTTCCACTGTCACCACTTCTTGCTCAAGTAAAATCGCTTAGTTTTCCCTCAAAATTTATAAAACGTTGTAATTACAATGAGATGTCTATGTTGTTAGCCATGCTGTACAGACAAAACTAAACTGGATTCAACATTCTGACAACCTCATTCCAACAGCACGCTCCACACGGCTTTGTTTCCTCTCAGCACTGAAATCACTCAAGCAAGACTGGCTAATCTAGTCTAACACCAGGGTTGGGGACCACTCACAGGACTGGCTCATCTCTAACTGCACACTTACTGGCCAACTGGCATCGCATTTTCTCCTTTCTCGGATAGGAGAGACCACCCAGGTCCTCCCGTCAGGAAACTGACAGCAACAGAGATGCAAACAAAGAAAGATGAAAAATTTTAAACCGAGACAGAGAATCACAAGGGAAGTAAACAGAAAATATGACAAAAAACAGTAAAACAATGGGGTGAAAATGAGGCATCAAGCAGAGGTGAAAATGGAAAAGGATGTTTCCAATGTGAGCAGACACAGCAGAGACCTGCCGCGTGAGTCACAGCTGACGGAAAGATGCAAAAGTTTGGCAGTCGTCGAGTATTATTTCACTCTTCCACAGAACAGAACTGTCTTCACCGTCACTGTGAGTCAGGAGGACAATCAAAGAGGAAAATACAGTGAAAGACAGAGGGCCTGGAAAGGTTAAAGAAAGAATGAGGGGGGTTGAAAAGACCAGACTGAACCAACAGAGGTGGAAATTATAGGTGAGATGAAGGTGAGTGGAAGAGGAGGAGGAGGAGGTGGGAAGATGGGAGTGAGGGTGAGGACAAGACAAAAGGAAAAAAAGACATATGGAGGATGGAGGTGAACCAGAGCATAGAGAGAGTCATGAAAAGTGAAGGTGGAGACGGTTGGTAGTGACTGAATAATTCAGATAGATAGAAGCTGCTCTGAGAAACCTGTGAAGTGACAACACACACACACTCACACACACACTCACACACACACTCACACACACACTCACACACACACACACTCACACACACTCACACACACTCACACGCGTACGCAGCTTTAGCTGCACACAGCTTCATTTTCCCAGACCCTCTAAACTGACATATTTGAATTCAAAGCTACATGAGAACCTTATATTATTGCTTTACTTGACTACATTTCTTTATACAATTATTGATTATTTTCTCAAGTGTCTCTAATTCAGTTTCATCTGGATCGAAACTGTTTAATCGAAACTGTCTGATTAACTTCATTTTTCCAACTTCCGAATCCTCGCCCTGACCCCAACATTAACCTTCTCCTCATGGCAGCCTCAGCCCTGAATTCCCATCTTCACTTGTAAAAACACTGCGCTGCTCCAGATGTGTCTCCCTCTTTTGAAATACAACACAACACCAGAAAAACAGACACAGACAGAAGCATCCACCACTGCCATCTCCCATTTCCAAACACATAGAGCATTCCCTTTAATTCGGTAAGTATTGTTTATACTTTAAAAGTACAAAAAGACATCCTCCAAGCACCGAGTGGATGCATCTAGACAGCCGCTGTGCTCTTCTGGTAATTGCACAAAGGAATGTGAGTGAAGTGTCCATAGCAATACAGCAGCGTTGCTCTGAACAGTCCTTTGTCCGTGATCTTTACTGCAGAATTATTGAATTACAATATATTAGCAGAAATTATAAAGACAAAGTGGTAATTTACAGTTTTGGTCTGAAGCTGCTGAGACGTGACAAAACATTCTCAGAAATACGGGTCTTGGTTTTATGTGTTATGGTTTGGCTGCAGATCAGAGCAGCAGCTGAGCCTTTTATCCATGGAGACCAGAGGTCAAATCATCATGTTGAGAGATAATATGTGTTGGAATTCAGAGGGAAAGAAGTGATGGAGACAGCAGGAACAGTCTTGCAGCATAAAAGCTGATAAGATTTTTTAAAAATCTCGAGGAAGTACAGGATACAAGAGCAATAGATTAAAGGCAACTAATAAGTTACAGAAACGGCAGCATCTCAAACACAGTAGATGCATTTTAATTTAAGGAGAATAAACGTCTTAATCACAAATCTGATGACTGCACAAACCTCACTCACATGAAGAAGTCTTAATTCCACCAACTCCTTTTTTCTTCTATGCCAGGTTTATTTTTCCATGTCAAACAGAATTCCTCTTCAAAATAAAATAACCAGAAATAAAAAATGAGCCAAACGAAACAATGTGGTAGACGCAGCTGAAGGCACCTGTGTGTGTGCTGGATGTGAGATGCGTCGGGGCTTCAGACTTCCGTTTGGATCTTTCTGTCGACCCCTCCTGAGGAGCCACTTGTGATCACGCTGCCTGCGGCATGTTTCTGTGTAGCTACGCTTCAGGGTGTGTACAGTGTCACTTTGCCTCGTGCAGAGATACAAACCTCCTGCTGCTGCGCGCAGAGGGAGGATCCCCCTCCTTTTAAAGCCAGGACTGGGTGTCAGCCAACGCCGGTTAGATGAGAGCGCTGTTAAATAACTGAGGGAGCTCACTGACTAACCCGCTGGTCATTAGGGCCGCTCGTGCCACACTAGCGGGTGTTTGATTCCTGACAGGAGACACCCAGCAGGAGCACAGCCAGGTGGGAACATTTCTATCTGTAGCTGTGATCACTGACTCCGCTCTCCGCTCCCCACCTGACACTCATACATTCATTTATAGCCGAGCTTTTGGGAGCATTTAGACCTGTCAACACATTTCCACTGAGTGGATGCGACTTGCTTTTAGTGGAACAATTCTGGAGGCCGAACACACGCGAGCTGCAGGAGCCCATATTGATACTCTCTTAGCATGATCCACTCTGTGCCTTTACTCTGAAAACACTTCAAACCACAGAACACACCACAGCACACTGTGTGTCAAAGAGAGTTCAATGTTTTGGGAAATATAAGCAGACCCTGAAGACATTATTCTTGTTTTTGAAAAAAACATTTGATCATCTCTGATACAGACTCAAACACCCAACCTGGTCTAAGCATGAACAGCCAACTAGCATGAGAAGAGTTAATAGCTTAAGGATAACTTATGGATCCCAACAGCAGTTAACAGCAACACTATCTTATAATATGAAAAACACTGAGAGGTCATTCAACCAAAACTTACAACTTTATTTGAGACGTGTTTTGAAAACTCCTGGGTTGCAGTAAATATTATCACAATATTCACATGCAACAAATTATCACACCTCGATATCCAAAAAGTTTAAATCGGAGTTTTCATATGAGGTGCATATTATTGTGTTTTTCAATGTTAAATTAGAAACTGAGAATTTCATTATGCTAATTGCATGACCTTTATCACTAGACACTGTTAGGACCAGGAGTCTGTCCAGAGATTTAATATGGATAAAAATCTGATCTACTGCACTTGTTTTGTTTCCGATGTACCGTTTCACTCTCATTTTCGTGCTACGCACAGTCTGTGTAGCTTAGCATAACAATTAGCACAGAATTAATGTGTCCAATTTAATCAGTAGAATGAAAACGACTTAGAAACTTTCCAAAAACATTTCCCAAAACATTCCTAGTACTTGAATGCATCGCACACTGCAAACACACACTCACACTCCCATACCCGCCCGAGCCTCCACTTCCCTGATGCTCCAGTGTCAGCGCCTCTGTAAGACGGCATCAGACGCTTTAATCCAACCTCAAGCACACCGACTCGGATTAAATTCACATGACAATGTGATGGCTGAATGAAAAAGCCAAACTCAACCAAAAACATAATGAAAGCTGCTGTTTCTACGTGGGAAATGTTTGTTCTGTGCCAGCTTGGTGTGCTCGTGCCTGAGGACATGTTTGCACGCCCACAGTTTTACTTACAAAGTAGATATCTGTGATTGGCACGTCGTCGTCGTCATCGACTGAGGCCTGACTGGTGCAACCTGAGCCAGAGACCTGGCTGGCCCTGTCTGCCTCCACCACCACCTTAGGGCTGGAAGGTGCGTCCTCGGCTTGCACTGGGGAGGAAGGGGCAGCTGGGGCAGTGGACGAGGAGGAGGAGGCCGCTTCAGGAACCGAGGAAGAGCTGGATGGCGCCGCTGTGGCGGAGGCACCTTCAGCCTCAGCTCCGGCTTCTTCTGGAACCTCACTGCAAAAAAATACATGAGAGACTGTGAGATAATCTTGCAGAAATTCATGTTATTCCCACATCACAACAAAACTTCAGTAGTCAAACACATTTCGGAGTCTGTTAAAATATTTGAGCAAGTCTTGGACTAAACAGTGACTACGTTTACATGCACTCAATATTCGGGTTATGGTCAATATTCCGGTTTCTGAATCATTTGGAATAACCCGTTTACATGCTTAAACAGACAGAGTTACTCCTGTTTACATGATCAGGGATATCCCCATTCAAACCGCGGAGCACAGACGACGCCATGACTGCATTTGCACTTTATGCCACTGGGTGTGCTGTTTGCATGTTCAACCTTATTTTACAAAGACACCACAGAAGAAGAAGGGCACTGCAGCCGCTGCAGGCTCTCTCTGCATGTTGTTAGAAAAAAAGTAAGCCAGCTAGACGTGGTAATATGTTTAATAATGCGATGCACCGTTTTTTTTTCAGTAAAAGAGAAGAACTGAACTATAGTTTTGGCACATTTTATTTACTTAGTAGCAGTTAAACTGTGTCAAAAGTAGTTCCTGGACTCAAATGACCGAGATTCCTTGCTTGTAGAACATGCGCAGAGCAGTACTTTCATGTCCCTTTCGATCGGGATATTCCGATGCGCGTTTATATGAACAGAAATTCAGGTTAGAAAAGGAGTAACCCAGGGGTAATATTCAGGTTTTTAAAAACCGGAATATGAGCATATTCAGGTTTTTGCACGTGTTTACATGGCTGTGCGCAACCGGGTTATTGCGAATATTCTGGTTAAGAAAGGGTTATTGACTGCATGTAAACGCACCCCGTATCTAAAAAGCTTCTGTATGTACTGTATGCCTTGTAAATTTTCTTTACTTATTTGATGAATTTCACCGCTTCAGCGGTCTCAGTCATTCACAACACCAATAGTGCCGGCTGCTTTGCAGATTGCCCACACAGCTCTGTGAGCAACCTGGCCTTCAGGTCAAAGACACTTCCACACAGAGAAGAGAAAGACGGGGGGATCGCAGAGAGAAGTTTTGGGCTTGGAGACAATTCACTCTCCCAACTGAGCCTCCTGCGTGTTCAAATCGGGCTGACTCAGAATCATTTTAAGGCAATCAGCCTCTATGGGTTCCTAATTAATTGCATCTATGAGCTGAAAATTACAGTAGCTGCAGCTGCAATCATTAAATGTGCTGATGAACAGGACAAACTATAATGGCTGCAGATATAATTAATGCTGTTTTTTTTCATATCATGCTCAGTATATTTCACCTCAGCTCACCTCTCCTCTCCTCACCTCATCTCTTCCTCTCTACTCACGTTGTCTAAGGACAAAAGTCATGGCCCGGCTACACATCCGCTGTCAGCTACACACAGAGCCATTAATTGGGTCACTTCGCTTAAGCCACTTTCCTGTAGCGCCGCAGTTTGGTGACTGGGCTGTCGGGGAAAACCGTCTCTGAATGAGATTCAACAGCTGTGTGCGAGTGGGTGGCTGGTTGTGGTTTAGCTGCTTAAGCTCGTCGATTTGCCAGCTGGCTGTGCACTGCCGCAATCCTTCATTGTTCCGGGCCAGATCACCAACTATTAGAGAAGGATTTAGGCACATCCACACTGCTTTCTCAGTTTCAGTATATGGGCTTAGCTCCCCCAGAGTAAAAACCCGGATGCTGGCCGCTGAAGCAAAAAAGCAGACTTGGCATCTGGAGGAAGGAAAGTGATTGGCTGAATAAATGAGGGGGACAGGATCCTGGTTGCTATGCAGATAGACCGTTTTACCTCGTCTCCTCTCACCTCATTTCACCCCTTCTTCCTTCTCACTTTGGTCTCATTTACGCCTCTCCTTTTTCCCCAATACGCAGACTGTTTTTCTCTTGGAGTGCCTCGGCCTGTCTATCACACTTTCTTCTCATTATACTTTTCACTTCCAATCAGTCGACATACTTCCCGTTCCCTCGCTTCATATATGTCCATTTGTTTCAATCCACCCAGTTTTTACAACTGAAAGGTGAATTAGAGGCGGCTCAGAGGAGTCAGGTCACTGCCACTGCCCTAATCGACCCACCTTCTCTCCACCCCCAGCTCTTTTCAGACACCCCAGGCCATGTGTCTAGCCGCTGCTGTCTTAGTATCAAACCTAATTATTCAGTTGGTTTCCACCGACAGGCCCACCCTGATCCTCACTGACCTGACAGCAGTTTTTATTCAGACCTGACTGCTATATTCATGTCTGTTTGAGTCCATTAGGAGGTTAATTTGACTTTATTTTTCAGAATCCATCATAAAGTGGCTCCTGGAGCTTGGTTAAAACCCCCCCCCCCCCAAAAAAAAAAACAAACAAAACAAGCCGCCACACTGTTATCCCTAATTAAAAACCAGGTTAGGAGATGCAAAGTGTCAGGTCACTTTGGTTTTATGGGAGCAGCCTCCAGGCTTCAGGCTTCCTGGCCCACTGCCCTACTTCTACTGGCGAGGTCCCCCATCAGGGTGTCTCTGGCCCCGGCGTCTGCCTCGCAGTGCCATCTCATATAAAAAGACTCCCACACACATCCTCGCATCGCAAATTTACATGCATGTGCGCACTCTCTCATAACCTAATTACTGCAGACGTCTGCCCCACGCAGCACACGGAGCATTGGTTTGTCTCCAACGGGCGAACCCTGAGCCCAATAAACAAATGGGTTAAGCAGCTTTCGGAGAATCTGTGCGTGCTCTGCTGAAAGCTTTGTGCTTGTGTGTTTCCGAAACAGGTTAGGGTGAGCGTAGCAACTGGCCGAGCGCAGGTGAGATGATGGCAGCTGGTTATTTATGGCAAAGTGTCAAAGTGAGTCACTAGATGATTGCGGTCACAAGGGACTCAATGCCGCCTCTGCAGCTTATTGTCCTGTCTGGTCCCTAATATAAAGCAGATGCCTCTTTTTGTCATTGTTTGCAGTGAAAAGGACACAGGACAGCAGTGTGTGTGTGTGTGTGTGTGTGTGTGTGTGTGTGAGTGTGAGACACTTTCATTACTTATGCTCTGTTTGGTTTTATACTGACAAACTCTTAACCGCTTGAGGTTGAGCCAAATATGGGAAAACAGAGGGGGGATACAGAGACAAAGTTCTTCTTAGTATGAAAGATAAAAATAGTTGTTGGTTTCTTAACCTCTGGAACAACCAGATTTGTCCAAACCCCAAATTTAATCTTCTTTTTAGCAGTTGTACAGTTCGACCTTCATTTTAGTGTAACTATTTTTGAAAGTGCCACTTATCAAAAAAAAGAAGCGTCTCTCACCGTATGATGGCACAACATTTAGGCAGTGAAGCCAATAAATGAGTCCATCTCGACTTCAGCGATGAACTTATGAGGTGACATTTCACACAAATGAGCCAACGCAGTAAATTAGTCACCGTGTCCACTGAATCATGTTTTATTTTGAGGATATTTCACCCAGCTAGGTTTCCGTGAAAACACGGGACACACCTAACGTCTGGCTTATGTGAACAGATTTGTGTTCAAGTTTCCTATTTATTAAAGTGTAGCATCAGAATAATGGAATAATGCAGTTTTCTGTGCATCATTCAGAATCACTTTACATATAAAAACAAATGTTGTATATTACTTATTAAGGAAAGAGTTATGGAAAAATAAGAGCTATTTTTTTCTGGTGAAATTAAATAAATCAAAACAAACTGTAAACCAGATGAAACTAATGAAAATCACTGACATTCTGTGCAAAATCCTTGGTGACAGTTTTACTGGAGGCCAGTCTGAAGTCAAACACTGTATCCTTTTCCTCAAAAACCCCAAGAGCTTCACCTTAACACTAATTCTCGTTCTGTTCAGAACACACTTCTGTGTCCGACCTCAGTCACTGAAGACACTGAGACGTGTAAAAATCAACAAAAACACATTAAATGCAAAAGTACCTTCTAATTTGTCCCCTAGCACTGAACATCTGAATGCAGTGATGTAGTGGAGGCTAACGACATTTATGCAAGAGGACCAAATCCAGATTATGAGGGTGGGGTGGAGGGGGGGGGGGGGGGGGGGGGGGGGGGGGGGGTGGAGGAGGAGCCATCTTCTTCATGTATTTGTGTTAAAACCTTATTGAGAAAAAAATATATTCATCTATATCCAATATTGCCTTTTTGAGGGGAAAAAAAAAGATTGATATGATTTTTGGGCCATATGGTCCAGCCCAATGCCCACTATTGCATCACAACACTATAAAAACAGCATAAATACTTGTGTAGCTTGAGAGGTGACAGGAAACATAAGGCTGAACAGAATCGCTGAGGTAAAGATGACTTTAGGCTGTAAATGGGAAACATTTGGCAACTAAGCTAAGATTATTCTGGCATCCCTGATCTAAATCGGAGTAATCGTCAGAATTTCATGTCAGAATAAAAGACAACAATTTTTCAATGCATCAAAACAGCAAAAGACTTTTCTGAGAAACTCAGAAACTCCTTTTCGTTATTAAATAACCTACAATGCCTGATCAGCACTGTGGGAGTCACTGCATTACTGGAAAATTGCAAGCCAGTGATTTTTTTTTTTAATTATTGGTACCTGGTTTCGAGTGAAGGCTGTGGAACAGAGATGGTGGGCTCGCTGTCGGGTCTCTTCAACTCCACCTCAACTGTGATGGTCTGCTGGTCCTCCTCACGCACACGCATTTCCTCCTGGGTCCTAAACACAAACAGCCACACATAAAATAAACAGTCGCACATGACCGAGCGGAAATGAAACACCAAAAAATCACACAGCCACAACTTTACTCCAAGAAGAAAGGAGCCCACTTATAAACACCCCGACTTCACATTTTCTCAGCCAGCCACCCGCCACACCCAGAAATGTTCAACGCTGTAAAAACACGGAGCTCGCAAGTGTGAAAACTTTTAAAACAGCGCAGCTCATGAAGGTTTATGATTCATGTTCTCCGCTCACCTTCCGTCGTGGCTGAGCGACTGGGTGTGCCTCCTGCAAACAGAGGAAACACTGTCAGCTCTGCAGAAGAGCCGGAGCAGCTTCCAACATGTCCAAAAAAGCAACGACAGACACTAATGAGAGAAGCCCGAGTTTAGACATGAAGGCGTTTGATGAAAAACCACCTCACACCAAGAGATGACACTTCATCTCATTAGAGAGGAATTAACTACATGTGGCTTTTCATTCTCGACCGTGACTCAAACAGCCATCAGGTGTGAATTTTATTCAGGTCTCAGTTGGAACAATATCTGTCAGCTGATATAAAATATACAGATTTATTTCAGATGCCATCATCAGAAATAGATGCTCTGCTTGACTGTGGGTTTTGAAGTGTGTGTGTGTGTGTGTGTGTGTTTGTGTTTGTGTTTGTGTGTGCGTCAGTACCTGTAGCGGGGGTGTTCAGCTGTGTCAGAGGGAGATCTCTCTGGGATGGACAAAGAGGTGGTTGAGGAGAGCGTGGTGGCAATGGATGCTGTGGTGGCCTCCTCGAACGACGGCGGAGTACACGGGAGAAGATCGGGGCGTCCTGGTGGGAAAAAAAATACAAGCATTAATATCAGATATCTTTTTTTTCCCACACTGGTTGCGCTGTTGTTATAACTATGAATGAAGGATATTATAATGCTTTTTGACTGAGTCCGTATAAATCTAGTTTGAGGGACATTTCACTGAAACAGTTTAAAGTGCAGGACGATCCACAGCAGCACAGAACATGGAAACATCAGCC
Organism: Salarias fasciatus; assembly: GCF_902148845.1. Classification (NCBI taxonomy): domain Eukaryota; kingdom Metazoa; phylum Chordata; class Actinopteri; order Blenniiformes; family Blenniidae; genus Salarias; species Salarias fasciatus. The sequence continues at coordinate 23,493,429 of NC_043766.1, read as the reverse complement.
GTGGACGCTGCTTCAGTCTGATCTGCCTCTGCCTGTCTTTCTTAGTTTATGTCACTGCGCTCCGATGCCGCGCGTTATGTAAATACCCTCATCCTCCAGCGTGGGGAAGCTGCGAGCTCCTCTCAGGTCGTAGATGTTCTCGTCTCTCTCAGATGGCAGCTGGCTGGCGGACCAGGCTGCTCCGGGACCGCCACATTTGGGCACCGTCAGGGACACGCGACCCTTCTTGGATGGAGACGACTTCAGAGCTGCGGGAAAAGAAATATTATGTCACTCAGCAGAAAGAGAGAGATCACACAGAAAATCATTTTGACAATGGTTAAGAATTAAATCTCACGCTGCATCATGAGCAGTAAGATTTGGTTGAAGGCTGGGGTAAATATTTTTTCACAATGCGGTGAAATGGTGTTACAAGCGTCACCAGTTATCTGCACTACACACTTAAAAGAAAACTCTTCAAACATTTTGAAGGTCGCTGGCTGGATTTCAGATGGGGTAAACTAGCACCACCACTTTAGCTGATATGAGACGCGCTGATTAACACTTCGACTGTTTGGATGCCTGTTTGGAAATGGATGATCAATCAAACCTAATGAAACTCATAACTATCTGACCAGATATTCCACTGATGACTGCAAATGTAGCTTCTTGTTCATTTGTTTTTGAAGGTGCATTAAGGAGTTTTACACTTTAAAAATACTTATTTTCCACCATAAATATGTTGCAAGTATTCAATGATGTGCACAATGTGCCCTGACATATTCACTGCAAGTACTGCTAACAGTGCTAACTTGTCGCTTGAATAGTTGCAGTGCCGGTCCGGCAATTTGTATTTCTTGGGGAGAATTTGAGAGGATGTGACGTAATGCACTCTCCCGCTGACCTGATTTCCTTAAGTTTCGTTTTGTCCGCCATTACTCCTCCAGATGCTTAGCGAGCAACAACTGAGCAGTATTGAGGATGGATCTTCCAGAAAGTAAGAAAAGACCGGCTTCTAGCACTGCCACAACTCCAGCACAGACCCCACCAGGCAAAAGAAACTTAAAGGTTACTTTGAGCGCTACTAAAAGAGCGAGGAAGGAGTTCCCCTCCTCCGTGCACGTACATGGACGCAAGCCACAGGCACGAGCGTTTCACTAAACTGCAGTTCAATCCCTGATTTTCTTGTCAAATTCCTGAATTTTGCACTTGTTGGTGTTTCGCAAAGAAGCATTTTTCTTGCTCACTTTCTTTTGTTTTTCACTGACATATAGAAAAGAGAAATAAAAGCAGTAAAAACATACTACTGCAACTTCAAAAAATATTTTCTGTGTTTACATTGGTGATGTGCAGTCCAGTCAGATCACCATGGGTTAGAATGAAATAATTTTGAACTTTCTGCTTTGAGGAGACTGATAATTTGGTGCTGTTGATGTTGACATAAAACGCAAATAAAGAGAAAAAAATAAGTTTAATGGTGAAACGGTGAAAGGTCAGTTCACCCCACTGCAGCAGAATATCAGGGCCGTGTGTCGGTGTATGAATCCGTGTCAGTGTGCAGGATCGCAGACAGTTAACACGCATCAATGTCCAGAAAAGCCCCATTAAAACACGACAGTTTAAACTCTGAGCTAATACATGTATCCATGTCTCTATTTTAAAGCCTCACACCAACACACCTCTGTTCACCAGTGAGGTTTTTGAACAGCGATGACATAACGAGCTGCCTTCCTTTCATCTGACATGAAACAGCACCTAATAAGGCTTTTAGCGGCTGGATCTGACTTCCCCCCCCATCATGGCTCCGCAGTAAATGAGACAGAAGCTTGGCGTCTGACATGAGTGTCTGTGTCTCTTCCCACACGGCGCCGTCTGACTATGTAAGGCAGTGCACTGATGTAAAATGAACTCACAGGAGCTCTTCTTGAAAACCGTGCTGCTCATGAACTTCAAGAACCTGTCGGCGTAGAAGCCCGGCCGGTGGACCGACACGGTGTCCTGAAGCGGGGAGAGAGAGGCAGATAGAGAGAGAGAGACAGACGGATGGATTAATGAGACAAATGGTGCATGAGTAAAATGGTTAAACTAGTGCTTACAGCACGTTAAACTGGAAATACTTCAGTCTGAGTGGAACCACTCCACTGATCAACACATGCAAATGCAGCAACAGACGCTCGAAACGCAGTCAGACGAGGCTACAGACAAGTCTCTTCATTATTCATGCTGCAGCAGACTGAGACAACACTGCCAGCAGACTGACAGATGACACTTGGTGTTTGGTTTAGAATGGCAGAGGACAGGAGGGGTGGAGGAGACCGGGGAAGTGGAGGGACACCCTCTTGGTTTTTTTAGCTCTCTGCCTCAGAGTTTCTCAACATCTCCTTCATCAGTTGTGTGTAACATGGTAAGAGTGTGGAGCATACATTATCGTCAGCAGCAGTGACGCACGGGAGGCTGTTCGCTCCCTCACACACATCTCGTGTACGAGTGTGTCAAAGAGTGGGAGGGAGGAGTGAATAAGGAGGGTGGGGAGGGAGGGAGACTGATAGGGACGCTTCCAACTGGAGAGCGGGAGCGTAAAGACACACAGCGTGAACTTCCGAGTGGATGAAAAGACGGACGGGGATTGGACGGGGATGGTGAGAGCTCTCCAAGCATCTCGGGGAGGTAAAAATCAGAGACGCACAAAAGGTCATGCTTGTCAAATACAAGAAAGCAATATAATCCGAGCAAAGCTTTCAGTCACTCTGCTCCCAAACTGTGGAGCTGAATCTCATCCAGCGTCTGCAGCACCTACTGTCTTCCCCTCCTCAAACCCAATACTAAACTCAGCAGTTTTAGATTGCTTCCGTCCATTAACATGACAACAAATAGCAGACAGCTCAGAGGGCTGATTGAAAAACCCTGGTTTACATACGTGAGTCCATTAGTGAGTGTGCATAGTGACAGTAGACATTTCAAAACATCTGGTTTTATGTTGTCGACCATGAGCTTCGCTTTAGCTGTCTTGATGTGGGAGCTAAAGGATATGAAGAGTTTTTATATGTTTTACTTTTTTAGGTTAGTTTTTTCAGCACTTTAAGGGTCTATTAAAAAAACATCAATGGATGTTAAAGGTGTAATACAGGATTTTCTATTTGCTTTGAGTTCCGGGTGGCTCATCAAAATAACTGGTGGGTCTGTTTGTCAATCATTTTGACGAACTGCTTTCATAAAGCCGTTGTACGTGCTCGCTGCCAATAAGGTTCTACTTATTGCGCATGCGCATTCAGAGTGTTTATGTAGCCCGTGAGCTTCGGTTTCAGCTAGTATTTACCAATGGCGAGTCTGACATAATGAAACTGTAACTGTTTCGGAAAATAAGCTTAATGAGCGAGGCCGATCGCACAAACTGCAAACAGAGCCGTGCACGCCCGGAGAAGATGAGCTCGCGCTCGCACGCTTCCGCCATTGATAGGCGTTTCCTCTGGAGAAGCAGTACAGCAGGTAGGATGGTCTGGCGCATGCGTGTTTTTCATAAAGCGAGTAACAGACGTTTGGCTTCGTCTTTTTGAGAAAATCCTACATTACACCTTTGAATAGCATGACCAGTTAACACTTCAATGCATGTTAAGATACATATGCATTTGTTTATTTGAAAAGCCGGAAGCTCACTGACTCCACCATGGGACAGTGGTTTCTTATCCACTTTATTTGCTGCTCAAAAATGTCCATAAATATCTCTCCAACAGACATGCCAGAAGTAACGCACTGCATTTCAGCACACGATAAATGGGAGCAGAAGTTGTTTGTTCATTCAATGTTGAGAAAAAAAGCGTTTCACACTTTGGAAAAATTAGAAATCAGTCCTGACGCTGGACACATGTCACGACAGTGTCGCCACATTAAAATAAGTACAGCTACGGATGGTACATGCGCACATACTGAATGCAAAGTATGAAGTTTTTCAGGAGAATTGTGTAAAATAAAATTGTACTGGTGGTATTTTGTTTCGAATGTGTCAGAGAAAACGTATTAAAATTCACTGTGTAATTTACCAGCTACAAGTCTTCTTGGTTGTGGTTCTGTTTGTTTATGAAAGAACGCAGAGCTCAGATAATGCAGGGTCAATATATCACTGATGAAATGTTTCGAAGGTTTTAAATTGGTAAAATTAACATAAAGGCGTCTCTGAAGGGAAAGTCGTCTGAATTTTTTTGTTTACTGAAAATCAACACTCAACCTCTGAATACAAATCTGGAAAAACAGCAAGAACAATTTCTCAGCTTCACAAAATAGTCTATTAAATTGATTAACTTTAAGTGAAGCTAAGCAAAAGCTCATCTTCATGACAGTGAAAGGAAAACAGGGATTAATGTTTATGGAATTAACAAATACATTAAAATATTGCCTCTATTATAACACTGTAGTTGTTGATATGCATGTAATTAATATCTGAGTAATCCATAGCTGTTCCTAAAGCTGGCTTCTAATAAGCTTTAACAAATAAGTACACAGACACGCACACACACACACACGCAAGACAGAACAGACTACCAAACCAAAAATGCTTTTCTGAGATTTATAATCCTGAAAGTTCTAAAAAAAAAAAAAAAAGAAAAGAAAACAATGGAAAGGAGAACAAGTTCAACTCTGATTTGTTCGTGTATTTGAATCCTGTGTGTCCAGAAGAAAGCTATAAAAAACTCACCCCATCATGAACCAAAGCCTTCCACGTGTGCTCCAGTTTCTTGATTAGTCTGCAGAAACCAATACAAGACGCATATTACGTGTCGTTAAACATTACTCATTTAATGGAGTGAGACGCAAAAATGCATATGCAACAAGCCTGCAGGCTAAGAGTCCTAAATGTGCCGTCTGAGGCGAGTGAGCTGTAAACATGGTCCGCTGCGGTAGGAGGATGGAGAGGTGTGCATGTATAGAACGATTCCTTTTCACTTAGTCTTAGAAAAATGTAAAATGCAACTCAAAATATTTTGCAACTACACATGTCTTGCTCAAAACAAGGATTGGCGGTGGTGAAATGACACTGTCTTTTTAAGCATGCAGTCTGGCTGGCGATGGTCTGATAGTGAAGATCGATCTGTGATAATCACCTGTAAGATTGCAAGATGTCGATGATTCCTATGAAGAGAAGCAGCCTCTCCCCTCTCCCATTGACAGCTGGGATGCCACCCATCCTAAAATGAGAAGGGTCATAAAACAGAAACAGAAAACTGTATCATTAATTCTGAGCCAAACATACTAAATGACTCTGGATGTCAAGAAAAGAGCTGAAAGGAGTGTGAAGTGTATGAAAACATCTGCAGTCAACTCCACGTCAGAAAACATCCTTTTCAAGGTTCACAGTGAGATACACATGTGGAGCCAATTTCAACCCAGAAAATCTTGATTTTGATTGATAAATTTGGTGGCAGTGTCAATATTATTATTATTAGTTTTTTTTTTTTTGGATTACACTACAGATACAAAATGTATTTGTCAATTCACAAAACAAGTAAATATCTATGCACTAACCTTTCCTGCACATTCACAGTAACATTGTTTCTAATAGAGAATATATTTATTATCATGAAGCTGCTACAGTCGGTAAAACTGGATTTAGTGAAGTAGCTACAAACAGCCCTACTGGACCCTGAGTGGGCCATAACATCAACTTATTAACCTATTAACAGCATAACTTCAAACATTTATCTGTAATTTAGTGCAAAAATATATGCATGTTTTTGTTTCTCAGCATTTAATTCAACCACCTTTCAAAAAACATGTAAAAATTCTATTTTTTTATTTATTTATTTATTTTTTTAAGTGATTTGAGGACAAAAATGTCCTCAACTGGTGGCTTGTATTTTTAATTTTGCTGAAGTTAAAAAGTGTAAGACTTGTAATTAATCTGGCTCTTTAAATTTGACGAAATATCTGAAATTATGTCCCACAGAGAGTTTTTCTTCAGGCTGATGCTTGCCAAAGCTCGTCACTTCTGCAGGATGTTTCTGCAGCCTCCGGCAAGTTTTCACAAAGTCACCCTCTCAGTTTGGCTTCGATGTTGATGCTGCTTCATCAGCAACAAGGTGGCAAATAATGTTCACGGCTGCATGACTGATCTCTGTTTGTCTGCCAAAACACTTAATCTCAGATAAGAAATGAGGAGCAACAGTAATTTCAAGCCTTTCTTTAGTCCCCTTCACAGGCTGGATGGGACCTCTGTAGTGGGCTGACTTTTGCCATTGAGCAACTTGTTTGACACCTCTGTGGTATAATATGTGGTTTTGTTTTTCAAAGGTTACTTTATATCAGGCAAAACCCCATCAATCCCACACTGCTGTCTCCCAATAACTTTAATTTAATGAAGTGTTATACCTGAGCTGCTGGCTTTCAAACCAGCTATCTGTAATCTCATAACCACACCGTGTTCCTGGTACGGTGGAGGTGCCGAAGCTCTTGCAGTACATTATGAAGTGATGACAGACAGTGTGGTATAATTTGATTTTGTTCTCCGAACCTTTAATAATGTAGCTACCAGTAGCTTGAATTCTTCGAAGCTCGCTGGAAAGGCAGGACACTACTGTTGATCTACACAGAAAATTAGGGTTCATGCTCCCACAGAGGAACTACTTTCACATTCTCACTGAAAGCAAATATATTTAATTTTGCAGTCTTACTACTTTTTCATTAAGCTGTCTTACTGACCTGGTATATAACAGCAAATCTCTGCTGACAGAAAGCAGACTTTATAGAATCCCCTTGGTGGAATTATTTCCCTATGTTTAAATTATTCCATTCATAGTAAACCTTGGTGACTCATACCAAGAGCAATGGGCGGCCATAGTGCAGCGCCTCATGAGCTTCTGGGAGTTTAAGGGCTTAAACTCACAGTGGCAACCTGTTGGCAGTGTAAATCGAACCTGCAACCCTCGCTATGTCATAACTGCTTCCACAGCCCAAAGTGGATCTTCAGTACTGCTTTCAGTAAGTAATTTACAGTTGACGTTTACATGCAGTAGTTTCTCATGATGGTTGCTCTTGTTGTCTGCAAAATTTGAAATTCTAGGCTGAATTTACCTCCAAATGTTACACCTTGGGATGGTGGAAATTTAACTACTGAACTCATTTAAGACGGTTTAGTATTGCATGGTATCGACAGATGAATCTGAAAGGCTTTGAGTAAGAAGAGCAGGAACTGCAGAGGTAGACTGAAGTGCAACAACTGAAACCCGCAGATCTTAATCGCAAGAGGTGAAAGCAGCTGAATATATTCCAGTAAATAAATGTACCTATTGGTAATTCATTTTCCACTTTGTCATTATTATTATTATTATTGCGAGTCTGAGTAATGCACCGGCCATTATTCTTTCTTTGCAGCGGTCACATTTATCGCTTTTTGCTCTTTGGTCGACAGCCTCCTCGTTTGTCTGGCTTAACTCACGTGTCGTCAGTATCGATGGACCCTCCGCAGGCGGCTCCTCCCTGGATTGACTCCATGGCAGTGGAATACAGGGCCTTCTGCTGGGCCACGGGTCTCTTCTCGTCGTTTTCGCCCTGGGAGCCCTCCATCTGCCTCTCCCTCTCCGATTGGTCCATGTTGTGAACCCCGAGCAGCAGGCTGTAGTCCATGATCTTAAAGCTCTCCAGCACCTGAGAGCAGAACGCACGCGGATGGTCGGACGTGTACATCGACTGACCGCCGTGATAAATAAATCTGACCGAGAGCGTGCGCTTGGAGTCGGCGTCGGAGGGAAATCACATCCATAGGTGAGGCCCAGCGTGCAAGCACGCACACATTAATAAACAATGTATATGGGAGCCAATGTCAGCGCATGCACTTCCTCTCAAGCACATGCTCCATAGATGTAAACGCCAGGCGGTGATTTACAAGTCCGCCGCAAGCCTCACACCGGACCAGACACCTTGTTAAAGCTCTTGCTCATAACAAAGCTCAAATTTATGGTGAGGGATCCTGGGAACACCAAACACTGTCATAAACAGACTTTTCTTCTCTCCCTCCGCCTACTCTCTCTTGCATGAGCCTCTTTTATTGATCAGAGTGCCGTCACTTTCCAGGTTATAAAGCTCCTCAATTTATTTTTGCAGATGTTCTACACTGTGTCTCTCCATCTATCACTTATGCTGTGGATGCTGCATCATTTCACCTCTTTATCCTTCCTTCTGTTCTGCTCATGATCCTTTCCTCCAACCATGACTGCCAAGGCTCCACACACTCTGCAGCTTTTCCTCTCTGGAGACACTTTACGAGGTTGTCTAGATTCTCCTTCACAACCAGCAAAGCACTCTCTCCATCTCCGCCTCAGCCTGTCCTCCCTCCATCCTGCCGTCACTCTTGCCTGCGCAGCTCCAGAGGAAACAGAGGCAGAGGGAGTGAAGAGCCCTTTAAATATCAGTTTTCTCACCAGGCAGTCTCGCTGTAGAGTCTTGACCAGAGCGTTGTAGGTGTCCTGGTCCAGCATCAGCCCATCCTGAATGTCCTGCATGAAGTCCAGGTCTTTGAAGGTGGGCCTCGCCTTCTCCCGCTCCTTCTTGGATGCTCGCCTCTTGTAGGTGGATCCCTTCAAGTCGTATTTGAGGTGCATGCGTACCACACGGGGCAGGACGTTGTTCATTACAACTACACGGATGTTCTTCCCGCCCGACTGGACGCAGTAGAGGCCAAAAAACTTGGGCAGCAAAGTGCGCGGGTTCTGGTTCAAGTTCTGATGAAAACAAGAGAGGAAAAAATAAATAAATAAATAAATAAATAAATAAAAAACTCACAAATTAACTTTGTTTCATCTACTGTGGTCAGAAATAATTTCCTGTCAACTTATGCGACAATTTTAATTCAGTGGTTGTTGAGGTGAAAGGTTGTCTGATGACTCACAATACCAAGAACCACATCTTACAAGATGTGAAAATCAAAGTGATTTTCCTGACATCAACATGCAAGTTTGAGTTTAAATAATACAAACGAAAAGTAGCAGCTTAATCTTCCTCTTCCTGTAAGGAGTGAAAAATACATGAGCGTGATAGGCGATATGTGTTATGCAAACAGTTAACAGATAAACAAGACGCAACTGTCAAGTGCGCACACACACACACACACACACACACACACACACACACACACACACACACACACACACACACACACACACACACACACACACACACACACACACACACACACACACACACACACACACACACACACACACACAGGTTACAGTTACACGTTTCACACCTGATAGCACCAGGAGGCATTGCATAAGAGAGTGATTACAAATCATGAGTTTTCCCATAATGCTGTGGAAGGCGATCAATGCAGGCACGGAGGGAAAAAGTTCACACGCGCATAATTTCAGGCCTAATTTAAAGAACAGGTGATTTTGATATTTTCTCAACATGGCTGTGAGAGTAGGAACTGTTTCGCGGGTAACAGCGAGAGAAGGAGGAAAAAAACCGTGGCTGGTGCACTCTGTGTATTCACCGGATCCCCAATCTTTACAAATCTGCTGGACTCATTTTTGATAATTCATTTATTCTCTGAGTTATTTTGTTGATTTATGCCAATTTTTCCATCAACTCAAATGTAAGGAAAATCTTTTCAATTATAAAATGATTCAGAAAGGAAAAGATATTCAATGATACCATCTGGAAAGTGTGAGAAGCACCTTATGCTTCCTTGTGGAAGTTTTAGTGAGTGGAAAAAAAGTAAAACAAAAAACTTTATGAATATCTTGAACAACTGCTTGGTGCGACGATCGTAAAGTCTTAGACTTTCACCATTTAGCTTTAGATTTAATATGAAAGAAACATTTGTACAACAGAGAAAAACACCACCGACACATATTTTAAGATGCATTCAAGCTTTCAAGTCATGTTTAGTAAATCCAGTTCATCCAACTCAAAGCTGAGTGGCACGGGAGTCGAACCGAAGCGACAATATTTGCAGCATGGAAAAGTCACCAATACGTTACAGGGCACACAGAGAGACAGTTACACACCAACATGAGCAAACTCCATAAAGAAAGGCTCCTGAACCAATAATCATCCTTCTGTGAGACCAAAGTGTAAACAACGGATTTGCTGTGCGGGCTTGAAACTAATGGCAAAACTTTAAATAAAAATGAATATGGATGGATATTTTAACAAGTACTTTAAATAGTCTTTTTCATATTCTTGCATAAATCTGTTTTCCTCCCTGCAGAGCTCTCCTGTCTATCTTCAATCCAAAGGAATGAGGTTAGTCAGGCTGGGTGAACAACCTGCTCTGACCTTGGGACCTGGGCCAGCTCAGTCCCATTAGAGAAATGAGAGCAGAGAGGAAAACAGCAATCGCTGATCCATACCGAGGTAACACATAATATTCAGGAGTCAAACCAGATATGAGAGAAAAAATAAAAAGGAGCTGAGAAAGAAGAGAACAATGATGGTTGAAAAGACTTGGAGGACGACCTTTATATGGGCTTGTGGGGAGAGAGAGAGAGAGAGAAAGAGAGAGAGAGAGAGAGAGAGAGAGAGAGAGAGAGAGAGAGAGAGAGAGAGAGAGAGAGAGAGAGAGAGAGAGAGAGAGAGAGAGAGAGAGAGAGAGTTCACGGAGAGAAAGAGCATCCTCTGCCCTCAGCCACACACAACCCTCCTGTCAATGTGAGGAGGGCAGAGCCAACAACACAGACACGTGAGGGAGAGGAGAGGGATGAAGAACAAAGATGAGCATGACAGAAAAACGTGACAGAAAATGGATTAAAACTCAAGACCAGAGGAAAAGATAAAAGGAAGAGAACTGCACTGCCGGAGCCAAGGCGGCAGCAGCAGCAGCAGCAGCAGCAGCAGCAGCAGGGAGGGTGATAAGATAATAAAACCTCAGACAAGACATATGAGAGAAGGGCAAATGCACTGAAGGGAGCGATGTGGCAGAGTGGAGCCGGTTACATCACAGTGATCTGCATGCTGCCCAGAGCCAGACTCCTCAGCCAGCCCACAACCATCAGCCAGTCAGCTGCCGGAGACATGTGGAACTATACCAACGACTGGCTGCACGCTGCCTATCATGCCTTCGCTGTGCTAAAATCTGTAGCTTGTGGCTGCGTCTATCTTTCTGAGTGTGTGCTTCAGTCGGTGTGTAACACTGTGTTTTTTTGGTTCACCTGCCTCCTCGCCTCAAGCTACGGCCGTTCTACGTGGAAATGAATCGCTCTGCTTTCATTAAAGCGCCGTCTTAGACCAATTACATGTGAGAAAGCCCTTCAGAGCGCAACCAAAACCATGGAAAAGGTCACAGTGAATGAGCTGAGCCTTTAACATCCCTAAATGATTAAATGAATTCCTGTAGTGGTCGTCGCCCGCGGCTGTCGGCACATGAATAAACACAGTGCCAAAGCCATGAACCTGAGAGACCGAATCAGCAGCATGGACATACAAGGAACTGTTGCTGGTTGACTTCATTCAGAATGAGCCTGCAGACTGTGAAAGGGGGGGATGCGGGAGGGCTACTGTTGGTGAAAGTCACGCTCTGTTAGGCTTAAGTTCAGTACATCCGGCGACTGAAACACACCAGCCAGTCTCTTAGGAAACCGCCTGCAGGTTGCAGGAAGAAATGAGAACTGTTATGTCTGCATTACATGAAAAGGGTGCCACCCTTAACATTTGCAGAGTCTTACATAAACCTGAAATGCACAAATCAGAAATTAAAACAAAAAAAAAAAAAAAAAAACCAGAATGTGTGAGAGATGCACGTTCACACGTGAGCACACTGGCAGATTTCCCAGGCTTGTTAGGCAGCGCTGATGAATCTGTGTGCTGTGATAATTAGACAATTATTATATTTGTACAGCACATGATAACCGGCCTGCTCTGCAGTGGCGATGCCCATCACGAGCCTGAAGGCAAAGCGGCAATGTCCACAACAAAGAGAGGAACAACCTTCCCAACCAGGAACTAAAACGCAGCTAATCTGAATGGTGACGTAATACTCTGACATGTGGTCTTAACATATTTTGCTCTCAGTTTTATCCCCCCGCAGATTATTCACGTCGTAGATTTACTGTCAGAGTGTATCTCCGCTCATGCACTGTGACTTTGAAGCATTTGCTTACCATGTAGTATCCAGGTAGTAGTTTCTGCAAGAACTCGGCCTCCTTGTGCATCACGGTCTTGATAATGAACTCGTCATCTTTTGTGAGATAGAAGACTGAACCACTCGCCCCAGGGTTGGAAAGCTCGATCAGAGGCTCATTACATAGGGAGTACTGCAAATTCAAACAGATAATACCAAAACATTTAGTGAAAAGATTGCTCATACATTGAACAAAGTGAGAAAAAAAAACAAAACAAAACAAAACTGGCAACAACAAGACAAAATGTGTTGCTGTCAGAAATAGTGGGACAATTTACTTTGACAAATGTACCTCATGTTGTTTGTGGTTTGAACTAATTACTTGTTCAGCGTTTCCTTGATCCTTTTCGAACATTTTTGCAATTTTCTGCAGGTATTAAATTCAGAATGAACCTATATTTTCCATAAAATGGTGAAATGTGTCAATACCAACATCTGATATATTATTTATGTTCCACTGGAAATACATTTCAAGGATATCCAGCTTTTTTTATTTGAATTTAAAGCATTGCACCAACACTTGAGGAATTGGGGTGTACCAGATATAAATTACAGCTATTTCATCACCAATTTTTTTGCTTGTTTTTAAACAAAATGAAGAGCAAAATGAGCATATAAACTGTCATCATCAACATAATGCTAAATTTGATGTGACCAGCTCTCATTTACCAGATGTGCAGGCGACTTTGATCAGGACATTTTCTAAGAATTCAAAAGGATTTGAAGGTGTGGATTTTATAGGCCAGTGATGATACACTTGTGAAGTGTAAGATACACAGAATCTAAAAATATGTATTATATCTGTGTGTTCAGAACTGACTGAGTTGTGACTCAGAGAACAAGCAGCTTAAGTGCTTTATTTGCTTTCATAAGCTGTGTGTCACGGACACAACAGTTGAGCTGAACAAATCAGCTGGATTCCGCAGCGCCAACACATGTCAGTGTGTACCTTTACATTTGTTCTCACAGTGACTCAAGTCCAACTTAGTCTATCTATAATATTTCTGGAGTCCAGCAACAAAAAAAAAAGAACACAGGAAAAGGCAACTGTACAGCATAAGGCTAATCTGAGATCTGCTCGGTAACAGCAAATTAAAGGGGCGTAGAATGCTGACCAGAGGGGTGCGACTGTAAACTTAGAGGATGTGGATATGATGAGTTCACTTAATCGCTTCAATTGACCGCTCAGGCATGCACAAAACGTACATCAAGATGAAATAACTTAAAAAAAGGGGAAGCAGAAGAATAAATGCTGTGAAAATTGTGGCGAAAGTAAATACAGTAAATGCACTTTAATACCAATTCCAGCAATGTTAACAGAGTTCACTGTAATGTCATGGTTTCGCTGGTCAGCCTTTTCTGCCCCCCCACCCCCCCAACCATTCTATTGCTAAAAGCTGCATTCATATGACTTCTACACAGCCTACACAAACCTGTCGGAGGAGATCACTATTTAATTATCTAGGAAATGTTTCCAAGTAAAACACAGCAACGTAGAACTGGAACAAGCCTAACTTAGCAGAGTTACAAATTCTTTAGTAGGGGTGATCAGAAAACACTAAAATTTCAACATTTCAACAGATTAATTAAATCGCGATTACAAGGGTGAACATTAGCCTTTAATGGTCACCCTTTTAAAACCCTTCAACGGAGTGAAATCACAGCTTCTTTGAGTCATTAAATATGGATCACATGAAGCATGCCACCACCTGCCACATATAATCAATTATTTAATGAGAGTTGGATAAATACTGTACATAATCCTTGTGGCCATAACTGACAGGTTTAGTAATTTTAATAACACTACAGTAATTGTCTATAGTTAGGCTTTACCACATCTTGGTCCTTGATGATAAACTACATGTAAGTGGGTTTTTAAACTGTAAACTGAACTATAACTATTTTACTACGTTATCTCAGGCAGTCTCCCAGCTATTTTTCACTATTCCTATTTGGCTAGTTCAACAGAAGTAACACTGGTTTTCCTGCTGCAGACCTTCCTGTACCGTCTGATGTGCAAAACTTAAAATCACTTCTAAATAAAAGAACTCGGAGGATTACACATTTAACCCCAGTGGTTTATAAAAAGTTAAAATATGTGTTTTTCTGTGGGTCTCACCTCCACCTCTACACTGCCACCACCACTCCCGATCCACCCATCTTTATTTGTTTATTTTGTACATTCACGTCTCATCATGATGTCGTCCGGCAGTGCTACTGGCAGACCACTTGAGTCCTTGGCTACACCCAAACACGATCCACAACAGTCAACGACAACACAAAGCAGCTCTCATTCAAGTGCTGCTGTCATGCTGCCCAAAGAAAAACTCTTAACAGCAGATCTATCTACTATTGAAAGGTGCATGAAACCTCCTGGACTGTTAGCTATGATTACAAATGTCCAGTGAGACTGACTAGACCACAGAAACCTCTCAATTATAACAACATTATCTATGAATCAGAATAACAGGATGTAATTAGGGCTCTGGATCCCCTCAATGATGCATATTTGCAGTGTTTATTACAAGCAACCAAACGGCTAATGAGCAGGTAAGATGAATGGATTTATTGTACGGTTTTCATTTATATGTTTCTGCCTCCATAGACACTCGGTCTAACTGACAAATTGGAACATAACCATATCTTAAACTGCAATAATCAGATTTGAGCGTCACTGAATGACTTGTGTGGACGATACATGGTGATGAGTGCTCACAGGCCGACTGCAAGAGGAGGGAGGAAAGACGACATTTTCACATGGTGGGAGTACCGATGTGTTAACGGGAGCACACACAAACACTGACTAAGCAGTTTGCGTATACGCAACAAGACTGCTCCAAGCGTGGTGGTGAATCATTCTGCTCGCAGCTCCTCCATCCTGATGGGAAGAAACAAGGTGCAGACCTGGGCTCACTTTCTTCCCCTCTGCCCTCTCTAATGTCAACTCACAGACTCTTGTCCCGACTCGTCCTAATGTCACCATCTTAATGCGCAGCACTCACTTCTCTCTTATGTTTCTAAATTAGATTTTTCTTCAGCGTATTTTCTTGTTTTGTTACCCTTTCCCAAAACTCTCAACATCTCATTTTTTATACATATATTTCAGAATATTACTTACAAATTTGTAATACTGCTGTTTTTTTTTTGTTTACTAGTAACTAGCTAAAGTTACTAACATCTTTTACAATTTATTTACGATAGTTTAACGATGGCAGTGCTCAAACATGGATGACCTGCAGAAACCTATTTAGGTGATAAAATACTGAAACCTTTGTCTTTTTTTATTGTTTTTTTGTTAGACGCTCAAAAAGACTGTCTGCAGAGCGAAAGAAAAAAAAAGATTTATGTTTTTTCTCCATATGTAATTTCACGACGGCAACAATGAGCCGCTACCAGAGAGGCCCTTAGTTGCAGATTCTATAATGTCAGTATATACACATCATGAAACTGGTTAATAGCTGACCAGCTCAACACATGCTTTCCTGCTACTTAGCTCCATCTGGTTGTAGTCTTAACATTTCTTTGAAAATTTAACAACTCACTGTAATTTGGCACACAGAGGAGTGATATCTTACCAGGTAGTCATCCGGCCTGATGCCAAACAGTTCTCTGAAGTAGCGAAAGGCCACAGGAGCGTACGTTTTAAAGCGGAAGTCTGGAAAATGGTGGGCAGGAGTGAGATTGCTCCCCTCACTGGAAATGAGAAAAAATTGAATCAGTGAAAAAAAAAAAAAAAAACTCTCTACTACAGAAAAACACAAGACTACCATAGTGTCTTTATGGGCCTTTGGTATGTATATGTGTGTGTATGAGTAGCACCTGGGGAAAAATATGCTCTCCACCACATAGAAGTCCTGCATCAACACATCTCTCTCAGGCTTGGAGCTCAGGTTACCCACTGTGTAGCCGATGCCCAGCTGGATGGCACCTTTCAAGGCTGAAGAGGTGGTCTGCAGAGGGCGGCGGGAGTAAAGGAAAAACAGAGGCAGTGAATGAAATGCTTGCCCCCTTCGATAACCCTATACTGAGAAAGTAAAAATGTCCTTGGCTGTGACTGCACTAGGCATTATCATCGTTTAGTTTTAGCAGTTAAAATTATAAAGTGCAAATGTCTATAGACAATGTAAAAAAAAAAAAAAAAAAAAAGAAGGATATATTATATTAAAACACCAAAATCCCTGTCAAAGGAAACTTTGTGGTGGCAACCACAATTCTAAATGCATTTGCATTTGCATCGTACCTTCTTATACGTAGTTTCTCCCGATGCGTCGACCCCTCTGTGGCCAATTTTCTTTCCCTGACCAGGCTGGCCTGAGGATGAGGGCATCTAATGAACAAGAGAGAAAGCAAAAGCAAACGTGTTACTCAGACAGGATCTCTCACACCTGCTCATCAGCCGCTTTGATTTCAATATTAAAGACAGCAGAGTGACGACGTATCAACAAAGCAGAGCGAGTTGAAGCCTTGAAGTTTTCCCCAGAGCACATCAGGAGTTCATTTGGAAGTGAAGCCTGAACTTCAGTTCATATGGTTTGAGGATCTTTAGTCAGTGAAATGTTGAACTCTTAAACTCCAACTGTGCATGCCATGACGTCTGCCTGCTTCATCTGAGATTTAATTCAGCACAGAAAATGGTTTCATGGTCCACCTTCTGGTTGTGCTGCCTGTAATGCTGATGAGGCATTTTGGCTTGAATTAAATACTTAACAGACTGAATTTGAACACACTGAACAATATGCTTGAAAGGTCTGCTTTAATGTACACCGCAGTGTCTGAAGTAGCAGATGGGCGGGATTAAACAAATTAGGAGGATTAAAATCATGTGAGCTATGTGATCCAGCCAAGACAAGAAACCCAACGCAAACTCTTTAACACACTTTGTTCTGCCTCATATTCAGCAGACTGTTGACACAGGGTCACCGTGACGCATCAAGCAAAGGAAAATAATGTACAATAAATTCAGTGAGATGCAATTAACCTGACCACTATGCACAGAAGAAACTCTGAGGACATTGGGGTCAGACATAAAGGCCACTGGATGTAAAGTATAAGAATAACTGAAAAATGACTCATTTCGATTTTCCAACAAAATGAAGATCAAAGTGAATTTGTTCTGTTTGAGAGTTGCTGAAATAAAAACACTTAAACCACTCAACATTGAAAACTAGCTTCCCTTTTCCTTAAACAGTGGCATAACATCAAGGCGCTGCAGGGAGGGTGAGTTTGTGAAAATATGCTGAAGGCTTCAGAAATTATGTCCCTGATGAAGCAACAGTCCTTGCCGACAGCAGCGTTAAGAAAGACACTGCGGCAGACAGGATTTGAGATCTTGACATCTTGAGAGGTAAATTTAGCTCAGACGCAATTGTTTGTTACATATGTAGATGCAGTAACAATCTGGAAAATATGGTTTTAAAATGTTTTCAGTGTATTTTGTACTAGGAAGCAGTGTCGCAATTAAAATTAGCAAAATTTAGACATCAGAATTAAAAAATGTCTATTTCTTAGGGGTTTTTCAGAAAAGTGTTTTTTTTCCTCGTGTGCTCACACTTGTTTAGACTGAGACAAAGGAAAACATTACCTGTTTTTTTTTGTTTTTTTATAGGTCATTGTACTTGGATTTTCTAGTTTGGCTCATGTGAAGGATCAAATAAAAGCACAAAGGTTATAATGTCAGAGACTGATAGCGGCTCACCTCTGTGATGAAGGCTTTCTTAGCAGCAGCATCTGAAACGGAGGAGAAAAGGGAGACGGGGATGGCTGTTAGTCACTGCGTGGCAGAGAGGCCTCATTCCTCACCATCATTACTGATCTCTGTGACACAGGATGAATCCCACAGGGTGGACGCAGCAGTTCAGCATTATGTAATAACAGTGTCAAACACAAGCGGGACCCTGTCAGCTACAGTGGCTGCAGGAAACAGAACCATCAGGGACAAGGGCACCAAGTCCTTTTCAGAGCCTCATGGACGGAGAGTGTGACTGAAAGCATTTTTTTTTTGTCTCTGACATCCAACTAACTGATATCAGACCAGACAGTTCCCAGTTAAACACCTCTAACTTTCTAACTGCATGGTTCTAACGTTTCCTGTATTCACTGAACAATCCCAGAGAATCAACCTTCATGACTTTTAGTAGAAACTGGCACATCTGTGAAGAGTGTCTGATCAAAAGGATCAACGGTGCATTACAATATTAATGTAGACCATTTGTGAAAGTGATAAATGTTAAATAAGTAATGAGCCCTCCTTTTAAGATGCTGTTTTCATTACCTAGGCTCTCATTAGTTCTATATTAAGTGGGACAAAAATATTCATAACAAATATATTGTTCATTAAAGATCAACCCAGGATTAAACTCTAAACTGCCTACATTAGATCAAGCAATCAAGTAAATGTCAGGCAGTCTGTTTGTGCTTATTTCATGATAATTTCTGATCTAATAACAGGATGTAGGCAGTTCAGGAAAAGCAATCAGGCGGGTGTTTTCACTATCACAGCCTGGAATATATGCATAATTATAGATGTATACCACTCAGCATGATAATGAGGAGAGAGCTAAGAAAGGCAGGGAGGATGAAGCGAAGAGAGATGGAAATAAATGGCTGAAAGGAGGTTTCTGACGCCACTGAAACTGATTAATTCTCTTATCATCAAAATCACAATCACAGTCAGACGTCCAGATGGTGGAATTTATTAAAAAAAAAAAAAAGAAAAAAAAAAGCAGCTACATAGTTGGACTGTCGACAAAAAAATAAATCAAGATTACGAATATCAGAACTGGGAGAGAGCGCTCATGTTTGGATATTTCTAATTTTGCAAATACATTTTTTGTAGCACTCAATAATGACAGAAAATGGAAATCATCATCAAGACCTTTCTGTATGGACTTCCTGCTGCTCTAAGCAGTCTACTGTGACTCAGTGTGTCCTTCATGCAGCTGAGACTCCCATGGCTGAGCGTGTGTGTGTGCAGCACTGTCACTCAGGAGTAAGGCAGCATCCTCACAGCTTCACCCTGTACGTTTTCTCTCTAGTTTCCTTGTCTGCCGGCCTCTCGTGGGCGCCCATGTGACTGAACCACAGAGTAGCCAGTTTGCCGCCCCTCCTCCTGCTCTGCTTCTCCTCTCCCTCTGTCTCACACACACACACACACACACACACACACACACACACACACACACACACACACTGAGATGAGCAAACCAAAGTGTGCCAATACAGCCCTCTGCGAGTTGAAAATCCAGGGGAAAATATTTTAGAGGGGGAAAAAAAAATGCAAATAACCGACAGCAAGTTGGATGAAGGAATGTTCGGTATGCTGAAAATTAAAGAGGAAGAACCTCTGATTTAAAGTGAATGTTATTATTCACTTCGCATGCGATGGAGCCGTTTCATCTCATGCCATTTCAAAGCGCCTGCTCGCTGTTTATTTGTATGTAAGAGTGTCTGTCATGTGCTGCAACATTGCCTCTCGTCTTGCTCTCTGCATGCCTGCACCTGCTAAGACAGCCCGGTTTGCACACAGAGGTTTGCGAGTGTGGACTCAAAGCACTGACGGTGTGAGTTGTCAGTGTGTTGTGACTGAGCACATGTGAGCCTGGCTATGTTTCCAATCACCTTCCATCCGTTTAACTTAGAACAAACCACAACCATGGCCGCTTAACAAGTGAAGCCCACACAGTAGAGCTGGATGAACGGCAGCAGTCCAATTCACAGAGCACTTTTCCATCCGTCATAAAACTTTACTCAGTTCAGGGCTGCAGGTTGTTAGTGCATCAGCGATCCCCCTTTAACTTTGGGAAGCATACGTCAACATCACTCCAGGTGAAAACATGACATATGTGGTAATTATGCATCTCTGAGACGCATCCTTTTCTCTTTTTTCCTCCCTCTGACATTAACTTATTGCTTTTTACTGAAAACTGCAACACTGCAAGAATGTAGAGGCATATTGCTCTTGCTGTTTGTGATTCTTGGGGTAGGGATACAAACAAAATGGCAACAAACGTGGAGAAAAAAACTATGCTGCCGTTTATGTAAGATTTAAAATTTATGTTACTGTACTATATCTGTCACTATCTGATGGTAGCACTGAATCCAGGTTGGGCGTTTCAATGAGTAAAAATAAAAGTGCTCAGCATGTGGTACAATCAGTCTAGAAAAAAAAAAAAAACTATTCCAAAAATACATTTACAAAGAAAAAAGCTGCACTGATAACATGCCATCTGTGTCACCTCTTTACATTTATCTGTAATAAGCCCTGTAGTGAGGACGGGAGGTAATGGGATCCACTTCAGCACTAAGCTGCACGAGACTGTAGAGCGCTTCACGAGACGGAACAAACAAATCTAATAGTCTCCCAAATAAAAGGTTTCTTGTAAAGTCCGTTGCCTGGTTAGACTGTAATGTGTTGGTTTATGGGACACTCTCACTGCAGGTAGGAGACTGGCCCTTTAGCAGCCGGTGCAGGGCGTGTGAGATGATGTCAAAATAAAACTCGAGTTACTTCTGGGCTTGTTAAAAACAACTGCGAAGTCACCATGCTCATATGCGAAGCCTGATGTACAAAAGTTTTCTTCAAATCAAAGACCAAACATTGTATACATGAGGAGAGATTAACGACTCAAATCAAATAATTCAGATGGTCATCAATGTATTGTACGTCAACATGAGTTCCCTTTGTTCAAAACCAATAAAGCATGTTATCCAACGACTCAGATCACTTTAAAAAATACATATTCCAACAACAAAGAATACAGCCAGTTGTTCCCACTACTCATGTAGTCATGAATTAAGATCCCTGAAACACAAAAATGTCCACTGCACATGCAAAAAAGCAAAACTAACTCTTGCACAAACTTGCTTTACAGTGCAGCAGGCAATGTACATCTCAAGGAGCCACACAACAAAGCATACACAGCACATCACAATGATATAACAGGGATTAGGCTATTCAGCTGCTCCCTTGTACAGTAATTGACAAAGCAAGTCATTACAACTTGCACTGTAGTTTTTATACCAGATGCTCTTCCTGCCACTCCAGGATTTGAACCTGGGTTCCCTATACTCAAGGTCAGATTCGTTGTGGTACTAACAAGCTGTGACTTACAGTATGTGCTGCCCTCACACAAGCACAAGCACACACTCCTGTGTGCACAAATTAGACTCGCCGATTCCAAAAACAGTACATTGTAACTCAAGCTTCACAATTATCTTATCTCTGAACCAACTAATCTTTCAATTACAAGTAAAATGTTGGGTTTGAGGAGTGTATTAGGCTTTTGGACAGCACCAAGAGAGAGAACACACACACACACACACACACACACAGACACACACAGACACACACAGACACACACAGACACACACAGACACACACAGACACACACACACACACACACGTATCCATGCCTGCCTGCAAGCACGCCGGTGCAAACTCTTGTTTCCATGGCGCCCCATATTGAGGTCAGCCAGCATTTTTATGACAACCGCACATGTTCCTGGAATCAACAGACAGACGCCGCTTTTCACATGTCCTTTCATGCTGTTGTTAAATAGGGCATTAGCACAGAAGGAGATCACAGCTGACTTGCTTTCTTTTATAACACAGTTATAAAACCAGGTGCAAACAGACAAAGCTTATTTACCTTGGTGCTGTTGGAACAGCATGAACTGTAAAGCCATACTGTAAGGATTTCTGTGTGAAAATGTGAAAATCGGGACGTACTTGGACACTGAACTACAACAAACTTGACATCCTTAGGCGAAGTTAAACAGATAAGGAACTACCTCAGACACGGGACGGATATAGATTATCTGGTAACCTGCAAACAAAAAGAATGAATGACATTTACATCTACTTAATGACTGTTGACAGCACACAGCTGGCAGCATTGACGTGCCTTACTTAAAGCACGCCGTACGACCCAGATGGGATCAATACCGGGTCTCCCAGAGGATGAACTAAGTAAGAGGCAGTCTATGAAATGACGGTTCGTTATCTTGGCAGAGCGAAAGTGGTGCTGCTCCAGCTATGGATTGGGTGTTAATTTTTCATGCCACCACAAAGTAGCATTTGATCGCCGTGTCAAAGGGTCAGTTTGACCCGACATCCAGAAAGCAGAAATCCATCAGTCGGTCAATTTTAGAAGAGAAAAAAACCCACAGTGAAGCCTCCTCGTTCTGCAGAGGGTGTGAAACACATTCAGCTGCCCAAAGCTGTGGTGTTGCAATATTATCTCTCACAACAAGCATGAGGGTGTTTTCAAGACGGAGCCCATTTTTCCTTTCATATCGAGAGCAATGTTAAAGTTAAGTTCATGGCACCCTGGATGCATTTTGATGGTCAAAAATGTGGGATAAGTGACTTTTTTCTGTGGATTTTTTTCTTAAAATAAATTCAACTTTCAACATCTGGCAGATATTTAGCATAACTGTGTTTTTTGCTGTGTATGTTTTGATTGTGCATATTTCACATGTGTCAAACTCATGAATCCTGTTTGTGAATTGATGGTTATACTGTGGAAGATTCACACAAACCTCCATCTGTCTGCTTTCTGAATTGCTTGGATATCATAAATTGTATAGGATTTATGGTTATTTTAACTCCCGGTACATGTAAATACTGTTAGTTGTATCGGGATATGAACATAAGGGTCAACACCTTTTCTGCCCTGAACAGGTTTTCCCATAGAGGTCAAGATAAACAAAACGGTATAAACAAAACTGTATATTAAAAAGGAGTTTAAACTGTTTTTGTTTTGTTTTTTCACTCTCAACCAGCAAGTTTTACAGACTGTCATCTGAAACTGAACAAAGAGTTTCATGAATTATTTGTATCTACTAATAAATCGGCCTTTATCTTCCTTTCCCAGGACTGTTTGCTTCATTATTCACAAATTATCACACCTTACTGTGGTTGTTTAAGTTATATTTATAGCTGTGAATCCATTTTCAGCACAATTGTTTTTCTTTTAAATACTGCACTTTCACTTTGTTTTCATTAATGTCAATGGGAAAACTCACAAAGTTTCAAGGCTTTGGACACAGACATTTACCAGCTGTTTGAATGTGGCAGAATGATCAATAACATAATTATCTGTTATGAGACAAAAACATTTATCCAAGAGGAATACAAATGTGTTCTCCATCTAAAACACAGAGTAACCATGCACCTCATCAGTACTTTGAAAGCTTGGTGTTGCTGTCTGCATGCATTTATAATCATGTCAAGAAATCATCTTGACTTCCTCCGTGATGATCACACACTTGTATGGTGACCCTTAAAACTACAGAGTTATCAACTTCTTCATGTTAAGCTTTTCGAAGAGGCTTTAAACGTTCCTTGCAAATATGGCACTCTGACTAAACAATGTGCTTAGAGCTTATCCCCATTGATTCTGCATGTAAACACGCACGCACGCACGCACGCACGCACGCACGCACGCACACACGCACACACGCACACACGCACACACGCACACACGCACACACGCACACACGCACACACGCACACACGCACACACGCACACACGCACACACGCACACACGCACACACACACACACACACACACACACACACACGCACACACGCACACACGCACACACACACACACACACACACACACACACACAAAGCATGTAGGTACACACACAAGCGCAGCTACTTTCATACTGGAGAAGGAAATTAAGTTGCATTCATCTCTAAATACATTACCAGGACTGGCGACGATGGCGCCAGCACATACCCACAAGCATCTCTTTACATTACATTCCCCTCAGCATCCCTCTGATTTAATGAACAGCGTGGTGTGTGTAGAGTAAGGGAAGCTGCTGTGTCCTCTGTTGTCAGAACTCAACACACACTCTGTGCAGTACTGTAAATGCATAAATGCAGAGAGAGAGAGGGAGAGAGAGAGAGAGAGAGAGCGCGAGAGAGGGAGAGGGAGAGAGAGAGAGAGAGAGAGAGAGAGAGAGAGAGAGAGAGAGAGAGAGAGAGAGAGAGAGAGAGAGAGAGAGAGAGAGAGAGGGAGAGAGAGAGAGAGAGCGCAGCTGGAGACAACAGCTTTTTACTATGCCAAGTCATCCATTATGATCAGTAGCACCAGGCAAGAAAGTGGGCATGTTTAATAAAAAGCTCCATACTGCAGCTCGCTAAAAAAAAAAAAAGGAAAACATCTCCCATTGAGACACTTTGCTTGAGGCTATGTGATGAGCGATGAATTGAGAGTCCACGTACAGGCACATGTAATTTACACACAAGGCATGCATGGGACAAATATTTGGTGAAAAATAATTAGCTGACCAATCATCTGTTGTCATTTTTCATTAGTCAATCAACAGCAAAGTGAACGAAAACGACTTTAAAATTTGATTTGCTGTTTTTTTTTTCTTTGCATGCATATGATTCAAGTCCACAGGGCCAATGACGCAGCTCTGATTCTTATTGTGATGAAAGAGAAAATATATAATTGTTAACAGAGAGGAGGCATGACTCCTAAAACCTGAGAATAAGTTTATATTTTAACTCCTCCCTTTCACCTGTCTGACAGTGAGCAACTGTTTGGTATATTTTATCCCTCGGAACTCGGAAAGTTAAAGATGGATTATATTCAGATTTTCAGGAAATGTCCAAAATGGGACTAGGAACAATGGATTAGATTTTGGGAGCGAGGGTAGGGTGGGGGTCTGTCCGGCAGAGGTCTGTGCTCTCTGAGAGCTTTTCTAGTAGCACTCACCAATGAAATATACCAGTTTATTTATTTTGGCTTGTAAACATGTTAGATAACAGTATCAATCCTTAGAATAACAACATTGGTTCACTGCAGGTTTTAACTCAAACTGGACATTTCCAGGAACTAGGAGAAGAAACAAACACAAGGTGAGAATAAGTCAACAACAAGATATACACACCCCCCCCAAAAAAAAAAAAAAAAACTATTCCAGAGCCGTACAACATAAATCATATCTAGTTTTATCCTTTTATGTCTTTTAAGAGCTAAAATGCACTCTGACACCCTCTGAGTGTTGTTATTGACAGCAGTCTGGCAGCAAAGCTGGCCAAATCACGGTCACTATTACTTTACTATCGCTAATCCCAATCCCTCCAGGTTACCAGACCAACTGTCTGGATTA
The DNA here is from genome assembly GCF_902148845.1 of Salarias fasciatus. Classification (NCBI taxonomy): domain Eukaryota; kingdom Metazoa; phylum Chordata; class Actinopteri; order Blenniiformes; family Blenniidae; genus Salarias; species Salarias fasciatus. Next base: position 23,468,207 of record NC_043766.1, on the reverse strand, counting down.
TCAGGATAAAATTGCACTAATGCAAGGACAGGTGGAAGTCAAGAGACCGTCTGTTTTTCTGGGTTACTGGATCGGTCTCTGCTCTGTCAACATCCAAGCGCTTGACTATGAAGTTCAAGCTCTGTTGCATCAGTCACTGATTATTGCTGGTTGGGCTGCATTTATACAGACAGACATTTTTTCTCACATTTTTCTCCCGCTGACAGGTTGACGGAGCAAACATCATTAAAACAATTCACAAGCAAATATTCAGCATTCCCTCCCACCACTCGTGCCCATACCGATTGATTCAATGCTCAAACTGACAATTAAAAGAGGCACGGATGATAAACTCAACAGCTACTGACAGCAGCTAATGACTCCAAACTCAGAGGAGAGAGCAGCAGTCACTTCTCATTTTTACACTTTGGATTCGACACATAGAACAGGTGGATCATAAAATGTATTTTTTTTCTCTAGGAGAGGCCGGAAAGCTGTTCAGACATTGATATACGTATAAATTCATGGTGACGGATGCAGACAGAGTCGTCTTTATTAAAGGAGGGACAGGGTTGTTTTACTGAGTCTACAATGACTGAGGCACATAGCTAAACATATCACAGGTATAAACACACGTAAGCACATGCATACATCAGCCAAAGTCAATACAACAAGCTATCCCAGCAGTCAGCTATGCAGACGTCAGCCTGTCAGTCTGTAGGAGTGCGATGCCTGCACACAGCATGAGTCAATATGTAAACTGAGTCAGCACAAAGGCAAGGCGAAAGTTGTAATATTTATGTGTATCTATTTCTTTTTGGGACCTTTATGAGTGCTAGTGTTTGTGCGGTCTTAAAAACATGATGAATGTCTAAGTGATATATCAGGAGAGTCTGTGTAATGTGCTCCTGCGGGGAGGTCTCGCCACTCCTACAGAAACAGACAGGGCTGAGTTGTAGTGCCGTGTTCTCAGGGCAAGGCTAAAAACAGCTCGATCCTGCCGGCAAAACGACACACCACCACACACACACTCTTATGCAATTTAAGTATTTCAGTATGTTTTTCATTACTGAGCTCACAAATCAGAACAGAGTTCCTGATCCTTGCTTATCCTCAAAATAGTGCAAATTGTCCAAAAAAAGTGGCCCTTTTATGGAGATGAAAGGAGAGTAGGCCTTCTGATCTTCAACTAAATGTTTAATTAGTGAAAAAATTAGGAAATCAGGTACAAACAAACCTTACCAGAATATGCCCCAACTCATTAAAAATAAAAGTCTATGTGTGAAAATAAAGGCGATTAAAATAAATAAACAGCAATCTCTTCTTTGTTCAAAAAATGAAGAACTAACTAATCATTAGCTACACTGACCACATGCCTACAAGTTCTTGAGTCTCTGAGTGGGATTCTTCTTTCTTTCTTTCTGCCCTGAGGTTCAAAAAAAAAAAAAAAAAAACTAAGTCATAATAGTTATCTTTTGAGTTGGTAAATAAAACAAACACACCCAGTTGGGAAGCTGCTGGAACGTTTGTTCTCCAAATTAAGTACAAGACAATGATTATGCACCATCTATTTTATTTGTGTAAAGTACAAGTCGATACTGTTATTGGAGGCTGAGCTGTCTTCCCACTTGTTCAGGGGAATTACTCACTATTAGGGCTGTCAAAATCAGCGCGATAAAAACGAGTTAATTCAAATTCCTAACGACGGCACTAATTTATTTGACGCGCGATTAACTCGTGCCCCTCGTCTTGCACCGTAGTTTGGGAAACAGAGGTACGTGATGTGATACTGCATACTCCTGTACAGTAGGTGGCTGTTTGTGATCCACCAAAACAAAAGAAGAAGGAGAAGCAGTTTGTAGGTGAAGTAGAGGTGGGGACTCCCACCGTGAGCTCTGTGATCAGGGTCATATGACTGTTCTACTGTAAGTTACATGCACATACATTTTGAGTAAGTGTAAGTATAAAACATAATAAAGAAAACACACTTTGTTGTTTGAAAATGATTCAGTTTATCAACAGGAGCTTCTTTCTGAGTTGCCATAAGACAGCGGTGGATTATGCAAAATGTAACACTTGTGAGCTCAGTGGCTTTAGCGAATCGCTGTATTTCTGAGTTTAGTTCAAGTCTGAATTTTTTAGACACTGTGGCAGCTAGTTATTTAGTCAATGTTTACCAACACTGCTGTGTTTACAGTTCAGTCCTTCTTAAAACACTGAGGACAGATTGTACTCTGAATTTACTGGACTACATGGCCCTGGACTATAGCTGGCTGGCTTGGTACCTCAATGGAATTTAGAGAACAGTACATGGAAATCATGAAATCATGAAAGGAATTACAACAAAAATGCTGATTTCTTATTAAGTTTCAAATAAAATCCATTCACCACAGCACTGTCTTAAGGTATAGTATGTAGACTGCAAGACTCTTGTGAGGCATCCAAATTTGCTACTTGTCAAGTGTAAAAGACGTTCATTTATGATGAATACAGGTAAGCTCACCTTCTGTTAATTTTAGTTCAAACATTTGTCTAGATTGCTTATTTGCAATATCTGAGCGGGAGTGCCAGGTTTCTCTGTGTGCATCAGCCTCACATCTACATGTGAGGTATTTTTGGGCATAAGCACAGTTAAATAAGACGATCAGCGTATAGACTACTCCAAGATAATGAAAATCTTCATAGCCCTGCCTTTTTCCCCTTCACACTGAACACTGATCTGGAGCCAACCAGAAACACAATACAGAGGCAAACATAAGCAAAATCAAAAACCACTGAAATCAACCAAATCTTGTCAATTCTAGCCCCAAATACATAAATAATAAGGTAACAATGAGCTGGACTCCCTCAGCTGCACTGTTATTGCTGAAAGCTGTATCTTCAATGGCGGTGGTGGTGACTCAGTAGAAACTAATCTGCTCTCACCAAAGAAAGGACACAGTTGCACAGCAGAGCTGGTCAATGTTTATCCCATCAGTCTCAAGCCTGCCATAAACACTCCATACAGGCACTTGCCAATTTTATGCTGATTTATGGAAATGCCTGTGAAAGTAAATCTGACAAAACAATACAACAATACTGTCTGACTATTACCAGGTAATTCTGCACTCGTGTTTCAGAGGCAGGTTCGTGTTGACATAAACGGTTTATTTGAAAACCTTTTCAAAACTCTGCTTGATCTTTTACCAGCTCATCATCATTACAGAAGGTGCAGATTGCCTGAGGGATGAGGGTCGAAAAGAGTCTATGACAATTTCCCCCCACGAGACAAAGCTAATGAATCTGAGGAAGTCTAATGTTCAGTTCAAAACAGAATCTGAGTAGCAGGACGCCCCGAAGCTGACCGAAACAGGAAAATGCCGCGTAGTTTATGTCAACTCTGTTTTCTGCCTCCGCGGTAAAATCACCATCACAAGAGAACTGATGAACCAAGCTCAGGCCATAACTGCCAACGAGGCTCATGCTTTTTAATGAATGAACACATTTTCTCACAGCTAAGACTCTATTAAACTTGCATTTACCCTGCAGCATCTTTCTTCTTGGCTGGCAAGGCTCTGCTTGCCATTCACTTTGAGAGGACTACGGCATAACATAGCTGACAGATTAAAATCATTGACTTTTCCTCATTTGGTCAAAAGAGAGAGAAGAACACAACCCAGTGAATTTATCACGAAGGAAACAGGGTGGTTACGAGTGACTAGTGCTGGACAGTCACTCAGTAAAATATATTTTTTTAAACAATTTATAGGGGATACATATTTAATTTAAAGGTTCAGGGCGTTTTTTTTTTTTTTTTTTTTTTTTTTGGGGGGGGGGGGGGGGTGTTAAGTCTTTCCCGGCTTTAATTCCCTGGAGTCCACTAACCTATAGCAAGAAAAGTTATGAAGGTCGCCTCGGATTATAGAAAAATATTAAATGCATTAGGCAGTTTCCCAGGTCTGCCATATTCTTTTATTATGCTTTACTGTGACATGTGTAAAAGTGTAAATACCTTACAAAATAAGTTTTTTTTTAATTCAGTACTCCTCATCTTCTGTCCAGTAACTTTGATTGTTTTGCTTTCATTTCATTGTCAGTGTAACAAGAACAAACAAACACACTAAGCTGCTTCATGTCTGCACCACACTGGCCAATGTGACCTCAGGTATCTGGAAACTAGAGCACCTTCATAAAAACTCACACCCATAGAAAAAACGTGCAATCTACAGAATGAGCCTCAAGCCTATCGTCAAACCAGGGATACTGTCACAGTAAGGCTTAAGTGCTGAACACTACACCACCATGCAGCTCTGATAATCCATCACTTCATGATTGCATTGGATAACTATTTCAAAATAAAAAAAAATGTTTCATATGTTTAAAGCTGATGTTTGGAATTCTACTGCTAATTTTTTTAGGGCATTCAGCTCAGGATTTGCTGAAATGTAGAGAACAAACATTTATCAAAGGATGAACTTGTAAAGACATAAAAGGCACCGGCTGAGCGCTTTCTGTAATCATCACTAATTAAATGAGGGAGATTCAGATAGGTTTGGCAACTTCCTGATCCACTCATACTACGCACATGCTCCAGGTGCTGCTTATGAAATAATAATAGCCTGCACAGTGGGCAGAGTAACTCTCCTAATTGAAAACAGCAGGTCTCTGCCTTATTTCCCCTCAGAGGGAAACCGCAGCATGGCACACTGCAGCCGAGTAATTGTGAAACTGAGCCCGGGCTTCTTTCAGCCGCTTCTACAACTGCATAGCCACCACAACAGAAAAATAATCCAGCCTGAATTTTTCATGTCTTTCTCCGCTGTGTCCGACTATTTGCTTCCATAAAACAGATATTACTCCGAAAATTAAATTTCTCAGCCAAGCACACACAGTCAACACAATGCTCTCCTGCCCCACTGTAGTGTCCGTTTAAGACAGCTACTGTAGCATACATCCCCCATTTTCGCGGAGAATTCAGCAGTACGGTCAGAGGCAACTGAACTGCGTCATCATCTGCGTGAAATATGACATCAAATCACCTGGCAGAGGGTCAAAATCCTTAGCGAAGCCACAACAGCTTATGAAGAGATTTCTGCACGCAAGGTTATAAAGACAGACAGATACAAGGACAGAGGGAGACCTTGCTGAAAGAATAAGGAGGCAGATGGATGTAAATTTCACAGGCGGAGGCAAACTACGCTTTGTGCCTTCGTCAGCAATTCTGACGGGCCATGCCTGAAGGAGAGTGCAGAGAAAAGCAGGGGAGGGGGTGGAGGGGGACTGATGGATTGTGACAAATGAGTGACTTGACACAGGCAATCACTCACGGAGGAGGAGAGACAATGAGCTGTGCCTCTCTGAGGGCTAAGGACAGAAAAAGAAATTAACGTATGGGAAGGAACCATGAAAGGGAAAAGGGGAAAGGATACTAATAAGTGGAGGGAAGTGAAGGAGAGAACAAGGAAAGGAAAGGAAAGATTAAAGCTGTCGTGATGACAGAAGTCTAAGGGGACAAATTATAACTGAGGATGAGAGGCTTTGAATGGGACTAAATGCTCAGACAGCTATTTAACAGCCAGCTGTGGCACCCACACAATGTTGCATTCACACATTCAGAGCAGCTATACAACATAACCTGCAATTACACACAGGCAGGATCCAGGGTTACCAATGTTCTCACCGTGGCTTCTTTGACTTGATGGACAATCTTTAGGAGGAACAAGTTAAACCTCTGTAGCTGACACACTAGTTCATTCCTATTAAAGTCGTCTGATCAGTCTCCAGTATTCCTGGCCAGGATATTCACAAAAAATACACCACAGTCCCTGGGTTACACTGTTTCACTGTCAGACCCATTCATACAAACCCGTTTGAACAGAATTGTCTTTAATGGACTTTTCTTTGTAGATCTTTCACTAACAGATGCCGCATGGGACTCACGGTGTGATTCACCCTGCTACCGGGCCTATCGCAAAAAAAATATATCTTCGCCTAGAAATCTCTCCATAACGTTTATTTAACAGCCTGCATTTCTACGGAAATATGCCATTTTTTTTCATTATGTATTTGGTTGTATGCCTTTACCTAGACTGTGAGACACCCAGGGTAAAAATCCCAGTTTTAGCAAGAAGGGCATCTGGTGGTAAATCAAGCCAAGTCTACAGTGCAAGATTCAATTACTTGCTTTGGTGATCCCTGCAAATAGGAGCAGCTGCATGCACTTTTTTTTTTAAGGCATAGAAATGAATGGAAAACTTGGACATGGTCATGTATTTTACCTCCTTCCATTCTGTCATTTTCTGATTATTTTCTTCTGGTGGTTCACGTTTGTGGCTCACTGCAACAGTCACACCATGTTGTAGTAAGAGCAAATTAGCGATTTCTGACGATTTGAAAAGATGATATCAGGCTGTTCGTGGTCACTCAGAGGCCCTCTGCACAGCCCTCCGACTGCACCGTCTGGTTTCATACTTTAAACTTAGCTGTTTTTTTAAGAATATTCTCATAGCACTTTTATCTTACACTTGGGTTGGGCGGCATGGCCCAAAATACCTTAATACCTCAATATGTTTTCTCGAAATAGCAATATAGGATATAAACTCAATATTTTTTCTCACAGTTTTACCAAAAGTACAATTCTACAATACACAGAAAATATTACTAACCATCAGCTGCACAAAATATTAATTCTGTCCAAAATAAAGTCTGTCCACATCACATGGGATTAAGGATCACTTATTTGTGCAGCACAAGGGGTAGATCACTCCCATCACCAAAAAAAAAAACAAAAGAAAACAAAAAACACCACACCTCCCCTTCAGCTCTTATGTCATTTCTGTTCATGCTTAGGCATCACTGGGCGGGGTGTGGTCGAGGGTTCAGGGATGGTGGAGAGGCGATTGGGGCGGATGGTCGCTGTACTGCTGAGGTGAACAGGTACGGCTGCTCCTCTGCCGGCTGCGCCCCAGCGTGGCATGACTCTATTCCAGCCACATGACTGGCTCAGTGCGGAGCGGCTCTCGTCATTGGCTGTCAAACCATGAATGAACGCAATCTATTGAAGCATCCATCAACCATGTTTCATATTTCTATCAAGGAACAGTTATTTTGTGACACTATATGTCTATCATTTGATCTCCCATTCCCATACTGTGATCATATAATGCCAATGTAATATATTGCTGCATAGACAGACGAATGTCACTGTTTTCCCGCTTCTATAATGCTTAGAGTCAATTCTAACATATTAGAGAGCATGCAGACACACAAAAACACAGCTTACATGATAGCATGTCACCAACAACAGACTCCATTACGTTTTATTGAGGTATAGACATCATGTCTCACGACTTTCTAAGCATATGTCAAGTCACTCAGGATACCAGCAACTGTCCGAAACACTTCAACCTGAATAAATCGTATCCGGCGGAGCAGACCTTCGCGCAGTCCTGTATTTGTTTGAAACCAGTCAGTTGCGTAAGGCCTGTGTAAAGCCCATGGGTTTCACTGCGTGTGAGGCAACTCCTGACTGAGCAGGCGAGATCCTGTGAAATTACAGCAGTATGGGGTGAATGACATACAGTCAGCAAGCAAAAAAAATAAAAAATAAAAAATAAAAAATAAAAAAGCACATATGCAACCAAAAGCACCTGGCTGCCATTTTTCCTCTTTTCATACAGTTAAGCTTGACAGGTTATCATCCCAAGACAGCTCCTTTGATTCATGAGTCTGTTGTGGAGGCATCAAGCTTCTGTCCAAGTCAGCACTTCTCCTACCAGTGAAAATGGAAATCCCACAAACTGTGATGTACAGTGCAGATGTGTAGTAATCACAAAATAACTCACAGTTCGATGAGTCTGTCCACTAAGCTACTGCCACTCATAACTTTTAATTATATACATATATGTATCTATAATGTGAAGCTCAGTGACGTACTACTGTTAATAAGTAATAGTCAAATGTAAGCTAATGATGGTATCATTAGATCAATGGAGATCAACCCAGGTCCAGAAAGTCCCTGTCCAGCTTCAGGCATTCAAACATAAATGGATCTATTGATCAAGAAAGACCAAAAAGGAGTGATGCGGCAGGGAGAGACCTAAAGCATGCCCGATACAGCCGTCAAGGAGTGGGGTGAGATGCCTCTGATTTGCAGGTCACTTATACACTGGGGAGGATTAAGGTAGTCTCGAGCAGAGCAGCTTTCTCTGAATCCCCCCAACCCCGCGTGCACGCGCGCACACGCACGCACTCACGCACTCACACCCCACTGGAATTACTGTAACAGCCTTCAACTGGAACAAATATTACAGAAAAGTATTTGACCAGACTTTATCTAAACCAAGACACATCAGCAGCAAAAACAACCCCCATTTTCTATAAGCAGAACACACTCCTGCAAATCAAGCAGATGACTACAAACAAATTCAATGAAAAACAGTGATCCAGCAGCAGCATCAAATCTAGTAGCAGCAATGCAACAGCAGCTCAATGAACACGTCACCTTTACAGGACCCTCTTCCTTGTGTTCCTGGTAGGGAAACCTTTTTTGAGGCTGGCAAAGTGTAGTTATCTGAGAACATCACTCCCGATGGTCCATCAGAGACAGGTGATTCATTCTGTTTTTACCTATTGTGGATCTTAGTTTAATTTTCACAAGCCCAAGTTCTGAGAATGAGAGCTCCTCGCTGGAATTGGTAACAGGTAAAGTCAAACAGAGTCTCAGGACTACGTCAACATTTGGAAAAACCAACCGTGGTCTCATTCCTCTCACAAGATTCAGCAGTGACTCCGTTGAGGTGTTCTCCTAGAAGAATTCTCTGAATTGTGATTTCCAACCTTTTTCTTGAGGGAACCCAAATTTTTATCATTATTAACTGAGGTGACCAACCCCCCCCCCCCCCCCCCCCCCCCCCCCCCCCACACCCGAGCAATTCTGAGAAAATCTGAGAGAATCTCAAGACACACAATGTGAAAGACCGTTTCTTTATTATTTTCTGTAACGATGAGTTGACACCCCCCTTAAAATCAAATAGGGCTCCAGTATCCAGCATGTTTTCGTTCTCTTCCTGCTTCAACACACCTGAATCTAATGATTCTGTCATCGCCAAGCACCTAACAAAACCTAGTGATGAGCCTGTCATTGCATTCAGGTGTGCTGGATAGGGGCTCTCCAGGAGCAGGACTGGGCACTCCTGATCGAGATCACCTGGATATTTACTCTGAGATCAGCTGCTTCTGAACGGAGCTCTTGTTGAGAGAAGGAAATGTTAAAAAATCCATCTTTTGCAGACTTATATGTAAGCTTCCAGCCCATAAAAAAACCCTGATGATTATTGTTTTGAAACCACTGGCTTAACTTGGATAACTTCACTTTTTAATTATTTAATCATGTAACAAACATTCAAAAGAAAACTCTTGTTACTTTTCATATAAGAAAATGACAGCATGTTTAATGAACAAACATTGATTTAAAATGCTGCAATAAGAGCACTGAGCAACCAGCAGGAGAAATCACATCACACAGAATCTAAAATATTTCTTTTAACTTATAAATATCTTAACATCCAGGCGCCATCATAGCTTATAGAGCGACCAGTAACATTATGGCTCCAGCAGAACACTTCGTTCTCAGAGGGCTGCTTACTGGAGCTTCCTAGGTTTTGTAAAAGAAATTACTGCTGCATTTACCTCTAGACAAGTCAAATTCAAAATTCAAAGCAAATGAAAGCAAAAATCTTTCAAAAGGGACGGGTGATGGACTGGCAAGCTGTGCAGGGTGTAACCTGCCTTTGCTCATAAGTAGCTGGGATTGGCTGCTGCACCCCACAACTATTCACAGGAGAAGCGTCACAGAAAATAAATGAATGTACTTCCGACACATGGGTGCAACAAACTCATATTCAAATACAAAATCAGTCCTGACTAACAGGTTAAGAACAGATTATAAGTGGGCCTGATATTCTCATATGAAAAAAAGCTGATTTAACAAATCCAACAGATTTAAGCTAATGCAGGCAATCTGCCTTGACTTGATCACAGTGTGTTTGTCTATGTGTATGTGTTTACTTTAATATCTCAATGCCCTGTTCACTGTGGTGTAAATGTTGACAATTGATCATAACAAGCCATCATTGCAAACGAAAAGCTCCAATAGTTCTTTTCCATTCATAAAGCAAACGGTTCATCAAGTCAGATTTTCAAAAAGAGATCTAAATAACAATTAACTTGCTTTGCAAACAAACTTCAATAACACAAATTAAACAGACATCTGGGTAAGCCTGCATTTACTGCACCATCCCCTGAGCAGCGACTCAGTATAACCGCCTAGTCTCTTATCACTTAACCCATACTCACAGAACAAATGAAGCCTTTAACAATGAGCCACAATGCAGCGGCTCAACAGTCGACGCAATAACTTAACTGTGAAAGGTAAGGCTGTTCAAACTTCAGAAAGTCACTACTGTTCACTTTCACTGCTCATAAACTGGACCAGATTCAAAAAACTGGTTGCCACAATCATGAAATCATTCTTTGAAGCCAACATGAAAACCCAGTCATTCAGTCCCTCCCATCATTCATATGTAGGTGTTGATTGATTACGGTCAGTGGGCCCTATAACCAGAAAGCACTAGATGCCACAGCCATGTGAGAAGCCCCTGCAGCTACATTTGAGACAATGATAAATCTACACTGAGGTGACTCAGAAAACTACAAAAATCTGTAGTAAAAATTCAAATACAATACAGCTTGTTCATAATACAAATGTTTTACACTGACATGTTTAAAAATCTGGTCATCTCAAATAGATGGGCCATGGTCAGGTGGTTAACAGGGGTTAAGCGCTGTTGCCTTACAGCAGACTGGGATTTAATTTCACAATGCTGCCTTTTAATCTGCGGTTTGCATGATCTACGTGTGCCTAGGTGGGTTTTCAATGGTTTTTGCACAGTATTCAAAGACATGAGAGTCACGGCTAGTTGGTGACTTTAAATTGTTAGGGAGTGATGAACTGGTGCATGCTGCCTTTTCCCCCAATGTCAGAGAGGATAGCCTCTAGCTCCTGCAACCCTAAAGAAGCATGCAGCAGGTACTGAAGATGCATGAAAAAAACTAATGAATGCATGGATTTTAAACATTTAAATACAGAAGCTAAATGTAAAGTACATAAGATGACCTCAGACAATTTTAACACAGCTTTTGACTTATGTCTAGTAAACTGCAGCTTTAGTCGATTCATGTAACATTTTTAATATTTTGACAAGTAATTTGTTAAAATAACATAAAATAACACAGCAGGAACGTCAAGGGGGCATATTTAAAGCTATGGAGGCTGAATTACATTTAACTGAATTTATTTCGGAGACTTGGTGTTTAATCAATCTGCTCTTTTGTCGTGTAATATCTAAACAGAACATGTCAGTGTGACTAAAATCAATTTTACTATGTCATCTGCTTATCATTTACAAAATAAACACCATTAAAATAAATAAAATGACAAATATCGTGTAATGTTCAAATATCTGGTGTTTCAGTCATAGTATGGCTGCAGATTATTTAACTCGCCTTGTTATTGCTGAAATCTGTATTTAGCAGCATATATCACGACAGTGGATGATGAAAATGATGGATTATGCTCACGTTTTCATATTTTACTACTGACTGTTGAAGACAGGTGGTCATGGGCGGGTGTTTAAGGCTTGGGATTTGTGAAATACAAAGATTTTTCTTCTTCAAAACATTAATGTCTGTAATTCTGACTGCATAATTTGAGATATTATCAGTTATGTTGTGCAATGTGTCAGATTGCCCTTTTTCTGGGCTTGATATCCTCGGCTTTCCGACGGCTAAGGACTGCACGAATGTGAACGTACACGAGGAGAAAATAACCATGAACACATGCAGGATGTGTTTAATCTAACTTGGAATAAATCCTCATATTTTATCATCTCATATCGCTACTAGCTTAGCTGAAGGGTCCCTTGCTAGCCGAGATGAGTCGGGACTTTCTGCTCACGGCAGCCGCAGAAACGCTGCTGGAGATGGATGATGTGGTTCGGTTGACAATGAAATGGACAATAAACACGGAGTAACGGGATTAAAAGGCAAAAAGTACCCATGTCCCCGGCGTCCATCCCGTAGCTGACTCCCACCACCGTGTCCCCATCATCGGATGCTGCGGCCCCGGACAGCGGGCTCCCTTCCCTGGCCTCCGACAGCCCGACCGCTCCCTCGGCTGCTGGCTCCATTCTGCTTCCCGGAGGAAAAACAGGCAAAGCCGTCCGAGCGAAAGACCCACGGCGACGGCACGACTCCGGCGGAAGGGAGGGGGGGCTTTCGTGCGATGTGCAACAGAAATCAAGCGGAGGAACGAGTGATGGTTATCCGCGACGGTGCCTTCATCTGTGCGGTGAGTCCTGACGACGGGCGGCTGGCAGTCCGCTCCTCCCTGCTCCACCGCACTGCACTTGCTGCTGCCACCGAGCCACTGCTGCCTGGTTTTGTGCTGTCGGCCGGCTGCTGTGGCGCCCCCTGCAGGATGCAGAGAGAACAGCAGCCCGGAACTCGTCCTGCTGGGAGCTTCGTGGACCAACAGGTCCGTCCGTACACCTGTGTGGTGTAGTGGTTAGCTCGTCAACCCTGGTTCGTGTCTGGGTTTGAGTGTAGGTTTTCTTTGGATCCTGCAGTTTCCTTCCACTGTCCAAAAATACACCGACTTTAAAATGCGCATTAGTATGACAGCAAGTGTGTTTCATTGTCTGTGTCCTCTTCAGTGTGCGTCCCAACTTCATCCAGTCATCTGTGATCATACACAGTCAGTCCTCAACAGGCCTGAGATTAATAAAAATATAAGAAGATGGATGAATAGTGACACCAAGCGTTTTGAAATGAGGACAGCACACGATAACTGAGCCTTCAGCCTTTCATACTGTTAAAATTGTAGCTTTGCAATGGAAGGCTTTAATGGAGACATCTTCACACTGTGGGCAGTAAGGATTTTTCAGTTTATAAATAGAGACAGACACTAGGAACTGAAGCTTGACCAACATGGCTATGATGCATTATTATTATTATAATCAGGTAATATAAAATAAAACTCGTATTAATTGCTCATTTGCCCCCCACCCCCACCCCACCCCCCCCCACCCCAAAAAAAAAAAAAAAAAAAAGAAAGAAAGAAAGAAAGAAAAAGAAAAAATATTTTGGGATATCAATCAGATTATTTTAAAAGAAAATAATTAACTAAAGAAACCACGGGTTTTACAAATTAATTTTAAATCACAATGTATTCGAATTCAAAAGACAATTTTAGTGCATTGATCCAAAATGCATAATTAAATAGGCTAGAAAATAGAATATATTATGTGCCAAATATGTCAATTATATTTTCATGATAGAAAACAAAGAGGGTTCATAAGAGAGAGTAAAGTGATATTTAAAAAAAAAAAAAAATCGACGTACACTTTATGTGTCTGATGGATCAGAGATCTGAACTCAATACACTTTCTCAGTGTACTGAATTTTGTGGTTAAATGTTCAGTCTATTTATATTTTTAGGTGTCTACCACCTCCTACTGGTCATATCCTCCTGTATCTGCTATGATAGTCTGCACCTGATATTTGAATTTGAATGTGCTTTTTGATCATTCTTTTTTGAAAGGCATGCAGTAAAATAAACACCATGTTCTCATTCATACAAATTTTAAATGTTTTGATGTCAAAGCATTTTGCTGTTAATTTTGAGTCCCTTATACTGTGTAGCCTATGCTCGACCATCTTAGATGATTTACATTATGATGTCTGTGTCCAGATCCAGGATGTTATTTTTACATTTCGTAACACAACATTTATGCCCAAAAGCTGAGATTATGTCATGGATCGGACATTTCATTGGAGGGCATTGGCCACCAGTCTGTCCCCTAAAACCACTTATGTAATGTGAGTGCAGACCATTTTTCACTCAGTCACATTCCTAAACCAAATAAGATGATATGATCATTTACAAATTGCCAAACAAGTCCAGATTTCTGAAAACACACTTTCTTCTTGAAAATAAGTTCATAAAATCCATTCTGTTTGATCAGTTTTCACAACATAGATAACACTTAAAGACTCATTCATCCCCCCAGTTATCAAAATACACTTGTTTCTAAACTATTTTATATTGCATAAAAAATGAATAAATGCAGCAGGTTGATATTGTGATTTTTTTTTTTAGACAACCCCTGTTCCTTGTAGCACAGGGAATGACTTCTCCAATGAATTGTCTCATCTGTAAATATTAAGAAACTATTACAAATGGCCCCATCAACAAGAAATCATGACAACATCTAATGATATGAAATATGAAAATGCTGCTTCGGGATTACAGAATATTTCACAAAATTAAAAACAGATTAGGAGTCAAAAAATATTCCTGGATTCAGCACAGACTCAGTTTTCTCCTTGGAACACTCTGAAATGTGTTTTTTAGCCAATGACACAGATCTCCACTGAGCTTGTGATTCTTCTTCACTACCAATTTGCCTTATAAATATGCTCTCTGTAAAATAATTAACTTTTTTGATTGTTGGCTGAACTGCTGGGAGTTTAAAGAACACAAGAACAATCAATCCCACTATTTACACACACTTTGGTGAGACAATAAATATCACTGTGAAAATATCAGCCTTGAAATACAGTGGACTTTATTTTGAGAATAATGAAGCACTTTAGGATGTTACAATACTTATAAGATGTGTTCAGGACTCCTTTCTCATTTCCTCCAGACAACCAACTGAATATCAGTTTGATAATCCTTCCCAGTGGGTTTGCACGCTACTTTCATCAAGTCTGTCCTATCCGTTATACGGGTTTATGAACAGACCGTCACTGGTCTGGGGTGGACTCAAACTTTGTCCAGTGGTGCTTGGAGAGGCAGAGAAAGGAGGGAAAAACTATGATGGAGACAATGTAGATGAGTAAGGCATCAGTTTTTGTTATGAATTTAAAGGTATTTTGGAAGATCTTTCTCCACCACCTGAAAACAAAGCAAGAGACAGAAAGTGCATCAGTTCAATATCTTAATCAAATGCATCAGAACTATTATAATACACATTGTAGATACAGAGTGAGAGTGTGTATATCTTGCACTCTTTTGTGAATGAATGGTGAGGCATTTATTAATTTCATTTCTGTTTTTTCAACATAATCTATGTAAAAATTTCTGATGTAAATGTAGGATTGCTGCTGATCTAAACTGTACCTCATTCCTTCTAATAGAGGAGGTATTGAAAGGGATAAATACACCACTGCAATCTTTCTAGCATCCTGTTTTTTAGTTCTATTCTTCTATTATCTATATTCGCAGCATCACATATATGTTCTGTACATACACTCGGATCATCCAGGGGTCCATAACGCTTCACCACCTGTCCCTCTCTGTTGATCAAAAACTGCAAAGATAAAGACACAAGAAAAATCCTAAGACAACAAACAAGAAATGTAGAATGTGTTTGTATTGATTGGCTCATATAAACACATACCTTAGTGAAGTTCCACTTGATACTACTGCAAGAATAAAAAGCAAAAATGCTTTAGAATAATGATACATTTTGTCATGTTTTGAATCGCTCTAGAATCTTTTTGCAGGTTATTTCTCCATTCATGGTATTGTATATCAAATGTTTCCAGCACTCTTTTATCTACATTGTAGTACTTATGGCCCGGGGATAAAGTTAAAATAACAAATAACAAAGACAAAAAAAGACATCCAATTTTATAATATGATTTGAGAATCTACAATTTAGATTTCTATGACTTTTAATCTATGGATAAAACAAAAACACTTCAAATATTTCAGTATGTGTGTAACATATCTAGAATAGATGCACTTTTATATTGTTTAAATCTAATGAGATGTGCCTGTGATTCAATCAAGACTGTGCAAACAAATGTAAACATCCCTGTTAGGTCAACAGACCAACAAAGTTGTTGCAAAAGGTATCTGTCAACTCACTTTCCGAAATAGCCTTTCCCATTGGGCTGCTCCTTCAGCCATTTCCAGAGGGGGAGGGCATTGTCCCCGTTCACCTCTATCTTACTGAACATGTCAAACTGAGCATTGTAGGACTGAGCAAACTGTTTGATCTGAGTCTCATTGCCTGGCTCCTGCAATGTAAAACAAGTCGGAGAGAACAGAAATGAGTGAGCACTAGTGGTCACGAGGGGTCTTATAGGTGCAAACAACAAATTATATAAACATACAGACAGAGGATAGGAAAAAGACATCTGGCACAAACAAAAAATGACATTTTCTGAAATGAAATCTTTCTTGTCATTTCATATTAACAAATTTATATTTTTAATACCTGTCCCCCAAACTGGTTTGAAGGAAAAGCAAGAATGCGTAAACCTCTCCCAGAGTAGTTGGCGTGCAGCTCCGCAAACTGAGAGTAGTTTACTGGGGTTTTGCCTCATTTAGAGGCAACATTGGTGATGATGACAACATCCCCCCTGAGGAGACACAAGCAGAATCAAGCATTAATAGACTTGCAAGGTAAGACAAAGGTAAGATTCTATGGAATTGTACCTGTATTTTTCAAGGGAAATTAAGTTGCCATCAATATCCACTGCAGAGAAATTATAAATGGAGGTTGCCCTCTGCCAGTCCTCCGTTGGAGCAGACTGTAAAAGAAGGAAAAAGTGATGAGCAACTGGAGCTTGTGATATGACATGTATGTTTTTCTTCACACCTTCCTTTTGAAGCAAAAATGATCTGTAAGAAAATTAATCCAACTTAAAATGGCATACATTTAAAGTAATTACTCTGACAAAAACAGCCAGGACTGATCTGTGCTCAGTGTAAAATAAACACAACAAATACTTGAAACAGAGGTTGATTTAAAGCAAAAAACAAAAACAAAAACAAAACAAAACAAAAACACAAAATGAGCAAATTTCTCAATCCTGATCATAGTTTTCTTACCATAACCTGCAGCAACACAGAGACAAACACCGCGCACCCAAGCTGGCGCATGACTGCTCTCTGGTCAGCCACCGCCGAAGACAAGGTCCCTGAACTCCTTAGTACTTTCAGCTACAGCCTCAGTCCCACTACTGAGAGCACACTCGCCTCTGACTGGTTATGTGAAGGGAGCTAAGGAAGTTAATCATTGACAGATCTGATTGGCTGTGATTCTGCAATTGGTCAGTCCGACAAAAAAAGCAGATCTCGGATCAGAAATCACATGTGAACTACAGTCCACAGTACGTAACTTTGTCATAATCTCTTGAAAATGGGACTATGGTAGGGTTGGCTTGTGTATCCAGGGCAAAGAGCAATAGTCTGAAGCAACGCAAACACTAATTTGGTAATGAGATTAATTTTTGAACAAAAAAACACCAATAACAAATCCTCTATCTAGAAAAAAAAGATTAATTCTAATAATCATAATCCCAGAAAACAACAGAGTTAGTGTTTCAAGCCATTGGGAAATTAGAAATCATCTTTTCTGGACATTGTGAATTGGAGTGGATGTGCTCAGCAAGGCATTGCACAACTAAAAGAGTAACTAGGGCAACTTGATGCAACACATTTTTAACCTTTTGTGGCATGACTACAATGAATTTACGCCTCATAACTTGCTTTGATGAGTTTAAAGAACGTATTATTAGAGGAGAATGGACCATTTAGATTCCACAGAGGGCCTACGGAGTAAGACATATCTTACTTAGCTTATAAGCTTACATAATGCCAGCACAGATACACTGAACGTTTATTTGTACATGAAACTGATGATTTAAACATAGGTTCACTCCCACAAAAATATAAGTATACTTTGTGATAGAACTCTGATACTAGAGTGTGTCACATGATGATAAGACTATCAGCTGATGCCAGCAGCTGGATGGCCGGCTGGCTGCGCAAACATCCACTGTCATAAGCTCCAATGCAATGGACTTTTGTACCTTTCTTTCTCACATCCCCGGTCACTCACAACGTGCAGGCACACATTGGGACTACTAAGCATACCACTACCAGTGAATGCAATCTGCAAAATCGTAAAGGTAAAGCAGCTTTATGGGTGAACATCCTATTAAAACCTGTGAACAGATATCCGACATTGGTTGGACCAAAAATTAGAAAAAAACACAAACACATCACACATCTGTATCTGGCGGTTTGCTGTAGACTTCGTAGCTTAAAAGAAGCATTTGAGAACACACGCACAGGATATCGTAAAGATTTACATTACCATTGTGGAAAAAACAAAGTACAAGACGGTCGCCAATAATACTGCACAACTGAGAACAGCACCAGTGGCAAAAATAATATATAATCGCTTCATTTTGTTGTGAAAGACGCGACATTTACAAACAGTCAACACTCATTGTTGATTGTGACTGCAGACTCCGCCCCGCTGCGCGTCATGAACTGAAAGACGAAACGGGTGGGACGCTGAGTAACGGCCACATTTTATTATTATTATTATTATTATTATTATTATTATTATTATTATTATTATTATTATTATTATTATTATTATTATTATTATTATTACTATTATTATTATTATTATTATTATTATTATGTTTTGACAAAGTGAACCCGCCCACCCAATCGCCTCCTTTGACGTCATCAGTGTGAGTCGGAGAGCTTGTGTCTGAAACGTGTGTCTGTTTGGCGCCGGAGCAAAAACAATTTTCTTTTTAAAATATATATTACATTTACCGTATATAGAAAATTGAGGAGATATGGATGACGAAGAAGAAACATACCGGCTGTGGAAAATCCGCAAAACTATTATGCAGGTGAGCCTAGTCTAAATGTGTATGTTTTTAGCTCGTGAGTTTAGCATGTAGCTTAGCCAAAGCAGCGTTTCCTCTCGCTATCAATGACCGCGGTGGGAGTTTATGTTTTATTTCGTCTACATGCCGGAGATCGTGGGTTCCTCATGCAGCTTTAAATTAACGTTTAATAAACCATAAGGAAGTCTTGGTGGTCCGTATCGCACAACTATGTTCGTTACATTTAGCAAATCATTGTATGAGTTTCTGTCTAATCCAGCCCACGATTTAAAATAACAACCTCTACATTGCGTTCTGTAGTAAATCTCGGGTTCTTCTTTTGAGATTACAGGATCACTAAGAGAGTGCGTGACTGCATCGGTATATGGTACATGATCTTACATACTGTGCCAAGAGATGATTTGTCACAACTACAACTTCCCATGCGTGCATATCAGCGACTTGGTTCCATCTCACTCAAATTTTTACTTATTTCTTTTTACTTAAACATATTTGCAGGCTTTATCGTGTTCAATTCAGAATGGTATTGCGTAGAAAAAAATATAGTGACAAGGGCAAGCTCTGCAGAATGTGACTTAGTCTCACATACTCCAATTGAATCAGTAATATTTACAGTACTGCTCTTCTCTTTCAAGCATTCATCATGTCTGTTTTTATTTATTATTTTTACCTCTGGTGTACCCGCAGCTCTGTCATGATCGAGGCTACCTGGTGACACAGGATGAGTTGGACCAGACATTGGATGAGTTCAAGAGTCAGTTTGGGGACAAACCCAGTGAAGGACGTCCGAGACGCACAGACCTTACTGTCCTAGTGGCACACAACGATGACCCCACCGACCAGATGTTTGTTTTCTTTCCTGGTGAGTTTGATGAGTTTAATCAGTCAAGGAATATCCTCGTGAAAAACCTTCATTTCATCATAGAAGCACATAAAATGTACATCGGGAGTATGTGACAATCCTTTTTTTTTTTTGGTAACTTTTCCCAACAGAGGAGCCCAAGGTTGGGATTAAGACAATTAAGATGTACTGTCAGAGAATGCAAGAGGAGAACATCACCCGAGCCATCATTGTAGTTCAGATGGGCATGACACCTTCAGCAAAACAGGTCAGCATCTAAATAATATTTATTCCATTATGTTGAGGAACAAACAATGGTCTTGTATTTACTTTGGTGCCACTCTGGTTTTGATCCTCATTAACAAATTGATGCAACTTTCTCACAGTCTCTGGTTGATATGGCACCCAAATACATACTGGAACAGTTTCTACAACAGGAGCTGCTTATCAACATCACAGAGCACGAGGTAACACCATACTGTCAGCACACTGTGGTATTATTTAACTTTGGAAAAAACATTTTCTGATGTGACTTTTTTGTCTCTCTCCCTCTCTCTCTTTTTTTTTTTTTTTACCATTCATTACTTTGACTTACAGCTTGTACCGGAGCACATTGTTATGACAAAAGAGGAAGTGACTGAACTTCTGGCAAGATAGTATCCTTATAGACAATATGGAGTCCCGTGTCTGTCAATCAATCATTGACGTGTTTGTGAAACTATACAGTTGTTATCCTTAACATGATCACCTCAGTAAACTGAAGGAGAGTCAGTTGCCGAGGATCCAGGCTGGTGACCCTGTGGCAAGATACTTTGGCTTGAAAAGAGGGCAGGTAATGTACGATAGTAAATCTATGAGTGGTGTTGTTGGAATAAATAAAAATGAATACTTGTTGTTTCAGGAAAAAAAATGCAATCATGGAATGTAAAATATTTTAATGAGTAATTTTCTACCAATTTTCCTAAAAAGTATTCAATTAATTTTAACCTTAGAAAATACAAGAAACATGCACATTGTCTTCAGAAATGTATGCATGTCACTGATTTTTTGAAAGATGGACATCAACAGTGTCTTCTCTGCTCAAACTGTAAGTTTTGTGATTTTGTGAATCAACTGTTGTAGGTAGTGAAAATCATCAGACCCAGTGAAACAGCTGGAAGGTACATCACATACAGGCTGGTCCAGTGACAAACAGGTATGTCTTCCACTGAACAAGTTAGCAATTTAGTTTGAAATCTGAGACGGACTCATTTGCACTCTTTGCTCTGTGTTGTCTGAGTATAAATGTCTTGTGCAGTTTCTTTCTCTTCATTTAAACACCTGATGGTATGGATTAACAAGCACACCTTTGCTATAAAAGTTGTTGCTTACTGTCCACATGTTAACCCAATTCCTTTTTTTCCCTAAATTTGATAACTTTTCAGTTTAATGCCAACATACAAAGAATCAAGTATATCAGGTTACAGTAACTCATAATACCGAACAGTAGCAAGCAAAACAAAATTTGTATAAGGAAGTGTATGACTAGAGCCGGTATTTCCACTATTGGATTGGGATCAGTTATTTTGCTGCACAGTGAGGAGAGGCAGACCCAAATTATGTGGCTCATAGTGGCGAGAGGCTGTTTGCACCTCAGGCGTCCATCATCAGAAGTGATACTTGTCAATTTAGAGTTGGTTAAGTAAGAATGGTGAAAGACTTTTAAATGTTAATCCAACTCTTACCAGTTTTGAGGAAGCATGTGTGTTCAGTGATCACTAATGTGTGTTTTTTTTCCCCCAGCAAGTCTTTTGAGTCGGCATTCTGGACCAATGAAAGAAATTCAAGATCACAACTTTCACCACTTCTCCATGGACTATTACTTTACATGTGGCTTGTCAAGATATGGATATTATTACTGATTTGTGTTAAATAAATGATTTCAAATGTAAATGCCTTTGTGAAATCATTGAGGACATGGTTCTGTTTTGCATTTGTCTGCTATAAATGTTTGTAAAGATGCTACAGTTCATTTTTGTGTTGAAAGGCATACTTCAGCTGCTGCAGTTTGTAACATTTAAATTTAACCAAAAGACTGACTTAAACCCCCGTAGCAATCTGAAAATGCTAATTTAAGGTTTTTCCAGATAGTTGTTTCCTCTCATAAAATCTCCAGAAGAAATTTATTTTGGAAATCAGATGAAAACAAAAACCTTTTTATGTATGTTCATGAAGAAAGTTATTTAAAAGTCCAGTGATATGACAGCAAACATTCCCATTGAGTGAAACTTGTGTAAAGAATTAGTAATTTTACATGTACAAAGCAGTACAATTTCTATGATTTTTCTGTTAAGACCACTGTGAGTGTCACATACTGTAACCGACTTTGAAAAAGCTCCCACTGAATTGTGGTTTGGGTATAGACAAATGAGGATGTAAAGCACTTGTGCTGAAAGAGAAAATATGCCAACAGACAAATGAACCCGGCCTTTGAAAGGGAGAAAATTTACTACCAAGAATGTTCTGCAGATACAGAGCATGCTTCAGCAAAAGATAAATGCTGGGTGTTTCAGCACTCAATGAAAAGTTTATAGAAAATACAATAAATTTTACCCGAGATCATCAGGACCTCCAGTTAAATTGGAAAAACATGAAACATTTTGTTCAATGACTGCAATTACAGAGTATTGAAGTTATGAAACGGTTAAGCAGTAATGGATATTTCCCTGTTTGAATAAAGTGTAAAGCCCACCCCCCCTACCTTCTTTTTCTTGTAGAAAGGCATTCTGCTTTAGCGTTGGTGACTGGTCTGATGGTTGAAGTTACTAATGTCCCCCGTTACTTCCTAGTACTGGGAAATGGGTGTAACATTTTGCAAATATGGGCTTTACTTCCTGCAAATTCTTACCCAAATATCTCATTCACAGTATACGCAGTCACAACAGAGATTTCAAAATAAAAGCCATTTTATTTAAGTCCACAAAATACATACATAAAATGCAATACAGACAACACTTGAAAGATAATAGTAAGTTATTTTTTTAAATTCAGGGATGAAATAAAACCAGCTGCACTTAAAAGGAAATGTTCTTGAAGAGTTTCGCTGATTCAAATGTGCCTTACTGAGCAAATTTGAACGATCTACAAAAAAATTCATTTGAATCAGAGCGTAACACTTGCAGGTGTTACACTGCTGTGGAGAAGTAACACAGTCGCAAACATCTACATTGATTTAAAACTTTTAAAAACGTATGATTAACATGATATCAGTCCAACTCAGGCACATAGTACCTCCTCCTGATCAGGGACGGTTCTTCCCCTTTTCGGTATGTCACAGTCTTCGACCTGATCACATGTGCGAATGGATAGCCGTTGTTGGACTGATTCACGTTGAGTTCGGACAAGGACAAGGTGAGATCCTCTGCTCTCACGCTGCTCAGTTCGTCGTCACACAGGCTTTCCTGGTTCATCAGGCTGTGGCAGCGTGAACTCATCTGACTGCCCTCATCTGCCTCCCAGTCGGAGTCGGGGAACTGCTCGCTTGATCCCAGAGAACTCTCTGAAATAGAGAAATACTCAATGATCCTTTTGAAAATCAATATCTTAAAATATTCATCTGCTGCATGGATTAAAAATGAATACACTTCGACATCTTCAGGATTCTCAAAGTTTAATGCAGCATGTAATTACATACGGTAATTAATTATTGGACGCTATAAACTTAGCTGGTTCTTTAATGAAGAGACTTTTTAGCAAAGCATGTCTGGATCTCAGCACAATCAAGTCAGGATTATAGAAATTGAGCTTTTTAAACAGGAAGTTGTTCTCTGGAGGGTGACTAATCACAATTAAACAATATGGTGTAACAATTCAAATTAGAATGGCACTCTGCATTTTAATGAAAACTCACCAAATCTCTCCTCAGTCTTGCTCTGCTCCTCTCTGCTGCCGTCCTCGTCCCCACTGGCTGAACTGCTCACTTTGTCATCTGTAACACTAGCCTGAACCACAAGGGAGGAGGAAGTACATTTTATCTGAGAGAACATGTTGGACAGCGAGTATTTTGTTTGGGGTCGTGATCTGCTAAAACAAATGCAGGATGATGGACGCATGGTCTAACCTGCTGAATGCATTTGAAAGCAGAGCCTTTGTTGGACTGAGAAGTTTTCGACTGAAAGATGGAGGAGTAGAAGACGATGAGGGCCTCCACAATGCGAGCCTGATGGGGGTAATCGACCAGAGAAGACAGAGATGTCGTGGCTCCCGTTGGACGGGGACGCATCAGGGCGGGCCCCATCACAATCCCCAGGTTACTCGGGCTCATCTTATTGTCCTCCTGCAGCTCCGCGATCCTTTGATGGAGAAAATGGAAACTAAGGGTGAGCCACGAATGTCCGCACCCCAGACTGTCATCTGAGTGTGAGTGGCATGATGTCTGACCTTCGAAGGTGGCGGATTATGTAACGAAGGGTGGCGATGTTTGGTTTGGGCAGTTCTTTGACAAGTTCCCTCAGATTGTCCACCAGAACCAGGACCTCTGGGTCTGTGTCTGGACCACGATCCTCCAGCTCCGAGGGGCGGCAAAGAGCGGGGTTCGCACCGCTCGCCTCAGCCGCCTCCCCTTCGGCGGCGTCTGCTTCGCTGTGCAGACTGTCTTTGGCCAAAGTCATGAGTCTGTTGTACAGGTAGACGGGCATGATGGGCTCCGGCAGCTGGAAGAAAAATCACAGAATCGAGAAATGAAATAAAAACTGAAATATGGAACATTACCCGAGTGCACATATTCATTTAAGACAGATTATGAATAAATTTTAAATGAACTGGTGCATTAATACTTCCCAAATACAAGACTTCTGTCTTGTCTAATTGGTCGAACATGATTAATGTCAACTTTTTTTTTTAACTGTTCAAAAAAATAGGACAAAAACTTCATTAAAAAGAATCTCACTATGTTTCTTACCTGTTGATTTTTCCACCAATTTCTAAAATATGAAGTTTGAGAGTTTAAACAAAGAACATTAAAATGTTAAAGGACTGATTCAATCATACTTAGTTTGGGAGACTAATTGAATAAAATGATTTTCAGCTGGTTAATAAATTTTCCTTTAAAAAAAAAAAAGAAGAAGAAGTCCCACTACCACTGGGAAGAAATTAACTTGAAAATCAATTGATGAAAAAAATTACTTATATTCATGGAGACACTCACAGCTGTATTGATAATTCCAGTGAAAGAAAAACTCAAGTGCAAAGACTTTACATGTAAATAGGCTTTCTGATATTGTAAGAAGCATTGCAATTGCTACAGTAAGATTTTTATATGTTTGGAAAAAGATCAGTGTCAGTGTCACATTTTGCAGTTTATTTTGAGCTTGGGAAGAAAAAAGTGAGAAACGTAGATTGGTATGACATACGTAAAGCAACTATATTAACACTGAATGTAGAGAAAATCAACAAACAAAAATAACCCTGATCCTCAAAGGTAAAAATTAAACCATGAAAAAGCCCATAAGTACAAGACATTGAAAATGTCAGTTTCATTTAGTGTAATACTCATCACAGCAATTTTTCCTAATTTTCATTGCGATAATAATTGCCTGTGGATAAAAGAAACCCGGAAAAACAAACAGAACATCCAAATATTAAAATATTTCATAATGGGGTATTTTCACAGCTTCACTACTTCCTGAAAATAGCTGTGCACATTCATTTCCTGTCTTACATTATTGGCCAAACTGATTAATCCAGGTGTGTCTGGTTTAGACTGCTGCAACAAGACACACCTGGATTAATCATTTTGGCCAATAATGCAAGACAGGAAATGAATGTGCACAGTTAATTTCAGGAAGTAGTGGAGCTGTGAAAATGGCCCATTCTATTGACTGAAATCAGTAAAATGGGGAAATAATTTATTTTACATTTATCACTCAAACTAAGCTATTTCATACCGCTTACTGTTTTATTGATCTGTTTTCATTAAATCATGTTAAAAACGCCCTTAACATTTTATTCAGTGTTTTTCTGATGCTAAAAAAGATGTTGAGGCATAGATCTTTGATACTGCTTACGCAACAATAACTTTCAGAAAGAAGAAACCAATCTGATTACTTTCCCGAAGCTGAAATCGGCCGCGTGACACGCGCGTGTGTGTGTGTGTGTATACCTGTCTGAGATAAAGCTTGAGGACGTTGCTGATGTCATGTGGTGAGCACTGCGACAGCTCCACCAGCTCCTTGCCATTTTCAAAGGCCTGACAGAGTTTCTCCACGCGAGTCTTTGCGCCGTTCACTCTGTAGATGCCCTGTGAGGAGCGGGAGGAGGCGGCAGTTCAAACCACACAGTTTCTGACACCTGTGTGACTCCGCCAAGAGACTGGACAGTATGGCGTGTTGCCGATGTGCTTTCTGACCTTCAGCTTGAGCGCACGTCTCTCTATCTCAGAGATGCATTTGGTGATGATGAAGGGGATGCCGTCGCTGGCGCAGCTGGCCACCTGAGTGAACTCCCTGCCGAACAGCTGCAGACGGCCACGCAGCTTCTTGTGGCCACACAGGATAGCCAGAGTCTGCAGACAGCGCTTGTGACAGGCCAGGAAACACTGCACGGCAAGAGGAGAAACGGAAAAAGATTAAAGCATGGCAAGAGCTTAACATGCCCTCCTGTCCTGATTACACAAAAAAAAAAAAAAAAAAAAGAATTCTTCAAATGGTGCAAAAATACCACAATCGACACCAACTGGATGCAAATTCAGGAAATTAATGCAATAATTTTCCAAGCGAATGAAGCGTCTTTTAGAGGGAGAGAGGTTGGGATTTTATACCTGCCAAAGTGTAAACCTTTCTTGCTTATTTACTTCTCAAACATTTCTGTTTTCATGTTACAATTGCAGTCTGTAGTTTTAAAGCAGTTACACAAGACTTCTCTAAAAGGATGTTTTAGGATCAGTTTGTTTGTATCTCCTTGTGCATCTTATGAGAACGAGTGTCAGACGAGATGTTCTGTGTTCGGAAGAAGAGCTCACCTCCTCACACTCAGCACCCTGGAAGTAAACGTAACTGTCGCATTCACGGCACTTGGCAGGAGTTCGTAGCTTTCTCAGTCTGTGGGTCAGGGCAGCTTTGGACAGACCGATGTTACGGAAAGGCCTGGCGGACGCCGCGTCTGCATCCATGCCGTTAATATCTGCAGAGAACGATCCAGCATCATACGAACAGCCTGATTTGATTTAATGACACTCTGAAAGAGGGCGAGCTGCAAACCTTACTTTGAGTTTCAAATGAGGTGACAGTCCCTTCTTTCTCATCGGCATCTTCAATAGACGATATTGTGCCAGTTGATGACGTTCGAGCCATTTTATTGATGTCACCTAAAGTGGATTACAGCAAAGTTTCTCAAAAATGATGCATTTACGAAAGCGAGCTGAGAGTTTGGCTGGTGAGGTACGCCGTTAGAAAACAGACACTCTATCAGAGGTGTCCAGACTGGTCCTTAAGGGGCTGCTGGAGTAAACAATTCCAAAATAAAGTTCCCCAACACTCCATCCTTGTCCCACTACTGGTTAACATCTACATGCTTCAATGGTTTCAGTAGCCGGATAACAAAATGAGATATAAGACTGAAAGTAAAGAGGATGCTTTCAGTACTGGAGGAAAAAAAAAGACATCAAGACCATCAAAATGAAAAGCCGATGTCTCAACAGTATTTGGTCCAGTCTACTAAAGACGGATGCACAAATTAGTTTCTCCAATATAATGCTGCATTAACCCTTCATGTCGGCTAACGTCTGAATGGTTCTGGTTCAGGATGTGTTACTGATCTCCTGTTAGGTTACGGAAGATCCAGACATCTCAACTCAATTAACAAAAATAATGGAACGCACTGTGACGGTTAAGGGAACCAATCTGTGGAATGCACTTCAGAAAGAAGTAAAAGGAATGCAGACAATCACAGCATTTAAAAGAAATGTAAAAACTACATTACTGAGAAATTATGCAATGCTGGACACATGAGATATGTGTCCAGCATTGCATAATTTTCTTCTGGCAGAATGGAGTCGGTCTTGGAATTTTGAAGACAGATAATTATTGAAATTGTAGACGGAATATAAGTGACTGGATAAAGGAGAGGTAAATAGAGGAAAAAAATGATAATAGGTGTGTGTAACTAGTGTAAAATCAGGTGAAAAAGATGGTATTTGTAAATATTGGGAAAATATATGATGAAAGAAGGGATAGACATTACAAGTTATTCTTCTTTCTGCTCCTTTTTCATTCATTCTTATATTGTATTTTTTATGTATATTTTTTGTGTTATCTTTTGAAAGAAAATTAAAAAAAAAACTGTTTTCAGAGTTGGAATCAAACATGCAGGAGCTGCTTTGATTTTCTACTCAGAAACCCTCAAATCATCTGTGACAGCAGAAAACTGTCTGCTGTAACCGTTTTTATGCTGCAACATGCCTCGTCTTCAATTTACTTTGAAGCATTTTTTGAAAATGTTCTATGTGTTTAACTTCATTACTATTTAATCATTCTGCCTTTATTGCTGTTCAGTATGAAGGATGTAAGACGTATGTTAAAACTGACTGCTGCTGGCAGTGGGCGAATCCAGGCCTCCCTCTCCTCCCACACTGTCATCGCTCACTGTGGAGCCCCACGACTTGTGGCCTTGTCCTGGAGATTAGAAATGGGAGAATAATGTGAGGCCAGCTGCTTCAAAAAAAAAAAAAAAAAAAAGTCAAAAGTTAGACATTTGGGCACAATCAAAAACTGAACTCTACAGTCCGAGAACATTAAATATCAATAAGCTCAGCAGCGTATCTCCAGCTACAGCAGGCCTCACTTACGTTTGCGGTTCACCTCCATGTCTCTGCTGTCACCAGGTGCTGTGTACACGGGAGTGCGAAGACTGTCTTCCTGACTGGTGTGTGCCTCTGTGTTGAAGCTGTCATTCCGTGGTCTGTGCCCATGGCTGCAACAGGTGAACATTAAAAAAAGATTTTACAAAGTGGCATGTTTAGTTGGGATTATTATCTGTGATGTGAAAAACAATGAAGCTTCAACCCACTGGTGAATCCCCCTCATTTATAAAACCACATTAGTTTCATAGAGTGCTTTTAGATGCACTAATCTGAAACGGTTCTTGTTTGTGTAAAACATACGAAAACCAGCCATCAGGACTTTCGTGGGCAATACATAAAAAAAAAAGATTTATTTTAACATTTTTTTTCCTCCTAAATCTTCACATAAACCCCCCTAACTGAGTCAGTTTCCACCGTGACGATGCATCCCGTTCCATCAGAGCACGGAGGCCCAGTGAATGGCGGTGTGCTCGGTTTCTGTCTGGGTTTCTATTTACATGTTATAAGCTCACTGCTCGCTGCTGATGGCCCCAGATCAACTCAGGCTGCTGCTGGATCCTCCACCCAAACCATTCAGTTACAGATCCCCCCTGATCCTTTCTCTTTTCATGGAAAAGACATGTGTATGCGTGCACTGCGGAGGCCTCTGCCACAACAGTGGTTCTGAAAGCTACACTAATGTTCCTTCAACTGTCCCCACTTTATGGGTTTGATTTCTACAACTTGATTATATAATGTAACGTCTGCATGCCTGATTAAAGCTTACTGTGAAAGTGTGCTGCAGGAGGAGTAGGACTCAAACGTGTAGTCGACATTAGGTTGCTCCGGCAGTTGAAGATCGTGAACGTGGGCCGCATACTGCTGTCCGGGGTCGTACAGTTTGCTGCTTTCACAGAGAGTCTGGTAGTGGACGGGCAACACCACCGTCTGCATGTGCATGAGCTGGTAGTAGGAGATGGTCGCCTGCAGAGGAGAGAATTGAAGAGCAGAGGAGAGAATTGAAGAGCAAAGGGTTACTTAGGTGCTGCAGCACAGGGGACTCTGGGTATTTTGAGCAGGAGTGTTCGTTCTGACCGAGCGAATGGTCTGGTCGCTCTGCTTAATGATGTCCTGCAGCTGCCTCAGCACCGTGACCTTGGTGTGATCCAGCTCCAGCTGCTGAGTGATGGTGTCTGCTATACATGTCTTGTAGGTGGCCTCCGCCTCCTCTGACTGCGCACACACACACAAACACAAAACAAGTTTTGGTAGTCCTTTAAGACTTGGCTACAGGCAGCAGTGACAGTGGGATGAGGTGGCTTTGTGTTTTTGAAGGAGCGCAGTAGTGCTGATGCAGGAGACCCAGAGAAAAGTTCAATTATGCAGTTTCCATAAAATTCTAAGCCAGTTAGTCCAGCTGAAAAAAATCCTCACTGCAAAAACTCCAAATCTGAGCAAGTTTTATAAACTTGTTTTGAGTGAAAATGTCTCATTTTACTTGATTTAAGATGCATTCACTTAAATATTATATTTCATCAAGATAGAAAGGCTTGATTTAAGACAAATTCTCTGAAATCAAGAACACTTTCACTTGTTCTATTGGCAGATTTTTTTTTTACTAATTTCAAAGTAAAAGTATTTTTATTTTAAGAAAAAAAGATTTGGATTTTTTGCAGTGCTGATTTAAGCCGTTACTAAATTTGTAAATTCTTCGTGGGGTTGAGGTACACAAAATGAAAGCTGTTTTACAGGTAGATGAAAAATATTAAATTCATTTGTCAAAAAGTTAATGGCTACAAAAATAAAAATGGCGGGAAATTTAAAAGGGTACTTCATTTTTTTTTCTGTGCTTTGGTGAAATTAGTTTTGGGCAATCAAAGAAAATCAAGTTCGCTCATTCAAGCTCACATCGGCACCAATATTGTCATTTAGCTATAAATGAAGAAATAAGTCAGCATGTCCTTCTAAACTCCCTCAATTTTTTTTACATGATCAAAAAAAAAAAAAAAAAAAACCTTCACACGTCAAGTGAGTTGTGTGAATTTCTGAAGTTACCTTTCCTTTTCCATTCATACCCAACACATTGTGATAAAGATGTTCTAAATAAATGCTTAGTCAGTAATAAAGATAGTTAAGTAGATACTGGAACACTGAAATTTGTTAAATATTTTGCCTTTGGAAACATCTACCAAAGTATGAGAAATTGATGAAGGATTGAACATTTTTTAATTATTACTTGTTTGCAACCGAGTTCAGTATTTTATTTGCTTTAAGTTGTTAATGACCTAAAAAGTGCAAATAATTTGATATATTCCTGTATTTAACCAGGAACCTGTAAAGCTGCTGTTGCCCTCTGGTGAAAAGAGCAGATTGTCAGTCTGAAAACCACCTGCTGTCCCAGACACTGATACTATGAAGGAGCTGTGTATTCATTTGAAAGCACTGTTAATCTTTAATACATGGAAATATGCAGACACTAATATCTATGTATGAATTTAATGATAAGGAGTCATAAACAATCCTGGGCGTTAACTTGATTCTATACTCTCAGCATACTGCATGACTACTGGGACTAAAACTTTATTATTTCTTTTCCACGGTGATTAAGCCCTGAAACGAATGTGAACAATCAGCAGTTGACACAAACCTTGTTGCGAGCCTCCTCCTCTAATCGTTTCTTCTTCTCCAGGGATTTTGCCGTCGACCCCCCTCCCTCCTCCTCGGCCCGGTAGGCTGCCATTTTGGCCTTCTCATAGTCTTCAGAGCGCGCCATGTAGGCCTGTTTGGCCTTCCGCAGGTTTGCCTCGCACTCCATCTGATGAGAGACACCCAGCAGGAAACCTTAATGGTCTGGACCAGTGTTTACTAATGAACAATCATATTTTTGCTATATAAAAGGAACATATCTAATGAGTTCTCACAGGCTTTTAAACACTAAATGCAAAAGTCAACTCACAGCAACTTTTAACATTTTATTCAAATACCAAATATGGCGGACCATTTCGTTTCAATAGAATACTAGTAAATAGCGAAACTTGTCTTTTGTCGCCAGTTTAATTTGATAATTTAAAGTTTAATTCACACTGCAATGACCACAAAATACATGATATACTTAAATGCTCATTTATTTTATTGTGCGCCATATCAATAACCAAGCTGGGCAACTATGGTTTTTGGATTTCTATGCAGTTTCCTAAGTTCATAGATTTTTTTTTTCGTTTAACACCTGATTTCCAATTTGTTGCTGAATGCTTTGGAAGAATTTTCAGCTGTTCATTAAATCTGATGCTTAAATCCCTAAAATTGACAATATTTTGCACTTATTATCATGATCATTCTAAAAAAAATCATTTTCACATAATTTGGTTGAAGATAAACATACCAGCTTCCTCTTAGCTCGAATCCAGTGTTCCTTGATCTCCTTTCGACTCTTCTCGTGCTCCTGCCTTCGTTGCATGAGGGGCTGTGCACACATGAGAGGCAGAGCGTGAATAACCACACCAGCCCCAGCGTTTTGTCAGGATTCAGTGTTGATGGTGCAGTTCTCTGCACCTGGATGAAGGTCTGGTTGTGGAGGGTGGTGCTTGCTTGCTGCAGGCCCACACTCTGCTCCTGGTCCTGCTCCAGAGCCAGGGAGTAGATGGAGAAGAGCGGCATGTAGGGCTGGAGTGGCAAGAAACAACAGCAACAACAACAAAAGTGTTAGCATAATCAATTTTCTAGTTATTGGTTTTAATCTTAGGAGGAGAGATGAATTACACTCACATGTAAGATGCTGTGTTTGCAGGACTGGTATAATCTCTGAAGACCTTTGGAGAACTCATTCTCTGGAAGCACAGAAAAGACTAGTTTAACACCAGCAAACACCGACGTTTTCAAAAGGGTTTTTTTTTTTCCCCTCAGACTTTCAGAACTCGGGGTTCTCGCCCTTACCTAGTGAAGTTCTCTTTTCCACATAGTTTATGAGGTCCTTCATGTACTTAGAAATGGTTTTGGCATAGAGCAGAGCGGAGTCCACCCCTCCCTCGCTGTGCTGGAGGATCACATCCACTTCCTCAACCCTGCCTACACATTGATGCACAGACACAGGTCACCACACACAAACAAACGTGCATGTCTGAACACACAGAGCTGAAAGTGGAAGTTTTTCCATCAGGGACTGAACCGTTACGAGTTTTAACCCTCATTTTCCTATCCTGTCATAGCTGACAGAATTTGGCATGTTTATTATTTGATGTTGAAGCAGAGACGACACAGCATCAGAACGAACCTCACTGATGGACAAAGCATCAACAGAAGAGACAGTCGGTGAAAGAGAGCAACGCGTTTCCTACCAGAGTCCTGCAGGTCACCCCTCAGCTGTCCACCTTCTGCTCTGTGGCCAGTCCCAGCATACAGGTTCTCCATTGACTGCACAACACAAACACCGTTTCTTACAAACAGACAGTCCGACAGTTCAGAAATTAATTTTTGTTGTGATTTTTTTTTTTTTTTTTTTTTTTTTTTTAATTCGAAAGCACGTTTGTTCAAGCTGTTGCCTCGGTTAGCTCCACATTTAAAACTTTCACTGAAGTGCAAGAAAAACTCACCCTGCTCCTTTCAGTGGGCAGCAGCGAGAGCAGCGTGCTGCTGTCCACCTCACCCATTAGAAGCTCATAAACGCTGAAGAGAAGCAAACATACTTTTAGATCACAATTTAAGTGTCAGGAGGAAAGAAAAAGCCTTGTCTGTTAACGGAGAAAACCCAACGGATCCACATGAGCAAGCATAAGCGCTGGTGGAAAGGAAAATCTCCCTTTTAAAGGAACGTCACACCAAGAAAACGTCTGACTGGTTTCAGAATCACTCTGTGGCAGAGTGTGTTAATATAACATTATCACAGCAAAACAAACATTACTTTAGGCAATGACGATGAATTAAGAGGCCTGGAAGAAATTGTATCACCCGCCTTTTAACAGTATGCAGCCAGTTTGCTATTGCATGAGAGGAGAGAAGAACATGAGCCAGCCTGGATCTTAAAGGATTTTAATTTATTTAAGAAGCTGTCTACAAGTTCACCTCAATTAAATGTTTTTTTTTCCCTCCAGTTGGAAAGGTTGGTGGTCAAACTAAACTCTGAGTTCCCTTCTGTTTGTTAACTGTGCATCATATTAACAGACGGGAAATAACTAACACCTGTACTTTCAAAAGTTTCCTTAAATATTTTCTCACTCTTTCTTGAAATGTTTCCGCAACACATTTGATGTCAAACGACAATTTAGGGCACCAGTTTGCTAGATTTTTATCTTCCTTCCCCTTGTAGATGACATCTGAACTCCTCCTCCTGACCTCACCACATTGTGTGTGCAGCCACTGTATGACGCATTTATACTTCTGTACATCTGGATATTCAGTCTATATTCATTATCTGCTTAATTTTTAAACCTGTACAGCGATCGATTAGAACTCTATCAATCCACAACATATCTGTATTTTGTTGGTATCATTCAAACCAGTTTTTTAGCTGCTGAGCAAGAAAATGAGGGTTCCTTTTTCTGTACGCACAGATTCATAAGGAAAGAGTGATTATATAACAATGGCCATTACACTGCACTTCTGGATGAGATGCTTTGTGCTGGTGCCTGTGTGATGACAATAAATTTTAATCCTAATCCATAACAAACCATTTCAACTTTCAGTGAAGAAAGCCACCGAAAACCTCTACATTTCATATTGAACAAGATAGTTGGCTGAAAAATAGCCAAAGAACTGAACTGAATATATGGTTTGTTGGCCACAAGTCAAACAGAGGAAGAGCGAAGGAGAGAATGAGGAAACAGACTCGACAGGCAGATTTTAACTGTCTGTCAGCTCACTTCCTCCTCACCAGCTCACCCATGGTTTTCTAAACCCTAAATGACCCAGACAGGCATGTGATACACCGTCATTTACTGCAACTATACAGGAAAACTGGTGTATTTTATTTTTTCTTTGTTTTTATTTCCCCACTTAAAAACAAATATTTTCATTTTTAAATTTTAAAAGTGTGATTAAAACAAAACCTGAATCTGTTTACTTTGTGTCACACTAAAGCTTTTTCTTTGTCTGGTTTCAAATCGTGCTGCATGTCTTCCGTTTATTATGACTGCAGAATCTGTTCATTTAAAAGTCAGGTAGTCGACGACAGCATTTTTCAAGTTCTGGTTTTGTGTAACAGAGCAGAAGAAAAACCACTTCCTGTTTTCGGCTTTAACTCATGCAAATGTGTCACCATCACTGCACTTTTGTCTCATTCCCAAAAACTCTCATTTGTAAGAACAAACACACCACCTGACCATCATGTGCTTCAAAAGACACCACCCTGGCTCCGGGTGCCTGAGAGTCTTTAAAGTAACACGACCCACAACAAGCACATCATGAAGGGACTTACTTGCTACTAAAAGCAACTGCAATGGTTTCAATTGCCTTCTCAAAGTCCATTTTATCTGCTTCAGTACTGGCTTCATAGTGGAAACCTTAAAAAAAAAAAAAAAAAGTGCACAGATTAGAGTGCGGTTAGAGCAAAATATGCAGCAAATGAACTTGTACGGCAGCGGCATCATGTTGAAGGCTGCATAAAGAGAAGAATCTCAAGAGTGATTACTTGTGCAAAGTAATTCTATATTAACCACAAAGAACCGTCATTCATTCTACTACTGACTGACCTTTGACCTTGGATATGAGCTTGCCAGCGGCAGTGAGGATCTCCACGGTGTTGAGCAGTGGGTACGTGTTGATGACCTGACGCAGGACCCGCAGCACCTCTCCCAAACACTCATGGGCTATCGGTCGCTGACTCTCTGTGTCTGTGAGGTGGAGATGAGCGATCAGAGATCAGAGAAAGCAGGATCTGAACAGGAGTCGCAGGGACCATGCAGAAGGTTTCAGATCGGCAGGGTCAAACACTGGGATGCAGCAGCCACCTGCCGCCCAATCTGGACCAGTACAAACACAGAAAACTTTTCGCTTCAACAAAGACCATTATTCAAAGGGCTATGAGAGCCCATTGTGATGAGCAAAATTAGGAAAACTTGAAAAATTGCAACTTTAATGCCAAATTTCACAAAAAAAAAAAAAATCTTTTCAAAAATAAAGCTAAATGTACAAAAACCCATCTTCCTTGTACATTTATTTTTTCTAATCCCAAAAACGTAACATTTAGCTTTACACTCCTGCACAATATTGTCAGGTCAAGGTGAATAAAACTGAGGCCACACACACTCTGAAGGGATTATTGGACGTATTTTCACTAATTCACCTCAGCAGTAATTGTGGCTTTAATGCAGATGTTCTCTTGGAAAGAGGTTACTAGATTTCGCACAAGCGTCACCCTTGTTACATCTATTCAACCCTCAGTGAATCAGTCAGAAACTTTTGATATATGGTTCTCTTTTCATTTTTACATTTTGTATCAACAACCTGTTTTAAGTGACCACTAGACAGATATGAAATGTGTTTAGATCTTTCTCGAAAGCTATTTCAGATTATATGAATGGTTTGGTTGCAGAGATCTGAGCTTCGTTTCAGATTAAATAAGCACAATGAGTCCGTCACCGAGTTCTCGTGTCCTGGATTCCTTCTCATTAAGAGGGCAGTCGTGCACTTTGATCTCTCCCTGCTTCAACACACTGATGTGGACGTCATCCTTGATAAAAAGCCCAGGAAGGAGGTTTCACTGCTATCAGATGTGTTGCAACTGCAAAAAACCGGCCCCTGAGGCCCGGAGTTGAAAAGCCCTGGTCCAAAGGAAAACCATAAACTGATGACGTTAAAACACCCGACATATTTGCGTTCATACGTTAATATTTGGCATTTCTCCAAAACCTTTTGCAGCTGATAAGAGATTTCAACCTCTCCCAGGCGCCATTCTGCAGAGCACGATTCACCTGAACTAATAACAGGTTTCTTAAAAAGGTCGTCAGTTAACTTTAATTAGAAGCTTTGGCTGAGGATTTTTTTTTTCCTAAATAGTTAGCAGTAAACATACAGTAAACAAAATATTTGTTTTAATTTTAATATAAATTAAGTTTTAACCGTTGAAACGGATTCTGGAAAGAATGATACTAATTCACCACATTCATTCTGAAGATGCACCACAACACTGCAATGTGGGTTCAGCAGATTAAAATAATGGACACCAACACTTCTAAGGTTTCTTATGCTCTTTGAAATTATATACTGTATGAACTTTTTTTATATTTGATATTGTACAGCAACTTTTTAGCAACTTTCCCAAACCAACCAGCCCCAGAGCTGTAGCTTCTCAACAACACCTGATATTTCAACATATTGACAGGTTGAACAAACATTACGCACGTTAGCGAAATTTAGAGGCCATGGTAAATGTTGTCATCTTTATTATTGAATAACATTTAAATGTATGAATTAACGAATTAGTACACTGTTCAAAAAAATATACTATTTCGTCAGGCTCTGCCTGCCAGTTATCTTCAGTTTTGGCATAGCGGCAGACGGGGAGCGTCACGGTCAGACAGATGAGTTTGAATCATACGCCGTTGACTGCACTGTTGCTGGAGATAATTCCTTTCTTAAAAAAAACGAAAACAAACAAAAAAAAAAAAAACTTGTCTCAACAACTATTTCTGCCTCGATGTGGCAACAGCACACTCCTACGTTGTGAGGAGGCCAGAGGGCAGAGTCTGTCCTGCATCCTCACAGTCTGTCTAAAAGAAAAAAAAGCTGTGTGTCACAGTGCAGCAGAGAGCAGCAGCGCACACACACAGCGCAGTGACCCGACCATGGTGCTCGAGAGGATGTGCTCCTTTTCAGCGTTATGCACAATTAAAACGTTATTGTTGAGCTGTGATACACCTCTCTGTGGTTGGTGACTAAACATCTCACACTCACAGTTTTGAGAATATAGATAAAGGAGGAGGTTGTGGTCAAAGCACACCAACTCAGAGAGGAGGAGGAGGAGGAGGCGCATCACAGTGATGCAGCAGGTCTAACAAAGGAGGAAGTATGGATGTGGCCTTTCTGTCAGAGGCTATCCATCATGGCTTCCTGTTTGGAAAGCTTGTCGTGGGTGGAGAACATAGCCTGATAACCGCCAACAGAAAGTCACACAAAGAAACCCGTCTGTATCATGTGGACCACAGGGCAGGGCCTAAAATAACCACGAAAAAAAAACAAGACAATGACGGCTGAACTCCACTCTCTAGAGGTCAAAGGTTGAGGAGGTTGGACCTAACTTAAGCCAATGGTTTCACTCCAGGAGGACAGTGAAGGCATTACACCTGGCTCACACTTCTCCGCATCATGCAGGAGGAGTTTGTGCATACACTGCTGCAATACACAAAAAGCTGGTTTCCTGCTGGAAACGAGTGCGGTTGAATCTGTAGGCGTAGCGGAAACACAACCCTTCATTTGGAGAGAGGAAGTTCTGAGCTGTTGGTAAGATTGCTTATGCACTGTAGCTCCGCCCCTTACTTTCTCCTCCCCCCTTCCCCATGTGGCGCACACGTATTTATCAAACAGGGGCGAATGCAAGATTGACTGAATAAAAAACACCCCAGGATCAGCTTCGTCTTCGTCAAAGCAGAAAGAGCGTCATGCAACACTGCACGGTCTGCACACGGCTCACAACTCGCCAACACTGTAAAACAATGACAACGAATAATATCGAAGGTCTAAAAAGTATCAGCAGACAAGAGGAGAAAGCAGAATACCCAAACTCACTTATGTAGAATGCATTCTCTCTGCAAAATGGTAAAAAAAAACAAAAAAAAAAACAAGATGCACAAAATCAATTTGTTAAAAAATAAAACAAATTTCTTGAATTTCTGACAGTTCCTACCTTCAACAAGGACAACATCCTTCAGTTTCTCGACCGCTTCACCGAAGCGCGCCACGTCCCTCAGCAGGGCCGGGATGTCCTCCACCTCGATGGCTGTGCTCTCTGGGCACTCGGGCGGAGGGGCTGGGGCCAGGGCCCCCTTCCCCTGTCCTCTGGTGAACACCCACGACTGCAGCGGGAGCCCTGCAGGGACACCCAGACATCCCTCAGCATGTGTCCATCACACCACTGATCCAAGCTGCTTATTATACCTCAAATATGAGCGGTTCAGCAATCAACAGGCTAAACACTATCATACAATCAATAGGAGAAGTTGTACATTAAAACAAAACAAAACAAACTATTTCATATTTCCTAAAACTATTTAGCATTCAAATATTCAATCCACTTCTTTCATCCTGGTCTTCTGCTGAAATGCTTTAAAGGTCATAAAGTGAACATGTTTAAGCAGGATATTGAACAGTTTTGTTAAACCCTTATATGTGCACACTTTAAACTGTACAGAACAAATTTATTTTTCAAAAAAAAAGATGTACTTTTCTAATAAAAATGTAAGATTTAAGAGAATTTAAGACTGCAGAATAACAGTTTTTATCTTTTGTAACATTCAGGCTCGCTGCTGGTTCAAACTAACCCCAAGAGTCCAAGAAGTTCCAACAGTTAGATTTTGCCCTTATTTATTCATTCATATAATTATAACTTGAGTAAATAATTTGAAATTATGAAAAGCTACAAAAGTACGACTGAAACATTTTCCTTCTTTTATTCCATTAATCGTTTTGATTCTTGATATTGATTCCTACAACATTGTACATGTAGTTGGTTATCCAAACTGAAAACTCACGGAAATTCATTAAAAAATCACTCATGATCCAGAAAGTCACCTGGTGATACTAAACATGCTCAGATTTCATTACAGCAGTTTCAGTATCTGTGCAATGTTTTCACCGTACACTTTTACTTAGGTTTACATTTCAGCTACGTTTAAGCCTCACCTGCTAACACGCAGCGCTCACACTGAAATACACACTTACAGATGTAAGAAGATACTGCTTTCCTAATGCTACAATTCTATGCAATATCCTCTCCCACAAAACATTTATCGTTGGAATTATCGACATGATTAATGTATTTGATCCCAACAGAAAATTTCTAATGCAAACAAATTTTAGAAAAAAGTTTTTCTCTGGGATTTTTACTCGGAAAAGGGTTGATTTGACACAACTTCACCAGAAGGTAAATCAGCTTCCAGTGGTGTGGCGGATCGGGGTCAATAATATGCCACATCCACAGGAATTTAAACTTCACGCAGCTGTTTCAAAGTGTCTGACATCAAGTCCTTCAACAGCAAGACACAATCGGCAGTGAACACAATTTGCAATGTTTGTGTAAAGAATTTGTTTGACACAAAACTCTAACAAGAGCTTTCCTGCCTCAGTGCTAAGATAAGTCGGCAGAAGACACCGCACGCGTCAACCACAGAAACTTCTAACTACTGAAGCATCATAAACGGTAAGAGAATCTATGAAATGTGAAGATTTACCTGATTCCACTATTTTATGTCGACTTTTTAAAATCACAGTTTAAAAATCTGTATATTATTCTTCCATTTACACACAAGTGATCAGAAATGGTAAACATGAATCCTTAGAGTTTAATTTCAGTGAAACAGAAAGCTTGTCCCACCCCTGTGTTGAGGTTGTGGACACACAGCTGACAGAAACAAACACATTTTCATCATCTTTTTGCGAATGTGTTGAAGTCAGACCTGCAGCGCTGGCGTGTCTGCTCAGTGCAGTTGGTCTCTTCAGAGTGGCGACAGGAGACTGGCTGCCCACTCCATGCATGGCGGCCAACTTATTGTGCTGAGCGCTGGGCGTATTGGGGCAGGAGAGGGAGGGATCCTGCTGTGCGCCGGCCGGTGAGAGCGTCGAGGCGTACACAAGTAACGGTGACGGGAGAGGAGCCTCACCCGCGTCCTTGCGGGGCTGCTCCGGGAGAATGGACAGCTGCAGGAGTCCAGCCAGACAACAAAAAGAGGTCAGGAGTGCACCGTGATTTAGGCTTTGCAGTGAAATGGAATCAACGTGACTCCTGAAATACCAGCGACAGTGGCGTTGTTAGTAAACACTCGAATAAAGACTTTCACAAGATCCTGTGTCAGGTTGTGCAATACTTCCTGACTCCAAACTCATATCGGGTGTGGCAAACTAGGACAAACTAAGTAAATGTAAGGTGTTAGAATCAACTGCCCTCATACCCACAAAAACAAGAGAAAGTTGACCCGTCTTGCTCTTTCAGTACATCTCTACACTTTGCCACACCTTGACATCTCTGACACCCGACGACTGCATGGTCAGAAAAGCATATCTACTCAAAAAGAGTAAATGCTTTCCAAGAAAGAATATTCCTAAGCATTTCTCCAAACATACCTGTTTCAGCCAATTGTTGTGCTTGTTGGGTAGTATGTCCAGTCGGCCCTTGCCTTTAGGCTCGATTTTCCTGACTCTCTCACTTGTTGAGTAAGGGTTGCAGCTGCTCTTCCCAACCCGCTTCAGCATGCTCCTTCACCCTACAGCTTCACCCCCATTCCAACTAAAGCTCAAGCTCGGACCTGGCTCGTGCACCCTACAGAATGCCGCTGCTCTAATGGCACGAAAACCCCGGAGGAGGTGATGCGTCCTATCAACAGCTTCACCACAGGAGTCAGACGGCGTGCCATCAGGAGCCCATCACTGCAGTGTGCGTGCGCCTGTGTGTGTGTGTGTGTGTGTGGGTAAAGCTAAGAAAAAAAAAAAAACGTGTTCCTGAATCAAGCGCATCCACACACACACACACACGAAGTCCACTCCGGTCTGCAGCCTGTTCCTTCCAGCTGGAGGTCATCCTCGACACACACACACACACACACTCCCTCTCACACACGAACTCATAGAAACCAGAAGTGATGCGCCACTCACAGACGGGGCGCTGCTCTGTGGCCCGGGGCTTCCTGCTCGGCTCTTCTTCGAGATGGATGGCGTCTTGATGAGTTCCCGTGTCTTCCTGAACATCTTCAGCGTGGGTTTTCCGTCCATCCTGCTTTCTTTGAACTTCATGTAAAGCTCCCCCACCCACCCCCTGGGGTGCCACCTGGGCGATAGCACGCACTCGCTCAGCGGGAGCTCTGTACCATCCGGGCCCACTTGGAGCCAACGCTGAGGACTGCTTATCTTGAGCTTCCTCCTCCAGTGACTCATTGAGGCGCGCAGGCTCACTAGGACGACGTGAATTGACAGGTCACCGCAAACCGCTCGTGCGCACCCGGCATCCGCTGCGTGCTGGCGCGTTTGGGGGGAGCCGAGGAGAGCGAGAAACACACTTTACACACAAATTATGCTCAGACTGCGCTGCCTCGTGAACTTACAACCCGGGACAGGCCTTCAGCGGCACGAAATGATTAGAAGCGACAGGTGGGAGCCTCACGGTAATCAGTGCGTCCTGGCGCACGCGCCTTTTAATGAAGCGCGTCAAGTGTGCGCACCTGTTGCGGCCACAAATTGCAGAGAAATTCAGCTTGATGCCACTGCCCACACCCTCAATTAAATATGCAAATTGACAAACACACACGAGATTGTTTGGAGTTGAACTCAGTTTATTTAACTCAGACGGACAAGACGCGTTTATTTGTACAGAACATTTCAGCAGAGACAGTTCATAGTGATTTGCACTGACGAAAGAACAAGAAACAGAAAACGCGAGGGAATAGAAAATCAGAATCATAAAAACAACATTAAAACAGAAATGTGAAAAGACTGAAGCAACACAAAACAGTTTTATTTTCAAAATAACTCAGCGCTGTGCTCATTCTTAAGAATTTTCCACGATATAAAAACTAATTACAGATTCCACATGTTTGGCTCCGACTTCGGAAACAAGAAGCTAGTTTGATGCAGAGCGCATTCACAAATGTGTGTCAGTCTGATGCTGGCATTGAATAAAGGTAGGATTCATTAAACACCCTGGACATCTGGGACAACGAGTGCAAGTAACTTTAATCAACTTTAAGCTTAGAAATGTATAAGTGCTATTTCAAAAGTGCAAATTTATACATCTATAGATATTTTTACCAAAGATGTATTTTTTTATACTGCGGAATAAAAAAAAAAAAAAATCAAGTATCCACAGAAAGTTATGAAAACTGAGAAACTCCATGAGGATGTATTGTAAAACTGTAAATATCCACATCATCTTGTAGCTTGTGGATTTTTTTTTCTTCTTTTCCTTATATTTTTGATTATATCTAATCTGAAGCTCATCAGCAGACTGGTTAAAAATCAATAATTATCTGTGGTTATAGGTACAATCCACAAACAAACCAAAACTGAACTGATGAATGCATGTTTTTATATTATGGGATATAATCGGATTATCCAGAGAAAAAACACATGTCCACAGGGAGAACATACAAACTCTGGCTAAACCCCAGATTGGAACTGGGGTATTTCCATTGCAATAATACGTTTTATTTTTTGTTCACTTTATATTACTGAATTTCAAATCAGAAAAAAGCTAAAGTTAAAAACAAATATGGAACAATGAAAAACAGCAATAAAAATTAATAAGAACCTGAGTGTTGCTAATGCTCTTCTATGTGGATTTTTGATTAACTTTATGTCTTTGTGTGTTTGTTTTTTGCCATTTTATTCCATCACCATGCATTTTTGATGTAGTCTTATAACACTGTTCATTTCAATTAACACAGTGAATTAATGTATAGTATTTGTGACCATGGCTGATAAAAAAGCAAGTTGTAAGCCTCTTATCACAGCCTCCGTTCATTAAATTTATTTCAAAGGCATCAAAATTTACACAATCATAAAAAAACAAAACAAAAAGTAACACAATACATTTTTGTTGACAAAGCATTTTTGTAGTTCATTTTCCAAATGTGTTGAAAAAAAAACAAAAACAAAAAGACCAAATCAAACAAACACAATATCATTTTGGTGTCCAACAATTACATAGAACAAAAAAAGAAAAAAAAAAAGGGTGATTTACATGTTACATCAATGCTGTATTCATTTTAATCTCTTTCCT
Organism: Salarias fasciatus; assembly: GCF_902148845.1. Lineage (NCBI taxonomy): Eukaryota > Metazoa > Chordata > Actinopteri > Blenniiformes > Blenniidae > Salarias > Salarias fasciatus. The sequence goes on along the minus strand of NC_043766.1, from coordinate 23,424,890 downwards.
TGTGTACTTTGATATGTTTAAACTGAAGTGATTATAGCAGCAATAATGACATTCATATGAGCTTTAATATTGTGTTTTGATGTGGTAATCCAGTGATGAATTTTAGAAACTGTAGATGAGAATAGACAAAATGTGTACCGATAGTTAAAAAAAAAGTTAAAAAGATAAAAAAAGAAAAACACTTTAATGTAGAAACCGTGATCCAGCCAAGCATCTCACACACGTCCATGTAAATGCCGTGAATATGATTTCCAGTGAAACTACCATTTGTAAATCAGGTCAACAATAAAAACAAGCACAGATTTCTTCCACAGACGGTTTAAAAGTTAAAAAAAAAAGTACGGCACTTTGATCGTAGCATTCATCTGACAATTTTTCGTTTGTGACCCAACAGTTTTGCTGTTGAAAGTCAAAATAAGTAGTGTCAGCTGTTGTGCACCATCAGTAGAGACCTCCTCACATCTTAAACACATCAAAACAAAAATCACAGAATGATCCAAAAACACAAACTTGTTGAAGGAGTGAAACAATTTATGTCCTTGTCGGATCAGCCGGTCGCAGCTTTAGTCCTGAGTGTGTGTGTCTACAGTTCAGTGGCAGGGCCCCATTCAAAGTCATCCTCCTCCTCATCCTCTTCATCGTCGGAGCTGTCACTTCCTCGAATCTGAGTGCGTCTGAACTGGACCGCCTGGTGGTGATGTGCCAGCCTGGGAGAGATGGAAGGACCACTTAAAATCAACTGTCTGGGACATATATGACATAGGACAGGAATAAAACCGCACTCTTCCCATTGCTGAATATACGAGGTCAAAACATGGAAGATGCGACTAACATGCAAGCTAGCTTTTCAAGTTCATCTCATTATTATTTTGATTTGTTGATATGCTGCTATATTGTTTAAATAAGCTGTAAAATGAAATGTATGCACCAGAAGACTTACACAATGAACTGCGGGCCTTTCTTTTCCTCGACATGCGCCTGTGGCTCTGCTGCCTGAGTCTGTGTGAGAGGAGAACAAAACAACCTGATCACAGTCGAGGAAAACGCCACTTCGACTCATTACCATACATTAGTGTGTAAAATAAACAGAATCTAAAAATACTGGCTCAGATATTTTCATTTTTTAACTACAATTTCAGATCTGCTTCAAAGTCAGCTGATTATGATAATAATGACATGTAGGTGTAAGAAGGAGCAGAGACCTGCTGTAACTTCTCCTCGATGGTCGACAGACTGGCAGGGTGGAAACTCTCGCTGTCTGAGGGCTCGTTCACCGCGTACCGACTGGAGGGATCAGGAGGTCTGAAGTCCGGCGGTCCATCTGACGGCGTGGTGGGTGCCACCACATCGCCGGCACTGAAGTCTGAGTCCGAGAAGCTGCGCTGGGCGGGATCCTCCTCCTCTGCGGCGCTGCCATGCGGGCTGTCAGATCCCCGGCGGAGCGACCTGGGCTCGGGGACGTGCATGAGCGGCGGGATTTCTCTTTCGCCGCGGTCCTCGGGTTCCATGGCCGGCTCAGAAGATCGAGCTAAAGCGGCTCCCATCCTCCGGGACTCTTCGATGCGGCGGGCTATGTCCTGGCCTGGGTAGGACTCCTCCAGCTCCTCATTGTCGGTGTAAGCCTCCCCGTCGGTGAAGGCCTCTCCGTCGGTGTCCTCCAGGTCACTGGCAGCGCTGAGGTAGTCCGTCTGGGTTTGGTCCAGAGCGTCTAAATCCTGCTCTCCACCACTCTCCAGCTGGATCCACAGAGACAAATAATGGCATATTAGTTGGAGAGATTTATCATATTCTTCATAAATTAAAAAAAAAAAAGTTATTCAAATTATGTCACATAATATTGTACTGAATGCAATGCCAGGTGGGGAACTTTCAAAAAAACAACGTCTGCAGTTCAAAAGTTAGCAGCATTGTTGTATTTCATTTTAAATTTGGTGGAGTTGCATTTGCACTTGTTTTTCTGAACAAGTCTCTATGTCCCAGTTATTTTCTTGAACTCTGTATCCTGAGCTGAATTTGTATTCACTTGAGGATTTCAACTGTAGACAGCATAGAGGTCCAACCTGCCCGTGCACTCCTTTACATGTTTATACTGTAAATGTTTATTGTACCCACAATTTTTATTTTATTTCATAATCACTGCGTGTAAATGTCTGTGTGTTACAAGTGTTTGACAAGCTGAGAGACCTTGTCCGTGATTGACCATGATGAGGATCACAAAGCTCTAATTCTTTGTTTTGTTGTGTCGTTTTATATATATATATATATATATATATATATATATATATATATATATACACACACACATATATATACATATATATACATATATATATATATATATATATATATATATATATATATATATATATATATATATATATATATATATATATATATATATATATGTATATAGCATCAACACCATATGAGTTATGGTTATACTGAGAAATAAGTACACATGTATTCTTACAACAAAGTATAGAGTTGATAACTTATTCTAGTTCTGTGAGAGGGTGTGTGTGTGTGTGTGTGTGTGTGTGTGTGTGTGTGTGTGTTTTGGGCCATACCGTGACTTCAGACACCCAGACAGGTTTGGACTGCTGGTGGCGGATCTTATCCTTGAGAGTCTTATACCAAGCACTGGAGCCGGGCTGTAGGTCGACGCGAGCTGGAGGGGAGAGTGAAATTAACAGTGTCAACACAACAGACCTGCAATTCATGACAACTTAAATACGTAAAAACAGCTTGACAACCATCTACACTGTGTGCTAAGGTGTAACATTGTGCTGCAGACTTTGCTGAAGCAGGTTTTACCTGAGAAGAGGTGGCTGCAGTGTTTCCTCATCTTGAGGGCCTGTGAATAGAGGCGTCTGGAGCTCTTGTTGGATTTGGGGTCGTACTCCTGCCTCATGGCCTTGACGTCCTTCCGGCTGTGCGGATCTAAGAAAATCACCATGGGGTGGTACTGGATGTAGTTGAGCCTCTCCACTGCAGTTGGAGTGATGTCCAGCAGGGGGTGCTTGTCCTTAGCAGAGAGAGAGAGAGCAAGAGAGAGAGAGAGAGTTAAGAAAGAAAAAGGAAAATAAACAACATGCACAGAAAACAGGACTTTATGACATTATGAAAGAGTGAATAGGAAGTGTTGACACTGCTCACCTTCTCTGCTATCTTCCTCACAGTGTCCAGTTTGATGACGGTGGAGGCACTGTCTCCTCCTCCACTGCGAGCAACCATCTCTGTGGCCATGCAGCGGGGGAAAATATGATTCACGTGCGTACAGGAGGTCAGAAGAACGAGCGCAAAGAAATGCAAAACGTTTTATTTCCATATCAGAAGATCAGAAAATGTGAAAAGCAGGACACCAACCTGCCACCTCATATTCCATCGGCATTTCTCTGGCCAGCTTCTCCATGGCGATGTCATTAAGAGGACCCAGAATGACGATGGGTCGCTTAAAATTAGCTGGACAAACAAAGAATTCACTGTGTTAAAAAAAACTAGTTTGACAGGTCGGGGACTATTCACTGAATGCATAGACAACTGTGTGTGTTTGAATGTGAACAAAACTCTCCCACCTTCCCTGAGCAGGACTCTCTCGTAGGCCGGGAACTTTCCCTGAATGGTGAGCTGCAACAGGTCGTCACGGGTCCTTCTGTCACTCTTTTCACTCTTTTTATTCCCTCGGAGCCCCCGAAGCTTCCAGAATTCAGCTCTGGGGCCCGAGACTTGCCTCTCTCCGCTGGGCCGCTGCGCCTGCTCCAGGCGGGCCAGTTTCTCCGCTCTGCAGGACACGGAGACACACTGCTTAACCGAACTGTGGCTGCTGGGTAGGGTTCATAGGTCATTTGAGCCTCCTCCTCCCTCACTTTTCTTGGTTGGGGATGGTGCCTTTGTCCATTTCGCGCAGGTCGTTCCCCATGCGGATGGCCAGCCAGTTGCCGATCTTCCCGCGGTGCATTGTGTCCACCACCCTGAACACCTCCCCTCTCGTGAAGCCCAGGTCGATGGGGCCCTCCGGCTCACGGTCATAGTGGGTACGGATGTAGAAATTGTCTCCAAGGTTGGACTTTATGATCTTCTTATAAACTTAACAGAGGAAACAACAGGTTTGTCAAAAGGTTGAAATAAACGGCATCAGTAAGTCATGCGATCTGCCCCCCCATGAGCCCACTTACGATCCATCTTGTTCTGTGTGCGGATTTCCACCTGACTTCCTGTCCTCACCTGGAGGAGGAATTGGGCGGCTTCTTCTCGTGTGAAATGGCCAAAATCAACATTATTTACCTAAACAGAACAGAAGCAAGTTTGCCACATGCGGACACGTAAAAATAGATATTTCCCCTTTATAGCGCTCTCAATAAGCATCAGTAGAAAATGTACAGGGTCAGTTTTTACAATACTTTTTAAAGTCAATGAAGTTAAAGTTTCACATGATTTTGTTCCATGTATTTGTAAATTCTCTTGGAAAACTGTAAAAGTGATTAAAGTATTTCATGATCTAAAGCTTAAAATTTGTCTCAAAGGGATATTTTTCCTCAGAGGTGGTCCGGTCCTCTCAGCATGCTTCATTCAGCCTTTTAGTGTGAATAAATCCAGTGGCCTGAATCTTTTCAGGTGGCCTGGTGCACTAACTTCTTGCTTTTCAAGGGCAAAAGAACGCAAACCAATTATATTAAATATGATCACTGACATGATAAAAGGTTCACATGTGATCAAGTATAAAGTATGGGGGGGTTTTGTGTTTAATGCAGTTTTGTTCACTGTGTTTATATTGGCATTTTAACTGTCAGAGAACTGAACAGAGAAAATAGTTGTCTGTTTATTATAAACTAAGCGAGAGACGAAAAAAAGATTGACTTCAACAGCCTTTTGTTGTGTCTTGTTTGTTTGCTTTGCTGTGTAGTTTTACTGTGAATATGTTCGAACTTCAAAGTTAAATAATTTCTTCATTCTTGAACAAAATGATGGTCGCGATGCATGGCAGTACTGTGGTTGTGTTCTTTATAGCTACCGTGAGTTTCAAGCTTGTAACAATGTGAAGAGACAGAACAGAGGATTTGGAACCATTAAAAGAGACCATTGCAATGAACAAATTTCTTTATTTGTGTTAGGCACCGATTAAATGTGCTGTAATCCTGACACTGGTCATCAGGCTCATATATAAACCCTCTGGACCTGAAGCTGAACATCTACACTCAAAGATGATTGTCTCTTCTTAAAACTGCTGTGGTGTTACATGGTGCCAAAATGCAGAAATCTGACTCCTCCCAGTTTTCCCCTAACTAAAATAAAGAGCCTTCAGTGATACACGCCACCCGTTTCTATAAGCCAAACTCAATATTCAGAGGCGATCTCCACTGCTCCTGATCTCAACCATGAAAACACATCATGTCACCTGCATGATCTGGTCCCCCTCTTTCATTCTCTGTTCGTACGCGGGGCTGTTGGGCTGAACTCCACCCACAAAGATACCGACGTCGTTGCCTCCCACCAGTCTCAGGCCCAGGTTACGCTCCTTTACAAACGATACTGTGCGCAAATCAGAGCTGTATCTGTGAACCACAGGAAAGGAGAAGAACCAAAGTAGGCAAATAACTGAAGCTAACCGGCTCAAAATAAACATTCCCATCGATAAAGGAGACGCTACTCACCCTGGATTTGGTGAGGGATAGGAATCGGGAGGGAGGGAATAGATGGGTTCTTCTGTGGGCTTGTCTGAGAGATACAAAGGAACAGTGAGACTCGAATCTGGTGCGCCCATAATTAATGACTCCAAAACTGAATTACTCATTCTTCAGACGTTCAGATTTAGCATTTCTGCTTTACAAATCCAAATAGTAACCAAAAACACATTTCTAGATTTCTGTAAGTGAGGGATTTGGTGCTGAGTCTTACTGTAGACTGGCGGGTTGTTGATCACTGAAATGCCCGACCTGCCTGTGGCGGTTCCGTTCGCCGGACGGGCAACTCTGTGAGGGCGAGAGATCAAAATTATCGTCTGCAGAACATGTGAGCATCTGTTCAATAATTTCTCTGAATGCTTGCTTTCGTTGAATGATAAGGCGAATAACTTCCTGCGGCTGTACCTCCGTCGACTGTCCTCGCGCTCTGAGCTCCCGGACCGCCGGAGGTGTGAAAGCTCGTCGGACTCGGAGGAGTCTGAAAAAAACGAGACAGCAGAGACCGAGGTCAGGACCTCTTCTACTCTTTTTAATCTTCAGCAAATACAAGATGAGGATGGGTGTGAGACACAGGAGCCAACTGACCATCAGGAGGCGGTTTGACGGGAGACGGGGCGCGGCGAGGAGCCTCATGCTTGAAGTTGGCTGAAGGAAGTTTCTCAGGCAGGACTCTGCCAGGAGCACGTTAAAAAAAACCAATTCAAAGTTATTACTATTCACTTTTTCTGATGATCATGAAAAAATAAACCAGAAAAGAAAACAAAAGCATCAAAAAGAGTAACAAGAACAGTAAAAACTAGACCAGACCAAACTAGATCACACAGAACACAATTCCTGTTTATGAGCACAAAGTACAGAAATCTGGTGAAAACTAATAAGAGACACATTAAAAGTGGTGTGATGGTGTCAAAGTACAGAAAACAAATTAAAAAACAGAACAAAACAGAACAAACATGTTTCATGAACAGCTTTCCAAAACTCATAAATAAAGGTGAGTAAGATGAGAGAGTATAACTACAGTAAGATCACACCACACTGATATGTGTGTTTACAGACTGCTGTAGTACAGACAATAAAACACACAAATAAAACTAAAAGCAGGCATCAAGACAGAGAAGCTAATGAATAATGTCCAGAAAAATATCTGATGCATCATAACTACATTTATGATCATTTAAAGAGTTGTTTTAGACCAAAGAAACAAATGTAGGTATGAGTCAATGGAAAACAATAGAATGATATTTAAAGACTTTTCAAGGTGTTCTGGCAGTCTGATAAGACCTAATAATAAAATTAACCCAACTTTGCCAACATTTCAATTCCTGAGGTAATGTTACCAATGTAATCATGACTTATTGAAGTTATTTATGAAGTGCATCATCTCTTTAAGGACTGATATTGATCAACAGGAATGAGTTTTTTATTTTTGCTCCTGCTGGCACCACCTGACCAGTCATCTCGCCTGAAAAATATGGTTTAGCATTATAAATACAGGATGAATTACTGGATAATATTCTGAAACACTAGCTATGTGAGCACTCAGTATTCACTCCTGGCTGTGCAGTCTGAACGGATGGCCTTGTGAAATGTGTCATGTTGTTTTCTTCTGTCAGCAGTTCAAATTTGATGTGATGCAATTGTTAGAGGAAGTCCAATCATGTGCGCCACAGTGCACAAAGCACGTCTGTCGAGCAGATAAACCAGTCGAACCTCCAGAGTGAAACTGTAACTTGCAAGATCACACATCTCTCTCTCTTTCACTTTTCAGTGATCTCAGCCTTCCAGGTCACACCAACAGGAAAACTGCATATTTAAGAGTTTTGTTTCATGTCTCTACTAATCTGAAGGGAGATTAAACTTGTCTATTTCTTGTCTGACATACTTTGACTGTATTAGAGGCTGCAAACTGGACGTGTCTCACCTGTATCTGTTTCTGGACGTGTTGGATGGCGCGCTGTCGGTGGACTCTCTACGGGGGACAGAAGCGTAGCTGGCCTCTGATTCAGACCCGGAGCGAGCTGTGAAGCCAGCGAATCAAAGCTGTCATTTTAAGTCAATCGCACACATCAGCATGGCAAAAACAAAACAACTAAACTAAACAAAAAAAGAAAACAACAAAAGCCTGAAGTTCAAGCGTACAGTGTATGAGTATTTTTTGTGTTCATGACTTTAAGATATCTAATTTTTTTTATAAATACAAATGAGCAGTCTTGACACGCTACACTATTTTATAGAAGGTCCTTTAGATGACGTTAGTAATAAAACAAGCTATTTTCTAGACCAGCTCTTTAAAATCCAGTTCCTTATCTCCCTTTTGTCATTTTTAGTTATCAGTATGAACACAATGGTTTGCACTTTATATATAATACATAGGTTGAAAAATTAAATATGCTAAGATCACACATATCTAATTATTTATAGATTCACCAATATGAAATGATTATTAAACTCTGTTGGTACATCAAATGCTATAATAAGTAACACTACAACCCAGCAATAGTATATAATTTATAGAAAAAACACTCTGAAAATAAATATTAGAAATATGTTTGACAGAGAAATAAATTATTGTCTACTGAACTTGTTTTCTTGTGAGTTTCATGAGAAGTGTGGAGCAGAAGTGAATCTATACATTACAAATTTGACAAATCCTACATTTAGCAACATCTACGTCAGTGTTTGACATCTACTTAACCATGTTCTACGTAGCAGTCAATGATTAATCAACATTTCTAGGAAATTGGAAAAAAATACAGAAGCCACCAAAAAGTCTGTAATAACGGATGAAGAGCATTTTGGGACGTATGTTCATCATGATGATGAAAAACGAACAGCCACACGAGCGGACTTATTGTGCGTACTCACACACACCTTTCTGAGGGGTGCTGCTGGCGGCGCTCCGCCGTGGCGGGTCCAGCTGTGGCTGTAGGGAAACATCTGGCAGGACTCTGCAAGAGACGAGAGGGAGGTGGGAGTGAGGGAGGAGGAAGATAACAAATCTCAGTTACGTTTGGCGAGGGGGGACCAGTGGCTATTATGATGTTCATTAATGAGAGGATGAAATTGAAATGATCAATATTCACCTTTTTATCTGAGGGCAGCTCTCTCTCTCTCTCTCTCTCTCTGATGATAAACTGCATTGCGATCGACTCAAACTACCCGTTTTAAAAGACGAGTTTTGCAGTTACTTCATCACGTTGAAGTTTTTATACACGCTCTATTGGACATGCAGGACTGCTGGATGAGCTATTCTGCAGATGTTTGACTTGAATACAGCTGCTTTGTTGAGAAGTATCCTCTGTTTAATCAACACTTACAGGGACACGTTCAATGAAAGTCACTTTTATTTCATTGGTCAACAAAATGTTCAGCACACTTGATATACAGTCAACACAAATCAAGCAGAAACAAAAGAAAAAAAAGAGACTAAAACAAATTGTACTCAAGACACAAAAGAAGAGTAAAATCAACAAAAGCCACAAATGATTAAGGGGTAAGTTTTTGTTTTAAAATCAGGCAAAAACACACGATTATCTATATGATAAGAGAGAGCGCCGAGTGGTCAGCTCACAGTCCGGTCCGTGAGATCTCGTAGCGTTTCAGGTAGGGGGTGGGGTGTAGAGACGGGGGCGGGCCTTCATCTGTACCTGTATCTGCTGAGAGAGTCCTGACTGTACGTAGTGCTTTGCCTCACAGGAGGCGAAGTGACGCTGTCCGACTCCGAATCAGAATCTGAGGACACACACAGAATTTCAACTGTTACGCACCTGTGGCTTTAAAGCCACAGCGAATTGTTTTTATTATTGTTATGCTAGAATACAAAACACAAAAAATAATGAAGGATAACTGACAGACTTCTGCCCACAAGTGTTTGTTTTGTTAAAGTAAATTATGCCTTAAATATATTATCTTAAAAGGCCAAATAAAAAAAAAGATTTAGATTGTTTTTTTACCTGAAGTACTATCACATTTATTTTCAGGAGAGATTAATTCATCACATGCATCACTGAAACTGCTCGAGCAACTCACACGTCAGAAACTTTAAAATGTTCCCTCTAAAGTTATAAAGACATTTAAGGCAAACTTTAAATATAATAAACATGAAAGGCACATTCACAGACAAATACAGTCCCTTGTGATTAAAGAGATTTCTTTTTTTGCAGTAGTGTTCATGAAGCGTTTCTTCTAAGAGCTATCAGACATGTTCTGCTGTCACTTCAGTCTTATTTGACTTCTGACACTGGCTTGACAGCAAACATTTGAAGATCAAGTAAATATTGTCAAAGAGGCCAAACGAGAGCTTAAGTTTCAGTGTGTGTGTGTGTGTGTGTGTGTGTGTGTGTGTGTGTGTGTGTGTGTGTGTGTGTGTGTGTGTGTGTGTGTGTGTGTGTGTACACACTGACCTTGGCGTCCGACTCTGACAGGTGAATTAACCCTCCTTGGTGGCTCCTGGCGAACAGGGATGGGGGAGGATCTCAGCCCTGAGTGGGAGAGGTCAGGAAGGACTCTGCAGAGAGAAATGTTATCACAAGTCAGTCAGGGACGATGTCCCGGGGTCGAAGGTCACAGAAGTTCATGAAAATGCTGAAAAACATTCAGTTTTCTTAGCATCCCCACGTCGAATCTGAGAATCTTAACATTTTTGTTGTATAAAAGATAATTTCTGACGGAGAGTTTAACATCAAAGGTTGGTGAAGGGATGTGCGCACCGGTATCTGTCAGAGCGGGGGCTTTCGCGGCGTGGAGGCGGGGAGGCGCTGCGGTCCGAGTCCGACTCCGACACGGGCCTGCGGGGCCGTGAGGCGGAGGAGGAGGAGCGAGGAGCGGTCCAGTTGTGGTGGACTGGAGAGGACCTGGGATTGGGGAGGGTGGTCAAACCCGGCAGAGGTCTGCATTGAAAAACACCACACCAAAATTAATGCTTTCTTGTACTTACGGTATACTTCTAATATTTTTTTTTAATTTATGAAGCAAAACAACATATTTTTTAATTTATGAAAAAATAATCTAAATCATGAAACGTTTTGATATGCAGGCATGAATTATAATGGGAAATTACACATTAATAAAGAAATCTGAGCTATTAAAGTACCAATAATGGGTCTACATGTATTAGAAATAATGATGTAGTAGTTACTATGAACAGAAATCCTACAAAATGTGTGTTTTAACTAAATTTTAAAGTGGAATATGGTTTTCAATCTTATTTCTATATTTAATTTCATATTTGGGATTTGTTATCGACACATGTAATGTAAACATTTTGGATGTCTTCACCGTCATCCAGTAAAACTCACTTGTATTTGCTGGAATGATCCCTGGAGTCCGAATTGACGGTGTCTCTCCTGACGGGCGAAGCACTGCGGTCAGACTCTGAATCAGACGGAGCTGAAGAAACGAGAAACGAGAAGCCAGAGTTATAAACGGAACCCTCTACACTGATTTGTTTAATGAAGCTGCTGTGGTTAATGTCTTAGACTTCATTGATTCTGACCTCTGCGGGACGGATAGCTTCTGGTGGCGAGCGGCCGAGGCAAGGTGGAGCGCACAGGAGAAGGATCCCGAGACTTGGGTGGTGGCGGATCGGCTCTTGTTCTAGGGTGACAGATATACATTTTTTTTTTCAGATTAATTTTGCATTAGAAACCCCCCACAAGTACTGTGGTTTTCCTCTGGGTCTGTACCTGCGAGTTCGTTTCTCTCTGTTGGGCTGACGTGACGTCCGGTGAGCGGGGCCGTCATCATCGATGTCTGAAATGTCTGTCAGGACAAATTAAACAACGATTAGATAATCCTGGATGGTTTTTTCTCCTTGATGTCTTTATTTACTCCACCACCCTCCACCTCAGTGGACGAGACTCGCTCACCCTCCAGCTCCGAGCTGCTGTCCCTGCGCCGCTCGTCCTCACTGTTACGAGGACTGTCTTCCACCTCTGGGATGCTGACCAGGAACTTACGGTCGTCCCTGAGGACCGTCATGGTCAGTTTGCCCCTGCTTTTCTCCACCAGGTGCTTGGTCTCCAGCAGGGACAAGTTCTCCGTCGTCATACCATTGATCTGCTCACACGGGTGAAATGATTCAACACACAAGCTGGGGCTTACTTTAATGTCTTGGCAGCATGAGGAGAAGTTTTCACCTTGAGGATGAGGTCTCCCTCCTGCAGCGTCCCCTCCTTAGCAGCCAGACCTGTTTCTGTCATGTGTTTGATGAAGATCTGACTGCCGAGCTTCAATCCGTACTCTGAAAAAGAGAAAAACGAGAAATGACAATATTATATTCTTGCTGTATAAAGAGTTTCTGAACTCTAATCTTTAGTCTATTGCTCTGCAGAGCATTCAGAAAGATTTGTTGGAATTGCAGAATATTTCTCTCTGCGGTCTGAAGTCTCACCGTCATTGATTTTCTTTTTAACCAGAGTCGTTTTCAAAGGTTTGTCTGCAAAGTTGTTGTGTGGCAGCCGTTTGTAACCCGATGACAGCAGCGGCAGTGTGTTTCCGTGCCCGTTGCGGTCGGGCGAGGCGCTGCGGGCTCGGTAACGATAGCGGTCTCGGTTGTCGCTGCCATCAGAGTAGCGCCGTGCTCGTCTGGGAGGGTCGTAGTCCAGCAGATTGGAGTGAGACGCCGCCCGGGATGGCCTGCTGGTAGTTGCTGGGATCTGGATCTTTCGAGGGCGCTTTACTGTCTGCAGGAGACAAAAGTGGACAGGAGTTTGAAAAGACGGTTTGAAAAAACACTAACCATTTCATCTGGTGCTTTCCACTTACTATGTTTGCATTCTTGCCACATGTCTTGAGGGTCTGAATAGTGTAATTAGAGTGGACGTTCTCCATAGACACTCCATTAACCATGACGATTTGGTCTTTGGTGCTGAAAGACAAACAAAACATGTGACTCTAAGTGGACAGACACGCCTTCAGGGTGAATGTAGATCTGTACACAGACAGGTGGTCATGTGTCTATTTTGCATGCATATAGGAACTTTTTTCTACTGTTCAAATAAAAACAGTTATTTAGCTTACAAGAGGCGTCCCATGGCTGGTCCATTTGGCAGAACGTCCGACACCACCACAGCCGTGTCCCCGTTCTCCAGGCTCGGCTTGTCCTTTCCTCCAGATATGGCAAAACCAAATCCCAGTTTGGGATCCTGCCAGGTCAAGATTAAAAAAAAGAGAGAGAGAGAGAGAGAGAGAGAAATGAGACAGAGAAAATGATAAGTGGCGTGTTAATGGGAAGGAAAGAATGCAGGAAGGAAGGTGGGCAGCGGTAGGTATGAGCACATGCTGGAGATACGGAGGATAGATAGAGGAGGACGGAGCACATTCCACTGGCGCTCACTACGAGGCCGGAGACGAAGAGCCGGCTGGAGCCGTGGGGTGCAGCAGGGTGTGTCACTCTGAATTCCTGTCACCGTCTGGGCTATGAAACTAAAGAGTGCAAAGCGTGGTCTGGCTCAGCCCGGGAAAGTCATTCACAGAGCCTCCAGAAACTCCCGCTGTACTCCGCTTCCACTCATGCAGCCACAAACTGAACTACAGAAACCCACCAAGATGATTTAGACTGAATACTGACTGTAACGCAGTTCGCTGTTAATTTCATTCTGATTTTAAAGTGGAAAATTAAAAAAATGAATAAAATAAAAACAAAATAGTGTTCACTTACTTTGGATAGAGTTATTGTGTGTTGCTCCCATATCGTTAGCTCCTCCATTCCTGGTTTCTGGAACGAAAAAAAAATAAAAAATACACAGACCAAGAAAATGTGAGAAAAATTGTTGAGTAAATAAAAATCTTAAGTCAAAAATACAGAATATTAATCAATCCTGTCACATCAAGTGGTTCCTCACGAGAGTGACAGCTGAGCGCGAGTGGAGCAGGTAAAGTCTAGGTGTATGGCGTTGGACCTGATCGCAGCGTGCTCGCACCTGTCTGGAGCCTGCTGGACCGGTATGGAGGAGGGGCCACCTGTCCTACGTCTACACGCTCCTATAACTTCAAGCTGCTGACAACACATAACATCTGGAGACGGTTCGCTGAGCGAACACCCACAAAAACAACATATAGACCTGTGAGTGAAGATCACTGTTGTCCTTGCTTTAAGTCACTTTGCACGCTCCAACTTGATTATATAGGTTGTTTCTTTTCCCCTAAAGACAACTGAAAAGTTTAAAGAGTGATTAGTTAATGTTGCTGATTAACTAAGAAGTTTCAGTGGAGGCGGTTTGTCCTGTAACACATTGCCTGAACTACACAGACGGTAAGACGCAAACAGCCGCAGAGGAATCAGTCAACCGAGGGGGAAGTTGGTAAAACCATAAAGCATTTATTGATCGTCAGGTTCTCAGAAAACTGCTCCATTTTTGTTTCTTGTTTTATTCATCACAGTTCTACATTTCCACCCAGCGCTTTCTGTTGTGAAAGATTTACATAGAGGCCTCAAGAACACGCCCCGGTCCCTGCTGGCCGCGCTGGCGAGGCCACATGCCTCTCGTGATTTCCATTTTCCACATACTCGATCTCAACAGAATAAAAAACAAGGGTCCTCCAGATTGAGAAGTAATGCAGGAACAAGTAAAGCCAGAAACTCGTCTGGGAGGGCTGAATCGCAGCGGCCATCAGCGTCGCCAGCAGGTAGAACTGTGTTTGAAAACTACTGAAGCACACGCAGGTTCCACGACGACGTGTATCTGCACCCACAGTGAAACAGACGGATCAAATATTCTACTCACTGATTCCTACTAGCATCCTGTCAAAGGTTCTCTAAATTCACCCGAATGGAAAGTTATTCCATTATAATTTGGCACCTTAGCAAAGGCTAATATGTACAACCTCAAACTCATACAATATAAGATCAATGTAAGCAGCTTAAGATAAGTTCGATAATGTAAAAACACAAGCACATTCAAAAGCACATTACAATAAAGTGGGTTAGTCGAACAAGGCAAGTTCGGGGGCGGAGCAAATTCCCAACAACACAACCACCACCCGGAAGAAGATAGAGCATTTAACCCAGAATGCATCTGAAGACGGTGGCAATTCAATTAGATTTTTTGTTAGATTGTAATTCGACTCTAAGTATGGCAAGAAGAACACATTTAAGCCTAATAAGTAAATCTGTTTGACAGTCATCTTCATATATGAGATTACTAAAGTCAGACAAAAGGCCCCACCCTCCCCAGACCCCCAGTGGCCCCGTGCACTGGCACTGACAGCTAGATCAGCCAACACGAGCAAGCGAGGTGCAGACAAGGCGGATAAATTAACCTTACAGGTGAGGGACGCTCACGGTGCAGCTGCACAGTAGGAAACCCGCAGTGAGTTCATTTGACCGAGTTAATCATAAACCTGAATACGAAATAGTCGCTGACCCGATTGTTCAAACACAGGCTTTCCGAGGGAGAAGCTCCCATTTTGATCTTAAGCTTTAATCATACCTGACACTGACACCTCAGGCTATTACAACTTGGAAGTGCAGTTTCCGAGCGTTTTCTTCCAGCTGCAGGCTAGAGTGAAACGAGGAGGCGACTGAGTGGTTCACGTGTGTCAGTTTACAAACAGGTGGCTGAAAGGGTGTCAGTGATCAAACAGAGGCTTATTTAAACAACCTTTCAAGCATGTATACAAGTTGAACGTGGAGAACAAATCAGGATTAGTTAAAGTAATCATCAAATTGTCTTGCTGACAATGTCTCACCAAGTCTAAAATTTACGTGGTTTTTATAAGGACAAAATCTAGTTTCTTGGACTCTGTAACAAAATCAGTCAAGCAACAGCACAGCAGCAGAGTTAAAATTAAAGATACAATGTGCAAGAAATGAAAATCCAGATGTCTGCAGGTCTTTCTGACCTTCTGCAGTGCTGCACCATCACCTCTAACACCTCCATCCTCTGTCCACCTCAGACAGTGAACTGTTGTTTCTACAGGCCTGCTGCTCAGACCCTGGGAGGACCTCACAGCTGCGACTCTGCTGGGCTTCTCCCTCTCCACTCACCATTTGGTCTTTGAATCTTACTTCCATTTTCCCACTGGGATTTCTCCCCAGAACAAAACACCTGTGGGCCACAGCGTTGAGTGAACAGGCAGCTCTTTATGTTCCATATGACACCGGCGGCGGCAGCGGCAGCGAACAATCACAGATCCGCAGTTATCCAACTCAAGTTACTCCCTCCTCTGACCGGCTGAGGGTGGACGGCGGCTGCTGCCCAGCAGAAACTTGATCCTGCTGCTGAAATTATTTGTAATATGACCATCTGCGGTGTCTCTCTCTCAGCAGGAAGACAAGGGGGGTGGGGGGAGCACCTCACCTGGAGATCACTCCTCCCCCATCAACCTTTGCCCACTCTCAGTCAGTCTCCAGTGCCCCTAAATGAAGGTGGATTTAAGGTGGAGCTGCTCTGTTGTTAAAGCCACACAGACAGACATAAGACCAGCAAAGTGCCTTAAATGAGACGGCGCTGCGCCGCAGCATCAATGGAAAGTTACTCTTTTTCCATAACATTCGATTATCTTATTATTGCTCAGGCCGAAAGAAGTGGCATGACATGAAATACAAAGTGCAGCCTCGTCTACTGATTGTTGTTCTGTACTTTCAGCCGTCATGACTACACAGCAACACACACGATTAGACTGCTGACACCAAAAACAACCCGTCAATATTGCAGCAGTCTGATATTTACTTTTAATAAAGCATTAACCAGCCAATGTTTGACCGATTTTGAGACAGTTTCATTTGTGCTTCACCCAATTGAGTATTTGAATGGTCACCAGGGCGCATCAACGGAAACCACCGACTTTTAAATGTAGCTACAATAAAACTGTGTGATGAGAACTAAAACATGTGAATATTACTTCCTGGCTTCTGTGAGGGAAAATAGGAACTATAAGTTAATCATGTTCAGTCCAAATATATAACATAACATCATGGGATGTCGAGCATGCAGGAAACCTTCCACTTACAGGCACCACGAGCAGAGGCGGAGGCGGCTCGGGGGGCATCGAGCCAAAATGCTTCAGCAGTTTAATCCGCTGTGTCAGATTCATGACGGTAACAGTTCTGCGTTCTCCTTCTCCCAAAGTAAAGAGGCCTGCTGGGGGTCAGTGAGTGACCTTCTGTTTATCTCTCAGACAGACATCAGCACTGATGCACATCTGCAAGTTCCCGAAAAGAAACGAAAAGACAAGCTTCCACAGCAAAAACTGTAAAAAAAAATTCTGATTACAGTCCGGGAAAGCCCACGGTCACTCCGTCGCCTCCAGCCGACGAGTCACAAGTGCGTCTCTCCAGTCTGTATCTTCGGCTTTTCCCTTGGTGAGGAAGTCAAACAGATCCATTTGCTGCCACTGTCAGTGGTATGCGAGGTTAACTTTCCCACCAGGCAGCAGTGGGTCCCGGGCCGCTGGCTGAGTTTCAGTCTGCTGGGTGCTATGGTTACGGCGGAGGAATGAGAGCGCCGGGCTGTTAATAATTGATGGGGTGTTTGCTACACTACAGCTTCTCTAACCCCGAGTAAAGTTTGCCGGGCTCCTACTGAGGCCCCGCCGAGTCTCAGGACGGTCAGATGGCACGTCCGCTTCAGGATCGTCCACAACGCACGCCGCGGAGCAAGGGCGAGTCTGCCTGTCAGTGTCCTGCTGCCTCGACGCTGCAGTCACAGAGATCTGTAGTCAAATGATTCAGAGGGAGGGGCAGTTTGTGTACCTAAAGAGTGGACAGAAACTAAAGTGTTCACTCCCTCCACCACAGGACCGACGACCATTTACGATCCAAACGGAACATGAACAGATTTCTTAAACCCAGTTTCCTTTTCAGCAAGAAATCTTTCAGAAAGGCTGCGTTTTGCAATCTGAGATGTAGAATCCATTCATCCTCGATATCACTTCATCCAGCCTCAGGCCGCAGAGCGCTGCAGCTTATCCCACGAGGGACACGCTGAAGAACACACCAGTCCATCACAGGCCAATGGCACACACTCATACTCATATCTACAGGAAATTTAGACTCATCAATTAGCCTCAAACTTTTCTTTATGGATAGTGAGAGGAAACAAGAGCACCTACACATCCACAGAGAAATCCTGAAAACTCCACACAGAAAAGCCTCCAAAAGGCGTCGAACATCTCAACAAAACGAAAGATTATACGATTATACATGACGTAAAAAACACACATCACGCCCTGCTTATGTGACCCATCCAGCATCTTTTGCTGCAGGTAAATAATGTTGAGTTTCTGAGCACAGCTTGGATAGATTCCATAAAAGTTCCTACAAAGTCGACTGAGAACAGCTTTGTGGGTTTTTGTTTTTCGTCAGTACATTAAAGGTCTCTCTATTAATTCAGTTCAAATGGATATTTGTATATGTACTTTACATTTCTTTGCATATCTGGATGACACAAATGAGTCTGCACACCCACTAGGACATTATTTTAACTCATCACGAGAGTGACCTGTGCTTTATTTAATTCTTTAATTTCACACAGACAACACAACCAACAGTTTCTGTATGCTAGCAGACATCTATTTTAAAGTGTCTTAATTGTGCTGTCTTTACTATAAGATTATAAAAGTTCGGTGTTTTTTTAGACAGAAATAAAAAGACGGGGTAGAATTTTATCTACAATTCATTGTTGTGTAGATACAAACAACGTCAATTGTTTGACAACCAGAGGGAGCCCCGCAGCAGCTGTGAGGTCCCGCCTGGGTTCAGCCAGGTACAGAGGCCATGTCATTATTAATTAATCCCAAGAAAACAGGGCATGGTCTCCAACTACGACACTTACGGAGTGCAAACACTCCGCTGAGGTGTGTCTCTGCTGCGAAGGTAAATAATCACTCACTGATGCCAAAGAAAGACTCTCTGTGTTCCGCAGCAGCAGCAGCAGCTGCTCAGCTCCTCCTGTCGGCCGCCTCAAATGCAAACTGCCAATGGTATTACAATGTGTGACAGTTTTAGAATGTGTGACAGTTTTAGAATGACACTCTCCTCCACTTTAATGTTCATTAATGACTGAAGGGGGCGCAGATCCTTTGACAGATTTGAAAACGCAGCATTTAGAGGGGAAGGAGTGTATATGAGTCTGAGTAGTGGAGCTTCTGAGTGTAAACAAGGAGCTTTGCAGGACAAATACTCCAGAGGCCACAGAGTGGCTGTAATTATACAGATCAGAGGTTTGCAGTTTCCGCTCACGGTGTGTTGATTTGCTCAACGCACACGCCCACACTCACTTTATGGCGACCGGGACGACTTCTCCACAGTCGCCTTCACTCTGGTTACACAACTCAGGTTTTCTCGTTTGGGCCTTTCTCTGAATCAGACTTTAAAATAGTAGTTTTCAAAGTGTGGGTCGGGCCTCCCACGTCAGGGAAAGAAAGGTCTACTGTAGGTGTAACAGGGGCAAATGGAATTCACAAAATCAGCTTCAGTGAGAAACCATCAGCTTTTGTGACAGCAGAACACTACTGACCAAGACTTAGTTGAGATATTAAAACCAACAGCTGTTCAATCAACATAGAACTGATACAACTGCTGAACTGATGCCAGAAAAGAGCCGGCGCTCGACATACACTCTATTTGACAGTGAAATATAAAAGTGTAGCACTCTTTGGTATAATAGTCAACATGACGAGCGCTGTTGAGACGCACCGTTTTCTTTGATGGAGGTTGATAAGATTGTTCAGTGTCAAAAAGATCATAAGGAGGGAGTTGACATGACATCTCTGTGAATTATTCAAATAATAAATTGATCCATTTAACAAGTTATCCTCTGAACCACATCATCTCATTTGACACGCGGATAGCATCCGCAGCAAATCACTAACAATTATTGGTACAAAACTAACTTAAAAATCTCTAAAATGACATTTGCCTTACTGAACAAACTTTATTTTAGACAGATTATAAGCAGCGTTGCTCCAGAGTCTGGCTGTCCTGCTCGGGGAACAGACTGCTGCGATTAAGCCACATGCAACTCAGAACTGTAGCAAAACACCGATCGCTTCAAAAGATCCTGAACAGTCTCATGAAAAATGTGTGTTTTGCATTGTATTAACTTGCACAACTGGTTCAGAACCAACCAAGATTATTGATTACGTTTACTCCAGACAGACTGGTTAGTGATGTAAAATGAGTCGCATTAAAACTAGTACTGTATAAAAAAGTAACAGTTTCTTTTTAACTAAAAACAGCTTCAGGCACTTCTGCAAAGAGTTCCACACTATAGGGGAGAAATCCATATAAAAACATCTTCTGACCATTCAACACAGTGGGGATGTGTAAATATATAACCACAAACATGACCTATTCACTCATCTCCAGCGAAATGCCATACGTGTCTGCTGGCCGAGGCTCAGCTGGTTATTGATTAAAATGTTAGTGAAGACATAATCAATTTAACTGAAGACTTAAGCCAACTCATATGACACTGGAATCCTCCAAATCAACAAGACTCTGCGGACTTAAGATTGAAAATATTTGATCCGGTCTCAATCAAGCAGCTTATCAGTAAATACAAAGACGGGGGTCAAAGGAGAAAAGGACGAGGCAGCTTGGGAATGTAGTCGAAACTACTGTGAAACTCAGGTGGCAGGCAGGTAGAAACCTGCAAGTGTGGCAGAACCAGTAAAGCCAGGAGAAAGAAAGTGAGGCTCGCAGCTGACTGTCACACACACACACACACACACACACACACACACACACACACACACACACACACACACACACACAAGTGATAAGACCCACAAATCTCAGTATACATGCAATTATGTAAGCTACAGAAAAATAAGACCTTCAACTTACTGCACATGAAAGCAAACCACAGATGACAGCCCTGTAATCCCTGATAAGGTTTATGGCCTTATACACCCTGCTGATCTGAAAATGTTCAAGAATATGCGGTGGCTTTTACCTTTTAAACCATTTATAACGACACGAAATGGGCTTAATTCACTCACACAAGAAGCTTCCAGGTGTTTACCCCGGTGGAAGGTGTAACTCTGGCCATGTGTTTATTTGCCTTTTCCCTCCACAGCCTGCTGATGTGGACTCTACCTGAGCACCAGGAAGCTGCGGCAGCAACAAACATACCTGCTGTGTGAACCTCTCTCTCTGTGGCCGAAGAGCGCCGTCCGTCTCCGGGTCGTCCAAAAACACACACTCACACACACACACTCACAGGCCTGCTCCTCTGGATTTCACGCGCTCGTCGCGACTGTTTCGCCGGTTTGAGAAGTTTCTCCCAAATCTTCCTGAGGAAAACGCAGGTGGGAAGGCGCGGCGGCGACGTACAGGTGAGTTTCGTGACGCCATCACGTCGGCGCGCCACGTCACTGAAGTCGCGCCCCTCTGCAAACGTCCTTCTCTCAGTTAATCATGAACGCATAAGAAGCCGTTTTGATGAAAAAAGGAGAATAAGCCCCGGAGGAAAGCTTTTTTGCTTTTTACAAGGAAAGATCAGATCAGCTGGTGGTGACAGTTTCCCGAAGCTGCAGAAGTTTAACGAGCGATCAAACGTTTTCATTGCAGTGTTTCCTGTTTTTAAACCAAGTGAAGCCAGAGAAATGATTTAGTGTCTAACTCGAAGCTGTATGACGAGTTCAGTCATGATCTGTATCACTGTTCATTAAATTAACAACACAATAACACCAGTTATGGTGAGAATACATGTAAAGGACCAACCTCCACCTCCTACACCTACACCTGGCTGCACCCCATTATGACAGCTTTAGTATGTAATCTTACTCACATATAAGTACAATAACTTATTAAAAAGTACAGCCATTACTTAAATTCAAAACATTTGAATAGAGTAGAATAGAATCAAATAGAAAATCATTTGATCAGCATAATTTTGATTAAAAGAAAGTTCATTTATGTCTAAATTTCTTTAAAAAATGCCATGTTGTTCACTGTATGCAGAATATCATTTTCCCACGTTTATGCACCATGCTGATATTTTATGAAGGTAAATTGAATAAATGCTTGCTAGTTACAGTCTCAGCTCAACTCAACCCAACTCAATTTTATTTATATAGCACTTTAAAAACAACTGCAGCTGGCACAAAGTGCTGTACAAGGTCATATAATATATAAGTGCAAGAATTTAAAAACATTAAAAACAAAGAATAAAAAACAAACAACAAAAAAGAGACATTTAAATGAACATTAAAAACACCAAGGGCAGAGTCTCAGGCTGAGTTAAAAGCCAGTGAATAAAAATGTGTTTTAAGATCTTTCTTACACCCTAAAAAATGAATGGTAAAAAACAACCCAAATTGGTTTATTTTTTAACCCAACAGTTAATCAACATTGGACCAGCCCAACAGTAGTTACTTTTACCCAACAAAATGGGTTGGTCTTTTTAACCCAACAGATGGGTTCAGAGATTTTATCCAATCATTGGGTCAAATAAATTTCAGCCCCAGGGCGATTCTACCATATGATTGGGTTAAATATTGTTCTCATATTTAACCCAAATGTTGCATCAAATTAATTTCAGCCCTGGGTCAATTTTACCATATACACTGGTTGAATGTGCCCAAATTCTGGGTAAAATTAACTATAATTCTGTATTGATTCAACTACACAATCTTCCAGAAAGTGCTGATTCATCCATCCATTTTCTATGCCGCTTCTCCTTTTCAGGGTTGCAGGTGCCAATTCCAGCTGCTGCAGGCGAGGACGGGGTACACCTCAGACAGGTCATCAGTCTGACATATATAGACAAACAACCACTCACACCTAGGGGTGATTTAGGGTGACCAATTAACCTGACATTCATGTTTTTGGTCTGGGGGAGGAAACTGGAGTACCTGCAGGGAACCCACACACACACACATATGAAGAACATGCAAACTCCACACAGAAAGGCCCCGAGTCTCAGCCAGTACTTGAACCCAGGACCTTCTTGCTGTGAGGCAAGAGCGCTAACCACTGCGTCACCGTGTGGCCATGTTGAATCTTAGAGAAATTTGTATAATATACATGTCTTGTAAACAGCTAATTTTCAAACTTTTTTAAAATTCAATCTATACTTGGTCGTGCAAATAATACAATATGCAATGACACACTTGCAAACAATGTTTAAAGTATTTATTTTTAATTTCTTTGGACCCGTTGACAACCCAACAGTGGTCAAAACAACCCATGTGCTGAGTTTAAAAATCTATGTTGGCTCTTTATGGACTCTAACCCAACACATGAGTTGCAATAAATAACTCCAAATGCATCATAATAGCCCAAATTGGGTTACCGATTTCATAACCCAGCGATTGGGTTAACAAAGTAACCCAACATTTTTTAGTGTGTACAAATGGACAGTGAGGGGGCCTGCCTGATGCGCAGTGGCAGCTCATTCCACAGCTTGGGGGCCACAACGGAAAAAAGCTCTGTCCCGTCTGAGCTTACGCTTGGACCTCGGCACCTCCAGGAGCAGCTGGTCAGCTGATCTGAGGCACCGAGCAGGCGTGTAGGGGTGAAGCAGCCCAGAGGGGTAAGGCAGGGCGAGACCTTTCAGGGACTTAAAAACAAATAAAATAACCTTAAAATGGACTCTAAAATGCACAGGTAGCCAGTGGAGGGAGGCCAGGATGGGAGTGATGTGGTCCCTCTTACGTACTCCAGTCAGTAGCTGCGCTGCAGCATTTTGGACCAACTGGAGACGAGCGAGGGACGACTGGCTGACTCCAACATAAAGTGCATTACAGTAATCCAGCCGAGGTGTAATAAAGGCATGGATTACTGTCTCAAAGTGCTGATGTGCAAGAATAGATTTCACTCTGGCCAACTTCCTGAGGTGGAAGAAGCTGGACTGAACCACTGCGCTTATATGTGAATCTAGTTCAAAATCACTGTTCATTTTAAAACCCAGATTTAAAACAGTCGCCTTCACATGTGGAGTCAAGGGGCCCAGGTCAGCTGGTGGAGGTTCACAGGAATCACTGGGACCAAACACAATCACCTCCGTCTTTTTTCTCATTAAACTTCAGAAAGTTTAGGGCCATCCAGGCTTTAATGGCCTCCAGGCACCGTAGTAGAGGCGCTAATGAGAAAGCTTCTTTCTTTTTTAACGGAACATACGTAGACCTGGCTGTCATCCGCATAACAGTGAAAAGAGATGCTGTGCTTTCCCCAGTGGTAATAAATACAGGGAGAAAAGCAGTGGTCCCGAAATTGAGCCCTGTGGAACCCCATAAGACAAAGGAGCAGAGGAGGATTCAGAGCTGGCCAGACAAGCGCTCATAGCTCTATCTGTAAGGTAGGACCTGAACCACTGCAGTACAGGACCACTGATGCCAACCAGGTGCTGCAGTCGGCATAATAAGATGTTGTGGTCCACGGTGTCAAATGCAGCAGTGAGGTCCAGGAGAACCAGAACCACATAGCCACCAGAGTCATTCACGAGCAGGATGTCATTAAAAACCCTGAGTAGGGCTGACTCGGTGCTGTGCAGGGGTTTAAAGCCAGACTGGAAGGCCTATAAGATGTTATGATTGTCCAGGTGGTTCTTCAGCTGCAGGTAGACCACCTTCTCCAGGATCTTTGAAACAAAAGGCAGCTTGGAGATGGGCCTAAAATTAACCAGGACAGCCTGATCCAGACCAGGTTTCTTTAGGAGGGGTTGTACCACTGCATGTTTAAAATGTACAGGGACAACACCAGAGGACAGACTGCTGTCAATTATAGCAAGGACAAGCTGACCAATGCTGGGAAAAATGTCTTTAAAGAGATGTGGAGGAACGGCACAGCAACTAATACAGTAAATACAGTAAAACAAGAACATTTGTCTTTTAGTTTAGTTTAGTTTTCAATACCCTCCGTCATAAACAATCTCTAAATAACAATGATGCAAATGTTCAGATGTTGTAAAATCATATTACTTTTTAGAAAGTCTTGATTTTCTTTTCTTTTTTGTTTTGTGGATTTGGGGCCTTTACATTCTGCACATTCTCATCGTGTGTTACTGGGTTTCCTCCCACAATCTAAAGACTGCATTTTTTTAGTTACATTTTATTGTGCAAGAGTGCTATATAATTATATATAATTAAAATTTATGTTAGTAGGTAAATCAGAATCCTTAAAACCATAGATGTGGTTTATTATCTCTCCGTGTGGACGATCATGAGTGTACGCTGTCTCCCAATGCACAACGCCTTCACCAAGGGTCAGAGGGCACCTGCTTTAGTCGGCCACAACCCTGAGATGGATAAAGAGGTTAAGGAGACAGAAGACTGAGTAATTTACCACTAACAAAAAACAAAAAAAACAATTGAGTCTCAGTTTCAGCAATCTTGAAGTTTTTATTTGTTTACAAAGTTAAGATTGCATTTTCATATAGTCCTTCCTTTAATGAGTAGAAAACCTTTTTAAAGAATTAGTTGAAAGGCACAAATTTTACAATATATACATTTGGATCTAAATTATAAATATATAGAAAACAAAAGCATAACCCAGAATAAAAGTGCTGAACACATTTTTTTTTTACAGAAAAAATAGGCTTTGTTTAAAAATACATACAATCAGTAGCATGTTTTTTGTTTCAATATTTTTTTTTGTTAGCAATAAATTATTTGAGAGTGATAACATTTATATAATATGCAAATGGTGGAGAAACAAGAGAGATGGTTACAGTATACATAGAGCCATCAAAATCCATCAAAGAACAGAAACACGACAAGCTGTGTGACGCTCAATCATAACCAACAAGAAAACAGTAACTCGATTATGCCATTCTTAGTGCAAAATAATAAAATGATTAAAGGCCTGACAACATGAAGAAAGGTGGGAACAAAATAATAATTAAAAAAAAAACCTTAAAACTGCTTGTCCATATCCCTCAGTTGCATAAAGCTTTTTATAGTGACTGTAAAACACAAAATGAAGGTGAAACCCTTGCAGACTGAACGTCCTGGAATGTGCCTGATGAGGAATATTGAAAGCAAAAGGAGCAGTGGTGGAAAATCTGCCACAAATAAAAGAGCATCAGTGAGAATCTGTGTAAGGTCAGAGAGGGGTGAAGGTCTGGACGAGCACATTATACGGCGTAACCGAGCTGCGACTTTGTGAAAAAAATGTCAGCGTGACTGTGAATTAAATGTCCAACAGCTACGACACAAACAAAATCTGTCCACAGAAAAAGAAAAAAAAAAAAAGTTTCCAAAAGAGAAACAGCCTTTCATCTTTGCCCTAAGAAGGCATAAACATGTAAAATCACTGACATTTTCACATAGACAAACAACAAACCCATCACATTGAGTCCAAAACATAAATACAGCAAGAGTCACAGCACAGAGTTAAGAAAAAAATAGCACATGTATTCATTAGTTTCACCACTGTTATAAGGGGAAATGATATATTTCTGCCAACGCCCCGCTGTTACACCTCTGCTAAGTTTCTTCCTGAGATTGATAAAAGGTCTGATATCTTAGAGCCAGTAACTTTAGGGGTGTGTGTGGAATACTTTGGTATCTCTCTGCAAACTGAAGGCCTGACGAAGGTCTACAAGCTGGAGAAACAAATCGCTTCAAGAAATGAAAAAAAAAAGAAAGAAAGAAAGGAAAAATAAACCCCCAAACAACAACAACAAAAAAAAACCCAAAACAAAAAAAAAAAAAACAGAAAGACTGAACAGAGCAGAAATAAATCCAGACGCTGTACAGCAGTACAGGACAGTGCAATCTTATTTGGTGGCAGGTTATAATAGAATTTGTCTTTATAGCAAGTTTGAAAACTCGTAACTTCCCTGACCAAACATGTCGTTGACTATTATAATAAGCAAGATAACGTTTCTAAGATCTAAATATCCCTTAAATATAAATAACAACAACTTTTATCAAGACTAAAACATCCAGAACGCATTGCGCTCATCCTGTGATAACGTACTTTACAAAGAAGGTTGTATGCATTTTTGAACGTGTTCAACTAAAAAAAAACTACGAAGCACAACATGTATATATATATATATGTATATATATATATATATAAAATAATCATACCATGCAAAGGTAACCACAAAGCCTGTTGCCTGCGGCGCACACACAGCACTTTAGGCTTCTCTGTCTGATAAACAAACATAAGATTATGGTTTATTGCTCTTTGATCAGTTGAACTTCTCCCGGCATTTTTGTCACAAACCAACTACAGTGCACGGATTTTTTTTTTCTTCTTTTTTTTTCCACACGAAGGAGACCACATCTCACAGGTTTTTAAATATGCACTATCATACACAGTGAGCTTGATGAGTCTTTTGAAGGGTTTATTCTTTTAGGGCCTGAGCGCCTCAAACGGACACACATGTAGTCAGATATTTGTTGGAGTCTACTGAAAGACAGAAAACAAATTTACCGCTACAAACAAAGCCATGCTTTCCTATGCATAAGAGGGTTTTTTTCTTCTTCCGAACTTTGAGTGATGACTGAAATTATTTGCCATTTGAGTCGAAAACTAAAGAACAAATTGTAATATCTGTCTTGGTCAAACATACATAATAACAAGAAAAAAATACTCAAGATTTCCTGAGGAATTCCAAAAATAAGAGTCACATCGCCAACATGTTTTTTTTTTCCTTTTTGTCCGATGAAAAAAAAAAAAAAAACAACCCATACTAAGGTGTGTTTTTGTGTGTGTGAGGAAATAACATACGTGAACACCATTTTTCCGCCCACGCTACTCATGTTTTCATCACATGAGCCCGCTTCCGGTTCACCTGGGACATTAAAGGAGACGGATAAAGGACGAGTCCGTTGCTCTTCACCTCAGAGCGGCAGCACAGATAATCACACCAGCGCACACAGGCTGAACAGAGGCGCTTTCCTGAAACCCAACACCAGCATATTGTAGCACAAACAACAACCGACAGGAGGGGGGGGGGGGGGGGGGCTAGAAGTTAAATACAAATATACCATTAAGTTAAAACCAATGCTCAAGAGTACAAATCTATACATTAGGCTACATGGATTTTTAAAGACTGCATTTATAGGTTTCTCCAAAGGCACTGTTTGCAACAGCAGACTGCTCTTCCTCTCCCTTTCAGCTCACGCTAGTGTTCGTATGCGTATGGAGAGAAACACGAGGGAGCGTGTAAGAAGGTAAATAAAACTGAGGCATTTCATGGCTAAATCAGCTGAAAGATTTCACATCTTTTCTCTCGTCTTTCCAGTTCAATGCATGTTTCACTCAAATTATGTCTTCATACAGGGTTTTTCTTTTCTCCTTTTGTATCAAGACAAATGGCCATGAAGCAAAGTAACAGTAAAAGCAAAGTCTAACCATGTGGCGTTCCAACTGGTGAATGGCATCTTGGAGCTTCCAGCAACTTCACCAATCTTACCTCGTAAAAATCAGCAGCGGGAGGTTCAGTAAAGATTTCCACACCTCACTGACAGAGCCTATGTTTCGACAGCTCACCTGTTGATAAAATAGTTTTTTTTTTTCCCCACTTCTTTTTTTTGTTTGTTTTACAGCTGCCTTTTATCATGGAGGACACACTTTGGTGCACAAATCTGATATTGATCGAGCCCGCCATTCTCGACACGGCTTCAAGCAACTGAGTGCTACAGGTTACTAGAGAGAGAGAGAGAGAGAGAGAGAGAGAGAGAGGAGGGGGAAGGATCCCAGCGCAGGACAGGCAGTGACTTTGACTAAAGGCCCTGAGAAGGGAGGGAGTAGGTCCAGAGGGCGCGTTCGTAGACAGCAGCAGAACAAGACGCAATCTGCTTTAAAAAGACAACAGAAATACTCAAAGTTAAACTGAGTCCAGATGAGCCGTCGCCGGAGGGAGCTCTTATTCTTGTTGCCGGTACTGAATGACAGACTTGCGGTCCGGGCCGGCCTGTAGCATGCTGTTCAGAGCCTCGCGAACGTCAAGAGCGCCCGAATTGCAGTGGCCGTTGGGTAATGGAACCGAGTCTGACTGGGGCAGGAGAAAAGAGGAGGGGAAGCAAGGGGAAGAGTTGGAGAACAAAGAGGACGAGGGCGGGCTGGAGAAGATAGGAACCATGTTGTTTGACAGAGACGAGGCAGAGGATGTAGAGGAAGAGCCTGAGGAGGTAGAGGATGAGGGGCTGGCTTTCTGTGTCTGCACCTGGGGAGACTGGGGTAAGTCTAATAAATCAAAAAAGTCAGGGTGGTGGTTATTGGTCAGCAGGCTGTGGCTCTGCTGCTGCTGCTGCTGCTGCTGCTGCTGCTGGAGCAAAAGTGGCTGCTGGATTTGCGGCACGTGTTGCGCATTAGTCGCACTCTGAGGAATCAGCGGCTCCAGGCTAAAGTCGTCTGGGAACGCTGCGGAGTTGCCCCTCAGATTGTCCAGACTCAGCCCACCCTCGGTGCTGTCGGGGGACGGGGACGGCGAGCTGACGGTCAGGTCTAGAATCTCATCCAGCGGATCCTTGGAAGACATGCTGGGAGACGGTGCGGTCTGGAGGAGCGACGGGTTTTTGGGCAACTGGAAAGTTGGGAGGAAATTCTGGGGATAGAACTGAGAGAAGTTAAGGCTGACTGAGTTGGTCAGATGACTCTGGGTGGGGACAGATGATGAGGGGGAGTTATCGAGCCAGGGATTATGGGTCCTTTGCTGGGCCTGGTTGGGGTTTCGCTGTAAGGGCAACGTGGCCAAGTTGTGTCGGGGGTGCTGTAAAGCCGACGGGCTTTGGGGCTGCATTCTCTGCAGCTGGGAGATGCTCCCAGGCCCCGGCAGAGCGTTTTGGTTCAGTTTCTGTTTGAGGATATGATTCTGAGTGAGGGACTGGTTCGGCACCGGGTTCCGGCTGAACAGATCTGCCAGGAGGTGTTTGTTATTCTGCTCCAAAGTACGCATGCGCTCCTCGGCCAGTCGCTGCTCCGCAGCCTGCTGCTCCTTCTCCTTTCGCCTCCTCTTCACCTCCTCATCCATCTGCAGCAGCTCCTCGCGAACTCGGGCCACGCAGTTCTCTGGGATCTTGATGCCTGAAACAGACGGAAGCGCAGTCACACCACTGGGAGAGATGTGGCTCGTCAATAACCTGTATTATCTCAACAATCTGAATGTGTGCAAAAGGAACAGCACACGGTCGTGGTTTTTGAGCTGCCGTGTAACATCTTTAAAATTTCGGTGCCTAATTTTCAGAAGTATCAAAGCAGTTGCATAAAATCAGAGATGTGAGAAAATATGACTTAATTTGATACATTTCATTATCGTTAAACAACCCATCGCCATCAATGAAATGAAAACCATGTGTGTGCTGGAGGTTCGTTCTGATGTACTGACCAACTTGCTTGTTATGCTGTTTGGTTTTAAGGCGCACGATTTGCAGGATGCTGGTGTTGGTGATGTCTGACACGACGTCGGACACGCGCTTCCACACCCGCAGCAAGGCACCGCACAGCATGTGGTACTGACGGAGACGCATGCCCTGCAGACATTCCTGACCCTCCTCGATTTTCTTACACTTCCCATTCCTATGAAGAAAACAGGGTAGGACATTAATGCAAACATCAACCTTTTTGGGGGGCTTTAAGTTTCCTTTATAAGAAATCCCCAGTCTTCACTTTTAATACTGGTTATCTATTGACGAGTTAAAACCAGGCGATTGCTTTGAGAATGTTATATGATCTTGAAACCAGCAAATTACATCTATCCAGTCAGTGAATATAAAGGCTGCTGAGGTTACCAGTTGGCATGGCTGCACTTCTTGAAGGAGAAGTTGAACTGCGCCTCCCAGCTGTCCCTGGCTTCCTCAGGAGTCACCTGGAAGATTTATAAACACACATCAACATTTTTCTACTTGTGAACAAAAGCCATTCAGAATCACTGTTTATGTGAAAAACAGCATCCAGTGTTTCTTTAAGGGTGAAAGGTAATTTCATTGTGCTCTGAACTTGGAACTCTGAGTTGTGTTTGAAGTCGTGGAGCCAAAGTGGTAAAGGAACAAATACTGTAAATGTATTATCATCAATCCATTGTTCAGGCTTCAGACAAGCATTAATTTTAATTAAAAAAAAAAAAATAAAAAAATAAAAACAAACAAAATCCTACCACTGAAGACACACCTTTAATACTAACAAGGTGAATTTATCATGCAAATATACAAAGCGTCTGTGACATGATTCAGCTGTGGGGTGACGTGAACCTTCAGCTCATCAAAACATCCACAAGAGGACAGCAAACTCCACACTAAAGCACTTCAGACGACGACGACAGAGAACAAGTCAGTCTACATATCAGCCTTCTGTCAAACACACCTCCACAGTTAAGCTTTCTAAAACATTGGTTTTATTGAGGGTTTGGAAAAACAAAAGAGGAAGTGATCGCAATATGAGTGACACACCTGATGCCACAGTTCATCAACAGGAAGACATTACCTTCCGGTATCGTTGATGCAGGTTGTCGAGGCTCTCTGGGTGAGTCTGCTTGCCAATGTTGGGCTTGTAGACGATGAAGTTCTTCCCTCGTCCTTGTTCAGCGAGCAACACACACGGGTGGTTCCCTCGCAGCTGGGGACAGGAAACAAACAGTGTTTTCCAGTGTAGCACAATGGATATAGCTGTCAAATACATTGATTCTTGTGGCACAATCAGAGATGATTTGGCTCTTTCTAACTTGGACTCACCTTTTGGGACAAGTAGAATCCCTCATCAGGACCAGTGGCCTTCAGCGACCTGTTGTAGGCCTCATCCCAGGGCATTCCTCTGTCCACGCTGATCTGCAGTCGCAAAAAAGTCAAAGAGATGACCAAAGTTAGTAAAGCAAATAAAGCAAAGCATCCCTGCACAGAGTTCACATTATGTTGCATGGCTGCTTTATAGAAGTCCAAGTCATGTCAAACACACAGCAAAAATTTTAAGAGGCTTCATTCAATCCTGCCCCTCATATACGGTACGCTCCACACCGACCGAACTGCTTCTACAGCACCAGAACACACTGCGTCTGCTGAGAGTCTGTTAGCATGCAAACTACAGCTAAAAACAGAAAATACCAGTAATTATCCCATTCACAGCCCCCCACTGGTGTCTACAGGCTACACGGCCCTGGGCCGGGCGCATATGATCACCGTCTTACAGCTGGAAAAGTGAGATCAATCACAGCCTGTATAGAGCAGATGTTGCTGCCTGAAAAAAACCTGCAGGGGCTGAGGTTATGTATATATCTGTGCAATAACAGAATGCAGCGCAAATCTCTTTAAAAGAACTGCAATGAATTGACAACCGCTGTTAGCTGTAATTGAACGCAGCGCTAATGGAAAACTTAACAACTCCTTTGATTTAACTCAAAACAGAAAACAAGCTCAACATTTTTTGTTGACACAATGTTTCACTTTGCACTGGTAAACTGTGAAACAGTGTCTCATTTCGTTAAAACAAGAAGAATAATTGATATCCATTATTTTCTCTTCTAATCTCCCTGTGGTTGCTCCCAATATTTGCCCAGAAGAACATTGCAATGTACTTTCTTTCAGAATAAAGGCGTAATGCTGTAAGATTTCAGTTCTATCAGTGAATAGATGGATATTGTTCCGAATAAAACATTCTCAGTGGTCAGCCTACAGAGTTCTTTCCTTTCAGTCAGATTCAGTCTGTCTTTACAAACCAAAGGAAGAATATTATATAAATCGAATTATATGCGCTTTCCTCAGTCCCTTAAAAAACTGGCAGCAATACATTCTGAGAATAGAAAAAATTGTAATCATGCCCAATTAAATGTTACTCAGATTTGTTCCATTGTTTCTTCTGGTTTTCCTGATGGTCTCGTGTTTGGTGTCTGGTAAAGTCCGGTCTCTGGCGGTGCGTCTGTCCTGGTTCGTGTTTACTGACGTGCTCTCTATCTACACTTCTCAGTGTATCTCAGTTATGCTGCTGATGTTGTTCATGTGTCCCCTTCCTTCTGTTCTTCGCTCATTGTTGGTTTGTTGGTTTACTCAAAATTTCCTGTATAGTTAACTGTTTTTTTAAGCTAGTTTAGGACAGAGGTGCATTCAAAATCCAGTCCGTCTCCTGAATGAATTTTTCCTTGGCCTGTGGGCCACCATTTGGGATTCTTCATAAAGAGCGCTTTAGTTTCAGAGCCTGTGTTTTGTGCAATCAACATCATTCATCACAACACGCAGGATATTATAACAGTAGGGGGGGAACAGAAAACAACTGCATATAATATCACTTTTTTTTTTAAGTAAAACTTCAGTAAAATTCATCTGTAAACCACATTTGTCTGACACTATGATCACAAAAAATGTGAAGTAACCCTGAAGGGTAATGACATGAAAACTCAGTTATAACAATACAATACTATCATTAAATGTAATTTGACATTCAAAGTATATTACCATATATATAGTGAAATTGGGTGATGCCTACCTTATAAAGAACAACCTGCCCATCCTGAGGATTCCCAACTGTCAGGAAAGTTTCCTGCTTCTCCTCATAAATCTCATCGTTACCTGGTGCGAGGTCTGACGGAGACACAAGGCAACAAACAGAAGACGACAAGGGCTCATCACCTTCATGTTTACAATCAAAGCCAGTTTCAATCACACCGTAAACGACCACATGCACCGACAGACATGACTGATGATATAGGATGTATTTGGTGCATTTAAAAACCAGTCAGATTATTTATTTTTTACTTCTGGTGGAAGGAGGAACATTAAACTTAGAGGTTTTCTAATAAACGTTGAGCCGTGCTTGTAGTGATCTCTTTACCGAGGATTCCCATGTCGTATTTGCCCTCCTTCTTGTCCTTCTCGATTAGGTAGTCAAAGTTGTCAGTGAAGTACTGGAAGAGATGATTCTGCTTGTGGACCTCAAGGCCAAGGATGCGATTCAGGAACTTGGTGATGCTGCAGTCTGAAATGGAAACGCAACACACAACATGTGAAGCAGCTGAGGGGTAAATACTGATCATGAAGCGTGAGCCGTGTTGAGTTACAGTGTAAAGTTCACGCATTCATCTGAAAGTACTGAGTCTGTTAGCTTGTGGATTGTACCTTTCTCAGTACTGATCCCGAAGCGAGACTCTCTGCAAAAGATGCCGACATCTATCATTCCATTTTTCATCTCTGGAAAGATAGAGAAAGAAAGAAACAAAGAAATTCTGTTAATCTGGCAAAATGAACAATTGGCTGATGAAGATGTTTTCAGTCCCCAAAAAGCTGATAGTAAGCCAAACTCTACACATACCTCTGAAGAACATGGCCTCCCCACCAGGGTAGCTTTTAGGAGGGGGCACCTTGTTCTCTATGTGGCCAAGAATAGCTTTGGTGATTTTATCAAGAGCCTTGGTGCCATACTGCAAAAAAAACAAAAAAAACAACCCATTAGTGATTGGTGCAGATGCATATTTGAAAAGCATTATTCTGCTATACTATACCAACAATGGCAATGCCATCAGTACATCAGCCACGTAAATAGCGTTAAAATTTAGAAAATGTGTATTCTAACAGTCTCAGATGGGAATTCTGATTTCAGGAGCTGTTTTCTTCTCCTTACCTTGTTCTCAAAGTTGTACTTGCTCAGATCTCTGGATTCAGTAGCTCTTCTGTCTCCATGGGTTAATGCTCCCTGCACAGATGAAATACAACAGTAGCACTATTAGCACAGTAGGTACAGTAACTTCACAGTAGCAGAGGCTGTAACACAATCTGACAAAACTGCGTCTTTGATCGGATCTGAAACTCTCACAGCATAATTTCCAATATGTCTTCCCCAGCTTACAGTGGCACATAGGAACCGTAGCGTTACACATATTTGTTATGAGATTGCCTTGAAATTCCAGGTCTAACAAGTCAGTGATTCAAATTGTATTTTACTGGACTCTTCCCAAACCGCCTCTCAGAAAGGCTGCTGACCCCTGGTCTGATATCTGTCCAAAATAGGCCAAAAGCCACGAGCCACTGCCAAGTGCGTCCAAACTATTCAAACTGCTGCGACAAGCTTTAAATTTTGGATTGTCGCAATACGCTTCATTATGAAACTAAATAACCATATTATTGCAAATGAAGGACAAAAATGCTAGTCCACTGTGACACAAACGTTTACATGTGCACAAATCACTCCCACATAATCATACATAGACCTATATGTAACATACTGAGGAGAATACTAGAAGAACTGCTTAATCAGTCTGATATACTTGTAATTATGTGATATATACACAGCAAATTTTCCAGTGTTGAATTAACTCTGAAAGTGTTAAGAGTGGTCTCATATATACACTGTTGTAGTGTTAAATGTAAGTGTTAAAATATACACTTTAAAGTGTTCATTCTAAGAATTAACACTGTATAGAGATAAATAGGAACACTGGTCAACAGAGAGGAATATTAATATAACTCCACAGAGTGTCAGCATTAGAAAATTAACACTGGTCAGTGTTGAGATTTTAACTCTACAAAAGTGTATATATGAGACCACTCTTTAACACTTTCAGAGTTAATTCAACACTGGAAAATTTGCTGTGTGCTAGTGTTAACGTGTGGAAATTCAGCACGGTTAAAAGCACAGATGCATGCATGCATGTGTGAAGACACAGCCTGATTTTTGCCCCTGCGTGTCAAAGGAAACCATCTGTGGTTCAGGTGTGACAAGCAGCCTCTTTTTTTTCAACAACTAACAAACGCTGTTTTGTTCCTCAGTAGCACCCCGAGCGACATTTTGTGAATGACAAAAGTGTCAAAATAAAACTAGACTGCAAAATGAAAGAGGATTTAAACAAATGCTAATCACTGGGGGACCAGCCTTGCAGCCAGTCGCTGACTCTGCCCACAAAGGAAAATGCCCTGAGATACCAAAAACAATGGGACGTCTCAGCCAAATATGACTTCACTGCTAATCTGCAGTCAGCTGGTTACAAAGTTATTCAGCCGCTTATTTGGAGGGACTGTTTTTGGGTGCACTCATGTTGTATCGGGTTCAAGCAGCCGGGCAGACAAGATATGACCTATTCTTGATCCAGATTTACCACATGCAGCTGGCAAATGCAAAAAATGACTTCCTGGAACTGCCACCCCCTCCCCTGCACCTCCACCTCCTCACCCTTTTCCCAAAAGAACTGTCATGCTGTGTCACTATGGAAATAAATGACTGCTGGTGCAGAAATGCATCGATAATAACGGAAAATAACAGAAGCGTTATAAATTATACCGACAAGCTTTTTCACTTTTTCTGCTTGTTCAGTTTTCCATGTTTGAGCTGGAGATGGGGGGAGGCCCAGAACTGAGGAAAAAATTGATGTAACTTGAAGGGAACAAACATTAAAAAAGAGTCTATGGAGCACTTGGAAAGGAGGGAATATCCCGGGGAACAGGAAGGACAGGGGGTGAGAGAAGGATGAAGCAACACAAGGCAGAGTCAATGGCAGCAAAAGCAAAGACACAGAAAAACAATCCACACAAAGCACAAGTCCTCGCTGTTGGTTCATAAGCCAGTCAATTAAAGAATTGTTAGAATTCAACATCCACACAAATATGTATGTAGGAGTTCTGATATTTACCAGGCTCTCTAGTCTCTTAGCCACAATCGAGGCGAAACGCCTCTCTCCAGCAAGCTCTGAGATAAGGAAGATGTACTCTGGGGCTGTGACCTGATTGGATCGATGTGTTCGACCTGGAACGACAAGGAGGAGACGGTGGTGAGACCATCTGTACAACCAAAACATTCAGAGAGAGAAAATAATGTGGTGCGCTCAT
Source organism: Salarias fasciatus (assembly GCF_902148845.1). Classification (NCBI taxonomy): domain Eukaryota; kingdom Metazoa; phylum Chordata; class Actinopteri; order Blenniiformes; family Blenniidae; genus Salarias; species Salarias fasciatus. The sequence goes on along the minus strand of NC_043766.1, from coordinate 23,388,564 downwards.
GACAGCTGAGACCACTAATTTCACATTTCTGTGGGAACAGTGACGGACATGCAGAGGGACGTGATGCCATGTTTTAGAAGAGGATTTAATTCCATGAATAAAAGTGACAAAAAACATGCTTGAGAGGCAAAACAATAATTTCCTACAAAGTAAAATCAGTCACCAGTGCAGCAAAACAGAGCAGGTTTTATAATGACTACTGTTCCACATCAGTTCCATGTTGTTTTCTGTGCGGTGGCCGTTCTTTCAACAGACCTCACTTCCCAGACAGCCAAAGTTACAATAAAAATAATACAAACAAGTCACTGATTTGAATTTGAAGGAAACTGGAGTCAGGGAGAAAACACTGCATAATCGGGGAAAAAGAAAAGTACAATAAAAGTTCAGTCTTGATTCTGTAAATATGCCATAACTTTCCATTCATTGAAGATGATGTGCCTTTCATTTCACTATATTTTTTCTCTTTATAACTTTCCCTCCCTATGAAAAAGTGTTAGTTAGTAAATAATACTGCAACTGGTTTCAACACTGGTCTCACTGTACTTGCACAGTTGTTGGAATAGTTGCGACCACATTTCACCCTGGCTGTACATGCATGTGATAAATAAACCTTCTGAGTTCATCCAGCTTGATCAGTCTGTTATTCACCAACATAAACAACGTCACACTCTCAATCTCACACACGCCTTTGTGGAAAGTCTCTCATGAGGGAAAAGCTGTCTGTTCTCAGCCATGTGCATTTTACTGCTGTTAATCACTGCAACTGTATGTTTGTGTTTCCAGCACACAAACTGACAAGAAGAGGAAAGAGAAAACATTTTACTACTCAAAATATGTTGTTAATTCTGGCTGTTCTGAACACAACAAACACTTGCAAGAAACTTAAGAACTGAAGGACAAACATTTAAGCAACACCATGGAAGACACCACAATTATTAATGACCAAAGCATTTTGAATACCCATTGAATTAAAGAATTCCATGTTATGACATTCCTTAAATTATACATCTAGACAGGCCTGCTCACATCTCTCTTTATAATTTTCTGCACTGCTGACACTGCGCGACCTCAAAAATATATATGTAAAAGGAATTAATTAAAGAGCAGAAAAGCAACGTGAGTGTGATATGCAGCAGAAATATCAAAAAACTGTTACTTTTCCTTTCACATTAAGATCAAGTGTGACAGAAAACTAACCCCTCCACAACTGAAACTGTAACAGGCAATAAATTAATTAAAAAGTATGAGGTTTGTCAACGGTTTCTGCAACAGAACAAAGATATTAATAAAGAAAAAAATACTGACCGACATGCAGCTTCCTACAAACACGAGTAACCATTACAGGCTTCATTTATTAGCCCACATCGAATATCCACAGGGAATTCCCCAGTTTTTATCATAAAAAGCTGCCTTCTTTAGGCACGGCTGATAGTTTCTAGTGATTTAATTTTCAAGCATTCTTTGCCTTTCACATTTGAAAGGCTGAGAGTAAGGTGACATTTTCCTGACTCACCAAACTGCTGAATAGCTCTGTCTGCACTCCAAGGCAGCTCCAGGGTCATGTGGACCCTTCGCCTCTGGTTTTTCACTCGCTTGTCGGCCTGCAGGGAAATCCCAGAGCTGGCTGCTTCAGAGATGATGGCCACCAACTGCAAGAAACAGGGTTTGAATTATTTGTGGAGATTTTTTTGAAAACAGTGTTTGAAGGTAAATCATGTTTTAAGAGATGGATATTAATGATTTGGATTTTTGACCTTCTCTCCACTCATGAAGCGGTCTTTCTCCTTGATGTTGATGTGATCGATTGTGAGGCCTTGCTCAGCCCGGGACTCATAGCGCACGCTGCCATCAAGACGCCGCACCACGCGACCTTTGCGACCAGTCATCTGCAAACAACCAAAGAACAGCTTCCCGCTAAAAACACGTTCTGAAGAAAAACAAAGCCAAAACTGAAGGCCATGAACTCGTACCTCAGAGACTTTATCTGGTCCTCCGAACTTGTCAATGAGCTCATCCAATGTATTAAGAGGTAGTTCTTTTCCCAGTTCTGATATTTTATTGAGGAGGGTCTGCTTCATCTCTTCTATTCGGGCTGTAAATACAAGAAAAAAAAAGGAGAAAAAAAAATTACCTTCAGACATCAGAGTACGTTGAGTCAAAAGAAGTAACAGGACATGCAAGGCTTAAATACCAGCCAAGTGGAAAGTCATTCCATTGTCTAGACATGCCTCCGTTTGATTGACAAAGCCCTGGAAAGGCTGAAATATCTCCCTTGAGCAGCCCTCTCACACGCCACCTGCTCACATCAACTCCAGCGGAAAGAAGGTCGGCCCACCTGTCTGAAAGCTCGTGTGATTCACAAAGATGACGTCGTCGTTGTCCAGCAGGGAGTCGGGTGAGGAGTTGGAGTCTGTGTCCATGCCATCCGAGTCACTGCTGCTGTCGTCAGTGATGGTGATCGCACCGCTGCTGTCCACTGTGTGCTTGGGTACCTTGGTCTGACGACCGCGAGGCTTCCCTGTATGTAAGTAACAGATTAATATTGGGAAAAAAAAAAAAAAAAAATAGTACAATTTTAATTCTACATTTAGTAAAGCAGTGTTTGAACGAAAGTCAGCAATACTCTCAGACTGCAGCAAAAATGCCAGAAATGTCAGCTGGCTATGTGCAATGTTAGTGAAAAACAACAAATGAAATCTGCTTCAGTGATTTGATGGCGTGACAAATGCATCTTGTTCTCTTACGTTTTCTCTTATTTCCTGGTGCCTTCTCTCTCCGCTGTTTTTCTGAAGGAAAATGCTTCGTTACGAGAGACTGGAAAACTCCCCTGGAGCAAAAAGGCAGAAAATTAGACAGAGACAGTGATTCTAACAGAGAAGCAATCATAACTGGGTGCCGTGGCTTAAATATATCTTTCAGGTGTTGACAGGCAAGGTGTTCAGTGTGAGCTATTGTGTTCAGACTTTCAGACACATCTGTGAGGGCTGCGTTTCAGGGCAGCCAAGTTCCAAGCACACAGCACTTTCAACTGTTTTCACGGATGAATCACTGGTCAAATTAACAGATGCTAATTGCAAAAGAGACTACAAGTTTGGTTTCCAGATGAATGACAAGAGATTAGGCTGAATCATCCGTATGTCTATAACGCACAAAAGATGCGGCTAAAACAAGCTCTGCTCAAAAAAGGCAAATAATTTTATTATTTACAGACGCCACAAAATTAGGTGGAACTGAATTACCAGAAAATTTGCATCCACTCTTTTTTTGTACTTGAAAATATGATCGCATTTTACTGATCTTGCAGAGACTTTTTTTAATATCTAATTTGATAATTTCATATATAACACTGTAGTGTGAGAGTTTTTTTTAAGCATACGGAGAAGCTCATGCTGCCATGAACAGTTTTTGTACCAATACTTTCAGCTGCATCTATTATAATGAAGACACTGATACAAGAAGCAAAGCAGTTCTTTTCACTTACTCTGCTGCAGAGACAAATCTGTCTAGATGCCCGTCATTCTCATCCAACACTTCTCTGGTGCGAGACTCTCCGGTAGACTGCAGCCCGATGACAATGCACTAAGATGTAAACAAACACAACACAACATTAAAAACCCAAGTGATAAAATACACTTCTGAAAACTTATGAGATTTTTACTTATAAAATAAATGCTGGACTGTGAAGCAAAACAGACCTGTATTTGAATAGAACTGCTATTCTTTTGTAACTGCACTTAATAACTGAGAAAACTACAGTTTAACACTGCATTCATTTACTTTTCCCAGGCTCTCCAATAACACATCATATATTAGGATTCCAGCTCTTTGTTGAATAATTTCTCCATTAGACACAGTGTGTGACTCAGTGTTTAAGAGTGTCGTGCTGACCTTTCCAGCCTGCAGCTCTTTTTGGGCCAGCTCCACCAGGCAGCGGACCTTGGCAGCAATACAGAGATATTTGAAGAAGCGCTGGTGAGACGACCAGAACTGCCCCCATAGAGACTTCCTGCTGACCAGACCCAACTCATCTGCTGCACGCATGAACAATCGCAGTGCCTCCGCCCACTGGAAACACATTTCAGATGCCATTTGTTAATAGCCATATGTAAAAATGTTTGTTCCTCTAATTAAATCACAAAAAAGCACATAATTAGTGCAGACATGGTACATAATTACCAGTGTGGCTGCTTTGTTGTAGACCAGTTTGAAGTCACTGTCTAGTCCAATCTCCTCGATGCGGAAAGACACCCCTGAGAAGCTCAGCTGCCGGGCGATGTACATCCCGCTCACTTTCATGTCCATGGCAACGATCTCCATGGCCCCGACACCTCTGCATACAAATAGCACATTTCATTCAACATAATTTAATCATAAATCAACCATCCATAACAGCAAGCTGATTGTAGAGAATTTCAAAGCAAGGTCAGTGACTTAAAAAAAAAAAAAAAACATATTCACATCACAAACCCCCCCCCCCAAAAAAACAAAAAAAACAAAAAAAACAAAACCCCCATAAATGACCCTCAGAGTGAATTTGAGACAACAAACCTTTTCTCAATGGCGTGCAGGAAGTCATCAAAGGCTCTGAAAGGCGTGCCCTCACCCCAGATTCCCAGGCGGCTCATATAGATCATGTTCTTTGGCTCAGAGGCACCTGCAAAACAAATAACATTATAATCTAAGAAAATGCTGGAATGCATTGCAATAGGCGTTATGGGTGTGACATCTGAGGGTGTGTGAGTCTACCTGTGGCACTGGCATAAACAACCCTCGCCCGTGGCAGCTTGTTTTGCAGATCGAGCACTGCCTTGCCCATCTTTGTAGATGTGGCATTCTTGGCTTTGTGGCATTCATCAAAAATAATCTGTACAGGTAAATGGTCAAGGAAACATGCAGTATCTTATGGCTGGAGTGACCCTTCCACTTTGAAGCACTTTTAATCAACACAGGACTCCATCCATCCATATTTTACTTTGTCCAGTTTCATGGCCTTGGGTGCACGGGGCCTCTTCCAGCTGACTATGGGTAAATGCTGAGTACAGCTGGTACAGTTTTCTAGTCCATTTCAGGGCAAACACCAAGAGGCAGACAACCACAAACACAAACACTCACATTCACACTTTCAGGCAATCTAAAATCACCAATTAATCTCAAACATGTTTTTGGACAATCGGAGGAAACCAGGCTAAAGAAAGCCCTATACACTATACAGGGAGAACATGCAGATTCTACACATATCCACAGAGAAAGACTGACGAGCCTAAAATCAAACAGGGAATACTTTCACTAACCACAACGCTGTGCGACCGTAGAATTAAATGATCAAACAGAAATCAAGCATCACTCAGATATCATGGGATCTTTTAAGCCTCTTTGTGGCACATGTGACACAAAATGAAAGGATACAACTCCATCGAAATCTGGCTTGCACCAGTCCAGGATCTGCTTGATTCTCGTCCGGTGCTGCCCTCCTGCCTGGCTCTCTCCAATCAGCGCAGAGTACGTTGCAAACAGGACTCCTTCTGAGGTAGCTGTGTCTCCATACTTTATCTACCACAAAACATCAAAAATTTAAAAGTTGAGAAGACAGTTTGCTCAGTTTCATCTTCTGCTCCAGTGCACATATAATTTCAGAACGAGAGCTAACAACACACAGAGTAATTTTCTCAGATTGTCACGGTAGTTCCACGAGGACTCACCTTGTTTAAGGCATGCACAGGAATATTAGGAGCATCTATGTCTTTGAGATCTCTCTCTGCATCAAATTTCAGGTCATTGGATATGCTGAACCTGAGGGCACAAACAGGAATATCAATCACTAATTCATCTCTTGCACAAACCAGTTTGTGCATGCAAAGTGTACCCTGGCACCCAAATGGATACAAATCATAATTATAAAACTCAATTATTTTCAAAAATATAAACATGGCAGTTTAATACAGTTGCTATTCACGCTCCAAACTTGTTTTATGGAGCGTCTGTGAGTAGTAAACCTTTCTCACCATAGGGATTTCTTTCTTCCCTTAAGGTAGTTCTCCAGGATGATTCCTGCCACGGTGCGCCCCTTTCCGACGCCTGCTCCATCGCCGATCAGGAAGCCTGCCCTCTGGTTGTTTTGAAGGATTACTTCATGTTGCTGAGTGCGCACAGAGAACACACGCATGAACAAAATGACAGTCAGAACTGCAGCAATAATCTGTCATACTTCGAAAATTTGCGAGTCCCTTTTTGCAGTGTGCACTGGTGTGTATGTACCTGGCAGGCGTAGATGATAGCCTCTAGCTGCAGAGCAGACAGCAGTCCACTGTTGATGGTTGACTCGGGGATGGAAAGAGTATATGTGATGTCAGGAGGAGGAACACTGGATAGCGTGTTCGTCTCCACCACTATGTCAGGATGATTAATTCCTATAGTGGCTGAAAAACAGATAAAAAGCAGAAATGAGGAAAAAAGAAAAAAGAAAGAAAGAAAAAAACCGCCCCTGTAAACTGGATGTCATTCCATATTTATAATAAATGTAGATGAATTAGCCGATAAATGCATGTTGACATTCAGTCTGGTGACCTACATTTGGAAGGTCTGTACTCGGCATATGTGTCCACATGTCCCAGTTCCTCTGTCTCCTCTTCCTCAGCCTCCTCTTCCTCCTCTGGGGGTGATTGGGTTCTCTGAGCCTGAAAACACAACAATGATTCAATAATGCGCCGAAAAATGAAGCAAGAAAAGCTGTTTCGAACGGAGGTGAAAACAAATAGGGAAGGAAAAAAAAAAGCCAAAAATTAGAAGTAGTTGACCCAGTTAGTAAGAAGACAATACAGGGAAGCATCAAGCAACCAGCTAAAGCAGAATGAATGAGAGCTCTGAAACATGTGAACCATGAAATGGTCCTTTACATATTCAGGCAACGTCAGCTTGATTAAATCTAAGAGAAGAAAGATGCAGAAGGGCTCTTTTTGACCGACAACAACTGCACCACTTCTCCTATTGTTACTGAGAAAATTTTAAAACACAGCGACTGCGTGTGGTATAATATATTCTCTGTAGAACGTGCATATGCAGATTGTCCGGCATATGTAATGTGCAGCAATGCTTTCATCATCTGTGACAGCACAGAGTTGCCCAAGAGGACAAAAGCTCCACAATTTCAGTTATCTACTGACTTATTCGCTGCTGTCTAAAGGCAATCTCCAGATTAGTGGCAGTCTCTGCATTATTCTACACTGCAAACCCACAGTTCATTAGCAGCTCCACGTCAGACAATAAATTATAATCTACTTCTTATTGAGACTTGGAAATGGATAGGCACACATGGTTAGAGAGCTTGGTTTAGTTTTAGCTTCAGACTGGAAAGGTCGGTGCGGCTACCTGGAATCCTCCTAAAGGTGGGGTGCTGATAATAGCAGTTATATCATCCAAACTGGCCAAGCCTTGAAACCTGCTGCTGCCATTCTGCTGTCAACAAAACATAACATGAAGAAACACAAACTCAAATGAACATGGTGACAAATGCAAATGAAAGAACAAACATAAAAAAAGGCAGAGGGTTCTCCATGTGAGTTTCTTTTTAGTTGCATGAGCCACATAACATGTGGGTGCCGTATCAATATCTCACAGAAATCCACAAAGTGTCGTTTGATGTCTGTGAAAACCCAGTAAAAAGATAAACAACATAAAAACAGATAACCCTGCATGTCTGGGAAATATAATGGGTAAAATAAGCACAGAATGAAAGGGAAAACATAAAAGACTTTGGAGAAAGCAGGAGAAATAAATGCACTCTGATATTATCCAAAGTAAATCCTTTATTATGCCACTAAAAGATGCTGAAGAGCACTAAAAGCAAAAACCAACAAGCAAAACTTAAGAATGATCAATCATTCACGCCCCCCCCCCCCAAAAAAAAAAAAAAAAAGCATACAATATTCTTATATTGATTTTAAGTGAGGCACAAGTCAATGGCATTTATCAATGATTAAATTATGGATTAAAAAAGAGTTAATCCAAACACAATCACATTAGTAAACCCCATCAAGTCTTACCATTTTTGTGACACCTAATTGTTTTATGTTTATTGGTTGCATAGATAATTTTTCAGCGCAAATAGTAAAACACATGTGAAATGATATCTGCTCATGGCAACTAATAAACATTTCCCAGATATGAATACAGGTCAATCTAACTCATCCTTGGAGTCATGAACAATTCACCAGTTTCCAGGGAGGACAATTCCTTAGTTAACGCAGGGCACTAAACCCTTAAGCTTTGTCACATAATCAAGAAAAAAACATATTTATGGTGTACACTGCAGAAGAAGAAGACTGTGAAAGAATCGCCACAAGATCTGCTCAGCCATTAAATTCACAGGTGAGATGCTGCTGTTTTCAGAGGACATTGTAACCCTTGTCTGCGTCATATAACATTTGCAATACTTATTACTGATACAGTTAATAGCATTTCTGATGATGGGGGTGTGTGTGAGTGCTTTCCACTGACCTGTAACTGGCTCTGTGCTGGTGTGGTGGTGGTACTAGTGTTGACATCCCAGAGAGTGGGCACTGTGTCCAGGTTATTTGTGGTGATGAAGGGCTGGGCATCAGCATACTCCGACAATGAGTCAGCCGGAGAGGAGAACAGAGAGTTCGTAGAGAGCTCATCAATGCAGGACAGATCCTATGGGCAGACAGAGAAAAGTTGTTGAGTGTAATTCAAAAAAAACAAAACAAACTTGGGCACAGAGATGATTTTTCTTTTTCAGACTATAACATTAAAATTGCCATGGCGATTCCAAGAAAGAAATACACACTCAAATATTCATAATCTAACCAGACACATCACGCTAAAAAGACTATAAATCCTAATTACACATCCTTTATCAGACACAGCACACGGCATGCGGAAAAAAAATATGTGAAATGAGTATGGATGAAGGTGAACCTTTCACAATGAAGGTGCTGCAGCCAGAGCTGCGCTCTTTTGGGAGCAACATGAGCAGCCTAAACAAAATCTAATCACACGCACATGTGTGAAGGGTGAGCATGCAGAATAGAAAGCAAGGTACAGGCATAATGAAACTGCTTGTGTGTGTGTGTGTGTGTGTGTGTGTGTGTGTGTGTGTGTGTGTGTGTGTGTGTGTGTGTGTGTGTGTGTCATCTCAGCTATGGCTGCCTTCCAGTCGCCCCTCTATTCATATCCTTTCCAAGCCATTAGCATGCCATGTTCTTTAACTAGCCTCTCACAGGCACCCCTGAGCAGGGATGTCTTTGTGTGTGTGTGTGTGTGTGTGTGTGTGTGTGTGTGTGTGTGTGTGTGTGTGTGTGTGTGTTTGTACATCTTCAATGTGACTCCATGCACATATATTTATCCACTCCAGGTCATGTGCAGAAGAAATTCCCACAACCTCATGTTCCATCTACAACCTCCAGAGGACCATCAAACAGCGCTGAATACTATCCAAACACTGTAACCTGTTCTTTCAGCAACTACAGGACACTGTTTGCTGCACTTTCAAAAATAGCTACTACCTCATAAAAGAAGATCCAATTTGAAGGCCATCACTCTCACCTAATGTCTGCACTGTATACAAGCACCTACAACCAGCTGCAGACTAACTGGACTATTATTTGCATCGGCAAAGAAACCGTTGTGCATATAATCCCTCTCATGCAGTCAGGTGTAGAGTTTACTCATTTGCGTGACAAAGCAAACTGAATATTTTTATTACTCATGTGCACAAGCACTTAGGCTAGGGATTGATTTACTTGAATAAATTATATCTAGTGTATGGATGGCTTCACACATCTTGCCAGTCATCTCCTTCAGGTCACAGTAAGAAAGAAAAAAAATTCAATGTTTACATATACAAAGTGTGTGAATATGGTAAGTTGTATGCAAATATGCATGTATGTACGGGTTTGCTTAGAATCTATAACCGTTGAATCAATACTGCAGGGAGAGAAGGAGACATGCTGTAGAGGTTAGCGAAATATATTAAATAGTAAATTGGGATAGAAGAAATGGTGGGATTAAATAATCTTTGCTCTTTCCTACTCTTTTTCTAACAAGATTGTTGTTTGTGTGTGAGTGTGTGTGTGTGTGTGTGTGTGTGTGTGTGGAGTATGAGTGGGTCTATATGCACTACAGCTGTATGGATATGAGTACATCCATACATCAACTGTGTATAAATGTGTATATATGCAACTATGTAAAAATTTAAAAGTAGAATACATGTATTAATTAGAACTGCACTTATCCATTCACACCACAACTAATATTATTAATTTTAATTGATCTACATTACAAATATATTCAGTTGCAGAAATGTTTCCTCTAATAATAAAAATCAAATGCACTCTGTTTCACATATTTCTTTTCATTCAGATTTTTTTCTTGAAATTGTCAAAGAAAAAAAAAACAGAGATTAAGAGGAGGCACATCACACAATGTGAAAACCGCTCCGGCTAAGCCATGGATGTCAAGAGTCATGGTGAAGTGTGACAAGTAGTTGAGATTACAGATGACTTCAACATCGGGGGGAAAAAAGAAAAAGCATTGTGTGCAACATTGTGACAAGGTAAAGCTAAAAAAGAAAAAAATAATAACACAACAAGAAAGAACAAGCTAGAAACCCAAATGATTGGCTGTAAGGTGATGCAATCCCAACAATATGCTCCCGCTAATTAATTCTGAGAAGCTGAGCTGACCTCTGTCATGGCTGCCTGTTCGTCATTACTCACAGTTCAGCTGAAAATGTTTCACAGGCATGCGAGGACGAGATGTGGCACTCTAAGTGCAAACATGACTACATCATGTGGTAATGGAGCACAGTGAGGATGGGAAATGGCCAACAGATAAAGAATGGCTCAGCCCTGTGTTTGCTTACACCTATATGTGATGTTAGAGGAACAAAGTAAGTCACGGACCGTAGCAGGCCGCCGTCTGTGTATTGGAAAGAGTGCTTTCAATGCAGTCAATCTGCGTTTGCTGCGAGGTCGATGATTATGGCTTGCTTTATAACTCCCTTGCCCTACCTTTCTCTTTCCCTTTCTCCCTCTGTTTGTGTGTATATGTTTTTGCTTCCTGGGGCAAGAACGGGCATGAGCAGGCACTCCGGAGTTGCTCGAGTTTACAGACAGTTGAGAGAAACAACAGGATTTTAAGTGGTGACAGAGAAGGCTCAGAAAGGGTCCTTAAGAAATACCTGCAAAACTATGCAACCGTATATCCTATTACTTTTTTAAACCTCATTTTCCAACTTTCTTCTGTCTTCTTTCCAATGTTTCTGCTTCTTCCTTTTTTGATGCTTCTTACAGAGGGTGGATTGGGAAACAGTGAAGCTTGGAAAAGGGACACGGTGTAACCAGAGGCATCCTTCCATCAAGGCATGTGTGCAGAAACACTGACAAATGTAGTTTACCATGGAAAGCACTTCTTGTTCTCTCACCCGATAACCTCAAATATATTATGCCAAGTTAGTAGATGAATTTAGTTTGAAAGCTGCTGTGATTTAATTTTAAGGTACACCTCAAACTTAATAACAAGCTTCACACCATAGCTTCCTTTGAACTCCTAAATAAAATCTTGATTATTTTAAAGCTCTGCATCACAATGAATTCATTCAAACAAAGGTGAAAACACCTTTCCAGTACTTTATCCCATTAATAAGGGAGTTTTACTTAGACCTGTCAGTCATTCCTCTAAGTTTCATTATGACGTGACGTCTAGGTTTTCAGCATCATGTAAACACATGTAACAGAACGTACAGTGCTACAGACACAGTGTTACAAGACTAATCAACCTGACACGGGGGTTTAAAAAAAAGAAAAAAAAAAAATAGAAAAAAACTGCTGCATCTTGGTTGGTGCAAACCAAGATGTGTCCAAACTGAGTACCATGCTAATCGAGTTGTTAAGCAGAGCGTAACAGAGGCAGCAGTGTTTGTCCCCCGGCAGGCCTGTACCCAGGGCTACTTCTTCTTGTGCGGCTCCTGAGAGCACGGGCCCTGCCAAGCAGAGATAAGGCTTGAATTCCAACTGCTCTGATGGTAATCTGGCTCCTTCCACAGCACACAGCCTCACAACCATATAACTACTAATCCTGCTTCTGTGTCTCTGTCTGTCTCCTCCCCTCTTGCTCCATTTCTCTGCTGTGCAATAAATAAAATACCTCAATGTGTACGTGCATTTTGGTCTGTGCAAATGTTTCTTTCTCTGTTGCTTTTAGAGAACTAAATCAGAATGAAGTCTTCATAGTATTTTCTTGGAGCCCTTTTTCAGTCAGAAAATCAGAGTGTGCTGTGAACAGATGAACACGTGAATCTAATGCTCATGTTTTTTCCTGTCATTTATCCAGCTTGATATTTTTTGGTTTACATGTTCCTCTTTCACTTCAGTTTCTCCTTTACCAGTAAGTGTGATGTCTGTACAAATGCTTGCATCCCTTTGGATCACAGCCCAATAAGATAGGAGAAACTTTTAGACGTAATCCAAACGCATTTGCACATACTGAACGTCATGCATCCACAGAAGCGGTAAATTGTGTTTGAGTGTGTGGATAATGACCGTTGTGAGCCTGCTGATGATTAATGCAGGCACACAGTTGAAAAATGGCTCCCACAAGCCCTCTTCAGTTCACCAGATGCCTGCAGAGCACCGTGGAGGCTTGGTGGTTTAGGTTGAAGGTGGTAGTTATCAGCTTAAAGAATCACAAATGTAAAAAAATGCACCTACTAAACAAAAACATTCACAAACAGCATGTCTTTATCAACAGTATAGCCTGTGTGTTCAACAGATTGGTGCATGTTTGATGAGTAATCTTAAATAGAGAAACAAAAACAGCTCTCATGACAAAACAAAAAAAAGAAAGAAAAGCAATTCCATATTCATGACACGTAACTACACATCCAGGCTAAAATAAAGACTAGAAAACTGTAAACAGACCAGACCACTCATACAGATACATAGCTGTTTTCATGGAGAAGTGAAGAACAGTCGTTTCTGATATAAAGACTACAGTGTTACTGCTTATAATGTTGATTCTATGTGAAGGAGGTCTAGCAGTCCTTCATGCTGTCTTTATTAACAACAATTTTTACAGTAAAGTTAAGGGGCTTATGACAGGAGTTGTACGCCACAACCTCCATATTGAGGTGTCTGAACAGCTTTTAGTAAACTTTTCAATTTTTTTTTTTCCCACAAAATTTCAGTGGTAGTATTTCATATTTTCTTGTTCTAACTACCCTTGCCTTCTTAATTATTCATGAAACACTGAGAACAGAGCTGAAAAAAAGCCTGTATGAAAGGTGTAGTAACATAACATTTTGATTCACTGAATCTATTTTCAAATACTCTGGCCTCTTCTCTATTGACCTCAGCATTTTCACCTGCTTTCTTTCTCAATTCACAAGAGTAAATCAATGGTTATTGGCAGTGCTAACTTTGACATAATTCTACCTGCCTCCATTTACACATGCGCTGTTGTTAGTAAGGATCTAGTGACCCAGATAAAATGCTCTGGGTTACTATTTTGAAGATGGCATTGCTTAATTGTGATGCAGCCACCCACCACTAGTTAGGGCTGTAGTGCCATCAGACTGCTGTCCTGCCTCATGATGAGAAATTAGCACCTTTATCAACTTTTCAATTTGCCTGCGTTCGGCCAGTGGCGGGTGAATCTGACCAGTCACAGGGCGGGTTTAAAATTTTAGACAAGAGGGTCAGAATTCACATGAATTATATGATTCACCTGTTAAACACAGCAACGTAGTTTAGCTGTCCCATTATCAGTAAAATAAGGAAGGACAAGTTGTTTTTTTTTTACTTTCTTTTTCAACTCTATCAGAATTCACCACATTGAATGTGGTATTACACTGCTGACACTGTGCCAATAAGTGCATGCACCTCTAAGTCTGAGTCAATTTTAAGGCTGGAAGATGCTTGAAAACAGGTTTCTGTTTATTTGGTGTAACTGTCAGGCCCTTTTCACCTGAAAACCTATCAATAAAATACACAATAAAATCCTGACTATCTTTTCCAGTAACATCCTGTTAGCTATTTTTTTTCAACTTGTGTTCTTTGTGTAATCTATTTGATAAAGAACTAACAATCTGGATAATCAATTCAATATTTTCAGACCATTTCCCCACAGCTATTTTTTTGTTTTTTAAATTACCTTTTAAAATGTGAAAATGTTTATTGTACCTTTTAAAGTAATGTGAAACAGATTTGGCAGGCACAGAAAATGGAGCAAAGAGTTGATATCTCTGTTTAATCTATTAACGAATATCAAAGTAAGTGACTGTGAAAAAATATTAACTTAAAAGATAGATGAAGTGATCGTCCTCTACCTTCAAACCAGCATTTTTATTCACAACATTTCTTTAACATCTGCCTCATATTTCTGCATTCCTTTATGTCAAACCTTGAAATTATGCACAACTTTCACTCGCTCTAAAAAAAAAAAAAAAAAAAACCCTTAATGTGAAGCGCTGAGTACACAATCCCAGGCCACATCCCGTTAAACTCAATAACCTGGCTCAGTGCGCGACCTAACTGAAGCCTCAGCCGGGCCCGGCCCAGGGCTTTCCCCTCCCACACACTGCCAGCTTGGCTGCTTTTCCAAGGCCAGGAAGCAAGTCACCCTGGCCTCCCACTCACCCCACATGCATGTACAAAACGCACACCTCAAATGACCTAACATCTTACCAGTATATTGCTGTCACCTCATGCTTTTTTTTTTCCTTCGCTCTTTTAGGCTTCATCCATTGTTTTTCCATTGCTGACACTTTGTATGGTTTTGCACATTTAAGATCTCTTTGAGTGTTTAGCTTTGTTTTGTCATCCAACCACAGCATATTGCCACAAGACAAATATATAAAATATTAACTATAACACTTCACACAACTGTGTGCAGCAGTGAGAGACCACTGAACTGTTTTCACTTCTCTGAGGGTCCTGATGTATCACAGATAGCAATAAACCCTGCTTTGAAGTCCTTGAAACACTTCCCTGACTTCAGTAATTAGGTCATGGACATGTGAATCGCACAAAACCTCAGGTCTGACAAGTTGTAAATGCTGATAAAATGTCAAAGTTCAAGACTGTAACCTAGAGTGGACCTGTCAATAGGCCAAGTCGGAACACTGAAAGCTTATCTGTCAAGTCCCAGGGAGTCTGTGTTTAGTTGGGAGGGCTGGGTTATTAAATTATCCATCTGACCAAAACACCCCCTCACCTAAGACCCTCTCTTCTAGGGTCAGCTGTTGACCTTGTCCATGTAGGTAACAGATGGTGTGTGTGTGTGTGTGTGTGTGTGTGTGTGTGTGTGTGTGTGTGTGTGTGTGTGTGTGTGCATGTGTGTGTGTGAGATTTTGCAAGGCGGTTCTCAGTCCAGGAACTGAGAAGCCACTGCTGGTGTCTCTCCTTCTGTCTGGATTATGTTATGCCATGCTGTCTGCATGTCTCACATCTCTGACATATCTTTTGAGCTACGACTTTAATAGCACAACACAGCAAGGATTTTCCTTTTCTTTGACCTTCTCAGAGACTTGAAGCAATTATTTACTTTTTTTGAGCACATGATCTCTTTGGCTAAAGTGACACTAAATCTTGTGATATCGCTTTAGCATTTCTTCAGTCTGAAACAGAGAGTCCAGCAAATGTTGACTCAATGGCATCTGGCTTTGACATACAGACACCAATCAGCTTAAGCGTGTGCTTGTCAAAAACAAACAAAACACTGAACAAACAAACACAACAAAACACATTTCGTACACAGCTTTTTATCTTTTCAGGTCTATGGGTTACAACTTTAACAACAAAGACACATCCAAACACTTGCTTTTCAGATACAAAGGATCAGCTTCCAGGATCCCAACTCAGACCACTCCTCACTCAATCCAATCTAATAAAAAACAAATATGTCTATGTCATTAAATTTCAGGGAAGACACTCCTGGAATTTCCATTGTAATTATAGTTGCATAGATCTTTTTCAAAATATAATCGAAGATGTTTTTTTTTGTTTTCATTCTAAATAAATAAAATTGAAAGTTTTAATTATGATGTCCTTGTCTCGCTCACAGTCAGTTCGGTCTATCCATTCCCAGACAACTATCCTGGGCCAATGAAAGTGGTCTATCCAGTCCAACAACCTCCTGACAGGCAGGCCTTCATGTTGTGCCAAGTCTGACTAAAGCAAGCCAGGGACAGCTTGCTGCTTACAAGCCTCCTGGAATTTTCCAATGTTTTCATATGTTCAGCAAAATAAAGGGATGCCATGTCAGTGTCGCAGCTAGCAGCCCAACGATGGAGCTGCTTCAAAGGACATTTCTTCAAGCTGTGTGTCTAGGGGATCATAAAGCTTTCACCAAACTGTCTGTTAGAATCTAACAGAGGTGACAAGGCTCCACAATCTCATGTTACTACAAATCTTTATGATTTATGAGTAGCAGTGCTTAAACACAGAGAAAAAAGACAGGATCTCAGCGAGGAAACCTAATTTGCTGAATTTTGGGGCTGAAAATAAGACGTCACACACAGAATGGTACTGTGAGAGTGCTATTCTCTGAGGCATGTTAACAGTTTGAATCCAGACTTTAACCAAGGAGAAGAAGACAGAGGACTAAAATACTGAAAAACAGTAGAAAGAACAAGTCTCAGACACGAAAGTAAAGGAAAGGTACTTCTGTAAATGATAACACAATTTTTATAATGCTGAGCCTACCCCAATAAATTATCTTATTTACTAAGGTAAATAATATTATTGTGGTTATATATTGAAAGAAAATTAAGTAAAACAAATCAAACCTTATTATTTATAAGTAAAATAATGCTGCTACACAATAAAGCTGCTCCATGTGCATCTTTATAAAATGGCCTCTGTGCATGTGGTCTTTTCCAGGAAGCAGTGTATGTGTGACTTATCTTAAACTGACTCGATCATGAGCCAGACACATGGGACTCACTGGTACAAATAATATGTGTGGTTGAACTTTCCTGTACTTAATGTGGCTGAGAACAGCTCAACAAGACCTTCGTATGCTTTGTGTCACTGTCATGCCCCACAGAGAAGGAGCCAAAACTTAGATTCCCTATTACACAGTATTGTGGTTGATGGCAATTCAAACTTTTAAAATGCCATTTAACATTTTCACTCCACCATATATCCTGAAAGTGCAAAGCATTGTCAACTCCAGAAAATAGGCATAAATCATAAAAGGACAAGACCAAGCCTACGTGTCAGCTGACATTGTGAGAAAAATGGAAAAGGAGGGAGTTGTAGCACAAGCTGACGTCTCAGTTAGGAAGAAATTTCAACACAGTGCATCATACAACACATGCAATATGGGGAAACCCTGTAATTTGCACCAGTCACATACAACATTTGTGGAATTGAAACTGTTATATTTATCATCAAAAAGACGTGAATGTCAGTGTTTTAAATTTAAATCACACTGTTAGTGTAGAGGACGAGGTGTCTTGATTTCAAGCAGAACAATCTGAAATGCCAGAGTCTGTTTCATGATAGCTATATTTTTTTTTAAATCTACGAAGGGAGCCAGTGCTAAATAATGAATGAGCCTTGTACTTGTTAGACAAACACAACAAAACTATTCCTGAAAGCTTTTTATTTTGCCACAAAGAACCCAAAGCGTCGCTTTCTCATCTCATCTCTGTCTCTCTGTCACTGTAACACACACACACACACACACACACACACACACACACACACACACACACACACACACACACACACACACATACATGTGCATACACTTTCACACACCAGTGGTAAATGAACTACTATCCCACGGGCTCATTGCCCGTAAGTTGCTAATTTAGTTATAAGCCAAGGATCAACTCCTGCTGCACTTTTACAACCACCTTCCTGTTGGCTGACAGACAAGCTCACAAACACTCGCTGGGGCTTATACCAAAAAGTGTCTCGAGGAGAACAAACTGTCCAAAACCACAAACAGTATGTACTGAATGTGTTTTACACTCTTGGGGGAGGCTTCATTCATCCCGTCTCGTCTGAATGATATGTGTATGATATTCTTATCATGAAACCAAAGCAAGTGAAGCAAGTAATGTTCTAATATGAAGCCAAAACTTTGTTGCTCTTCAGAAATGTTGACCTCAGAGAAATGGGAGGTTGTTTGTCTGCATTTCTGAAACTGTTTTGAAAGCTGTAAAGACCTAGGACCACTAAATAATTTTCCTCGGAACTGGGATCACATAAAATGATGTCCTTAATTGTCACATTTTAAATGGTTGCAACCTGTTTGCATATTTGCCTTCATTCATCAGCCAACAGCAAATTGATAAAAATATTCACTGAGTGTCAGCAGAGATTGAAAATGACAAGCATCAAAAACCTTGGCTCCATTTTAATTGTCACACCAGGGTAAACAGCTTATTTAATTGTGCCTGACGGTCCGCATGACGACCTCCACAGAACAAAGGCCTTAACAGCAGAATATGAGTGAAAAGGCCAGATTACTGGATGCTTATAAACCTAAAAAGCTGGGGCCAAAAAGTGTGTGTACATATGAAAACAAGGCATTCAGTATCGGTCCAGTTGATATGAACTCACAATATTCTTACTGTGACAGCTGTTTTCTACCGAAGCACTTCAACAAACACAAACCAATTCAACTCTCTTATTAACAAACTAGCCTTCAACTTTGTCTGGTGGGGTCTGTGCTACTTACAGTCGATCAATACAGAATTTTACTTTCCAGCAAATAACCAAGAAAATCCACTAATGTAAAGTCATGTTGATGGGTTGACAGCTTGACAGCTTTAAAGTTACTTACTGGGAAACAAAACATACACCAGTATAATGCATGAAGATTTGATAAGTTTCCTGTTTTTGATTTCATTTCAGTTTTCTTATCTTTTTTCAAGTGTATCTGGGAAATGCAGGTTTAGTCCAGAGTGCTTCAATTGAATGTGCTTTAAATGTGTTTAATTACTTGAATGTGAAAAAGAATTAGCAAGTGTTGAAACCAAATTTGGATTTTTCTTAAGGGGTACAACAATTAAGGAGCTTCAATACCGATTCTACAATCATCTAGAATTTTTTAATTTTTTAATCGCATTCATATGACTGGAAATTGCTTTAAAACCACAAAAATAAAAATTATTGGAAGTACATATGCCTGCTGACAAAAACAAAACAAAACAAAACAAAATACAAACAGTGGATCCGAAATGTTGACAGTATCACTTTATTCCAGTGTCTATTTGTGTCTACTGTCAAATATTCACTCATGGCAGCAACCTGTCATTTTATTGACAATGAAGAGCTTTTGATTACCAAGTTGGAACATGCCTCTATGTTGTCTTATCACCTGACATCACCTAGTTATATTCTGTGGTTATAAATAACCCCTTGTAGCAATGTGTTAAATACACTGCTCTTCAAAGAGGGATTGGTAAATATTGGTAAAGAGAGCATGTGCCCAGCTAAACATACACATGTGGCACCTGACCCCCATCTTCTATTATCTGTGAATCTCTTCAAAGCTCTCACTCATCCTTACCACTACTTCTTTCACTTCCTGTAAGCTGCATGCAGAGGGTCACGCTTGAAGTTTAATGTAATGCCAGGAACCAGATGATATCTCTACAAGATATCCTGTTCTATCAATGTGCTGAGAGGATGAGTTCATTCTTTAAACTGTGCTCCATGAAGAAAGTGTTTCTGCCAGAATCCAACTTGCTTGCACCCAGTTTGTCTGCTGAAACCTCGAATATGCGTTTGATATCATTTAAAAAATACCCTTAGATAAAACCAAAGGTATGAATTTCATAGCTGATACTTGACACTTCTGAAATACTGTGAATTTGGGATTTTGTTAATAACAGCTCAACAGTGTTACATGTGTGTGAAAACTAGCATTTAAAATTAGGCCCATTTTGAATGGAGAATAAATGTTTGTCAGTGTATAATCACGTTAAAACTAAAAGCAAAAGGTCTCAGTGTCTCAAAAGTATGTGTGGGAAAAACTACAGATGTGGAAAGGTGAACTAATACTAGGGACTCAGTGACCTCTTCACGAATAAAATCACCACGGTGCAGTGTCATGCACAATCATTCAACAACAATCAGTAGCACCACAATGAACATGTGTAATAGTTCTGCACAAAAGCGATAACAGTGCTGTTTGTGCTGACAAGATATCAGGTTCAAGCACTTACGGGAAGACAGTGTGAACTCTGGCAGACAATCATTTGCCTGAGTTCCTGGCTGACAAAGAAAGTCTGAGTGGATGCCTGACTCGTCTTTTTATAAAAATGGGAAACTACTTTAGCAGTATTTTAGAAAGATATTTTGACAAAGCTTAGGATAAACTGACACTAACATTTCATTATACTTTAGGTGATTCACAGACAGACTAAGATCCAGAACTTCCAGTTTAGCATTGCACTTACAAGGAAGTTTTCAAATATTCCTTCCAGGAAAGCAAAATAAACACATATCAATCATAAGCCAGATAGCCTACTAATCGCATAATAAAGTTTTGTGATAAGCGCAATAAAAAGTTTTCACAACAGCTGCGAACATACACACACAAGTTGTTTCTTAACTTCGACAGGAGAGACATCCAAGTTTTTAACACATATCTACAAACACGGCAAAAAGAAGCAAACAGTTCCAATACCTTTGGAAGTGGTCGTCCCAGCTGAGAATACAGTTTAGTCCAAAATTGCATGAGCGACATGGGTCCAACCGCTGCAGGGTGTGTGTGTGTTAGGGGGTGGGGGCTAAATACACACACACATGTGCTCCTGCTTCACCTTGAATCCCTGAATTCCACCGTTTCTTCCATGTGTTGGTCAAAGTGTTGGTAGTCACCTCACAACTGCTGCGCTTCCAACCACTGGATTCTTGCCGGCCCTGTCACAGTTCCTCTCTGGCCCAACACACATGGGTCTCAGCCACAGGTACAGTCTGAGCACTGAGCTGACACATACAAACTCTGCAGAGACACAGGCACGTCTAAAACATGCTTCCAGCTCCACCAATACAGCCAGGTATTTGCATAGAGGGCTTAGTCATAGTGATTGTGGACTAGTTCCTCTGAGCTCAGAAAGGTGGTTGGAGAGCAAGTGAGAGCGCAGAGGGGAGGGGAGAGGTGGGGAGAAGAGGGAGGGAGGAGGGGAGGAGCTTTCAGGAAATGATGCTTTTGTTGGTAAGTGACTAGAGTTACTGGCAGTCGGGCCCATTTTACTGTACATGGTGTAACTCAACCGCATTTGTAGTGTAAACAGTATTGCGCTCTGGACCTGGCTGCTCCTCACACCCTGCTGCTTACCGCTATGTTTAATGGGCCTGGGCCACTATTTAATGATTATTATATTTAGAGACTGACTCTCTGCCTGGCTGCCTGTCTTATTTCATACTTTGTTTTGTTGTCTCTACATGTATCTATGAATTACACAGCTTCTTGAATCAGTTGCTGATTTATATATATATATTTATATCCAATCTGAAAATGTAGCATGAGCTTCTCATCTCATCAGTTTAGCCTTGTTATGTTGTTTTAATTAACATAAAACATATCCAAAACTACATTTAAAGCTTAAAGTTCAATAAAATTGTACTAACATTTTTCCATGGTCATCTGAACAATGACACTGAGGCAGCTAGTGTCAGAAGTGCTTTAACAGGTTAAGTTCAAGCTACAAGTTTGTCTATTTAAAGTTTTTCAAGCATCAGCCAAAGCTTCTATTTGTGCACAACTACAGACAAATACCTCATCATAAAAGGTCAGTCCTGCTTCCTGGAAATAGTGTGCCACAAAAAAAAAAAAAAAAAAAAAAAAAAAAAAGAAAATTCTGGGAATCTGATTGCAAATAGATGCTTTAAAAAAAACTTATCCTAAACTGATCAAAGCCAGCATAGTGTCACCATTTAACCATTCAAAAGCTACTCATATATGAGAAGATTGTGCAATTTAAAAAGCACACCTAATATGATTTGTCTCCTTTACAAGTGGAATGGATGGGCATTTCTTTTCCCTCCCCAGCTTACAGGAATACATGATATCAAGCGAGCATGGTGACGTACTGTAATGTCCATCTCTGCAGGACCGAAGAGGAGTCAGACTCCTAGAGACGGAGTGGCGCCTGTCCACCATGTCATCATCCAATGAGTGGGAATCCTCTGAATAATTTGTGTATTTGTGACCCTGTGTGTGTGTGTGTGTGTTTAGGTGGGGGGTGGGGGGGTGGAATGAAGGGCCATCAGGCGGGATGAATCATTTATGAGTTTCTCTAGAAAACTCCAACACCCAAAGATGCACACCTTATTGCATCACCGACTAAAGAAGAAGACATAAAGACCAAGACAGCTGCTGGAGCACAGACACTTTAACACACCATTACCTCAAGTACTGCAGGTGTCTGGTGTGCCAGCAGGTTTAATAATTGATTCTGCATTAGGAACTGTGGGTTGTATCTATAAAATACAGGGCAGACATAAGTTGACGTAAGCTACAGATGTGCACGACAACGGGGCTAAATCATTAAATATCCACCCATCTGATAGTGGGAAATATCAAAACTATTCATCAGTTTGTGTTTCATTCATGTTCTTCTTAGAACCTGCACTAGTCACAGTGACAGTGTCTTTCTTTGCTCAACAATGCCCAAGTAGAGCGGAGTTTTCAGTGTGCAGTGGGATATTGTCAAGTATGTTAATTTACAACACGGAAAAAAAAGTAGCGTGTAGACTGTGTCAGGGGAAAAATGGTGTGTAATCAATCCACCGGAGCAATGCAACCACATGTTTATCCAGTGTCGTGCAAGGTAGTTATCCTGCACGACACGGGAGACGCTGTGATCCTGCCTGGTCTGAGGAGACAACGCAGCTCATCTTGACAACAAACTCACAAAGAATACTTCCACTTTAAAAAACCATGCTGAGACACACAATTCTAGCATTTATAATCCAATATGGTGGCTGATGTTTGTGAATAAAGGGTTCAATGGGATCTGAAGGCATGCAATATCCTAATGGACAATGTGTAAAATACCTGTTTTATGTTTTGAGAGTATTGAGAGTTTTTTTTTCCTCCAAAGGTCAGTCTTTTCTAGACAATGGAGAAACTCATTACTGGGAAAAGCCCTGGTTGGAGCAGCTAAAGCTAATTTGTCTCGCCAGATCAGGTTGGGACACATACCTTCCAAGGAAAACTATTCACATAATAAACTTTCAAATACACATTTCATTTCCTCCTTTAAATTAGGTCTCTCAAAGAATGTTTGAACCTACAAGGAAGTAACAAGATGGGCTTTTTCCTGAAATAAAACAAGATGATTTCTGGTAAAATCAAGTTCTTGTTAGGGTGATAGCTGAAATATATCTATCTGCACAGAAAAGACTTTAGTAACAATAAAGTTAAAGGGTTGGAGGAGCAAAAATGGCTTCACAGTAAACTGAGCAGCAAATAAGTCAGATTTTCCTTTCCTTCACCCCAGTCACAGTGTGTTGTGGGACTGCTCTAAGTTGATAATAAATGGACCAAATGTTTGCTGGTGAAGCAAAAATAACAGAGTGAAACAGTAGGTTTTCTCTACCTCATCTGTGAACGCCTTTACCCTTCATGTACAAATTAGGTTAAAGGCTAAACACACATTCACACTTGAGCTTTCAATTCTAAAATAAAACAAAACTGAAAGAGTTGCAAAAACAGACAAGATGCACGCGTATCTGTACAGCAGAACCACACAGCATCAGATAAAGATGATACACCTCACACCAAAGCATGGAGTAGTGTGTGTACATGCAATGTGTTGACATTATGAAGAGTGCATAGTGTGTGTGGGTGTTATTACGCATGCTTACATCAAGGTTTTGTTTCTCCTGAATGGTTATAACTTTTTTGTTGTTATGGTGACCTTTGCTGTCATTCTGTTTTCATGCATAAAGATTTTGATACTTAAAGTTCACAAGCGAAAACACTCAAACTCTGGCAGGCAAGCACACGTCATCGTGGCAGCACTTTGTCTTCAAACCACAGAGAGGTTTTTTTTGTTCATGCTCACACTCGCCTGCACAGTCAGCAGAGTTAAAACAATATCCTATGATTTTATTAGAAGAACAATGCTTTTTACTTTACTATAATCATCCTATTATTCTACTAGTGATTGTCAGTAGTCATCTTATTTATACTGCTGCTTCTTCAAATTAATGAAAGAAAATTGGTAAAAAAGAAGAAAACCTTAATGTTGGTTTGTAAAAGTTTCCAATGTTTATCAGTTTTATTATGTCCAAAATACAGAGGTATGCTTTAAGCCATAGATAGAGCAGCTGCTCCATAAGACCAAAGAAAAGAGTTCAGGTGTCATTTTAATTTGTCGTAACTGTAATTTGGTCAGGAAAGATCAAATGAACCATGCAAGCAAACTGAAAGATATTTCAGAACATTGTTATCTGTCTGTAAAGCTTTAGATGTACTTCACTCGAACTAGTAAAAAAAAAAAAAAAAAAAAGAGAATTAACTTATATGTATTCACCAAATTTTGATGTATTTAACAGGGGTCATCGAAAAAGTAATTGCAAATTCTATCACAGTCTAATTTTTATACCACATACCCTTTGAACCAGGGTAGGGACTCAAACCTTAGCTCTCCACACTCAACATATAGAAAACTCAATGCACCACTAGGGGGGACTATTCTGTAAAATCCTGATTATGATGTGTAATGCACAAAAATGGATATTTTGTTTTGTGTATTTTTTTCATCTTTATTTATGACAGAAGAGGTCATTTTTTGATGCCAGTGAAGCACAATTCAAATCAAGATTGATTGTATAAATCTTCATCACATCATGGAACAGTGATCATATGATCTTGTTTTGATAATTAGTGATGTATTGTGAAAGACAGATAATGAACAAGGGATAGCAAAGCTCAAAGGGAAGTCTATTAACCCTAATACAAGCAAGTATTCAGCTCCTGTTTACTGGCATCCTAGAGATATACTTCCTGCTCGTATGCTGCACCACTGTATTTCCTTACAATACAAGGATATTCGGACTGAATACTGGTGAAGTGCATAAACAAACATAAGAAACTTCAAAAACCAGAACCAGACAATAAGAAGTCTCTCCAATAACTCTGCAGCTGTAATTGAACCAGTGCAATTAGTCATGTGAACTCAGCACATAGGCTGTCAAGTTTCAACAAGGACAAAAACACTAAACACCCCACAGAAATCTAAAAAAAATTATGCAGAGAGAATACAAAAAAGGGCAGGATGAGAGGAGAATGAAGTCTAAATTAGGGATGAAAAGGGGTGGGCTGAGTCTGAGGTGGTAGATAAGTCACTATGACCCCGTGACTTACAATTTCTCTCCATGCCTCACATGGCAGGGTGTGTCCCAAAGAACAGCTGAGAAAGCACAACACAAGCACAAAAACATCTCTCTCTGTCTCTCCCTCTCCCTCTCTCTCTCTCTCTCCAACACATTCACGTGCACAAACAAGCACGCACGCACGCACACATACACACATGCGTACAAACGCGCACACACTTGTAAGTCTCATATTAGGGAACTAAGTCTGCTGCTCTTCAATGAATTCATCATGAGGATATGTGAGGATGTCACATTCAAAAATGTGAAGTAGAATCACATAACTGCCTTTTAATTATGAACATATAACTCAGGAGATCTAGTTGTTATATGTATCACCTATGTAATAATTCTCACATTCACTTGAAGGGAAAAAAAGTTACAATCCAACTGGATGGAAAGCAAGGGGAATCCCACATGAATCACACCATCTGTGTCAGCGTGACAATTCATGCAATGACGCACCACTTTCGTCCATATAACTCTCGTGGAGTCTTTCTTCTTGATTTAAAACATTAAAAAAAATGTTTTCCCCCTTTTATGAATGAGCCAATTACACTTACTCAAAAAAGTACTACTAGTGTTGTTTGTGTGTCTGTGAGAGCATTCGCATTGGTGTGTCAGATTTCTGTTTAAACACAACTTCCGTTAAAACTTCTGACCCATTCTTGCTTAAGTTCCTGCTAATTTGAATGACATTTAGTACAGTCTCTCTATAAACTCTTAAAAAAAACTCAGCTGACCTAAAGCACACATACTATTGAAAAACAATACCTCAATGTAACACTAAGTCATTTAAAGTATTTCATGTTGTATTTATTGTTAATATTACATCTGTCTTTTGGTTGTGTTTGCAGCGATTTCTTATATCTGAATATACAAGTTTGAAGACATATCGCGCAATCACCAAATAATCCATTCATCTTATGAACACACTTCATATGAGTCAGGGTCACAGAGAACTCAAACTTATTTCAGTAAACACCGGCTGCAGTGCAGGGTGCACCCTGGACACATTTTTCTGAAAAGTTAAACTAATCCTGAAGTCACATTCAGGAACATGCTCATTAAATATCACTGTATACTCAATACATTCCTCAGAAATGTGCCTGTAGTTATAAATAATAATAATAATAATGACAGTAATCCAATAATTTTATAGAAAGAAAATAAACATTACATCTTCAGAGGTTTTTACAACATTTTTTTCAATTAACCAGTTAAAAGGTCTGTAATAATACAGGTAATCTGAGACACTTAGCTTTAGTCCAGAACTTTCTTTTGGTCTCATTTACTGAATTCAAAAAAACAAAACAAAACAAAACAAACAAACAAACAAAAAAAAAAACATATATTCCTCTCTTATGCAAACAGGCTGCACAGTTTACTTGCACTTTACAAGAAATAATCCAACACTACTGACAACTCATGCAAATTGGCTTAGTTAAATTAGAGTATTTGTGCATCTTTTACTGCTAGACCTCGGACGAGAATCAATAAATCAGTTAATTGCATGATAAATGAAAAGTAACTTGATAATTTTTCCGGACTCTATATATTATCATATTATCACAGGGGAAATGAACAAGCATGTATATTTGCTTTCTTTGTTCATCGCCTCCACACAGGCTGTATGTCAAGATGATTCACTCTGCACTGCTCCCAGCAGCACTCCTGAGTGCATCTGTTTCAAAGCAGAATGATGGGAGTGAACACTCTTCACAGCAATGTAGGATCTTTGTCTCTGTGAAAAGAGGAGGAGCCACTAGCCACACACACAGTGAGCCTCCTGAGGAGCAGTCAGAGTACCGCAATAGAAATTGGGAGCAAAAAGTTATCTAAAAGTTCTTAACATTCCAATTACAATGGTTAAAACATGAGAAATAAAAGTTTATTGCATCTGAAAGGGTGTACTTGCATTAAGATATTGTAATGATTGCAGAGCCGGCCACGGTGACAGTTGTGCTGCAATGCATCAATGGAGTTTGGGATGGAGGATTCAGGATTCAAACGTTGTTTTCGTGGTTTATTTTGATCTAATGGTGTTAACTGTGTTATTGGTGGTTGTGCTGTGTTGTTGTAGTTTAGTTAATCTAAAAAGTTGAGTTAGTTTCAACACTGTCCAGACCAGTGTGTTTGATGTCGTCATGCCACTGCCCCTGTTGTGTGTATGGCTAGTTAAAAGCTTGCGACTGCTGTGGTACACGAGCAATAGTTTCAGTGACTCTCTACGCTGACAGTAATCTTCACAGACCACATAAGTGATTATGGTGTCTGAAAAAAATATGTTGACAATAATTTCATTTATGGACGATAATTTGTTAGACAATACATCGACCAGAAAAAAGTTATCATCGTCGCAGGTCCACTTTCTGCTTGAATCCACCCTGGACAGACCAGATGGAGAGCTGAGTACTCGCACGTGATATTGCCATACAGAATCTTACAACATACTGAAATTGTCCAAAAAGGAAATATGACAGGTGATTTGTTGACTAAGAAAAACAAAGCATATCCTGTTCTGTAAAATGGCTCTCATCACAACAAGTAAAAGTACAGCAAAAACAACAACAACCATCTCTGCTAAAAGGGGGAAGCTGATGTGCACATACTGTGTTAAATACAGATACAATCATAAACAACTTCATCGCTCTCATATGATGAAAATCACAGAGCTTGTGTTAAATTATATTACTAGCATAAACTCCACCCAGTGCTTTGCATATTCTGGTAGAAGTGCTCATATTCATACTGAATATAATGTTTTTTTATTTGATGGTTTGACGTTATTTGAGCTAGGGAAAAAAACTAAACAGAAAAGCTATTCCTTGTCTAGTGTCAGACAGGCTAATAATTAGGAGATGCTGCCAGTTGACCTAATAACTCATGAGTCCCCTTTCACCATCACGGCATATTGTGTTTTAATGTGATCCAATAATGGCTCTCATCAAGTCTGGCAAAAATGGCTGCGTATTAGAAAACCACTGGTCTATGTCATTACACTGGTTCCTGCTAATGTGAAGCCAACTATAAGGACTGGGATGGATGCACACAAAGGCGCACAAAAACAGAAAATGCAAATGATGTATAGAAACCACACAGAACAAAGGGGGTAGTGAGCAGATGGCTGCATCTTCACTGCCCCTATCTGAACATTTGACCCTCACAAATACGTCTCCAAATTAAACATAAACAACAGCAAAAGACAAACAATTCATCAAAACTTAAACCCACTTGAATAACTTCCTTTCATACTTTAAACATCGCATAAACGCAGCACACCTAGTGGATGCAATTTAAAGCAAGATTGTAAATCAAAAGAAAACTCGGTCTACCTGCCTGTGGTTTTTGAAGGTGCAGTGAGGAGGTGTAGAATGGTACTAAATTACAGTGTCTCATTAATGACATGCCTTGACAGGAATGGGGCAGGTGCTCCTGCGGTTGTCTAGACAACACTAGGCTTTAATAAGGTTGCTCCATGGTAAATTAAACCGAGCTGAATACACATGAAAGACAGGATGAAAGAGGTGGGTGGGAGGGAAGGCCCTTCCCCCTATTAGGCAAGTGAACGAGAGCAAGTTAGAGACAGAAAACAGCAAGCAAGAGGTGAGTACAACTGTCTAAGAGCACATTTCATTCTGGCTGTAGCACACATGAGAACCTGTGCTGCTACATTACACATATAGAACCACAAGAGACTCACCTGGGGGAAATCACCATTCCTGGGAAGGGTGAGGCTGGAAAAGTCCATGTCAGGGAATCCTGTGTACATGTCCATTTGCACATCTGGAGTGGTGGCTGTAGTGCTGTTGTTCAAGTGGTATTGCCTAAATGAAAAAAATAAAGGGTAAGCATAAATGCTACTGTGCAATAGTGTGACTGGCATTCACGATTACTGCTATCAAGTGAAAATCCACAATCTTTCATGACAACTAAAAGCAGTACTACTACTAGCACAAACACTGTTTTGGGAAATGTGATAGTGGAAGACTTTTTCAAGTCTGACACAGTTATGAAACTGAGTTCAAAAAACCAGAACGAGGAAGACCTCACTGCTTTAATTCAAATAATTATTGGGAAAAAAAAGAGATGATGCCCTAATAGATATTTTGATGGCAGTTCAGGAAGCAGAGGTGGAAGATACAGTTGGACATTTTAATTTCACTTGGCTCATTTGATTCATGCTGAAACACCAACTGCAAATCCACAAGACAGCAGCAAATTTGGCTGAAAGCAATTTCATCATCATTTCAAAAACTAACTGGTAACCAGAATCAACGCTGTGGTCAGAGTGGTCAAATTAAGGCAGATCGTACCCACAACCATTTTCACTGACATTCAGACTGTGACAGGATTTGAAGTTGATGGTGGCTTCATCTTTTTACTGGAATAATCTGAACAATAACACACAGGGGGGCAAATTAAATATCCTATTAGTGGCAGGTAAGAAAGAAATCACCAAACAGTGCCTTCACAGTGACCCGATCACACTGAATCTATCAAGAGATATTATTGAAAATAAACATAGCATGGGACAGATTGTGTCTGTTGCCAGATAACAAAAACAGAAGAGAGAACAATTCTACAAAAAGTGGAATGTGTGTGTGTGTGTGTGTGTGTGTGTGTGTGTGTGTGTGCATACACAACCAAAATCGAGTCGGATGGTTCAAATCCAGTTTTAGAAATTGTCAAACAAAAGTTGAAAATACATGGCTACATTGTTAGCCAGTGAACAACAACCCCCAAGTAGACCACAAAATGTCACTGAATTACCTCATTTTTAGAAACCCCCCAAAACAAAGCTATTTATGTTTTTCCTGCTCCCAAGTGAAGGGTCACAACAGTTTCACTACCACGATAAGTATTCCAGGAAATAATTCAGGTCAAACATCAAACCTCGCAGGAACAGCAGAGAATAAGATTTCATGATTAAAATCACAATATAACATTACATCTGGTCTAAAAACCATTCAAGCTCAACAGACTCTTTCAGTTTCATTAGTTGACCAAAGTTTTGCTAAGGAGTGGGTAATTGCCCTGGGTGAAGCAACAGTCTAACTGGAAACTAAAATGAAATTGCAAGTAATTGAATAACTATACCAAACAGAGAAAAAGAAAATGTCTCAGGTCAGAACAACAACAAGTAGATAAGAATAAAAGCCATGCAAGAAACATAAAAACAAGGAGTAGAAAACACCAACCTGCTCACCTCTCCTGAACACCAACCATCTCCTGGTGTCCTGTGTTATTATCTGGCATAGGTCAACAGACCTCGCCTTCCCAACATGAGCTATTTTCAGTTTCTTGCTGACTTCGAATCATCACAACACAACAGTACAGCTATACCGACGGCGTTGGACACCGACTCAAAATGAAAGCAAAACTAAACCTTTGTAAAGGTGGAACTTTACTGACTCCCTCCCCATGCACATATCCAATCATGTGCTGAGGTTCAGGCTCAGAGGGGATGAGCTTGGCCAAATCTATTCAAAGGATTTGGCTCTGCATTCTAAACCGTGAGCTGGAGCTCAGTGAGATTGATTGATTTAAGTTTAAAACACACCAAGAGGATGAAACAACCGTGCCCTGGTGTATGGAAATGAGATTATGGACCCTGCGATTTTCATTGAGCAGTAAAATTCAACATTCATTCATGTGCTATTTTTGAGGATTTGTTTTTAAAAATTCCAGCAGTGTCTTTTATGGAAAATCACATGGTTGCAGTGCAATTAGGACTTTATTTTCTAACTGTGTGTTTACTCTCCAAACAACAGTAATCACTGGAAGGGTGGAAGGGGCTCTTTCAACATCATGACCCTTTTAATTATGTTTACTGTAGATCTGTGTCTTCTGACCATCCATATGAAAATCGAAATATGCCCCTCCCCTCCCCCACCCCAAAAAAAACAAACAAAAAAAAACAAACATAATGAAAAAATGCGGATACAATGAAAACAGTCATATTAATCATGAGTGATGAATGTAAACAGGAAAAAATTGAGCTTTGTGTAATTCTCAGAAAGCACTACTGAGCAACAGTGACTGGTTACAATCATCCATCCTGGAAATCCCCCTCCCTGGCCCTTTGGCCATCAGCGATATGACAGTGATAATATTACAGCAAAAGTCTTGGCAGAACTACATCAGCTGCTTTCCAACAACACAAAGCTGATTACAGCTCCCGGCCAAAGCAGCTGACAGACTCTCTCTGCATCCTGCCTTCCCATTCTGCGCAACCCGTAGCTTTGCACAGTTCAGTATTTGAACTATATTTTTGGACGGACTGATGGGATTGGCCCTGGAAACCCAAATGTGCAACACCAACATGTCAGTGACTGAGAGACTTTCAAGTTGTCTGACAATTCCATTAAACACCCATACTAGTTCAAACACACAAATCATAATGGATGTGCAGGGTGATATTTGCCACAGCAAAAAAAAAAAAAAAAAAAAAAAATACCAGAAAGAGAAGCGGATTAAACATTAAGTTACTCTATTAGTGACATTTTGATAATTGTTTGGCAGAGATCACTGACTTGAAAAATAAGCACACACAGACGAAGCACATGCATACCACCGAGTCTTTTAAGTCCCTGCTGCATACACTGAAATGAGTAGATATGGTTCCCAGACTGGTTCACTAACTGAGAACGTAGCAATTCAGTTAACACACTGGCCAGTAAAAACTTTTTTTTTTTTTTTTTTACCTTGAATTTGGTTCACACCTCAATTTTCAAAAACTACTTCTTTTTTTTGAGTCTTTCAAAGGAATAAATTAACATATCACAAGAACATATGATGATAAGATGATAATTTAGTAAAACACAGAGACAAAAAAAGGATTTTCATCTAATAACTATTCAGAAAAAAATTAACATTTTTCTTCTCCAGGACATTTTATTTTATGTAAGTTTTACAAGTAATTGTGATTAATAAGAAAAAGGTATCTTCAGAAGTGGGTTAATTCCAAATGTTAATGACTATTGTGTAGTTATAGGACCTTCCCACCTCATGTCCTCTATAGAAGTGTGGGCCTTTACTTAACATATTGTCGCACATTCATTCAAACAGCTCCTAATAATAAAATATATGCTACTGCAAAACTCATGACGAAGTCTGCCATCAACCACAGTTTGCAGCTTGGCATTGAGAATATTTATGCTGTGTGTGATCTTTGACTTTGGAGCGTGAATTTCATTCCTGATGCAAAAGAGTTGGCAGCTCCTCTTTAATCACTGTGAGCGGGAGATGGACTTTATCCCCCCCTCAATGAAAATAATTCAGCAGATGAAGGGGATGCATCGGCCAGAAAGGGGTTAAATCTAGCCAGACAAAATGAACCCGTCTTATAGCTTTGTGGGACTGAGTGAGCACAGCGTTGCAGTAATGTCTCCACCGGCCAAGTGTTGCAGTTGAAGTGTTGCTAGCAAGGCTGCAACATATATCACAAATGCTTTGTTCTCACATCAAAATGTGCAATATATCATACATGTCGCAAAAGACTGAGCTGCAGTAAATTCAATTTCCACACACTGTGTGTATGCACGTTCTGATAAATCAACACAAAGGGCTTTAAATATGAATAAAAAGCGGAATGGTTGCAATTCATCAACAAACGAGTGCAATGAACTCATTCAAAAAATGTTAAAGATGAATAACCTAAAGTATTTAGTCCCCAGTGGCTACAGGGCTAAAGTCAGAAACACAAAAATCAACAAAGAAAAGTACCAAAAGCAAAATATTTAACATACTCTAAATACTCAAACTCTGCTGGTCCTGCCAGCAGATGCACATTTTATGGGGGCGGAGGATAACAACCTGTCACAGCTGGTGTAAATTAAAGGCGAAAACAGTGTAGTAATTTGAGAAAAAATTTCAAAGCAAAAACATTAATTTTATCTATTTAGTATTTCATTTATTGCTGCCAGAACAAAATAATTTTTATTATATCGCTATTGCCTTGCTCAACATCAACAGTTGTTGCATCCACAGTGCTACTGTTTTGTGAGTTTGTCAGCATTTCTCTTGTGATCGTCTCTCTACCCATCTTGTGACACTTGTAAGTTACTACTAGCAACAAATCAATTAATTTTTCAAGTGTTAAAGCCTCTCCGGTCCTGAAGCATCTACAAGAAGGCATAGCCCAAACCCTAACCCAGCAGGTAAAACTGAGCCCCAGGAAGACAGGTGACTTTCAGTTTTCCAGTTTGGCTCTAAAGCCTGCTACAGCGATACTCCAAACCATCATTCTTTCTAACCAGTTGGCACTATTAGTCCAGGAAAAATTGCAATGCAATGGTAAGGTGGTAAAACAATTAATCAAATAAATAATTCAGTATTTATTTTATCCTGAGTGTGGGATTTTTTTCAAACTTGGGTGACTGGCAGGGTTTCCTTCAAATGATTAAGGGAAAAAAACAACTAAAATCATGTTAGAGAGTCATTTTATGAAAGGACAGCCTAATAGCAAAGACAATACAAAGAGAAGTACCAGTAAGTTAGAGCTTCCCCCTCAAACACTACTTCACTTTCATTTCATGGTGACTGATTTCAGAAGAACTAATCTGCTTCAAAAAGTCGTTCTTTTTTTTAGTTGTATTTTTAACACAATCCATATTTTGCAGAGGAATTTTGTTTTTTTTCCCCCTAATCTTATGAACTTCAGGTTTTGAAAAAAGTCACAACAGTTAAAATATCAATTGACCTGTGCCCCTGAAAGAATTTAAATCGTTAAGAAGACTTAAAGCTACATTCTACAAGGTATGCTGTCCTTCTGTTATTGTACGAATGAAAACTTGGCCACACTTATTTTAAAAGATTTCATTTTACTACAAACAGGTATTATTTCCCCACAATCAACCGTGACGAAACATCCTCCCATGACAGTGAATAAGAACATTTTAATACCACTTCCAGTAACTAAACAGGATATTCTCCAAAGTTCAGTGAAAAGACAGAGACAACAAAGTGACACAAAGCAATAACAAACTGTTAAAATTCTTTGGAAATACACTTATACGCAGCCAGAAAGAAAAAAAACAAAAAAGAAAAAAAAAAAGAAGAACTTGAGAAACAGTCCAGTCTGAGCTGTGACAGTATGGTACAGAGAAGATAGGCAGCTGGTGAAACCGGATTTTGAGTTACATATGAATCAGTTTAACTGGATTCGCTGCATTTAATTACATGAACTTCAGTGTCCTGGTTATCAGATATCTCCAAACTCTAATAGCTTTTGTTAAACATCATCACATGGAGCTCATATAAATCCAATTATTCATATTAATGTGCACATAATAAATAGCGGTATTACAAATGGCTGTGATCTCTATGGGATAAGCAGCAGCAACAGCAGTCACAGGAGCCATATTGAGTTGTTCTGAGCACATTCAAGCAGCGTTGCTTCAATCAAAACTTTTAGTTAAAGTGAAACACTTTTGTAAGCTGTACTGGTTGTGCTTTTTTCTAATGTCTGAAGCTGTGTCTGCACAAGTTATTATAACATCCTTTATTTAACCAGGTTAAAAGCCTCACTGAGATATAAAATCTCTTTTCCAAGAGAGACCTGGCAAGGTGAGCCGCAGATGTCAGAAACAAAGATAGAAACTATAGATAGTAAAGTATCACAACTTCTTTTAATCTCTACTTCCTTCCTAAATGGTATTTCTTAAATGTAATAGATGTTTACACAGAAGACTCAGAACATCACAAAAATCTAACATGTGAAACACAATTTTACAAACAGGACTCTCAAGTCTAAGTGAACATTCTTTTTTAAGGGGTCAGAAATATGATATATGCTCTGGTGTATGAATATCGATGCTGAATACAGCATCTCATAATTTATTATCCAGCACTATAATCATGACAAAAAGGCCCAACTGTGTTGAGAAGACTAGAAAAAAACAACAACTTGGCAATCATAAATTTCTAATGCAACTTCTTAAAAAGAGAAAAGATTAAAGAAAATTTAGCCTTTTTGTTATAGAGTTACAATATAGAATAACAATAATGACTTCATGATAACTTTCCTTCATTCCATTACTTTAGTGTCATTCAATTCATTTAAGTAAGATGGGATTCACAGCACAACTCATAACATACAAGAAATATCTAATGGAGCATAAAGACAAAGGTGGAGAAAAAGATGTGTGTATTAAATAACTGACATATGTATGAATATAATTCACAAAATTCTATCATAAACAGCTTTGGGTACAACATCAGAGAATATAACATGTATGTCACATGATGGTTATACCTCTACAATGAGGAGTCAATGAAATTGTGGTGCTGTAGTGTGGAGACATACCAAAAACCCAGCTATAAACATAAAGTCATGACTAAACTACAATGAAAGAAACTGTTTAGGTGGGTCACTGTTGTTGTCTTTTTGACATAATTGTGATGTGCATGCGTTTTTTAAATCTATACACAACCAGCACAGTTTCCATTAACAGAGATTTCCGTGGTTTACAGCCGTGCTTTGTGCTAATATAGCTTAACAATGCACATCAGGAATAAGAGCATGGTGAGGCCAAACACTTGCTCCAAGCAGATGACTGGAAATACAAAACTCTTGGGCAACACCTTGATTTTGTGTTTTGCAGAGATAGGAAAGAATAAAATAAAAATCTGATCTCAAGATGGAGGGTTCAAAACACCACTTCTGGACAATAGATGCTCAGTGAGTCATGTCTCAATGCGACAGGAGTGGTCTAAAATGAACTGAAGGCCAATTCACACGAAGAAAATGAAATATTCTCAACACAATGGATAGAAACCCTGGCCAGCACTGTCAGTGACAGTAATTACAGTGGTTCAATTCTATATTTAGTCACACACACAGCTGTGTATCACTTTTTATTTCTGTATTTTGTAGTGCGTGCGTGCGTGTATGTGCATGTGTACATGTTGTTGTTCACCTAGTGGAGGGGGGTGACCACGGGGAGAAGAAGCGCGTTTGTGCTAACATGAAAACTCTCTCCAAGTGTGTCTGTTCAGCTAGTAATGAAGCATTTCTTGAGTGCAGCGTCATTTGAATGAACTACAGCTAAGCTGTTAAGTGGAACCCAACAGGTAAACAACAGACACCTTGAGGCATCCTGATGCCTGTAGATTGTAACATGCATCACACACCACAGTGCATTGGGCCTTGAGTCCAAGCAGGATATGCTAGAAATTACCACCACAAATGCCAGCTGATGAGTGTGTTCTTCACGGTGTGCCAACACAAAAATAATGCCCTCGGTAGAACACATGACTTCTATTTTGGGCTTAATTTAAAGAAAAATCAAACAAAATCAAGAACAAAACACAATCATTAAAAGTAAATCAATATATAAAAATTTAGATTAAGACTAAGACTCCAACACAGCTTTGAGAGTTTTAAATTTCACAATTTGTTTTTCAGGTCATGGATTGTTTTAATTCATGTGGTAGGTATGCGATGTATACTCTCATGACCTCTAGTGTTAAAGCATACAACAGATCTGAATCTGATCAAATTCCTCATAGTTATAGATAGTATTTGGGATGTTCTAATCACTGTGTGTAATAAGAGTTTGAGCTGACAAATGTGAATGAACAAACAGTGCATTGAATTTTAGAAACACAGTCCTTGACCATTCACATATTTCCTCACTACCATCATGTGATCTGTATACTCCTCTCTGCTTGTTGTCAATAGTCATGGGAGCAGACAACTGAGGGCTTTCAAGTCCAATCAATTACATGCTGACTGTACAGTGCAAGTCAGTCATTTGAAGCAGCGGCTTGCTCGGTAGTGTACAAATCCAGAAAAAACTAAAAGGGTCATGTGAATAGTGAGACTCAATATCAGACATGATGAGACAGAGAGATCCCTCCCTCGTTTACGGCAGATAGAACTCCATTCTTAACAACACAACAGCAAAGAAAAGCATGGTATCTGATCATAATCTTGCTTGAAGCCAGCAAGTCAATCCATGAGTTTGATCATATTCTTACAAAGTGACAGCGAGAGAGAGAGAGAGAGAGAGAGAGAGAGAGAGAGAGAGAGAGAGAGAGAGAGAGAGAGAGAGAGAGAGAGAGAGAGAGAGAGAGAGAGAGAGAGAGAGAGAAGTTTCATCTGAAACTTGAACTTCCAAAGAAACACTGCTCAAGGACCGATAACGGTGTAAAAGACCACTACTTGTACAGACACAGTGCTTTTGTGGTTATAATGACATAGCCTTTAAGTTATTTAAGATGTGCCTACCAGAGTATGAACCTCCACCTTTACTCTAATCTGATTGTAGCCATTGTACTCCTAATCAGATTGAGCATATAACAATAGATAAATCGTCAACTTAATCTACACTGTCAGTATGAATACTTTCAAAAACAATAAATTGCTTAATTTCAGTGAATTTACCAAATTAATTGATCCGTGTTACATTTGAGATGCAAGGAAAAACAACAATGATATTTCAATTTTCCACAAGGGAAGCATTTAATTGAATATTTCTTATCTACTGCCACAGTGATGAATCCCACTTGACTAACTTCATTGGATTCTTCAAAACTGGCCTCAGAGTGTCTTTTATATCAGTTAAACATCAGTCAAACTGAATAAAACTTCCATTCCTGATGGAAATGCCTCCTCACCAAACCTGAACGAAAGTTTGTCTTTTAACTGCTGTAACCAAGGCTGCATAGAAAAAGCATGTTGTCAGGTATCAGGTAACTCTTGCTGGTTTTAATAAATAAGCACAAAGTTTAATGACTATGTACTAAGCTCTGAATGTTATCAATATATTTTTTCAATATGACATGATGCAGAAAATGTCAAGGACTGCAATTGCCCCTGCCCATCTGAATGTTGCTCAGGCTAACGCAAACAAGATGTTTTACAGGCTTTGAATCACACCCTCTCATTCACACACCCACCTCTAGTTAGAAGAGACAAACACTTCCTATTCACCAATGAGGTCATAAAATTACAACCAAGTTTCAAGATGTTAAGTTTAAATAACCCCTCTCGAGCAAAGCTGACGCCAGGCCACCCACTACAGGAAGTGAAGGAGGTCTGATAAAAGAAACCCATCCTTATTCATGTAAGGAGGCGGTTTGGTGTAAGAATAAGAAGTGATGTATTGTCTTAATTTGATTAGGTCACTTCAGATGTCAGTGAAGCATTAATGGAATCAGCTGTACAAATTCAATGAGCCTTACATCTGAAAAAGCTGTGCTTCCATTGAGACAGCTTAAATTTCATGCACTTCAACCACACAATGTGTTGAAGTCAGTGGAAAATAGTAAAAAGTGACCTCAGTTTGTTAGTTCCTCACACATTTCTTCAAAAATTTGGACAATTATAAATGAAATACTAAAAATTTTGTCCCCAAATCACAAATGAGCTGTTGATTCTTTCTTACAGCAGTGGGAGCGCAATTCGTCATGATCATAAAACCAGACATGAAACGCTAGCTTCTCAAATGTCGATGCCTACTAGCTAATAAAATGGATCAGGAAATTGAGTTACCACCTATATAACATGGGCACATACATTAACTGTTAGTAATTGTGAGCACCCTGCCCATACTGGTGCCAGATGTTGCTGGGACAAGAGCATGAAGTCTGTGAAGGGAAAATCAATCCAAGTCCCATTCCGGAGTCTGATGAAAGACAGTAAAAAACTGGGGACAGCAGGAACAGGGACTTCAAAGCAACATTTTGATTTATACACTGAAGCAGTCATGTCAGTGGCATTAAATAGGACACTAACTATTTTACTAATTATAGTTACTTAACTGTAAAGCAGCATCCATAGTGTTTCAGTTTAAAGATTTTGCCAGATTAGGTAAAGTATTAGGTAAAGTATTAGTAAAAGTATTAGTATTTCTGAATGTTAATTCATCCCAAATTTATTTATATGTTTTAATATACAGTTCAGAATGCACATGAATTAAGCAATCAGGTTAACTGAGTAGCCAATATTCTACTAATCTAGGTCCATACCATAGTATGGTTTTTTTTAACAATATCAAAGGACTTCATTTTTTTTAGACTGTCCTATGAACCCTATCTTTAAAAAAATATTTCCATTGATGTGCCTCATGAGGAAACAACACATGACTGACATATACACAAAATTACAGCAACTTGAAACACAAATGTAAACATTTCAATAAAAAAAGAAGAAAATTATGAGTTTCCAGGTATAAAAAGCATTTGCCTGCTTATGTGCGATAACAGAAAGGTAATTATTATCAGGTAATTATTGCATGAAGCTCAGCAGTTTCTTACCGTTGTAAAGTAACTAATAGTAGTCAATGTTTTATTCGGTAGGGGGGAATCTTAACCAATACAGAGTAATGAAGTCACTTCAAGCTTACCGTCTTCTGAAATGTCATGTTTTTTCTGATGCCGAATAATTTTTAGCTCCTTGAATAAGTCTTGTAAAATGTGTTTGCATGAACTTACTGGTTTCCAGATTGCATAGGGCAGTGTATGCTGTATCCAGGCTGCTGAGCGAAGGATCCCCAGGAACCAGAAGAGGCATATACTGAGTTCTAAAACACACAAAGACAACAACTTTTCATTCTCAAATGAAATGATGTTGAACATCTCGTTACCCAAAAAACTTGATAAAGATACATGGAATTGAACATGTGTCTGCCACATGCTCAGGTGCACACACACAAGCTTCACTGTGTACATCCAGTGTGTCCTCAGAATATTCCCCCAGCAGCACTCCTGCCTCACTGGGTTTGCTCCAGCTATTGCCCCTCTCATGCTCTGATTCCACCTGTCCACCTGCTCCTCCCACAGTGTGTCACTCTCTCTTGTATCCAAAGTATTGGAGGTGTAGCATTTTAAACACTGAACAGCTTGTTAACAACATTGAGGACCTGTAACTGATTTATCATCTTCAGTATGATCACAAAGCCACTGTTCATTGCGTACACCTGATAGTTGACTGGCTCAGTGAGGCATCCGCAGAACACATCCAGCATATCCTTCTGGCCTCAAGTGTTTATAATGCAGAAAGATGTTAGACCCCAAGACGAGCGCAGTTTTTTTTTGCTGAAATATTTGCTGGGAGTGGGACAAAACCTGTTTCATATTCGAACCATTGCGGTATTGTGATTTTCACAAGGTAAATTATCACTGGTATTTTGGGTCAGTTTGATTGCAATAATATAAGCTTTTGTCACTATATGACTTTAATTAAACTAATTCACAGGATTTTGGACAAATCAATGACGAAAAAAATTAAGGAATAAAATATCAAGAGTAGTGCCATGACCCATACTGAATGATTTACACAGCAGCAGCTGTTGATGCGTGACTTGTTATGCAAGTTACTGAACCCATATGTGGTGCCAGTACCCAAATGGCAAAAAACTGCCCAGTTTCAGTTCAACATGCTCAACTCTTGAGAAATTCTGAAGAATTTTGATTATTCACTCATGGCAACAAGGGTAAAACAAACAAAAACTGAAACTGAGTTTGCGTAAATGCAACTTAAAATCCAAGTTCTAAATTAATATTGTTAAGGTGCTTATTTAACTAATTAACTTGCAAAGAACCAATATCTTCAAAATTTGACACACAGAACCAAAATTTGTATATAACAAGAGAGAAATAAAGGACAAGGGGAAAAAGTGGCTAAATAACCCATAATAGTTGTCCTTAACCTCATGGGAAAGCAAACAACAGAATAAGGGGGCATCTCTTCCTTTGTCATGCACTTAAGTTTGTCAGGACATTATTTAGCATTGTTCTCTTGTATAAGAAACTGAAATATGCATACAATAATTCATGAAGTAAAGAGAAAAGAGGAATGAGAGCTAAGATGGTCAAGAATGCAAGTTAATAATACCATGATGGTGTTTTTATGAAAATATGCCTTTATTTTCAATAGATTACAAAATTTATAATTCACTAATTTTATTGTAACCAACTCTATTCAAAACAAAAGGAAAATGGTACACCATAAATGTCCAAGGTGAGACTGTAAATGTTTTTAAAACAACAGGAAAACTGTCACCACACACCTCCATGTTTGAGGGAGCCACAGAGAACATGCTGCTGTCCAGCTGAGGGCCTTCTGGATGCAGGTAGTTCTCCCCGTCCATGGCCAACGCTGAGTGGAGGGTGGGCATCAGAACGCAGCTTCACACATGACCACCAGCTGACTTAGACTGTGCACTCTCCGACCGCCACTCACGTGCTGGCTGAGTATGAGATAGCACTTTCAATTGGGGCAAATAATCTCCATGACCTGAAGAAAAAAAGCAGAGAGAGGAGAGAGGAAAGAGGATAGGAGAGAGGGAAAAACAGACATTAGTAAAAATACTGAGAATTTCCTGTGGCAAAAATGGTCATGGATAACACAAACACACAAACAACCCTAGAAAAAACACAGAACCATATCAGTTGTTTGCTTATCAGTTACGTGAAGTTTACTTCATCGTATAAAATCATACAGAATTAAAATAGCATTGATCTCAAAAGTATAGTGATTGCCACTTATTTTGTCATGTATCCTGTTCAAAATTTTTGAGAATTTTGAGAATAGGAACATATCATATTCTTTGTGTCCAACACAAAGAAAGAAATGTCTTACTGGCTTATAATGGGAAGCATTTCTTGCAAAGTGATGCTCTGGTAACACATCTTTAAATTCAGCACATATGCATTCATTTACATCAAAACATAATAAACCCACAACTTAAACAATCATGTGAACAAGCAAAAAGTCATACAGCTGTATGTGAGAACGCTTATACAACACACCATACATAAATTTGATGCACACTCCACAACTGATGTATTACAATTAATAAAATAAATAAATCAATCAATTCCATAAGAAAGGTTACTGGCCTTTCAACGGGCTCTAAAGGCTGACTAGCTGCATTTGCCACCACATCAAATGAAAACAGATCTTATTCATAATGCAGAGCTTCAGTTTATGGTTATTGACTGACAGGCTTCGTTAGCAGGCTGTCATCTGACATCAATGACGGTACCACATTCATTACAGAACCAATCAAAATCACGATGGGACTTCTTCAGTGGTGTGACCCACTGGGGAGAGGGGACAAGTATATGCTTTTAATTTATACTATATGGATACACTTCATTTGCACATTAATATAAAGGCACTTTCAGATATCATAGTGTACATTATACTTTATGGATACACTTCATTTGCACATTAATATGAGGCATTTTCAGTTATCATAGTGTACATTCACAAGAGCCTTTCTGTTTCAAACCGCTGTCCATATTTTCTATTTTGTATCCAACATCATACCACATCTGATTAGCAGGAACAGTGTGAGGATACAGCCAGAGGATATTCAGCAATGACCTGAAAGTACCCACTCTCCTGTGTCTATTGCACTTGAAAACAGACCCACACACTCACACAGTACATTTGTTATGGTCTAAGCTTATTTTACATCCTCTGCCTTAGAGTGGCTGTTTGAATATTTCATGGTAACATATTTCACATATCTTTTGCCTTTGGAAAAATATTCAACAAATGCGTGGAAGCTCATAAAACACAAGTATCAGACAGTATTGATAAAAACACCATGTACCCGAAGGCTTGCACAGACCAAATAACTCATTCAAAAGCTAGCAGCCTATATTTCCAATGGCTATATATTAGGCTCATTCAAAGCAAAAATTGGAGTATGAATCTTTATTTAGTTTATTTTCTGTGTAAAAAATATATATTGCTCCCTTTGATTAACAAATACAACTTGTAAACTGGTTGTTGCGTAAAACATCCAAAAATTCTTCCACAAAAACACAAAATGTCCCAAAAATGCCACAAATCTGAACAGTGAAGCAATCCATGGCTTCAGCACTTTACAACATCTGCGCAACATCAGTAACACTCCCTTTCTGCAAACTAATCAAACTTACCCTCCTTCCTCTTGCCCTTCATTCATTCCTCCAGTTTGCCCCCAATCTAAGCACAGGCCAGACACGTCCACTGGGGACAAAGCTGCAGCCATAAATCCCAATAGAGTTCATGAGGGTCTAAATAAGAAGGCCTTTG
This sequence comes from Salarias fasciatus, assembly GCF_902148845.1. Lineage (NCBI taxonomy): Eukaryota > Metazoa > Chordata > Actinopteri > Blenniiformes > Blenniidae > Salarias > Salarias fasciatus. The sequence goes on along the minus strand of NC_043766.1, from coordinate 23,345,160 downwards.
TGCGCTCATTTGTGTGTGTATGTGTGTGTGTGTGTGTGAGAGAGAGAGAGACAGAGAAAGGGAGAGAGAGAGAGAGAGAGAGAGAGAGGGAGAGGGGGTGAGAGAGAGAGAGAGAGAGTGTGCTAACCTAACTTGCAAAGCCAACACACACAAAGGAAGCCCTTCTCCCCTCAGGCTGCCAGTGTGATACTGTCAAATGTGGGGAAACCCACTGCAAAAAGCAACTGACAAATTTGCTCTTTAGTAGGAATGAATAACAAAAATATCAGATCCATTGTTAAAACGTGCATGGCTGATCTGAGGTCTGCAACATCCACACGAAGGCAGGGAAGGTAAATCAAGACGGGGAGAATCACGCCGAGTGCCCACATATTGCGGAACGGCTCCGCTGCGCTGCGCCGCGCAGGTCGCAGCCGTTCCGCAGCCGTACTAGTGCGCCCACCTGATGCGGTATGGCTGCGCCACAGCACTCCGCCTTTTGACCAGACATGAGCTCAGCGCATGCGTGGGATTATTTTTCCATTACGATCTCCATGAAAACATGTTTGAACAGGCACTGTATATCGTTACAATTTACTCACCACTCAGGCCAATAACTTCAGCTATTGTTGCCCAAGTGTTCTCCTTTCTGCTAGTGTCTTTATAAAAAGGATGACTGGTGTCAGAGAGTATTTTGTGCTCTTGTACCTCCAGCATCAGTTTCTCTTCATCAACCATGCTTTCTCTCGAGTTTAAAAACTTCCACTACTCCTTTGTTTTGCGACGCCAGAGCGTGTTCAGGTTTCAAAATAAAGCACTCATCCATAAACGCGTATATTTACGCTTTTATTTACATGTAAAAACATGTGTGACAGCTGCAATAGTAATTTAAATAGATATTTATATAAATAATATGCCTAGGAATAAAAAAAGTCAACTTTTGTAGTAATATGTTTTGATAAAACGGATGTTGCACTCTTTTGGTTTCCTGTTGGTGCTTTGACATTATGGGAAATTGACTCCGGCTCTGCTGCGCCTCCGGCAAAAATAGGCCTGGACCGAAATTGTGCGGACAGCTCTCCGCAGTACGACGGCGGGTGTACGCTCGACGCAGCACTCGCGCAGGCAGTGGGCGCACTCTGCCTGCGACTTCATTGACTTCAATGGGTGCGTAATTGCTGCGTGAGTGCTGCGAACTGCGCAGCGCAGCGGAGCCGTTCCGCAGTATGTGGGCGCTGGCCGTCAGAAGAAAACCTTTTGTTTTTTCAGTGCACTGCTGACTTAGAAGCATTGAAAGGTCTTGTGCTAGTTTATAGTGATCTTTGAGTATACTTCTATCGTTTTCAGACTCCAATGAGTTACTGTGTGCTATATAGATCATTGTGTTCTAGCTACTTGAGCCCAACATAGTTTTCTCTTAGTACCAAACCTCTTTCAAATCAGACTACAAACAGGGTTCCAGTTGAGCTAGTTTCATGTCTGAAAGGGTCAGCGTCTATTGTCCAACTCGACCTTGTGACTGACCTCCCAAGTTGGGCTCAGGCAGGGTGGATTTCCTGAAGTGTGTTATGGTAAAGGGCAGTACTGTGTATGCAGACATAACAAGGTTGCTGAATCAGAGAGACAGATCTGCATCTGCAGATATCAAACAGACCCAAAACACTCAGGAAACCATCATCACATCAAAATTCATGACCACAATATAAACTAGGGTGACGTTAAGACAGGTGTGCAGTTGTTTTGGACATAATGTTTAACAATGTGCTTTGGCGAGCTGTGCTTTCTTCTTGTAGCTTCTGAATAAACTTTAATAAAGGAATAGAATACAATAGAAATATTTTATTAATTCCAGATGGAAGTTGTATAATGTATCTCTCTTGGTTTGTGAGATTCTGTCTGCACTGTCATGAGGGATAACCCATGCAAATCAGTTTAGTAGGAACATTTGTGAAACAATCTGAGGTTGAAGTATCAAATTGTATTTACATAATGGGAAAACCACAATACAAAAATAAAAGGAAAAACAAAAAAGAGCCTACATAAAAGCAAACACATTGAAACTAATGATGACAGATTATTGTCTGAGCTACACTTGCATTTGACACTTTTCTGACTGAAATTTCTGATACAAAATGGCTATCTGAGACACACTAGAGAATGAGATTATCATACTGTTTATTCCTCAGCCGATGAAAGAGATTTGATCCAAGAAGTGTAACAGCTTGAAAACATTTTTGTTCCCCTCAGATTAGCCTTAACAGACTGGTGTTTTGACATCCCAACACTTTCGCCTCCCTCAAAACTCAGCCTCCAACAACCATCACGTCTTCTCGCCGTTTCAAAGGAGAAACTGTTTCTTATTAAGTGCAGTGATTAATAAGAAGCACATCATGTCATTATGCCCTATCCCACCGTTTCCAAACCACCCACAACCACATCACCCCACCATTATCGTGCCAGATTCGGTCTCTTAGCAACAGAAAAATATCTTTTGCTTTTCCCTCTTCCCCAACCCCCACCCCATCAGAGATACTAAGGATAATCGATACTGATCATTGTGAGAGTGGTCCCAGATATCCCCTTCCTGTAAGGTCTCTCATTACCGGAAAACAGCAAAGCCCCCTACTACTTCTAACTCCCGCAGAGAGGACGAGAGGTGATGAGGAAAGCTTTCTGGAGGAAGAAAAGAGATGGCAAAAGATAATGGCACACAACGGCCAAAGGAGTTAATTCATTCATCTGTAGATTAAGAAAATTAAATGGTGTGTGTCAGTGTGTCTCTGTTGATAATATTTGGGTTTGTGGTCTGTGTAAAGGCTGCTCAAAAAAAAAAAAAGTGAATATCAAATATCCTGTAAAGAGGAAGAGAGGCAGAGAAATGGAGACTCACAGCAGTATAATCTCTTAAATCTGGTAATTACGTCAAAGGTTACTGCTGGTTTTTGTTCAGCCCCCCTCCCATGAGTGTTTCCCCCTCCATCTCCCTCTCTCTCTGGGTGGCCTGGTGCAAGAGCTCAGTACTGGGAGATTAGGTCAATCCATAAATGGTATTTGTAAAATCTTAAAAAATGTCAAAAACCTAGACACTGTTCTGCAAAAATGTCATTTCCAAATATATATGTTGAGCTTTTCATATTTTTAACCACTATTGCAAGTGTTGTGACCACATTTTAGGCCAAAAGGCCCCCTTCAGCAGTGTGAGTCACAGTGTCTGCCTGCCAGACAGACAGATTTTGTGCCACTTACCTCTCACACTTTGAAAAATCAAACCATGCACTGTTGTTTAACAGAGCAAAAAACATGCTTGCATTTGAAACAGGTAAGAGGTAGAAGACAGTCTGGATGACTACCTGGCTATTAACTGGTATCCTTCACTGTCAGTGACTGCCCAAACACATGGGGATCATCCCGGGAAGTGTGACTTCCTTAAGCTGCTAAGTCACGATTAACTCTCACGAGGAGAACCACCACCCTGCCTTGCGTGTGTGTGTGTGTGTGTGTGTGTGTGGATACACAATGATAACTCACCACATGACAGATACAGATAATATGAAAGCAGAAAAAAACGTAAACAGACTTTAGTATTCGTTCTTTTTTGTCTCTATCGTCTCAATTATTATTTAACTTAATTTTTTCATTTCATGCTAAAAAACTTATATGCGTAAAATCATACTTTCATCACCAATCATTTGTATTTCATTTGTATGGTATTTTCTGTATAGGGCAGTTCAAAAGCCCCGTTGAGGTATGAGGAGATCCTTCAACACTTAAAGCGGACCTATTACGCTATTTTTCAGTCATGTCATATAGGTCACAGAAGCCCAAAAACATTGTATATAAGTTTGTTTGCCCCAAATTCATCCTATGTTCGGAGTTTGAGCGGTCTAATAAAAAGTGGCTCTGAGGAGCCCTCCTCCAAACAGCCTGTTTTTCACAGCCTACTTTCCGGGATGCACTTGAACGCATCTGGCCACTACCACTCTCTCACACGGTGGGGGCACAGTCAGAGGCACATCCCCTCGACCGTTTCAGCTAGCGAGACAAGGAGGAAAAAGACAATTTTCAAATTTGAACGTCTTAATGAGGCTACGGCAACACATACTACTATAACCACCTATCCGAGGGCCCTCCAAAGGTTGGATCCTCTTCTGGGGTGGGGAGTGGTGTTCCTCTTGTTGACGTAGACAAAAGTAAGATTTCAGAATTGCGTGTTTGAGTGTATATTTCCTTAAAAGTGGAGTGTGCAATTGAGGGAGGTGACTGAATTTTTCACTTCTGGGGGATCATACAGAGGCTCTGGGAGGTAATATGACTGTAAAGACACCTTTTTAAAGTGAATTTTGCATATTTGGACTCCTTTAATATTTTCACATTTCCAAATCTTGTCTGTGACTACGTTTACATGCAGCTAAAATTCGGGTTCAGGTCAATATCTGGGTTTCTGAAACAATTAAGAAAACCCCGTTTACATGCTTTAACAGACAGAGAGTTACCCCATTTACAAGTCAGCGCATTTCAATCGGGATATCCCTTTCCAAACCACGGCGCACGTCATGCTGTTCTCAAAACAAAACAGCTCTGACCGGAGCGGCTTTGTGTTGCCAGATTGGGTGGGGTTTACGCCAAAGCAAGCTTCTTTTTCGAACACGTTGGATGGGTTGATTAAATCATTATGTGTTTATGACGTGTTTTTGTATCATACAAATACTGTTTCAACGTGCATTTTCAACCGAGATGGATGTTTGGGCTGCTTTCTACGAGTTTCAGAAGTTTTTACGGGTTCGATCGACAGATCTGGCAGCCTCCTCCACTGGACTGCAGAGGCTGACGCTGCTGCGGTGACTCCGTTCTGTAGACAGAATGCAGACAGAACGCTTGTTCTGTTGTACATGATTTTTCTGCAGGCCATACAAATCGCCGACTTTCAGAAGGAAGCATGTGCGATGTGCGCGCTCAGAATAACAGTTCGTATCGTGCGTTACGGAAGGCTCACAGAGACAAAAGTGTGGTGAGTTTCATGCCTACTCGTTGCTGGACTCAAAAGACCATGATTCATTGCGGATGGGAGCATGCGCAGAAATAAAAACAATATCCCTTAACTCGTTATCTGTATACACGGCGGCACTTTCGAGTTTGAAGAGTAGCCCAGCGGTCTCTATCGGGTTTTACAAATCTCGAAAATGAGCTTTTCCGGGTTTTGGCGGGTGTTTACATGGCTACGCGCTATTGGGTTATTGCCAACATTCAAGTTTGAAAAGGGTTTGAAAAGAGTTATTGGCTGCATGTAAACGTAGTGTGTGTGTTTCAGAGGGTTTCCATATAGCAGACATCTTTCAGCAAAGTTTTCAACATAAATTTTTGTTCCGGTTTTGTGAATGATTTAAAGCTCATAAAGTAGATATGATTTCATTTGTAGCTCAAGTCTGTCAAATGCTACGTTAAGTGTAGACAGCAGAACCATCTATATTGAAAAAGTAGTACAACTAGTCTCTTTGGCAGTGACACATAAAACCTGCCTTCACCCCCATAGCACCCAGATAGAAAAAAACACTACCTGACTACAAAAATGCAAGAGATACGCACTTTTTCAAGCTTCGGTTTGAGTCTTTTTACCCATCATTTTGAGTTTGTTTTTGAGGATTGCTTGTCTTTTTGGGGCCACATGAATCTGTATATGGGCCACTTTTGTTTCCTTGAGCGACACAATTTACACAGAGCACCTGTGAGGGGCTCTCTGGGGTTACATCACATGATAGATTACACATTCTTTTTTATATAGACCTGTTTTAAAACACAAACACGTAAAAAAAGCATACACATCTGATACAGCATGCAAACAACAATCACCACAAGCGTAAAGAGAGAGAAGGTTAACTATGCTTTTAACACTGGTGAATTTTCATTTCCAAATATCTTTAACACAGGCATTTGTGTTGAAAGCATTGACAAAGGTGATTCGTGTAGTGTAAACTCAATAGATGGGTTAGACAAGGTTAGTTAGGTTACTGCCCCAGGGAAAACTGTCAGCTTTTAACATCACTCTTTCAGTGCTTTGTTGTACACAAGAGGTCAATCCAGTCCATCTTGTTTTTTCCCCCTCTTTAACATTGGTTTTAGTTCTACAAAAAGATTAGGTCATAGTAGGCTGAATTAGATAATATTGTTACCCTGTTTAGTGAACTGAGAAGATGCCAAAATCTATATCATGCTGCAGCTTGTTTCATGCCTAAGACTGGATGCACAGATGATGATGGTTAATTTAGCAGTGATCATCTGTAACATAATGTCTATTGATTTTATTGAATTTATATGTATTATCCCATTTCAATCAAGCAAGTTAAATAAAATGGTACTAGTGGTTCCTGCATTCAAATAAAAGAGTTTTTACAGATTCTGCAATACAGGGGTACATAGGGAGGACATAAACTGTAGCTACAAAATGGAAAACTTGTTAAAGTGTGATTATGTAGGTTGTACATATCACATTGCTAAATAGCACTAGCATTGCAGAGTGGGATTCCTCAGATCTCCCAACAAAAGGTTGTACATTTTAAAAATGCCAAATGTATAGAAAATAAACCACAAACTTGAAATGAATCAAGCACTGGTCAGAAAAAATATCACTATCACAAAGAATGCTTGATATTAATAGCAAGTTATCAAAGAAAACTGTGGGATTATAAAACTCAGTAAAGAGGACAGATGATCATTTTACAGAATGCCAAAACAACTTAGAACAAACAAGGGCAACTGGATTGACAACTTGCACATCACAAAATAGGATTGGAGCAACACTAAGTGCTGGCAGCTAACCCTGCGGCAGCTGTGAGCATTGACCTTACTTAACTTATTCATGGAGTATTCCATTTTTTTGTAGCTGTGGTAAACTACAACAATCACATATTATCTGCCACTGCTTTCATCCAACAGCCAGCAACACAGTCTACATGTAATAAGAGTATCCTTCTACAACCTCACCCTAGGGTTGGGCAATATGAACAAAATCTTATATCACGGTATCAGAAATGTCATATCACGTTAACGGTATATATCACGTTTTCCCCTGTAAATTCATATAATTACTTAAAAATAACTAAACTGTCACATTTGCTCATTTTCCTCTTTTATTTTTTAAACTCTGGTTTATTTAACTTCAATTATAAAAAAAAAAAAAAAAAAAAATCACAACATGAAAGAAAAAAAGACCTGAGTTTTTAGCGTCACTCCAGGAGCTGCTAGTCTCTGTGTCCACCATTATGGCTACCACCCCTCCTGGATACGCTGGTGTTGTTCGCGAGCGCACCCTGTGCTTACCTGACCAATGAAACGCAGCGAACAAACCCCGCACGACGTCGGGACACGCTGTGAAAATGCACAAACGCACCCAAACAATTTTGTTCTGGCTGTCCAGATAGCGAGTGCAGACAACTGTACACTGACTCAGAGAGCTGCAGCAGACATCTGCTCTCTCTCCGGTATAAACGGTATGGCAAAATTTCAACCGGTACACACTTTTACACCGTCACACGGTATTATACTGTCATGCCGCTCAGCCCTACCTCAACCTAACCAGAACAGCAGAAAGTCATCACCTCTGAGCCTCGTTCAGCAAAGGTTTCTTCCTGTTTCTCCTTTCCGCAGCCACTTATGCTCATGCCCATGTGGAACTGTTGGGTTTTACACTGTAAAAGTGCTTTGAAATGACTATATTGTATTTAGTACTTTACATAATGAATTGAGCAAAACGTTCACACTTAATCACTTTTATATTTCAGAGTTCTGTGCACTTGTGTGAGATGACTATTTCTTATGCTTATGTTCACTATGACATTAAAGCTCGACACCATAACACAGATGCCCTTTGACAGTGTGAGCATACATCATTTTCTCATACGACAGCCATCTGATGGCATCTGCCACTCTCTCTCCTGTCATACCCTGCATCTGCATGTACAGCTAATGAGCCGCCTGACAACAACCATTCAGTCCAACGCACAACACTCACTCGTCAGCAATCCGAGTCCATCAGCATCAGCAGTAATCAGGTTAGAAATGATCGCTGCCCGGCTGCTTCACACCAGAGCGGCAAGGGGGCTGTTAGCTGGTTATGATTGCCTTCGCTGGCTGGATTCATTAGCTACTGTGATGAAATATTCATAAAAGGAACAAGTTACTTCTCAGGGAAACACAGAGCTCCATCATTCAAAACAGACTACATTATTAATCAGCACCTTTATCAACACAATGGGTCTATACTCACCACTGTGTGCACATGCAGAAAACACACACGTGCACGAGGCATTTTCTTAAGCACATACAAGGAGGGACACGGACATTTGCTACAGGTTGTTTGCAGTCCTCCTAGCAGGAGCGGAATTTCCATTCAGTACTACAGCCATTGCCATAAAGGGGCTGAGGACAGCTTCGTAAGAGAGTGAGACACAGCACAGAGACTAATGATCAAATGACAGTGTAACTCAATCTGCTGTTATCAAAAACTGGAAAATGGAAATAAATTTGGGTTTTAGGGTCAGTTGTCACTGTGTTTCCACCGCTCAAGTTTTTATCAAAAAGTCTCTTTGAAATGGGATACTGTTGAACAAGGGGGCAGTTATCTGTTGGTTAAACTGAAGGCTAAGTTCAGAGATTTAGTAGTTTGAAAGTGGATAACAATTAAGCCTTATCAGATGTTCATCAACCTACTCCGAATGGCTATTTAGCCTTGTTTTGCTATGGTGATGAATAGCTCTGTGACCATGAACACCAACTGAATGATACATTAACATAATTTATCTACAATGTGAGAACTTAATCAAGCTCTTGTTGCTCAGAGGATGTCTTTGTTGTGGTAAATAATAAACAGGCAGATGGAAAAGAGAGACAGGTGAGAACGGAGCAGATATTTTGCAATAGCCCCATTTACATGGATCCAAAAATCCTCCTGATAATGGGACTGTGACATCAAATGGATTGAAAATGTCTCATATAAACTCCTCAGTCGATCTGATTCACTCAGATGGGATTCAATTTTGGATAAGATTGTAAAAGGTAGTCTACTACAATTAATAATCTGCTTGATGCCTCATAAGGTATAAACAGCTGAAGACAGCAGATCCTGTTATTACGAGCAGATGACTCGCTTTGAGCATGCGCTCCTTCGTAACGCAGTCACGTAATGACATGGACAGAAAACAGGAAGCAGGAATTATGAAAGTCAAAACCAAAACAAGCAGAAGAACTGGAAAGTAGCTGGGAAAAACTCTTTAATAGAAACCCTGAGAGCGCAAAAGCTTGAGAGGCGAGATGCCCGCAAATCGCACAACAGCAAGTTGTTCAAACTGCTTCGCAGTACTCTACTCACAACAGAGTGGCAGCGGATCGCTACCAGGGGGCTTATGACAGAGCTGTTTCAATGCCTGTTTGATCAGAAATCCAGTGGATAAAAAAAAAACTGGTAGGCATTGAAAACAACTGACTACAGAGCAAAAGATGAGAACCTGAAAAGTGAGAGAGAGACCTTTTGCGCATGGAACAGATAGTGTATAATCTGTTTCAGCTGGGGCCCATATAGTCAAGGATTGATTGGAGCGCTTTATTTAGCATTCATGTATACAGGTCCATGAATGTTTTCAATCAGATTGACCAAAAAAAACAAAAAAAAAACAAAAAAACAAAACAAACAACTATGTAAACAGGTCCAATGAAGAGCACAATGAGGGACAAAAAACAATGATGTGAATTGGCTTGATGACATTCATTTTGGAGCAAAATCCCTATTTCTACCAGCACCTACCAAAAATAGATCAAAGGCTAACTAGTTCAAAGAGAGGACGATCCACTTAGCTGCTTCTTTGCCCCGTTTTCCTCTGTCATCTAATTTCCTCAGAAGAGAAGGATGATGACACACACTAGCAGTGTGCAGCTTTTATTACTTTACTTCAACAAGTCAGGAGAACAGAGTACACCTTCTCTTACCTCAGTAAATTTGGGGGGGAAATACCTGTAAAATAAAAAGTGGACAAGCCAACATTTTAAAAAGCACTTTGTATTTTTTATCTAACGGGCAAAAGCTGTGTTGTTTTTTTCCTGAACTATCAGTCTCAACTTTCTTGAATGTTTCCTTTCAAAATCTGCTAACTGGCATTGTTCTGTGTAAGCAAATGGAAGGGTGCTTACACAACAGGGACTCTGTTCGATTAGACAAAAAACATTTACACCATCAGTTTGGTTGACATTCACACAAGGTCAGCAGCTGCGCGTTTGAGGCAGTCTTGACCCAAACACACACACTGGCAAACATTAAAAAAAAAACTCAAGGAAGAAGAAAAACAGGCTAATTGATTGGTCAGGACTGAAAAGATTAATCACCTTTAGCTTGCATGTTCAAAAAAAAAAAAACACTCACAGGCAATTTCTGGGGTTTCTGGTCTTACTTTTGCAAATAAATCTATTGGCTTTTTCATAAGAAGCTGCCCAGTTAGAGCAGGCAAGGGTTAGCATGCCATCAAGCCTGGCATGAATGTAGCACTATCAAAAAAGATGGGTGAGTATGAGGGACTGTGACATGCTGCTCTGGTTGCACAGTTCTTTGTCTGTACTTGTTCAGATGGACAGTTCAACAGTATTTCCCACTGTATAAAACCACACCAGGGTTCACTAGCAAGTGTTATGATACACATGCTGTAAAACACAACACCACATTTTCACTTGTTTGGCCCATACTAGAGTGCTGATGGGTTGCACAAACAAAGTGGTCTATCCAAGAAAGTGAACTTTGATCTGCTTGTAGTGAATCAAATATTGCTGCTGTTTAAGTCAAGCCTCTACCTAAAAATCCTGTACTTTTATCGGAACAACCGTCAAACGGCATTTTATTAAATCTCTAATGGGACTGAAATACTACAATAGAAAAATATTAACAATAAATACAGTGCTAACTGTCAAATCTTTAAAACGAAGATTTTAGCTATTACCTACTCTAGTAGCTAAAACAAGCTCGTCTTAATATTTCTCACCACCCTTCTCTCGAATTTAGTCTCTTTATCACCCATCCCACACTCTGTTTTCTGACACTGCCACTCCCATCCACAAACATCTGCCTTGTGCCATGTCCCCCTTTTCCATATCTATTCTTTTTCTCTCCCTGCAGTGACAGCGAGCTGGTGGTGCTCACCCAATTTGAACCCTTGGGGGATTGAGTTCAAGGAGGCAGCATGTCTCGAAATCTGTGACCCTCAGCTGCGGCTATTCGGCAGTTCGGTCATAACATCCAAAATCTGGAAGATGCACTTTTCACAAGCTAATGACATGGCACAATAAAATAAAATAATCTTGACAGCTGTACTGAGGTGCAAAAACAACCACAACAACAAAACAACAAAACATCTTGGTTCTGGTCTATAAAATGCACTGATGGTAGGAATTCAGTGAAATGTGTGCTAACGTTGTTGGAATCCACAAAGGCTCTACGCCACTAAAACTGGCTTACTACACTTCTCTGGCAGCCGTGAAGAATATTGCGCCACATGTAGAGCATCGGGGAGCCTGTCTGTACTGACTTGCTGTGCTGAGTTCAGTTCAGTTCATTGTTTGACCTCAGTTAATGGTTGGATGACTGATCGAGCATGACTGGCTTTGTACACTTAAACATTAACATATCAGTAAAGCAGTTGTTTAGGTGTAAATCACTCCAAAAAATGAGAAATCAGAGATAATGAGGATTAACTTTATGCAAATCAAAATACAAATAATGGCATTCTACTTGATGACTAAATGATGGAACAATGGGTTTCAAAGAAAATTTGAAGATTTGTGGGTAAGGCTCTTCTCAGTGAGATGGACGTTTGTCATGTGATGCATTGTTTGTGGTACAGAAGAGCTTTAACATATCAAAAACACTTTACAGCAGAGCGTTAAAGCAATGATTAGATGATTTGTTAAAAAATAAGCAAAAAAAAAAAAAAACCCATCAACACAGGAACTGAAAACTACTGACGCAGGTATATGCACCCACAAATATAAGTCACAATTCAATGAGGCTACTTAAAAATGCTGCACTACACTTGTGCCTTGAGGCACAATATATGCCAGTCATATTTAATTAAACAAATCATCTTAAGATCTTTGCTGAGCATTGAGATGTAAAAACTGAACAGCTGCAGAGCCAAAGAAAATTAACAAACGCATCAGGATTACAAATGTGTGCAACTAGTCGACTAAACGAGAGCTCCCTGATAGGAAGCACCTGAAACATCAGCCGTTACTAGTCGTTACTTACTAATAAACTGCAACACAATCACTTTTATTAACCACCAGCTGCAAAAAAATTAACATGTCAATTCTCCAGTAAAAAGGTGAAAACAGTGGCATGAATTAAAAAAAAAAAAAAAAAAAAATCTGCATGTTTGTAGGGTTTATGCCAGTTGTGTCAAACTTATTTTAGTTCAGGGAAAAACTAGAGGGCCAGTGAAACAACAGCACAATGAATGTGGTTACATGGGTGTTTTTAATTCAGAATTGCTTTATTTCGGATTAAAAAATTCTGAATTATAATCATGAGCTTTGTGTTTACGTCTGAAAAACAAAGGATTAAATGCTCTTTAACGCTAGTGGCTGTGAAGCGTTTTGATTGGAAAACGGAATATCATCAAATTAAGCACAACTTAACATCATACCCCTTTGCAAAATACAGTGAAATGGTTCTTCCAATCCTGCTGCAACTAAAAATGCAGAATGACTCAATTGCCATTTCACAGGCCGGACTGTAACCTCTGGAATCGCAGGTTTTGCCCACAGACCATACATTTGACAAAACTCACCACAATGACAGAAAACCTGAAGTAAACACTCCAGCCACCCCCTCCTGTCAGAGGCGCACAGCACAGGAGGGGTGGAAGTTTTGGTTCAACCAGGTTTTTTGCATTCTCCTCAGATAATTTTTTTACTCCTCAATGTAAGATGCATGAAATTGCCAGATCCTCCGTAAAGTGCTTTTGGATGATTTTGACAATTGGTGCATTTGTGATGTGCGCTACTTAAATATCCATTATTTGTGCAGCACAATTGATAGATCGCCCCAATCACACAAAAAGTGCCGGAAACCTCCTACACTACCCATCACTATGTTATGCCTGTCTGAAAACTTCAGACGTGAGCAGTGCAAGCGTGCAGGAAGGGCAGGGCTGTGAGTGCAGCTCACTCAAAATGAGAGAAGCGGCAGACAGGTGAGAAACAGAAACGTGGCAACTTCTAAAACTAATATTTTCATGCAAAAAGCTATAATGATGATAATGACATTGTATTTTTCAATACTGAACTTTAAGAAAATGTTGACATATCAAAAATTTCCATTTATTGTCCAGTCCCACATATAAAACATTTTAAAACTATCAAACATTCTAAAACGGTCACAACTAAAGGTCAATCAACCCAGAATATTGCAAGAACTCTGAATATATCCCCAAGTGCAGATTTGAAAGCATCAAGTACAACAACAAAACTGGCTGATATGAGGACTACACCAGTAAAGGAAAACCAGGGGTCACCTCAGCTGCTGAGGATTTCACCAGGGTCACCAGCCTCAGAAATCACAAGTTAAAAGTTAGGATGAGTGCCCAGATAAATGCCACACAGAGTACTAGAAGTAGAAATCTCTGCATCAACTGCTCAGAGGAGGCTGTGCAAATTAGCCATTTATGGTCAAATAGCAGCTAGGAAACCACTGTTAAGGAACAGCAACAATAAGAGATTGGGGGGCAACCTGGCTACACAGCATCCTGTAGTGACATGCCATCCCATCTGGTTTCTGTTTAGTTGGACCATCATTTATTTTTCTAACAGGACAATGAACCTAAACACACTGTTCAAGGGCTCTCTGACCAAGAAGAGGAGCGATGAAGTGCTTCGTCAGATGACCTGGCCTTCACAGTCACCTGACCTAAACCCAATCAAAATAATTTGGGCTGCATGAGATGGAACATGGAGTGAAGGCAAAAGGCCCAACAAGTGCTCAGCATCTCTGAGAAGTCCTTCGAGGCTGCTGGAAAACCATTTCAGGTGACTATCTCATGAAGCTTATCCAGAGAATTCCAAGGATGTGCAGTGCAGTAATGAAAGCCAAGGGAAATATCTAAAATATAGAACATGTCTGGAATTATTTCACACTTTTTTGTTTGCTACATAATCCGATATATGTTCACTCATAGTTCTGATGCCTACAGTGAATATACAATGTAATTAGTTGCAAAAATAAAGAAAAAAAGCATTGAATGAGAAGGTGTGATCAAACTTTTGAAGGGTAATGAAGAGATGAGCAGCTTAGCAAAATAAAAATCCCCAAATTGTGCAAGTTATCATCTGCAAATGAAAAAACAACAACTGATTACATCTAACTGACCTTTAGATGTTACTTCTGCACTAATGTTGAAAGGACAGCATCTGCTGACATAACTTCATTAGATTTTTAAATTTTTTTCTCATAACAATGTCTTTCTTTCCCAAAAAGACATTAATCACTTTGGTGATGCAGGTAAACAATCAACCTTCATTACCATTACCGTGTAGTGTTAAATTATCAGTAAGTGGCGATGACTGCCACGGTCCATTCCCCTTTGGCTCAAGTCTATTTAATCTCCACACAAATCCTACCTCCAACACTGCCTCAATAACTACTCAGGATACGTCAAAGATGAGGAAAACACACACAAATCCGATTGGGCACTACAAAGTTTTTTTGAGGAGAATTTAAAATCAACACAGAACAACACCACAAATACTTTAGAAAAGGCAGGATGAAGCCATTCAAGTCACTGGTATAAACTTTATATGAGAGCTGTCATGATACACTAATACTCTAAACATCCATTGTATTAGAAAACAATTTTTTATTGTGTTATAAATGTGCATTATAATAATATGTGAATATTATGGTGCTACTTGAATACACTGTGTGCTGAGCATTTCATGAAATGGTATATCGCTGTCTGTTTCGTCAGTGCTGCTTCATCTCCCTACTCCAGTCTACCTGACTGTAACACTTCCATTTGTACATGCGTATACATTTAATCTACATTTGTGCACCCAACAGCAGTGACTTGATAAACGACACATGAGTAGCCAGCATCTTAGTCTGGCTCCCAGATATCAGCGGCAAAAACGCAGAATAAGGATGCAACGACAATGACTACGTTTACATGCAGCTAAAATTCGGGTTCAGGTCAATATCTGGGTTTCTGAAACATTAGGAAAACCCTGTTTACATGCTTTAACAGACAGAGAGTTACCCCGTTTACAAGTCAGCGCATTCAATCGGCATATCCCTTTCCAAACCACGGCGCACGTCATGCTGTTCTCAAAACAAAACAGCTCTGGCCGGAGCGGCTTTGTGTTGCCAGGTTGGGTGGGATTTCCGCAAAAACAAGCTTCTTTTTTGAACATGTTGGATGGGTTGATTTAAATGATTGTGTTTATGACATGTTTTATTTATCATACAAATACGGTTTTAACGTGCATTTTCAACTGAGGAGGAGGTTTGGGCTGCTTTCTACGGGTTTCAGATTTTTTTACGGCCTCGATCGACAGATCTGGCAACCTCCTCCACTGGACTGCAGAGGCTGACGCTGCTGCGATGACTCCGTTCTGTAGACGGAACGCAGACAGAACGGTTGTTCTGTTGCTCATGATTTTTCTGCAGGCCATTTTCAGAAGGAAGCATGTGCGATGTGCGCGCTCAGAATAACAGTTCATATCGTGTGTTACGGAAGCCTGACACGGACGAAAGTGTGGTGAGTTTCGCGCCTACTCGTTGCTGGACTCAAAAGACCATGATTCATTGCGGCTGGGAGCATGCGCAGAGCCACAAACAATGTCCCTTAACTCGATATCTGTTTACATGGCGGCACTTTCGAGTTTGAAAAGGAGTAACCCAGCGGTCTTTATCGGGTTTTACAAATCTCGAAAATGAGCTTTTCCGGGTTTTGGCGGGTGTTTACATGGCCACACGCTATTGGGTTATTGCCAACATTCGAGTTTGAAAAGGGTTTGAAAAGGGTTATTGGCTGCATGTAAACGTAGTGAATGAGACACTGTAAGAGTGAACTGGCCCTTGTGGGAGTTTTTCCAGTTCTGTAAATTGGACCAAGAAGTTTGTGACACACTAGTTTGCTGAAAGTGCCAAGCAACTTTATCTGCCACAAACTTGTTCACTCACCTTTGGTACACGTCCTTCAGGATTCTATCGGACCCCAGAGAGTGAGCTGTGCCAACAAGAATAGTTTGTGTTACAGCAAGGTCTTTGATGTCTTTAATGCAAAATAAATAAATAAAATAACCCGCCATGTTTAGCTCAAACCAAGTGATCAGCATGTTCACACAATGTCAGATAGGTTGCTTAATCCAACAACGTGTAAGCAAAACACTATTAGCCACTTTGCCTATATCTATAGCTAACTTTGATAGCTGAAGAGAAGCAGCAGTGGCTGCAGTGAGATTGACAGCAACTGGTAGAGTCTGGTATAGGTTGTTGTGAGGTGAGCAGCGGTTATAATTTCTTCCATATAACGCTCCATAAGACATCTCTCAGTAACTTAAACTAGCCTTGATAAAGATTTATTTCACATAAGCATACGAACAAAGCCATTGTTGCATCAAGTTCAATGTATCATGCACAATAGTGCACTAGTCATGACTGGGGATACATAGCCAGTAGACACATCTACACCAAAAAAAGTTCATCATGTCTCAACTGGAAAAGTCAAAAATATGGCAAAATATCCTAAAACACATGAATACATAAAGCTAAAGAGGACTTTGATAGATTGTGTTTTTGCAAATGATTATCATGAAGTGACAACTAGCTATGGTGAAAATCATACACTATAGTAAACAAATTGAATGTAATAGGCAAAAACACATGGCAATAGGTCCCTGTTATAAAGAGAAATACAAAAAAACACCCTGCAGTAAATTTTGTGTCAATACTGTCAAGCTATAATTTTTTTCCACACAAAAATTAACCAAATCATATCACATCATGTTAATGTGCAAGATGTTTGCAAATGAAAATGAAACAACTCGCTCAATACAAGTGCACTAAGGCCTAAGACTATGATGGCTCAAAATATTTCAATGGAACTGACTATTTAAGAAAAAAATAAGAGACACACTTTTAGGTAGGTACTAATCTAAATTGATAACATTAATAAATTCTGTACACAGTAATTGCTAAATATTGTAAGTCTATTTCTCGTATGTTTCTTTCCTGGATGAGTCCCACTTTGAAACCACTGTCTGTTTTTTGCAGAAAGATTCTGACACACTTTTTCCACAGAAAACCATAAGGCAAAGCAGTGGGGCATGCCAGAGTATAGCATGTTCCCCTGCATTTCACTCATCGCTTACTGAGCTCTTATGTGGCTTGGGAGAGGTCCACATAGCCTCCAGGTCCAGGGATATGAGCTGGGACACGGGGTACTCAAAACAGCCCATCATAAAGAACTTGGTTGTCTCCTGTCAAAGTGCAAAACTGAGGAGCATGGCTACATAATCTGAGTCAGGCAGTTTTTCTTTGAGTCCTCACTGACCAAACATCAGTGCACAAACATCTTGTTTAATACACAAAACATTATGAAATGAAGGAAGGAATTCCGGGAAAGCAGGAACTGAATCAAACACATTACCTAGGCCCCCTCCTCCACTCCACGTTCTTCACTCTCACTCTAATCAACCCACAGGCCATAAATGAGATTTATCACTGGCACCAATTGGAGAGGGGAGAAAACGAGCTAGCAAAGACAAGGGGAGAGGGAGAATGGGGGCCAAGTCACAAACAGCAGGGGGCAAGAGCCATGCCTCAGTATGGATCACAGCTGTTTGAGCTAATCAGACCAAGAGGAAATTCAAAACTACATTTTTGAATTGAAAAGTAGTATTATATTTCTTGGTTTTGGCTCTGCTCAGTTCATTTTGTCACACAAAGCATGAAACATTTATAATGAAGCAAAAAAAAGGTCAAAAGTCATCTCAAAACTTTCAAGTGTTATCGGAGTAACTCGCTAATCCTGCTTTGCAAATAAACCCCACGTGTATCATCTTTACAGCTCCTCTAGGCTCAGAACACAGTACCAACAGACTAGTGTGTTGTGACCCTCAGAGACCCTGCAGGGCTAGCAGCCATCAATTGTCTGACACAGTGGGAGATTAGAAAAAGGGGGCTGTGCAGCATAAGCACACACGAACACACAGCAGCGCTGTTCACAGTTCACCTTCACCATTATTGCTCATGCAAACATGGAATTTCCCCATGCCCTTAAGATATTGCATGCTTGCTGGCTTATTTCAACTAAAGGAGTTGAGAATTACTGTCCTTTTACCTCAAACAGACCATCAAGAAGAGGACAATACAACAAAGCCATTGTGCTGTCTGTATGGTTATCTGAAAGATCATGCAGATATTGTTTTGCAGACATAAGATGAGCTACGAAAAACACCCATGCTGTCGCTATTAAAATCTGTGGTGGTGACATAGATCTGGCTGCAAGAGGGATTTGACAACAAATGACACCAAGGCCACTGGCTACGTAACAGGGGGTAGGAAAACTCAACTAAAACTGAGACAAGGACCTGGAGTGTTTTTTCATTTCATATCCATTAAAATGGATCAATCAGCATGATGGGAATGACATAATTAGAAAAAGAGACAACAACCATGGTAACCTACTGTGTCAAGGCCTGTATAAGGCTTTGACTAGCCTTTGCCGCAGGCAACAGTCACAGTGGAAACTAAAGAGTGAAAATTGCAGGAAAGAAAGAACTAAAGAGGACAGCTTTGAGAGCACTATTTTCATTTCCCTTTGGTCACTCCTTCAGCATTCTGAGTCAGCCCCAAATATCCCAGTCTGTTTACTTTCTTTTAAATATGACCATTTTTTTTAACCCACAACTAATTCTATATTTTAGGCACAAAATGTTGGTTGAAAGCCAAATAGTGTAAAGGCGAGAATACACACAACAGTGAAACCTCTTTCACAAAAAACACATAAATCTTTTTTCTTTTATAGATAGAAATACGCTTGGGAGACAATGTACTGCACGCACGTTTCACATAAAGTTTTTTCTTAAACTTTATAAAGCTTCCCGAGAAACAAAATACTAACTAAACTGATCCCTTTAGGGAAATTTCTTTTTTCTGCATTGACCCATCGGTGGGCAGCTGTATTACAGCACGCCGGGTCAAAGGTCTTGCTCAGGGACCCACAGTATGGTGACCTGTGAAGAGCAAACCTGCAAACTTATGATCCTAAGTCCACCTATCTATCACTATTCCACCACGACCTTAAGTCACAATGCAAGAGAATTTTTTTTTGATTTGCTTTTCAAGAATATTATGCTATAAAACAATGCAGACATATCAAGTTATAGCCAATTTACAAATGATACAGATATATTACATTTTGTTCATTGATTAAAAAAAAACAGGTGTGTGTGGATTAGTTAGAGTGGGATCCCTTCAAATCAAAAGGTGACAGGTTAGATGCCCCCATCTCTCTTTATATGTGTGGAAGTGTAAATGAGAATGAGCACCTCTGAATTGCTCCCTACAGCAGATGGCAGTTACATGGCAGCTGTCACCAATTGTGTGTGACTGGGTGAATGTGGCAAACAATATAAGGTGCTTTACACCTACTGAAGCGCCAAAGAAAAAATCATTAAGTGCTGAAGATAATCACTAGTAATGAGTTTTGAAAAAAGGCAATGTCTTTGAGAGAGCCACAAAGTGATGCACATTAAGAGCATTCAGTCTTCATGAATTGACAAACGTGGCAGCCCTACACAAACGCTACTGATATTTTTATGCTCACATAGGAGGTAGTAAATGTAGAAATAGTTAGATTAGACCCTTCACATCTGGCTGGGTGTAAAAACGGAGCATATAGAGGGCGAGTACAGCAGCTCTATTCACCGAAGGTCGCACACTGACAGTGTAGTATATGCATATTTTAACTCACACTATATGACCAAAAATCCACTAAGGAAGACAAACCACATTACCGGAGCTTTTGCTTTTCTGATTTCTGTATACACTGCTGCACTTACAGTTTTCTGTCTTCGTGGAGCAGAGTAAATTCCAATTCAAGATGCCCTGAGATTGTAATAAAAGGTTATTATCCTCCGTCCTATAATTCAATAGGCGATGGCTGATCAGCCGTCGTGTGTTTACATCGTAATCTCATAGACGCTGTGGTGAACTCTCAGAAATATATCGAAGTGAGAGCAAATGTTTCCTCCACAGTAGAAAAGTCCACCGGCGGACTGGTTTCTGCTCAGCACAAAGGAAAGCAGCCAGAGCCTCGTACAGTGTTACAGCCCCTACAGTTAGCTTCCCCAGCGGCTGCACATATAACCAACAAGGTCTCACAAGCCAGCAAACTCGGCTTTAAACAAGCCCCGGTTCATATCCTTCGCAACAGACCAACCAAAACAGGAGTAACATCGTATTAGTCAGTTATTAACGTCTATTCATGTCATGGCTAATTGTGCTAGCTAGGTTAGCGTTGCCCTCTCCTCTCGGGTATGCTCGTTTTGTGTACTGCCTGCATATGTTGATAAAATAGCATCGCGACCTACTTATCTAATCTTAGTCCTGAATGGTTTCCTGTGTTGTAATACAGTTTTTATGTTTGTGACGAGTTAAATGTGGAGCCGAAGGTTCTTTAAAAATGAGCTTCATCGTGCTTATCTTTGTTAATCTTCAATACTAGATGCGTAGCGAAATACTCTGCTACTTTAGGTGGTGGCTGGCCTTCATTGATGGCAACAAAACGTTTTCAACGCGATTGATTTTCGTGTTCGCTGAAGATAATCGGGCTTCCCCCATTCTCAAGTCATTCAAAATACACAGATAACGCCGCGTTCGGTGGTGTTTAACTCCGGCCAGCCGCAGACCGGCGTAGCTCGTCGTGGGAAACGTGCGCGCCTAGGAGAGGCTGTGCCGTGAACGCATCTCGCTCCGAAGCAGCTGCCGATGTGTCGCTCGCCTTCTCACAATACTCCCGAATAACACTCACCTTCCAAGCGTTACTTTTTCTCAATCCGAACCACGAGCGCACCGACCGGTTGTGAGCGAAGAGTCTGACCGGACGAGTCGGAATGAAGAATTTTATCCAACTTATTCTTCGTAGTTGTTTTCTCCACTTCCTGATTGAGACGGTGCCATCTTGAATAGCGAAAAAATATTTCCGCCGCTGTCGTCACGCGCAGTGCCTGCAGCTTGTTGATCGAGAGGAGCTGCCGGGCCATAAATAGTTCATAACAGCGACGTTTGGCACACCTGAACCGATACTTCGGCTTACAATAACTCAGTTTGATAAGACAGCAGCCCAACACTCACCAGAATGTCCCACGGAGCGTTAAGAAGTCACAGCCT
This sequence comes from Salarias fasciatus, assembly GCF_902148845.1. NCBI lineage: Eukaryota > Metazoa > Chordata > Actinopteri > Blenniiformes > Blenniidae > Salarias > Salarias fasciatus. The sequence goes on along the minus strand of NC_043766.1, from coordinate 23,323,760 downwards.
CATTATAACCACCACAAACACGCGCTGCTTAATAAGTTTAGCCACAATGCGGAAACACACCAGCCGTCACAGCAGCTCCGCTCAATATGATACATTTATCAAGTTGTGCGTCCACAGTTAATATTGTCGACTTTAAAGTACGCGCACGCTCGTAATTATTCGCAACGTTTGTAACATTACACGACTGGTTGACTCATCATTATTGCTTGATCAGTTTTGATTTGATGAAGGCATCAGCGACCCGTAAAATGTCTAAGATGACTATAAACAATGTACACACGTGATCGCAGTAAAAATTTAAAGAAAATCCTATATGTTAGAATAAGAAAACATATACAGTAGTACTAATATTTTATCATCATGATGTTCTGTGATGATGCCAGGATAGAGTACTGAAAATTTGCAATCCTATCAGCTGTATCAATATAGTTACATCAAAATGAAACTACTCAAGTACAGCAGAGAAGAAAATCCCGGAGTCAAAGTTGAAGGCACTCTTCTAAAAACTGCTCAAAGAAATAGTTACTTGATGTTCAAACTGCAGTTCACTCTATTACCAGGAGCAGAGATTTGATTGAATTTACCTGTATGAAATGTCTGCAGGGCTGCACAGTCACCCAGGTTCGTGTCTATGTGGAGAAAGGGATTGCTTTTAGTGCAGTTAGCATGTTGTCTGTACGTTTTTCTCCTCCCACAATCCAAAGACATGACTTGAGGCTGATTTGTGACCTTAATTGCCTGTGGTGTGAATCTGACTGTGTATTTTTGTTTTATACATATTTCTAGTTGCTTTCATACATCTGAGATCTGCACCAGTGTCCCTTGACACCAAAGCTTAATTCAGAATTAGTGATCTTTGTTTTAATTGTTTAAAAACCTAAATTGCAGGCCCGGTCTGTGCTTATGCCATGGTGTAAATGAATAACATAAAAACAAATAGAAATAGAAACGAACAAGATAATAAGAAATAGAAAATAGAAATGAACAAGATAATAACAAAATGCATGGAAAATATACCCACACTCATACAGCATAAAACAGTCACTTATTGCCTTTTTTCACATCTCATTTTAAATTAGGTGTTAAGCATCTATGGCCTTGGGGCAAAGTTGTTTCTTAGTCTGTATTGACCTTTAAGACAAGGACAAACAGACTGACAAATAGCCTTAGATAAAGGGGTATCAATGAAAATATCTATGTTTAAAGAACATTTGTTAGATTAAAAACATCAAGGTGCTATATAAAGCATTTATTAAAATCCTAAATACATTGGCAAAAATAAATGAACATTGACTTGAATGTTCGACTTATTTCAAAAGCAGCTAAAAACATAGCACAAATTAAATTGTGCTTAAAGTATGGGATGAATAATAGACTACTTCAAAGCTAATTTGGAAAAGAAAAAGAATAAAAGTATCCATTTACACTGCTTAATTACTTTGGGCCATGGTAACTGTCCCCTCTACTAAATCAAGAATGGAAAAATTAATACAATTAATAACTGACTACAGTATAATTGTAAAGTAGGGCTGATGGGCTACAAGACGGAAACGATTAATCATATTGTGGTGTTTAGAAATATATGATACTGTGAGATATTCACTGTTGCTTCACAACAGGATGACTCAAGTGTGATCTGGGATCGGGTCTTTCAGAAGGAGTTTACATATTTCTTCTTTGTGAGTCTTGCAGCTTCCTTCAACAGCCCAAAAGTATGTGACATATACATGTGTGTTTAGGTGTTGTCTCTTAGCTGTTGCTGTTGTTTATTTTTTCTTGGTTTTAATATCCTTAGCTATCCCAACATGTATTTATGTATTGCTCTCTGTCAGTTTTTTCTGTCATATTTGTGACAAGTGCACATTTGTGCTCTCTTCTTTGTAGTTATCTAATTGTGAATGCACCCTTGGATTCCTCTTGCTGGTACCCCTGCATGCTGATTTTCTCTTCAGTGGGTGCACAGAGCCCTGATTGCCCCTGGCCAACAATAAACTGAAAAAATCTCATCTTTCTCTACATTTGGATCCCTAACCTCTCTCTGTGATGGTCTCTTTGTGTGGACATGAAACATTTTGTGAAATGTCAGCTGGGAGTCCTGCTCCAGAATCCCGAGCTGATATATACAAGGCATGTAAAAAAATTTGATCTATACATTAGAAATATATGCTATACAAACAGAACACAAAGAGAATTGTGTTGGCTGAAATGAAAACATCATTAATATGTAATAAATATTAATTTATTTCTAATCTTGTGCAACTCCATGTTTGATTAATAACTACAAGAAGTGACTTCGTGTGATACAGGAGCAGCTGTAGTACAGGTCAAAAGGAGCCTGTCTTGAAATCCAAATTTAGAGCTTCAGTTGTCCATCTTTGTATATGTCCTAAGTGTTGAATGAATCACTGAACTCCTTATTTTTTCCAAAGGTGTGTGAGTACCTTGCATGGAGGCTTTAACCACTGGTCTACATTTGTGTGAATAGATGAATGTGACAGATCACTGAAAGCGTGTTGAGACTGCTTCCTCGGCTGGCTGCCTTGTATAAGGCATTTACCAAAGTCCAGTCACTTTGACATACATATTAATAATCTTGTACTACTTAATATTGTTATCACTCTGGTGGTATTGATTATGTTTTAAGTCAGGCTTATCAAAAATAATGGCCTTTGAACCAAAACAAGACCATAATAGGCATTCATGATAGGCAGCAGGATGACCTAAAAAGTATAATGGTTAACAATAACAGAGGCATGCTTCCAATGAAAGAAGCTGTAGCTTGTAATCAGCACGAGGAATTTCACTTTTTCAGCAAGAATTGGAAAAACTCCACAGCACAGCACTGAGATACAAGCCGAGAAACTGAGGATGCAGCAGTGATAGGTGATAGGTGGCATTATTGTATAATGTAAAGTTGGGTTGGTAGAAACATGCATGCTGACGACTGCAGATTCCATATGCCCTGAAAAATAGGCTTTTGCTGACACCCCCCCACTCCCTCAAAAAAATGGAATTGCAAAAGCCTCAAAGCCATTTGTTACAATTTTTAAGAAACAATATTTAAAAAGAGTTTATGAACTTTAATGGAGGACAACATTTTTAGACACCTGACTGTATTTTAGATATGATAAAAAATCAAATAAAATTAAAATTTTACTTAATTTAATTTGAACTTATTCAGTATTTATAAAAATGTTTGATTGAGTTGAGACTTTTCTTCTTTGAGCTAAAAGAAACATTTGGGGATGTATTCTTCTGTGCTTGAAGTTTTTGTCATCATGGATTATTACAGCTATTTATTGTTTTAATTGTTTTTTTTTCCATTGTAGGAAATATATTGGATTACTTAGCCACAGGCAATCATTACAAAAAAGCATATTTCATTTTAGATGTTATTTAGAGAACATAATGCTTTCTCTTCTCTCTTCGCGCAGGTCACTGTCTCGTTTTGGTATCAGTCTATTCATTCTACAATATTGAGCGACAGAGCTGGAAGAGCTCCAGTTGTTTCCAGCAAACACACACTGCCACTGCTTTCCTGGTATTGCAATCCCCCTTTTCCCAACAAAGGAAGGCAGTAATAAGTGTGTGTGAGTGTGTGTGTGTGTGTGTGTGTGTGTGTGTGTGTGTGTGTGTGTGTGTGTGTGTGTGTGTGTGTGTGTGTTTGTGAAAGATAGAGATAGAACCATGCTTTGTCTAATATAGAGGTACTGTCTCATGTCTGGAGGTGGCAACTGATAATACAGTATCAAAAATAATATGAATGCTTCTTAGCACATTTTTGCCATACTTTGCATGATGATAGCTCACGATAAATAAGATCTCTCAATCTGGACCATTACCCGCCATCCTTGAGACATTCAATAATTCATTCAATCATTTATTCATTCTGCTACTGACTTCCTGGTTTATCAAGACTTCAGTGACAGGAGGTGGCGTCTATCTTAGATGACAGTGAGCAAAAGGCTAGGCGCACCATGGACAAGCTGTTCAGCCCTCACAGAGACCCTCAAACCCCAAATGGCAATTTTGAGATGCTAGTTCAGCTGATGTGCTTCCCGCTGATAAACTGTATGAGGAAGTTTTGAGGACATAGAGTAATCCACAAAGGCACAAACAAAATTGCAAATTCAACATAAAGGAAATGTACTGTCATGATTTCATTGTTGCAATGAAGAAATAGGACAAAGCAAAGAACACAAAATGAAAACACAAAACATCAAAAACTTGTAGCATTAATTAATAACAATGTATACAGCAAAATACGTAATGTAATTTTTTTTGATAAAGTATATTTTTGGCATATATGTCTGAACATGCATCATAAATACATTGCATTTTGCTTGATGTTGACATTGCATCATCATTTTTTGGTGTCTGGCGAACCCTACTGGAATTTATTTGTAATTGTCAGGTTGATTTGTGAGTAAATCTGTTTTCCCTAAATCCAGGGCCATGAGTCCCCAGAGCGGAGCACATGTGCACACGGGTCACAGTGAGGATTTTCTCCACTTGTGCAAGTCCGATCATTAGTGGAGAAAGCACGTCTGAAATAAATAAATCCCATCCTCTCTGTAGGTCACACTTTCATAGTGCGCAACAAAGCCTTAGGAGAACTTTGGGACTGTGTAGACTAATTTTCTGTAATTTTACATTTTCCTGCTCTTAATCGATATTTACGGTGTTATATTTGTAATATTTATTGTATTGTCTTAAAAACCCTCCCTTCCTTTTATATACATAAAACGTTTGAATCAGCCTTGTATAACATGCAGGCACTTGATGTTTCAAAATGTTCAGATCCTGAGGTTAGTATCAGGATGTGGAGGCAAACCACCTGTATATAAATAGTATTTACGGTCAACAAAATTCTAAACATCTCTTACTACATGCGGATATTGTCATAAAGTGACAGACGCTTAACCTCAGGCTGCAAGTAAAAAATAGTGTTTGTGTATATTGAAGACTAATACATCACATACATCACTGAACAATATTGTCCTCTGCTTACCCCGTCCCAGCACACAATGCACGCATTTCATAAAACACAGCATTAATTGCGCCACACAAGAGCAATCAGTATATCTTGAAAGTGTGGTGCGACACGAAATGGAATTTAGTCCTATTCTCTAATGCGACTTATGTAAATCTCTGACAAAACCTAATTGCGTAACTTTTTTCCCCAAAAGCTCCTTTGTTGCCACTTCATTATTCTCCCAGTAAAGGCCGTGTCTGCTCAGGGCCAGCTGTAATTTGATTAATCCTCCGAAAGGGTAGCCAGACGGTAGGAGCCTGCTCTGACTCTTTTCTGGTCTGTTCCCAATGGCTTATATTTTTGATTATCATTATATTGTTTACCTTTTAGGTTTTTGTTAATTTTGCTTTTGGTTTGCAAGTACTTGCGATTTCCCCACCTCTCTCTAACCTAACTGGTTCATACTTTCAGAATATTGGTGGATTCTGCAGAGAGGGGACTGCATCAGGTTTTGAAGAAATGGAGACACTTGTCTTTTTATTTTCGTTTACTGCCATTGGGGTGCTTTATGCCATGAACACCATCCCCGAGTTTCAAGAGTAAGTATGATATCTTATTAATTTTCCCTCACTTTTCATCCTTTGAATGTCTGTTTAAGGCAAAGCTGTCACATATGATGTGGACTCATCATTATATTTTTGAAACGATGATGTTGTATTCTTATTCCTCCAATATATGTATTGTCTTGACAAACTTCCCACACCTAAAAATATAGCCATTTGTTTGAGATCTCGTGCTACTCTTTCAAGATAGCAGGCCAGTTATGTTTCTTACCACTAGAGGACCCTCCAAGCTTAAAACTAGGCGTACTCCAGTTCATAAAACCTGCACTATGTTGAGCACAGTTAATTTTACAAGAAGGATTCAATCAGATAACCCCCCCACCCCTTTTTTTTTTTTTTTTTGTAGGGGAAAGATGTAAAATAGTCATTGTAAAATAGAGAAATATGTGCAGGATTTATATTTGTACGATCTGATTTGATGTTGGATATAATTACTTTGTCGTGATGAAAGGAAGCCTTTTTAATATTCAGTGTTTGTGTCACGATACTAACTCGTCCGCGCAAACATGTTAACTGCTGTACACAACGAGATTAAAACAAAACAAACAGACGACAACAACAACAAGAAAAAGAAAAAGAACAAGCCAATAGCAAAAGACCTGTTCCTACTGTGACTCACATGAGTTATTTCTCATTTCTCGTAGACTTTTATATGCCCCCTCTGTGAATATTTCTGTCGTTCTCTCTCTCTCTTTTTCTAGTGTGTGGACATTGACAATCAATACAGACTGCACAGTAGAGTTTGATAAATTGCTCTTGACATACAATATGCCTTGTGCTCTTCCACTCTGCAAACAAACAGTATTGTGTGCATAAATCTTCTTGTGCCGTTGAATTGGAGAGGTAGCAAGGGAGCTTGCCTTTGCTCTGGCAGCATTTGTTTTCCTTCTGTGAGGGTGCATTGTGAGTTTTTCGAGGATGTAATGTTGTTTACGAGGAGATACCTTGGACACATTAATCTTTCCCACTGTGAGGCATTGGTACCTTTGACCAGTAAACATGGAGGGCAATGCTGAACTAACAGCCTTAGCTTGCTGCCTCCCACTCTCCTGCATTTGATTGATTAATTGACAACAAATCTGTGCGTTTGACCTGTTGTATCACACATACTATCTTAGAAAGGGTATAACATCACACTTCTCAAATTGGAAGTGCAAACACTGTGGTGGTATGTACTTTAAATCATTAATACAGTGTGTTTTAAGAAAGCACTGTGTTTGATTTAACATCTCAAAAATAAATTTATATTTTGCATTGTAAGTTCAATGCGATGGCTGTTTTACCAGCCAAACATCCCTGATTTGTTTTTCTAAATGCCATTAATAATCAATTCTTTTTTCTAATTAAAGTGACAGTTTTATTTGGGGGGGGGGCAAACTTCTATTTTGTTGTAGTTGGGAGATCAAATTCACTGTGACAGTACAGCCACGGACCATAAGTCTTCAGGCAACCAGTCAACCACACCAGAATATCCATCGCTTCTTCAGGATGTAGCACATCTATTCAACAGACTATTTTCTTCACACCTCTGTATTGTTTCTCCGGGTGCCAACCATGGGTGTTGTGTGATTATCATTCTCTCCGTCCTCTCATTCATCATCATTTAGTAATTTAGCAGTGTGAACATGAATGGCACAGCTTCCATGGGAGGGAGTAATTAGTAAAGGGAATGAAGTGGAAAATGTGTGAGAGACTGAGGAGCACGACTGCAGATTGTCAGCAGTCTTTTGAAAAAAAAAAAAAAAAAAATCAAACGTAAAGTTGTATTGAATGTATAGTTTTATCGAATAACCAGTATATTTCTCCATCCTCACAGGCCGTACGTGATCCTGGGAATCGGCGTTGCCGTGCTGGTGGTGGTGTTTTTGTTCTACTTCCTCATCACTCGTGGCAACCGACCTAAAGACCTCTTGTTCTTTGGTAATTAACGTAACTATGTGTATTTCCCAATTCACTTGCAATACATTTTCAAATACAAAGACTGAGAGATTAATGCCCACTATGTTTTGTTCTTGAGCTGAATCGAATCCCCACACAAGGATTTCCAGACCTTACACGGCAGTGTCAGAGGGAAAACACAAATTGTATTCAATGTGATTTCGACTGATATGCCTAAAGCTGCTTAGACTGATCAGGCTCAGAGCAAAGCTTAGCTCGACTTTTCTAAGGCATGACTGACCCAGACTTCAGCAGCCTAAGGGCCTTTAAGTTATTTGTACTTACTTAACCTTTAGTTACTCTTTTGAGGCTGACTCTCTAATTGGCAAAGTCATTAAAAAAATGCAAATACAAGACTTTGTGCCACAGTCATTGCTCCCATACAGAGTTTTTAGTTTTGACATCTGATTTAGTCTGATTAAGTTAGAGACGTCTGTTTTATCAGAGGGAATATGGCCGCAGCAGCTTGTGCGTCGTTCATAGAATTATGATTAAGCTTTTCTAGAATGAGCTACTTGGTTCTTGGTTTGTATATCGCCATCGGTCAAACTGTGCTCCATTTCTGGCCAAGGGTTTCCCCTGCAAACAGATGCCCGTAGCTGATGCCAGAGGCGATGCCAGTGGGACAGAAATGAGGTGATATATCGACAGTTAGTGCTCAAGGCAATGCTAGTGTTGTGTAGGGGAACCACAACAATGAGGGCAAAGTTGCAGCGGGCTCCTCTCAATGATGTAGAGCCATAATCCCCGCACTATCTCACCTGTTAGATGTCGGAGATAAATGTGGTGGTTCTTGGGATTGCTGAGACGCACACAACAGACAAAATCTATGTACGTTTGTGTGCACTTGCATGTAAAATGTGAGTATCTCTGTGAAAAATGGCATGAAGGACAAATAGTGAGAGTGTACTACATCAGTTTAAGCCTTGATATCATCACAGAGACACCTGTGTCACAAGACAGCGATCTTCTTTATAATAACATCCTGCACTGACTTGGCTGTAAATCATCTCACAATCTCAAACAGCCATTCCCTTTTAACTGATTTCAAGTGGGAAGTGTTGCCGCAACATGAGGGCTCCCATAAGTGAATTGTCATGGACAAGCAGTTTACTCCAGAAGTATAATGCTCCCATATGGGCGCACACACACAGATTGTAATACTGTGTATAATTGATAGCTTAATTAATCACTATAGACCAAAGGGAACCTGTTTTAACACAAGCTGATTGTTAAACTGCATAGAAATGCTCGTCAGGTGCTGTGGAGGAGAAATATTTTGGGTCATGTTCGCTTGTCAGTTTTTGTAGCAACCAAGTCACATAGACAAATTTGGATCACTGGAAGTCAAGCTGCAACCGTGGGCTGTGTGTACATATTTGTTATGTGGTTGCGCAGCTTGTATTAAATAAAAAATGGAGACACATTGCTTTTGATATTTTTAAAGTGCGCTTCTTAAATTTCTGCCTTTGCATTCCTTTCCCAAAGAGCTTGCAGGGAGTAGACCGTAGTTAAAAGAGTATACAACTGGGGCCTTACCATCTTGATCAGATTTTATGTGTTTTTGTTGCTCCACATCTAAATTCTGCCTTGTGGGCACATCCTTTCAGCTCTGCTAGACTCTTAACCTGAGGACAGTAGAGGGCTGCTCACCATGGACTTGATTTAAGTATGACTCCAGTCTATCGCTCAGTACGAGACTTAATTTTCTCCCCACGCTGTCCCATAAATCAATGACTTGCCTGCTAAGGGACAATATTTTCAACTTAAAATAGTAAATGAAAAGGTTTGGGAACAGGCTGATAAGTTGGAGGGCTTTTTCTGCTTTCATGCTGTAGCGTTTGTCCATTCTGCTTTCAAAAGCAGATTATTATTATAGCAGAGGGAAAACTTTAGAACGTTTTGTGCCTTCTGAATGATGTTTCTTTAAAGCCAACAAAGCTGAGACATATTTCATTGTTTTACCTTTGAAGTGAACGAAAACAAGGTTTGACATGAGTGATATTTTTGTTTCAAAAGGGATGAAAACACTTGTATTGCAATGTTTTGCCCCACTCCTCCTTTCTTTCTTTCTTTCTTTCTTTCTTTCAGTTTTTGCTGAATTTTGCTTCACTTGTGTCATTGACCTGATAAGTGCCTTGGAGTACGATGGCATTATTTCTGGCTTTATGGAGTTCTACCAGAAGACAGTAGGTCATGCATCTGAATCTCTGATAAGTATAATACAGAATGATTACACTGTGAAATTTTGAAAACTCTCTCAGTTTGATGCAGCAAAGAGGTTCAGATTCTGTGAAACAGGGAAAACATCGAACATTTTGAAAAACCTCGGTCACTGAAAAAACTAAAACAGAAAATCAGAAATGATCAGAGTAAGCAGTTGTCTGTTAAATGTATATCATATACTCTAACCATGTCTGTGTTTGTAGGGGGAGCCCTACTTGGGAACATCGTATGCCATCATGATGTGCTACTGGGATGGAATAGCTCACTTTGTCATGTATCTGATGATGATCAGCAAAATAACCGACAGGTTGGTGGCAGTGAAGTCAGTTCAAGTCACATCATGCCCATTTCTCTTGCTCCTCACTTCCGAGCTGCACTGATCAGCAGTGAAAGATGTTGTGAAAGCTTTCCTACTGTAGCGGGGTGAAAAACTGCCACCTTTGGACAACCAGCTGCACAATCCTCAGACTTTTTTATACTTTTATTAGCCAAACAGATGTACACTTACTCCTCTGATATTTTTGTATTAGTCACATAAAAATCACACAATGGCTCAAATTAAGTTGTGTATGGAAGAGAGCCGAGAGTTTCTGAAAAAGCAGTCATTGAGGTCAAGAGTTGGGGCCAGAGCTATTTATGACAATTAGATCCTCTTTTAAACAAGAGCAGCCTTCGAGCACTAGAGATATTGTACCAGGTTTTGTATTATACGTACATTTGGAAGACTTTTCTGAAATGCTATTTAATTTAGCAACCAATGGTTTGTGCCACGACTTTCTATTTTCCTTAATATCTTTACAATCTATGCATTTCATTGTGATCTTTTCCTATTTTCTGTCCTAAGGAAAGCCTACCGCTCGCTGGGATTGGTCTGGGCCGGTTCTTTGTGCGCCAACATGAGTGTGTTTATTTGTGGAATAGTGGCAGGTGAGAATCATCTTCAGTCCCCTCTCCATTGGTCCCATGATGACAGGCTTTAATCAAGTGAACATCTGCCCCGCCGTGTACCATCAGTGTCACAGTTCGGCCTGCCAACAAAACGCAAGCATGCCTCGTCTGCTTTTCACAACCCAGGGAACAAAGCAGGGAACAGACTTACAGCATCTGTTTTCTTGGCGTTTCAAACTGCATACATAAGTGTCACAAGATCAAACTCATCTCCAGGCAATGTGCTCTTTCTTTACTGTGTTATCATACACATACTGTACTCTGCGGCTGTGTGAGTTTACATCAGCTGTTATTTAGCAGTTTCAATAGGAACTTGAACTACTGAGTCACACTGATGTGTGTGTAAGGAGTCTCTGTATGGCTGACTACAAGCTGTTGAAAGTGTCCTTTGTTGTGGCAGGTAAATATGGATCGGAGGTACGTCCAGCCTTCTGGCTCAATTTCCTCTTTCTTCTCATGCCGGTATGGGGAGCCGTCACACTATTCACTCGGCCCAAGGACAGGCCACTCATCGGTGGATACAATGTGAGTTCAATACATGAATCAAAAGACATTAATATAAATCTGGAAACTTTAATTAATGATAGTACATACTTCGTTATTTCTTTTAGTATATGTTGCTCTCCTCAATTTTTTTTTTGTTTGTTTTTTAAATTAAGTCACATTATTGAAATCAGTCACAGTAGCATGAATGGGTAATATTTAAGATAAGATAAGATAAGATAAGATAAGATAAGATAAGATAAGATAAGATAAGATAAGATAAGATTTATTGGTTCTATAAGTTATATTTGGTTGTGGTGTTTTCCTTTGCCAGTCTTAGTCTTCATTGAAACTATCAATGATCAACAATCCAGCATAGTTATATGCAGGACTGTGGACGTACTACTTTGCCAGGAATACATGATTCGTTAGACGATATGAAATTGATAACACAGTTACCATTACTGAAATTTTGATGAACTTGTTACTCATCACTCATATTGAAGTTGAACCCAGGTCTGATGGTGTTGTTTTCTTGTTGCACTAGCTAATGGTTTTGTATTAATCAAAGCTGTTTTTTTTTTTTCATTTCTGTATTTCATTAATAGCCTTAAATAAGCATTACTCTGCCTTTGACCACACGGTTCTGACAGCTCAGCTATGAAGACACAGCAGCAAAAGAACGATATGCACGTTATTTAAACGTGTTGAGTGAGACAACTTAAAATAATGCTCAAGTTACATATTTAAGTAGCCTGTAACTTTAACTTTGAACATCTAGTAAAGTTACTTCAGTATGTTGTTTATTAGTAACTTTATTGAAATTGGTTATATGGTGACTTGCATTCACATGCTGAAGAGAATCACACTGGTGCTCACTGTTTTTTCACTTGAACTTATAAGGTTTAGGGTTAAACCCGCTCTCTATTTATGGATGCAACTTACTGCTTTCTCAGCAGAAAAAGTTCTATCAGCAAAAAAACTTATAAAATAGTGGGTGAATGTAACTCCTAATGAGACAGAGATGTCGCTCAGGAACTGGAGGTCATAGAGAAAAACAGACCTGAATATGCTATGTGAAGTTGTGTCAGACAACACTACAGATATACACTTTGTTTCCAGTTTAACCAAACTGCCAGTTACTTTGTGCAGTTATAAAGGACTGAACAAATTGGAGATTTTCTTACATATCCACGCAAACCACTCTGTGAACCCGAGTGTGCAATGAAAACTCAAATCTATGGGCTGAAATGTGTATGAATATGTGTATATTATGTTAATTTGTCTCCACAGGCTCAGCAAGCTCAGAGCATGAAGCTGATCTGGCGCCCCATGGATTTGGTCCTGGTGCTGCTCCTCTTAGCTGCCATGACCTTCACCATCCTCAGAGGGCTGGTAAGTGCATCATATTCACGGTATGAAAGAGACAAAGTTCAATTAGACCTATGATGGTCATTCCAAAAGCCACACAGCCGTGGCAATGCATTGTAGTCTTTGTAAAAAATAGAAAAAAAACCCCACATGTATTTTTATATTGACTGATGCATATCAGTGTACTTATCTGATCAACACATGTGGGTGTGGTAGATGTGTTTTTCTTCATCTCTTATTAATGTAGATGGCAATATCTATCTATCTATCTATCTATCTATCTATCTATCTATCTATCTATCTATATATATATATATATATATATATATAAACTGTGTATTGACTCCTTGACTCCTCAAGTCAACTTTATTATGAATGCACACATACACTGTGTTTTCTAATCATTAGAAAACACAGTGTATTAGAATCTAATGCAAACCTAAGCAACACTCAGTTTCTTTTACCACAAGGTCAAGAGCAGGGAGTCTTCAATTATAAGTTAGTTTGCAGAGTTATTTTGGTGCATTGTTAATGTGGATCGTCACTGCTTTACATGTCATGCTTTTTATTTTTTGTGCACTCTCTGTAGGTGGCTCTGGACTCCCCACTCGAAGCCTGTGCCATATATCTGAAGCACTATGAGCCCTACCTGAAGGATCCCGTGGGCTTCCCCAGAGTCATGGTGGGCCTTTGTTTCCCTATCCCCTCTTTCATGCCTAATACTCAGCCTTTGCGGCTGATGCTGTTGAAGCACCTGAAAGCTCCTCTCCATCCTATTTTAAATAACAAGTCACACTATGGACCTTGGCTTTCATGGATATCACTTTGAGTATGCTGGAAGCTCGCCCCTTATCTCCTCCACGCTTTGAGCTTACAGCCAATTTCTGAGCTATTTTCATCATTACAGCTGCAATGAGTGGGCTGGGAGGCCAGAGCATCTTAGTCTCTCTCTTTCATTTGTTTAAAATTGATAAGAGATTATTAGTGCGACTGGCTGTGGGTTCTTTTTATGCTCTTCCTCTGACCCTGCGCTGCAGTGGGGTTTGTCCTTTTTTGTTCAGAGTACATGATTTTGTCAATAGGTTATCCAAAGTCCTTGTCGGGGCTGTGGTCCAGCCACAATTGTGAGTCATTGATCAGACAGACAAACCGCATGCTGAGAACTTGATAAGCTAATCCGTCGCCCAAAGCCCCCCATCAGTATCTCACTGGGCGAGAGGAGGCTGTGTGCAGCATGTGCAAGTATGTCTTAGTAAGCCATGTTTGCATATCCTTTGTGTGTTTGTGTGTGTGTCTGAGCATGAGTGTGAATGCAAACATGTGCAACGCGCATTTTAGTATGTTGATAAGGATGAATATGTGACAGAGTGTCGTGGCTGCACTAAAATGACATTTCAACTAGAGACTGAGGGGCATATATGATTGACTTTCAAGCCCTGACTGCAGCTCATTAGGATTCATGTGGTCCTCAGACTGAGAATAAAAGGAAACCGCTCGCTTGTATAATTTGAAGCTTTTATAAAGTGCGAATGTGGCTTTCATGCTCCAAATATTTTAAGTTGAAGGTCAAGACAGCCTTAGTAATGACCCTTGTGTGAAAGTAGCAATTTGTGCTGAGAGTGCAAAATTTGTGTTTGAGAAACTGCAGAGCTGGAAAGCAGCAAAAATACTGATGTGCTTTATTTGAGATAAATTTCAAAATACAGAGACACGGAGTGTTTTCATTTGGCGTTCCTCATTTTACATTATGTTTTTTAAGGAAGCAGTAATTCTTACTCTCACATCTATCGAACGGACAAATTCAAATTGTTAAATTAAAAAATACATCAATTGAAAAATTACACAGTTTACTTCTGGTAATAGCAGTTATCATTAAATCCTTAAGGTAATTTTTGGGTACTTTTCCATTCCAGTGGTGCTCCTTTAATGAAGCATGTTAAAAAGGCATCTGTGTGTTTGTAATTTGAGGATTAAAGCAGCCCTCTTCAGTATTCAGCTTGAGTAGGTGAAGCTTAGTGTGTGCCAGAGGAGAGTGAGCGTGTACTGTATTAATTGTCTACTAGAGTGTTGTTCAGGGCTCAACAACAACATCGACTGACAGTGATGGAGGGCTCTTTTAGCTCTCTTTAATACTTCAGGACCAATATGGATCCAAAACAACACAGACTGGAAAATAATCTGAATTATTGACCCACAATGAACCTGTTTTATGTGAATGGGGAACCATTCATCTATGCATGCTCGGATGTCCTCAAACCCATATTATATGGAGTTTGGCCACAGGGGCTGCAACCTATGCTGGACGACTGTTTGGAAGAGACCAAATAGGGAGGCCATTAATCAGTCACGGGACTGACAGCAAATTAAGTCAGCACACATGTCTCAAACTGTGGGATGAAGCCAGATCACTCAAAGAAAACTCTTGTAGGCACAGGGGGAACATGCAAACTCCACACAGAAAGGGTTGAGACCAAAACCCCACAATTTAACTGTTTTTTTTTTTTTTTGTTTGTTTGGTTTTTTTTGGGATAGAAAACAAAAACATGGAAAAAGAACAACATTTTCAGTTTATTATGAATGTCAATGTCAATATCAGTGATATCGGTTTGAACTAATAATATGTCCTCATTTGTTTTCAGATGCTGCACTTTTTATTTTATGGACTTCCCTTGCTGGGTGCATTTGTTTATGGCCTGCTCAGGCCCGGGTGCACTTGGATGGCAGATTGGACGGTTTTCTTTGCAGGAGCCATGATCCAGGTACCGCCTCAAAGACAAACAGTCAATATGAGAAACTGGCTCTGAATACATACTTGGGACTACAGCCGTGGCATACTGAAGTGGCCGCTATGAAGATTTGTAGCGTTGCATTGAGTTACTGTGATAATTACTGCCTCTGATTGATTAAAGTTTTCATCAGCAGTTTAAGTAAAAAGAGGTCCGACTTGTGTCACTGCAATTAACTCCTTGCAGTGAGCTTTCATCCTGTTAATAATGACCTGCACCACATTTATCCTTTGAAGCATATTCTCTGTAATAAACAAGCTGGTGGTGCTTTCTCTATTGATCTGGCAGAGCGATTGGAACGGCAAGGAGAGGAACTCCTTGATTAAAGTCTTGTTGTACAGCGTATGAGAGGTTGCAGACCACACCCTCTCCCTGTTCTAAACAGTCACCTCTTTAAGTCTGTACATCTGATTTATCTTCCCTGTAAAGACTTTTTTCCCTTTATATCCTAGCAGCCTTACAACTAGGAAAAAAGGCTCAGAGTAACCTTAAAAGTTATTCTTCTGGAAAGTTTGTGGATGGAAACACTGGAGTGTAAAATGACCTGCCATTAGTGGAAGTGCAGATGATGTACAATATGCAGCATTTCTTTACAGCGTTGCAGTCTAAAATTATCTTTGCTCTTCGACTCTCCGCAGTGCCAGTGGTCCCATATTGGAGGGTCCCTCCACTCTCGCACCACCGCTCCGTTTCGCATCCCGCATGATGTTTTCTGGTCGGTGTTGGCGGCAAACTTGCTCTATGCAGTCACTCCCATCCTGGTGGCCATGCGGGTTCGCAACAACCCCTACTTTTTCCTGAAAATCTCCTACTTTCCTGGGCAGACAGGATTACCAAACAGTGAAGAGAAAGATACCAAGTATAAAGATAAATGATGTTTCATAATCTTCCCTGATGGTTGGAGATAACTATCTGATGATTCATGAGGAGCTGTTTTGTTTCAAAATGCCAAAATACAACACTGATTTGCTCAACGTCTTTGAATTTTAGTCGTCATTTGTTTGGTTTGTGAAATTGTGTGTCATACAAAACTGTTTTTGGTGTCTTCGACCATATGAGCAGAATTTTAAAAGAACTAAAAAACAACTTTAGCATTTATTTGGCTTGTGAAAGGTTAGAACACTGCAGTAGGAAATCTGTCGAGTTAACTGTTTTTTTTTTTCTTTGTGGAGTATTTTAGTATTTTACCATAATAAGAAATACACAAAAGATAATATAATGAACATTTCTGTGAAAATGTAGAGATGGTATTACCCAACTTTTTCTCCTGTTTAACACTAAAGTCATAATATTAATTTTAAAAAGAAATAGGAAAGTTAAAAATAAAAAAGGTATTTTCGTTTATGGAGAGATTCATGAAAAACATGGATGAATTCAGTCAGGCAACGTCCAGATAAATGTTTCAAAATATAGGTTTTTCACACTGTAAATGACTGAAAAACATGAGAAAACAAAAGAAACATGCAGTTTCTGTTGTTTATAAAACAGAACTGCAGTGTAAGCAAAGGGTCCTGGTCTTCTACTCGACTTTCAGTGCCAAGAACATCACACAAGTGTGAAAAGGATCCACAATCCACAATTTTACCGCTGGATCATTGAAAAGACTGAATTGGTAGAGTGCCACCAGCAATTCAATGACAATCTGTCAGCCAAAGCTTGAGGCAGGGTGATAGGATTTTGTCACTCGTGGTGTGTTGGGCCAAGGAGCAACAGTGTGAGTCTTAGTGTTTTTATTCAGAGAGTGTTTGTATGCAAACACACTTCTATACAAGTACATTTCATATGGGTTAGTTCGACGGGTTAGTAGGGGGCATGGGTATTTGATCTGATTCTAAGATATTCTAAGTGTCAGGTGTTGCACTGAAATGTGCTAATAGATATTGGGGTGACTCTTAAGTCACCCTCAATTCCACATACTGGAGCCATAATATTCCACTGTGCTTCATCAGCAAACCCGAAGGCTCAGCTTTTTCCTATTTGCAAGTAATTTAGTTGTTATATTGGACATTTAAAAAAAAGTTTCAATCTCATGCTCAAAAAAAAATCATAGGTGCTTTATATTATATCACAACATGAGACACTGTAAACATGTACATGTTTCTCTTTTCTTTTCGTGTTTCTTTAACTTTTCATCTCCTTCATGTTAAAAAAAAACAGAGTTTGAACTTTAACCTGTGACACTGAGTGAGGACACACATTCATCACGATATCAGACAAATCCAACAGCTGTATATCACTGGACTGACCTTGTTTAATCTCTAAAGTTGAGAAGCAGTTTTGTTCGGTGAAGTATACAAACACATGAAGTGAATATGAAAACACAAATTGAACATAAAACTTTGTATCCGCACTAAAACTAGTTTAGTACAACCATGTCAACGGCACAACAAATTTACAAACTGCAATGACTGGGGGTGTTTTTGAGTGTGTGTGTGTGTGTGTGTGTGTGTGTGTGTGTGTGTGTGTGTGTGTGTGTGTGTTTGAGGTAGACACAAGAAGGAAATCCTAGACAGTTTAACAAAGCTGTAAAAGTCTGCCCAAAGCTACAGATTAATGGTATCATATTCTGTCTATAAAATATGCAGTCGTCTAGTTAATTAAACAGTAAACATGACAGTTCACATTTAATAAAAAAAAAAAAAAAAAAAAAAAAAAGAGAGAGAGAGAGAGAGTGCCCAATATGCCAACAATAGTGCTGCATCCTGCAACACCATCCGCTATATCAGCCACGCTCCTTTAAGAGATTTTATTGGATGCTGGCGGAGTGGAAGAGTGGGCCGCATTTTTCTTTGTTATAGTTATAAAATATTGACTTCGACGATATGCAGTATCTTCTGTCAGTTTGCTTACTGATTAGGTTTCATGAAAAAGCCAGACATATTATAGACCACACAGGGGAATTCATGTGACTGGCTGATTCAGCTTCCTCTCAGGACTGAGTCTGTTCAAACAGGCTGATTAGCATCTCTCCTGCTCCGCTGGCAGAGTGGTCTTCCTGGAGTTTGGTACATGTCATGAAATTTCCAGCACAGCTCCATCTTAAGCCCTATTTGGATGGGATTAAAGGTGCCAGCAGAAATGGGGAGTTAAATATTCACGGTGCTTCTCAGAGAATTAACTCACCGTTCCAGATGACATTTGAAAGCACTTTTAGTTGAGGGGCTGAATCAAGTTGAAAAACTCTGCACGCTCCTCAAGTCGTAATGTTGGTGTGTCTAATTTTGAAAACGAACATGAGATACTCTTTAATGTCATTCATGTGTTAAGTACATCATAAACTCCAGTCTATTTTGAACCAAGTTCATAAACATGTCTAAAAAGAAAAGGAAAATGAAACTTCCAGAAGATCCACGTATTACCATCACTAATATTCACTGATAGTTTCTTAATCAGAAATAATTTGTGAAGATGAATGAATTAAAGTTAATAGATGATAAATATTTGAAGATATTGTGTCATATATTTGTTATATCTTAGAAGGATCCTTAATGGTAGTCTTGTTTTTAACTGATCAGTTGGAAAATTGCTTGTTTATTCAACCAAGTTGTGGAAAAAGATGCATGATGTGTTGCTGATATTTACTGTGTCTGCTCCATGTTTTAGGATTATATGCCAGCAGTTTGTGTGTGTGTGAAAGTTCCCACTAGCTTTATAAAATGGGTGAGATTTTCTGAGGAAGAAGGAGGCATAGCCTCCCTCATGTGCAAGAGGTTGCATAAAACTTTATTTCCTCTCGTAGGGATTAAAGATTGTTCATCAGAAAACTCAATAAACACATCAAATAGATGTATTCTGAAGTTAAATTCAGTTAGCAACCAGAGATTTGCATTGAGAGTGAAAATGACAATGAACTAGTCAGCATTTTTCAAATCATTCAAATAACATAATTAAACTGTAACACACTTTAAAACTCACATTCAGAATCATTGCTGTAGCTCATTTTATAATTTAAACTTGTTTTCATAATCATTTTATTTCAGTGATTCTGATGTATTTGATGAAATGACTCAGTTTAAGAATCCCCTCTTGTTCTTTTTAGATCTTATATGTCCTTGCTTTTATCAATAAATAACTAACATGACACAGTGGTCTTGATGTTGCTTCCTGTTCCCCACTGAGCTGGTCGCAACACTTTCTTATTTACTTCTTTCAATAATTTATTTTCAAAATATACAAAGAAGAGCATCTCTCTTTTATATCCTTTGGACCAGTCAATGATCACACAGGCAGTCCAAGATTTCAAACTTTTAGTCACACCTCTTTGCTAAAATACCGACAGATATTTTGCAGTAGTACATGTCTGAATAAATTTTTTTTTTCAGCAAAAAAGGCTTTGCTTCACAGGGGGTTGTTTGGAAAAATAAGAACAAACAGTTCTTCTTCTTAAAAAAAAGGTTTGTGGCATCAGATACCATGATGATGTTCCCCTAAATGCAAATTAGAAGACTCAGTTGTGATAATTAACTTGGAATGGTGTGATGTGTACCCATATGTATGCTCTCCATAGTGTTAAAATGCCTTTCTAGCGCAAGAACCTTTAATGCACACAGCAGAGTTATTCCATGCATGTGCCATTCACATCTTGCTGTCAGTTGTATAGCTGTATATATCTGGGAACTGTCTGTCAACAAAGGAGTGTGAAAGTGACATTGTGGAGGCTTGAGTATGAGCAAGGTGGTGGGGGCAAGTCCATATTAGGCACATTTTTCCTCCTAGCATGGCTGAAGCCTCCACAGATCATTACTTTGGCTGATTGGCAAGGATGTCCCGACATGTGCTGCAGCGAATAATGTATACTTCAACAGCCGCTCTTGTCGCTCACTACAGTGAACACATGGCTGCTCCTTGCAGCTCATTCTGACAAACACAGTTTCTCCTCAGTTTAAGAAGGAAAACACGACTTGCCTCTGCCACTCTGCGTTCTGCCTGATTTGGGATGCAAAATTTGCAAATGTTTATGCTTTGCTTTGCCTATGTTTTGTGATAGTCTGTTTTTTCAACTGATTGATGCTCACACACCAGCGTCCATGACGAGCATGCACAGTTAGGGTTCAGCATCTTGCCTAAAAGAGAACCTCAACCCCTGGTTTATGTGACATGACATTCAGGGTTCAGCTGCCAGTCCTGGAACTGAAAGAGAACCGGCTTTTTCTGGCTGAAGGAAAAAAGACCCAACGTTTAGACCCAGAGTCCAAAGCTAAAAGCAATCTTTATTGAAAGATAGCAATAGATTAGTAATAACAAATAATCTAAACACAAAACACCTCTCAAAAAGAGGAAATAAAACGAAAGTCCAATCCAAAGTGCTAATCGAAATGAAGACTTGAAAATCTACATGGGCGAGAGGCAGGAAACAATACAGGACTTTATCAGGGGTTGAACACACACAAAAAACTGTTCATTTCACTAGTGACAATAACATAAATAAGTAAACAAGTAAATAAATAAACAAATCGTCCACTACATGTTAAACCTTTAAGCACAGAATATAGGGGAAAGTAAACAAATCTGAGCTGGAACGAATCAACATGAGGGAAAAGCATGCACCAACAAATGAGAGCAAAACAACACACAGGTGTGACAAAGGAACAGATAATGAACATGAATCAAAACATCACACTGAAACAAAGAATCAGGAAGGAAAAGAGATAGAGAAATCATAAAAACAGAAAATAAGATAAAATATAGAACAGCAATGCCATCAAAACTCTCCTATCAGAGCCACAGCTGCCTCTGTGTTTGTCAGCTACATTACAAGTGGCAATCTATTTGAAAAAACATTTGTAGTAGTAAGATGGCTTTCATGCAGTTTAATCATTCAAAAAAGACAGAGTGTACTGCTGGCAGGGATTAAAGGGGTAATTTATATGATTGGATAAAAGTTTTGAAAACAGCCATATACATTTTCCTGTGCCACCATTTCATCAGTAATAGTAACCCAGTCATAAGTAATTATTCCCCATCTTTGCTTTGCAGTTGTCCAAAAGATAGGGAGAAAGACATATTCAATTAATTCACCTTCCCATAGCAGCTTTTTCATGCTGAAGTGTGCACTGATGTATCCTGTATGTGTGACAGGAGCTTTAAATCAAATGTGGCCGCTCCAAACAGCTCTGTAATCCCATGATAGGAATCACAGAGGAACGGTGGCGTGGATGTCTGCTCAGCTTTGTGCAGACAGGCCCAGGAGAGACGGGGAGCAGTGGCTGTGGAAAATACAGCCAAACCAGGCAGGGATGGACGAATTTCCACTGGGTAAACTGTTTGGTGGAGGGAAATACCACAAACTCAATGCAACGTCAATCAGTCAGCTAATTTAGGCCATATGGTGGGAAAGAAACATGAAATGACTGCTCATAGAAATAACAACATAAGAAAACAATAGAGGGCAAAATCTATCCATTGTATGCATCATTTTTTCATTTATTTTGAATGTCTTGTTGGTTAACTGTATGAAATAAGTACATAGATAGACAGATATCTGTCATCAGTTATATTTCATGATGACGCGACCTTCTGAACTTACAGCACATTGTGATGAGTCTCTCACTGCAGGATCTCCTTTGTTCAGCGGGGTACTGGGTAGAGGATAGTCAGTAATGCAGCTTTTGACCTGATCCTTGTCCAGCCTCTTTCCAACCACCAAGACAAACTTTTTTTGATGAGCCTCTTGAGACACTTGTTGTTCTTTCCACCCACCAGACCGCAGTGTGGAGTGGCCCACAAGCCACCTCTGTGTGGGTGAGCACGAAGCCCAATGCAGACATGTAAGGATCTGAGCCTCCTGAAAAAGAAGAGAGGTCTCTGTCCCTTCTGAAAGACGGTGTCAGTGTTTGCAGGCCAGTCCAACTTATTGTCCAGGCCCACACTCGAGCAATTCTGAGTCTGTCATATCTCTACAGTGGTGACATTTCCCATGATGCTCAGTGCCATGCCAGGTCTCCCAAATGTAAGTGAAGAAAGTGTGTGTGTGTGTGTGTGTGTGTGTGTGTGTGTGTGGCTTTTTTTTTATTTTTATTATAAACAGACTTTTGTTTTTAAAACTGTTAAGCACTTTGTGTTGTCTTTGTAATATGAAAAGTGCTCTAGAACTAAAGTTTGACTTTATCTGATCAAGCCCTGAAACTGAAGTTACAAGTCAGTTGCCATCATCATCTTAAAAATGCACAACACAACTAAAGGATCTCAACTTGGATAGAGACTTGCTGTCAGTGGAAGGAGCCTTTGGATTTCTATTGTGAGTAGTATCTGACCTTCTGGGATGCACTTTTGGGTGATGATGTTGGAATAGCAGCAAAATGAAATTTTGAGTAATACTTCACTCAAATAAAATCCTATGTTAAAAATGGTACAAGACGTGTTGAGAATAAGCTAAGTCTTGATGGATTTGGGGGCAAAAGTTAAAAGAGAACTGTACAAACCAGGATATGGTCTGAACCAGATGAGCATTATTGGAGGGTCATTGATGGTGTTGGGTCAAACTCTGAGGAAGAACTACACAGCAAAAAACAAGCTCACAAAAAATAAATAAATAAATAAATAAAATAAAGGGTCCAAAAACATGCATGTCACCCTAAATTGCCCCTAGGTATGATTAGGAATGTGAATGGTTGTTTGTCTAGAAGTGTTAGCCCTGCGACAGACTGGCGACCTGTCCAGGGTCTACCCCATCCTCGCCCACAGGGGCTCCAGCCACCCGTGACCCTGAAAAGGAGAAGCAGTTTAGAAAATGGATGGATGAATGGAAAAAAAATGGCCTTAAGATACCCAGTAAGACACGGGAAGATCGTCCCATCCTTATCAAGTCTGGTGATGAACCCAAATACAGACAAGGAGATAGTTCAAGGTTCTTTAAACAGATTATATTTGAACAGTCCAAGCAGAGATATTCAAAAACACCATCAAGGCCAGTGGCCGTGGGAAACAGAAGCAAAGATGCAGTGAGGCATGGGATCGCATGCCTGGCACTGAATCTTCAGGGAAAGGATTTTTAATACACTGGCAGAGGGAGGAACAACAAGTTAAATACATTATACAATCAATAATGTAATCGTACAAGGGGAAGTGAACACAGAAGGAGATGAGGCAGGTGCGCCACAATAATACAGGAAGTGACAAACAGGTGAGGGATGGAGACAAAGCTAAAATACAGAAGAGAACCTGACAATCACTGATATATCAAGAAAGTTTGAGAACTTGAAGTGTGTTTTTTCACAAAGTGATGGGTGAGACCTTGTACACAATCCCTCAGATCGAGCAGCTGCTTTTGTCTCTCCAGTTTTCACATGCTGCCACAGAAGCACTGAAAAGGCAGACGAAGAGAAGGAAACAAAGACCAGTTTCAAAACAACTAGTTCCAATTCATTGCTTGAAAAACTCTCCCTGGCAGGAAAAAAAAAAAAAAAATCAGGAAACCTTCCAGGGACACAAACCAGCTGCAGGAATGGTGAAGGCTGTACAACTTATACCTTTACTGTTCTTCTTAATGGGAACTGGAAATGAACAAATTCATATTTCTTACTCGATGCATTTGAGGATCAATACTGGGCCAAACTGCAATACCATATAGCATGGTCTCCAGGGCGCGCTGGAGAATGGATGCAGAAAAGTGGCTTTCTAAGGGGTGATGGTTTTATTTTTCAACCTAAGATGGTAAAAGGTGTGAAGGGTTGCAGCAGCAGTGGTAAAATTGAACACAGTGACAGGACGGACAGTGCCATGTTGATGCAGACGGGGAATGAAGATGAGAAGAAAAATTGAAGAATGACAGAATTAGTTGGGGGAGCAGTCCACCTGCCAAAAAAGTAAAGGAACCCAGGTAAAAGTCACCCAAACCATATAAGCCAGAATTACTTTTAATAGCATAAGCATGTTCTATATTTCTCATATTTACATTAAATTCACAGCAAAAGTCTTTTTTTCTGCTTTTGATTCATTGACAGTGGGCATTCACTGTGCATTACCCAGGTTTGGAGTTGAGGTTGCCCAGAGATCCATAGTGTTGATCTGGCAGCAAAGACAAGCTAACCCTGACCCCTAGGATCACAAACATGCCTTTTTGCTCTTGGGACACACTGGTGCACAGAGGCGCCCCTCTCTGGCACAACTGTTCCTGTATTTTATTAAAAATTATGATCAAATAACACATGATGACTGTATTGAGCTGATCACAAACTGACATGAACAAGATTCTACAAGTTCCATTTTTCTTTTTTTCCAAGGCATGAAGAAAAAACTTGTTTCATGAATGCATTTTATGCAATTTGGATGCCTGTTCTAATAAATGTTAAAATGTGATTCTAACGTATGATCTATTCTTTGGCAAGAAATTATCACATTCATTGAAATCACTTAATGTACTTTGACACTGAACTATTTGAAGCTGTCTCGTTGTTTTTAGGCCAAAATGCTGTGACCCTCCCTGCCCAAATGCACCAAAATGTATCACTCTCACTTTTAAAATCAGTCACTTACTGGTTCTGCTTTTAAACATTCCTTGCTGAATCACTGCTGAGACATTTGAGGCTCATGGTTATTCTCAATTCTTTTTCTTTTTGCATTTTATTAGAGAAAATTACCTGCCTCCCAGGTAACAGGTAATCTTAAAGAAATCCTCAGTGTTTCAACGGTATTGAAAAACAGTTGCCTTAAGTCAATTTCTCAACTTGCAATAGATTTGTGAGATAATCTCCTTTTTTCCTGCTCTGAGGGCATAAAATTCAGCACCTCATGTAGAAGCCTTGTCTAAATCCCGCAGATACAAGGCAGGGATTATTTTGTTACAGAGTGTAACCAACACACACTGAAGATAATGTTGAATAGCACACCAAATTGCCAATTAATTGGAAGAAGCCAGCTGCTGGCTCAGCTCTGAAAGCAAGCTGTCAGTTTTAATACTGCCGTGCCGACCCTGGGTTTCTCAGTCCCACAAAGCATCACTTCCTCGTCTGTCTGGTTTTTTTTGTTTTTTTTTTCTTGACCTCAGAGGGAATACTGCAGGGAGAGTCCAGACACAGGCCTTACAAGCTCGTAACTGCTCCTGCAGCAATGCCACACACGACGGAAGAAACTGGAGGAGTCGCTCAGCAGTTGACGAGTCCTGTTTGGTGCTCCTCAGGACAACGATAATCAACCTGGAGCTCAGCTGCATGACATGAAACCATGTTCCCATCAGAGCGGTTTCAGTTCATTCAAATGCAAGACAGACTGCAGTTTTGAATTGCTGAGTGACCTGCCTTCACATTGTCAGCTGCAATCATCAGGAGGATCTCCCTCTACTGGCACACAGAAAAATCTTGTAGTATCTCCACCACACACCATTATGGAGCTGAGGACTAACTTTGGCTCCACCTGTGAAAAGGTCAAATGCTAAAGTAATTTAAAAGCGTTTAAGAAACAGTCCTGGACAGAAATTTGACCAAATGGACTGCACAAAGATTTTTTGCTTACACAGGAGTTTGGTGGCCATTCTTGAGACACTGAAAACATAATATATGGTGACTGTCATTAGTTATTGGAAACCACCTCTGAATAGCGATTTTCAAACAAGCTTGGGTCCAATCTTTAATTACAAATCCAAGAAGCTACTAAACTTCCTGATTATCCTCTTCCTTGGCTGATTAAGATTTATCCCCAAACAGAACAAACATAACCTGCAGACATTATTAGTTGCTTCAAAACAGATGCATTGTATTATAATCAAAATGTACAAAATGTACAATATATGTTCTGGTGTTATGCATTAATGTTAATTTCTTTGTCACCTTTTTTTTAAGAAAAGCTTTATTTATTTATTTATTTATTTATTTTAACAGCTATTAAAGTCATACACATTTGAGTAGAACAAACTGTGTCAGTAAGTGATATCTCTAATCGGTTTGAAGAGAAAGACATTAACTTTTCCACACACTGCACAATCTAATATGTGCTGCGTCATCGGAGGACTGCGGGACCCACAAACACCAGTGGTTCCCCTGCAGTGCGAGAAAACAGCGATGGGTCTGGAGACAGAGAGAGAGGGGGAGAGGGAGGTGAGAGCTGCTGCTGCTGCAGAACAGCATTTAGCCTGGGCTGAGAAGTCAAACGCTTCACAGCGGCACATCTGCTTCAACCAGGCATTAGTCCTGTTGTGATTGCCATGGTAAGTTTAAATCACTTCTGTGCTTGCTTAGTGTGCCTCAGCTTTGCAACTCTATGTGCTGCAAAAGAACTGCAGGGGTGATTATTGGACTAACCTTGAGAGAGAGGATGCAGCAGGGCTGTTTATAGTGTACAATGTGCATGTAAAATAGCTGCTTTAGTGACTCTGCTTCATTGAGGCCTGGATTCATGTTCAGACTTTTATGTACTGAAGCTCTGTTTCATGGGAAGTGATTATTCACTGGTGACAGTGCAAACCTCTAGCAGTGAATTCAGGAGCAGCATATCCAGATTGCTCCATCCTTTTGTTGGTATGATGATGTGATTATATTTGCATGGGAGTGAAAAAAAAAGGAAGAAAAAGCTGAGAGTTATGTTATGAAGAGACCTTTCTCCTTCGTCCAATCATGGATTCATGTCATCCATGATTTACTCAGCACAAGATACAAGTGGTGTCTAAACACTCATGTCTGCAATGGCTGGGCTCTGTGCATTCATTACAAACACAGATGTAATCAACTTTTTTTGCCAAAAAAAAAAAAAACTAGCTGCAACATCCAAATAAAGTCATTTTTTTTCTGCTTGTGAAGAGACAAGCTCTTTTCAGATTAAAATCTTTCTTATGTTTAATATGAAGCACAGGCTCTACAGTTTCCTCCAGAGGATGATATTATGTCCTCAAACAGCATTTTGCTGACCAATTGGTCCCAAAAAACATGTTGACCCTAAACTTTCCTCCATCTTCCTTATTGACACAGCAACCAAAAAAAGAACACAACCTTTTTAGGTCTGTCCTGCACAGTGAGGGATGTCTCTTTTCTGATAAAATGAATTTGCATAGACATCAACATGTTGCAGACTGGTCTCCTTAATTATTTTGAAGCACGACTTTTGACATTTTCAGGAGTAATCTAAAATAATCAGTTGACTGATCCTCATGTCCGGGTTTTCTAAAACCTAAATTATGGCGTCTGTGCAGGAGTTTTAACATGGCTTTGCCCATAATCCTTGGCGTTTCTTTGCTGAATGTCTCATCTTTCAAGTTTTTTTTTTTCCTTAAATTTATCACAGGTACGTCTTGTGATAGAAAAAGAATCAGATCCAAGTCTTTGTGTCTCTGGAACATTAGGATATTTTAATGCTTCATCACTGGGTGAACTCCAGTAAGCTTTCCCTTGTGATCTCTCTTTTCTTGCAGTTCTTCAAGCAGCTTTGGCCTCATGACACCTTTGTGGTGTTCGTCCTGACCTCTGTCCTCCCCGTGTTTTTGTTGGCTGCCAACTTGGAGAAAGGAAATAGGAAAGTAGTGCATGTCCTTGGTAAGGATTGTTTTTCTCTCTTGTATCTTGACAATTCCACATTTATACAGATAAAAGGCCTTAAATTGCACTGATCTGAGCCGTAATATGTTTACAATCACTCTATTTCTCCAGTAACAAGGAGGTTCCAGTAAGGCTGAACAATTTCAATATCATCTTCTGTGTGTCTTTAGACTGGCCATTATGTGCTTGAATGAGCATTGTCACCGGAAAATGTATGTAATACTCATGGGCTTCATTATCTTCAGGTGATTCATGACTCCACATTATTAGAAGTGATCTGGACCACTTTTTCTCAACCCCGTTGAAACTCACACTAATGTTTGTTATTAACTGAAAACTTAAAGTTTATCAACAGAGACAACTCATGTGGGAGCTGTGGAAATCAAATCACTTGATGTTATGAGATTGATTGGATGAGATCTGTTTGTCAACATCATCTGCAAAGCAGGGCTATATCACAGTGAGTAGGTTTTGATCCCAGGTCCTCCACATTTAATATCTAAATGCTCATCAGAAGGGGACTCTGTATGATATCCTTGTAAAAATATTATTTTAATTGATATTGTTAGTAATATCTGCTCTTCTGTGGAGCTCTGCTTGATTTTTTCTATGACACATGCAGCAAAAACGGTCCGATTTATGTAGATTGACACAGGCATAGATTCTAATAGCCTGGCTACTTTATTGACTTGTTAACCAGCTTCATATTATCACTCATCTGGATCATAGATGTCAGTTTAATCCTGCTTTGTAATACCTGCCTCAGCTCTGTGAGGTCTTCACTAGCCTGCAGATCCTTTGCAGAAGAAGCAACTAATAGCTACCACTGCTACGTATTGTCGCAAAAAATAAGTTATTTGCAACAGAAGTGTTTTGACACGAAGGCCGAAAGTAACAAATAATCTTCCATTTTTAAATGTAGTCTAAAAACAAAAAGCACCAACACAATAAAGAATATACATAAAGAAGGAAAACAAAACACAGGATGTTATAGACACACACATAGACACACAACACATTATCTGAGCATAAGATTTTCTCTCGTGTTGTGTCTTATACTGTGGGATTGTCCAGAACGTTGAAGAGGATATGCTGAATGCGAGAAAGTGAACATATACTGGATGTTCAGTATTTTGTTCCATCTGTTCCCTTAAGTTCTACACTTGGGTTTCTTGCGAAGTTTTAAACACTCTGATCAGTACTTGAAAAAATGAACTATTTTGTCTGTTCTTAAGGAATGGGAGAAGGATGAGACCTCAGTGTGACCGTGGGGCATGGGGTGACCCTGCAGAGAGGAAACATGACATGAACAAGCAAAACATTTGGTAAAACATTTAAAAGAAAAGTTTTCTGTTAAAAAAGGATGGAATAGCCTTTTTTGTCTCTTAGCCAACACATCCAGCAACAAATTCTTTATACATCGTGGAGGAGCAGTTATGTCAATAATACCATAAAATATACAGTAAATATACAGTATCTTGTATATAATGTCTTTAACTACAGGATTGGGGGCTTTTCTGTATGGAGTTTGCACACTATCAGTGTGTGCGTTGTAGGTTTTATCTCTCTGTACTCCGGTTTTCTCTATGATTAAAAGATTTTCTTATTAGGTAAAACTCTGAATTGCTAGTATTGCAAACATGTATGTGTGCCATTGTGTTTTTCTCTGTTGTGGAGCTGTGATAGACTGCAACCTCTGCAGGGTCTACCTGCACGGCGCAGCTAAGTTTCAACAGGGGATCCGTTCTGTGAGGTCTTCACAAACACAAACACACACACACACACACACACACACACACACACACACACACACACACACACACACACACACACACACACAGACTGATAGCTGCAGCTGCCTTCACTGGATATTGAAAAAAACAAAATGGCACGACCCACAAGAATATGACAACTTTAAAGCATAAACTGGCATTGAAAAATGACAGGTTTTTTTTTAACAATGCACTGTTGTACTTGTTGTACAATGTACTTGTTGTCAGGCATGTTGCTACACCTTACTTTTCTGAATATCCGTACTCTGTGTTGGAAAATAATGTTTTTGAAGTTTGGAATAAAACCCACTGGATGCTTTTATGGCTGATAGTGATAAACAACTTTGCAGAGAGCCGTGACGGGGCTAATTACTGCCTGGCAAGGGTAATTGTAGGTGCCTTTATGCGGTCACAACATTTCAGAAAACCTCTTGTGGTTGCTTATTAAATGTTTTAAATGTTTACAACACAGTCACTGTTTTTTTAAGACCTAGAATGGAAACAGTAAATGAGCAAAGGTCTCCCAAAAAAGCAAGACTGGGCTCGATACTTTCGATTTGGGTGAAGAGTGTTTAACATCATTCTTGGGTCAGTTTTAATTAATTTATCTTTGCATAGGTTAAGGTTGAAATTTTCATTTTTACTTTTTTTTTTTTCAACTTTGAGTATATGCCACAATGAATGCTATGTGAAAAAGTGTGCCACATGACGTGGTGAGTTGTGGAGGGGGAGATGGGGAATCAAACCTGCAACCAGACATCAAGTCATGGATGGCAGTGAATTTCGTGCAGCTCAACCGGGACAAAACTGAGGTGGTTTTAGTTATCGATCCCGAAGGCCAGAGAGAAAGACTTTTACCAAAACTACAAGATTTTAAACCAGCACAATCTGTAAAGAACGTGGGCATGATTAACGACTGTGAGATGAATTTCATCCCACTTATTAAAAATATGTGGGAAAAAAATAGGTCTTTATCATCTTAAGAATATAGCCAGAGTCCGCCCGTTTCTCTCTCAGGCCAGTACAGAGGTGCTAATGCAGCTTTTATCTCCTGCCGTTTAGATTATTGTACTGCCCTGCTCTCTGGTCTTCCCAAAAAGAGTATTCGAACCTCCAGTTATTGCATTACTCAGCTGCATGCGTGCTGACGAGGACCAGGGCACGGGTCTACATTACACCAGATTTAAAGTTGCTGCATTGGCTCCCTGTCTTCTTCAAGATTGATTTTAAGGTTCTTTTGTTAGTTTTTTTTTAAATGTCTTAAAAGCCTTGCACCTTCTGATTTAGCTGACCTGTTTTTACCATATCGACCCTCACGGACCCTGAGGTCCTCTGGCAGCAGCCAGTTATGAATACCAGAACCCAGAACCAAAACTGTGAGGCGACCTTTAGCCACTAAGGCCCCCGCCTCACGACTGCAGAGACTGTCGATATTGTTTAACAGAGGGCTAAAAAGACATGTTTTTAGTCAAGCTTTTAATTGACCTTTCAAATACTTCTTATGCTCTTATCTTTATTTATTAATTTCCTTAAGCATTTTTACTCTTTTAACTTTCAAGTTTATCTTACTTATCTTTCATCAGTATTTTTATTATATCTTAAGTTTTAATATTTTTAGTTTTGGAACCCCAGTGTCTCCTCAGTTGGGAGCTCCCCCACCTCGGTGTGCCGGTGTCTGTGTGTCGGGGCGGGGGGTACACCCGGTGGTCACGACCTGTGATGATGAGGGGTGGGCTTTCTTTTTGTATCCCGTAATGTTTTCAAATACTGTAAAGCACTCTGTGTTGCTTTTTTTTAATTGTATGAAAAGTGCTGTACAAAGAAAGGGTGATTCATTGATTGCTTGTCACCAACCAAGCCACACGGTGGAATGACATCTGTTCCTTACGGAACAGTTCACTTGTTAAAATAAACCGGTTAAACAGACCAATACTTCATTGAATGAAGGTAGAGATTTGAAAAGTCATAGTTTCTTCTTTGTATTCCCTCAGAGGATGACACTGGAGCAGTGATTGTACAGACAGCTCCTGGCAAAGTGGTGACACACCGTGGAGGCTCCATCACTCTGCCCTGCAGATTCCATCATGAACCAGAGAACACAGATCCTGCTCGCATTCGTATTAAATGGACCAAAGTGACGGATGCCCTGCAGTTTGAGGATGTCTTCGTGGCTCTCGGGAGGTAAAATCTACCTTTCACTTGTCATCATTCTATTTGTATGTGTGTGTGGTGTGTGTGAGAATATACCTTTCACACTTTCATACTGGGGACTGTGCAGAATTGCTTTTTTAGGTTGAAGCATTCTGAAAGTAAACAAACTGATGAAGAAACCAACTTGTGTATCAAACCCCTCTAGACAGCAACGTGTGTTTGGATCATACCGAGGACGTGTGTTTTTGGAGCAGGCAGGACCAGGGGATGCCTCAGTGATCATCCAAAATGTCACGCTGGAGGACTATGGACGATATGAGTGTGAAGTCACGAATGACATGGAGGACGATACAGGATTTGTCAACCTTGATTTGGAAGGTGGGGAAGTCTGAGACAGACTTTGGTGAAATGTTGATATAGCAAAGACAATATGATGCTCTTTCGTGTTGGAAAATATAAGACTTGATAGCTCCAACTCAAAAAAAGGTCTGTTTTTTCCCACCTGCAGGAGTGGTCTTTCCTTACTACCCCCGTGAGGGCCGCTATAAACTCAACTACCACCAAGCTGAAGATGCATGCAAACATCAGGATGCCATCCTGGCCTCTCATTCTCAACTGCACAAGGTCAGTTTCTGTTCTAATCTGGAATAAACACATGTGTAGTCATATGTTTGATAGAGAGAGGGGATATTATTACCCTGGATCTTCGTAGCACAGACATGGGGAACTGACATGTTGACCACTTCCTCATGTGGGTCTGTGAATCAAATTACAAAAATGTATAAAATGACACAGGTTACTGGAGAAGAAGAGAGGTAGGTCATTGTAATCACATCTGAAGAAGATATAATTTCTAATTATTTTTTTAATTGCAGTTATTACTGCATTTTAAGATGTAAAAGTATGAAATGCATGCATTTTGATTTATTAGACCAATTTCAGAGCCATCCAGTAAGTTCTTTTTATTAAATCTCTGGTCCTCGAATATTCTGGCTGTAGATATACAGGATCATAATTCAGCTCTGTGGTAATAAAGGTGAAATTTTTGTGCCTGTCACAATGATGTAAGATTCTGATCTATATTATTTGTAGCGCAGATGTCAAATTAATTTGGTTTCAGATGTGGTATCCTCTGTGCCACAACGTTTCTCTTCAGGTTGATGCCAGCGACGGCCACCCTCCCTCAGGGAACACGATTTCTGCAGATTTCAGCATGCATGTTTTTAGAAATTCCCCTTCACAATATGGTTTTCATGCTAATGCCACAGTGCTTGCAATAATGTAGCTATATATTGCTGCTCCATTACTGTGTCCCAGCACAGGTTTCAGGTGACAGTGTTATGATATGTATGTCACGGAAATAGTGTACTCCCTTGTGAACAAATCAGAAAGAAGACGTACTTTTATATTAGATTTAAAAATGTTTTTATTAACTTCAGGTACATCGTCTCCTATTACAAGGAATGTACCACATCAATGCCAAGATTATTGAAGCTGTGTCAGAGAAGATAAAGTAAATGCTTTCTCCTCTAAATGACGTCTTTATTCCTTCACTATGGCCCACTGACCTAGATTATCTTCTTCCCCAGGCCTGGCTAGAAGGTCTAGACTGGTGTAATGCAGGATGGCTGGAGGACGGCTCCGTCCAGTACCCTATCTCCCATCCCAGAGACCAGTGTGGCCGTAAGGACAATCCCGCTGGTGTGCGTAACTATGGCTACCGGCACAAGGAGGATGAACACTATGATGCCTTCTGCTTCACTTCCAAGCTCAACGGTGAGGAATAGAGCAATATTGGAGCCGGCAGCTTAAGATATATGTGCATTCATGTGTGTATCAGATGATCAGAAGTGCTTTGTAGTCCATCACCATGATTACAAATATCTATTCGGCATCTGTGCTTCATGATTGTAGAACAGAACACTGGCAGAGCTGAATTGTTGTGTTACGGTATAGAAAGAGGATGTATCATGAGTGTTGGAGCAAGGGGAAATGAAGCCCGTGTCTCTGATCTCTGCCTGTGATCTCACAGCCCTAAGGCCATTGGATTTAAATCAGGCAATGTTGATTCAGCCCTGCTCGGGCCACAGTGTCCTCTGGGTGCTCAGCATTGCCTTTCATCTCCCTGCTCTTTGATTTACATCACATTCCCTCAGAGAGTCTGTACACGCCACCTTCAGGTTCAAAAGCCCAAACAAACTTGGGAAAGTTGGAGGCTGGTTTAGTTTTTACAGCATTAAAGTTATGGGCAGGCCTAAGGCTGTGGAAACGTGACACTCCAAGCTCCACAAGGAAGAGTATAGGTACATTTCATCATTCACTCAGTCACTCCAGAACGAGACAATCAAGTGTGATATATATATATATATATATATATATATATATATATATATATATATATATATATATATATATATATATATATATATATGTGTGTGTGTATATATATATATGTGTGTGTGTGTGTGTGTGTGTGTGTGTGTGTGTGTGTGTGTGTGTGTGTGTGTATACATATATACTGTATGCATATATATATTGGTGGGTTTATTATTTAGAGATGAATGAATGAATGAATCCATAAATCCAAACACATATGTCCACATATGTACTTTTGAGGTCAAAGATAAACAACACTGGCTAATGAATCACAGACCCCTTTGTTGACTATTGGTATCGTCCACACTGTGAAATAAACATTCCTAAAAACAAGTCACACCAGTTGCCAGAAAAGGTATTTCTTCACTTGTGACTCTCTAGGATTGATCTCAGGGATCATTCTTCCTGCAAAGAAGGTTCTATAAAAGTTAAGTAGGCTGGAGCGTCATTGGAATGAAGGCATCATAAACATCCTTGAAGAAAAAAAAGCACAACTTGCTTGTGGATGAAAATCTCAAATTGAAAAGTTAAGAGATGTTTCAGCACAGCTCCTTTAACTGCTAATGTAAGTAAGTGTTGCTTTGGTACTTTTGACCAAACTGTTGTGGGAACATTAAACACTTATGAGCAAGATCGAGGTCGCTCCACTGAAGCTGAAAGCTGCTACAGCAGTTTCCTGTGTTAAGATGGTCCAAGCTTAGAGCAGATCACAGTGGACCTCAGCACCTCAGCTTGCCCTGCTGTGATCTCTGGCACCCCAACAATGGAAACCACTGAAAGACATGACTGGTCCCACTGTATTGTGACTCTTACACCCTATTCTCGTGTTGTTGTTTTTTTACAAGTTACATTTTTAGCAGTGTCTGCAATCATCTAATGAAGGCATTCCCTGTCATGAAGATACAACACCTTTTGCTTTATTTATGTTTCATTTTCAAATAATTTGGATTAGGCATTCGATTAGAATGCACACACTTTTATAATTCAACAAACAAGACTAAACGTCATTTGTTTTTAATGCTGTTTTTACTTTAAAGTTTCACAAAAAGAAAACTTTATGCCAGTCTGCCTTTTAGACATTTGAAACCAGGTTAAAATGATATGTGAAAGGAACTATTGTCCCTTTGAAAAAAGTGAAGTAACTCATTTAAATCACAAGCTGTTTTGGGATACACTGAACTTGGAGAACAGCCAGTGCTTTTCAACATGGAGAAAAAGGTAGTTTGATAGAAATGTTAAAGGGCTGCTCGCACCTTCCCTTGTGTGTTAATTACTGTGGACAGTCTGTTGTGGCCAGGAGGTTCCAGCAGTGGTCATGGCCGGTATTGTGTCTCTGTCCAGCTGGAAGGTATTTACTGAAAGATCCCAGGGGAAATATGAGACAATATTCTGCCTCTCTAATAGCCACCAGTCACATAAACAAGTGGAAAATCAATAGCTGAGGCAGGAGTAAAGCTGAGGTTGCTGACATGATTTTCATAATCAGTTGTTGAGAAGAACCAGCAGCTCGTAGTTACATTGTTCTATGTTCAAGAGAAGCCAGCCTGTGATTCAGCTTCGTTCAAACACTTTGACCAGCCAGGACACCATTATCTTCACTGTTTCTGGTCGAAAAGTCTAACCTCAAAGTGAGATAATAGAAAAAAGTTGGAGTGCTACCTTTATGAGTCCTTTTGAGTGAAGGTTGTGTCAGTATAATCTTTCGATGTTGAGCTGCTGCTGCGCAGGGAGTTTAGATATTTGGAACACAATCAGACACAGAAGCCAAAAAACAGAGAATCTACCCTTGAGGGCTCAGCTGGTCTCTGGGGCTTCCCTCTCTCATTCCCTTCCCTTTTGCCCTCTTGAGCAAAGCGCTGGCTGTATTTTCCTTCACCTTTTCACATGCTTACAACTCACATCTTTGGCCTCTCCTCTCTGTATTTCCCCGCAGGCAAAGTATACTTTCTGAAACGCTTCAAGAAGGTCAACTACGCAGAGGCAATGAAGGCCTGCATTCGAGATGGCTCAATGGTGGCCAAAGTGGGTCAGCTGTATGCAGCATGGAAGTTCCAGCTGCTGGACCGCTGTGAGGCCGGGTGGCTGGAGGACGGCAGCATCCGCTACCCAATAGTCAACCCCCGTTCGCGGTGTGGAGGATCCCAGCCAGGAGTTCGACACCTGGGTTTTCCTGATAAAAAATTTCGCCTTTACGGGGTCTATTGCTTCCGCAAGAACAAGGATGAAAGAGCAGCTGGTACTGTAATGGCAAAAAGCCCTGCAGATAGTTTGAAAAGCAGGAAGAGCAGCAGCAGCACCCCCATGAATGCCACTAGGGTGATTTAAACTGGAATTACTGAGAGCAGGAGGCGGATGCAATTTTAGATTTGACTGCAACTGTCGCCTAGCAGCCAGACTCCATTCATCGCTTTTAAAGTAAAACTCTCAGACAAGATGTACTCATTTGCAGATTTGCCAGAGAGAAGAAGCCAGGCTGTGTAAAATTAAGGGTGACATCTTTATTAGGGTGATTTTCCTTTCGTCTCCAGTCAGTCAATCATCTTAAGGAGTGAGTATGTTAGCACATCTGTCGCTGGGAAAGTGTATGATTAAACAGCAGCCTGATCATCACTCAGGCACATATCAGATCAGAGAGTCTGCCATGAATATTCTTGTTTACATGTGTGTGTGTGAATCATATTTGGCCCCTGCTGTGACTCCTGAGCTCTGAGCCAGGATTCCTTGCCAGGGTGAAAACATTCATTACTGAGTTAGATGCGATGATCTGCCTGACTGTATGGAAGGAATCCAACATGTCCTTTAGGTTTTGATTGCACCAAGTATAGTTGTCAGTATCTGGGTGCCATACTTGGTTAGCAACCCTCTGGCACAATGTGAGTCATTTTCCTCATTAACAGAGAACTGGCAATCCCATCATCAAAGCTGAACAGGCCAAGTAGTAAATATTGCACTAGCACTGAAATAATGGCACTTTAAATAGATGCAGCTTTATTTTATGGTAGCATCTTAGCTTAAACCTGAGCAGGCATGTTGTGTTTGGCTCAGAGTAGCTGTTCGGGCTGGACAAGCACAAAAACAAAGCGACAATAATTGCTGTTTACGTTACTTACTGCACTTTTTAGCTATCAGGACCACTTACTGCTCCGTCAACGTCATTAAAGTGACATTTATACAGGATATGTTTGAAACGACTGAATGAATGAATCTATGAAAACAATAAAGAAATAAAAGTCTTCAGATTGTTCATTGGAATAAGATGTGTTTTTGTGCCATTATTCTCTTCTCAATACAGGTTATGGATAAAATATTATAACAATTTTTTGGATAGCATATCAAGTTATTTTGCACCAAATTGATTTCCTTCTGAAGGTGCTTTAATCTTATTTTTTTGTCTTCAGAGATGTGACTTTTCAAGGTAACTTCAGGAATCTCTCTCTCTCTCTCTCTCTCTCTCTCTCTCTCTCTCTCTCTCTCTCTCTCTCTCTCTCTCTCTCTCTCTCTCACTCTCTCTCTCTCTCTCTCACTCTCTCTCTCTCTCTCTCTCTCTCTCTCTCTCACACACACACACACACACACACACACACACACACACACACACACACACACACACACACACACACACACACACACACAACACTTATGATACATAAATGCCCACCACATCTGAGTCTGGAGGAGTCACACAACCACCTGCAGTAAACAATTATCAAGTCATCCATGCACACAGAATCTGATAATTTTTCTTTCGAATAAGTTTTTTGCGTTTTACTCACTTCGGTGCATTTCTCACATCAGTTTTTTTATTTGCACAACAGTCAAGTCATTTCTCAAAACTCTTAGTAAAAGCTGCAAAGCCTAGTTGATAACCTGGTAAAGCATGCTACTTTCTCAAAATGCATAGTTATTTCCTCAACAGCAAGTTTTCATCTCAGTGAAAGTGTCAGTGTCATCAAGACAAAACGTCCTGACACCATTGTTTATGAACAAGATAGTCAAATGGCTTCATCATGTTTTCATTATGACACTTTACTCTGTATGGATTTTCCAATGCAAAAAGTCACATCTTGGTGACACTTCTTGAAAATGCTCAAGACAGCACTACATAATATTTACATCGCCATTTGAAAACTACAATAAATTTACACATTATTGTATTCAGAGAAGTAAATGAGCACAAGACACTGAATGTGTTTGTTTCACATTTTTGACGCATCTGCTCTTTGCAATTCTAATTAGTTCACAGCTTTGTGCAAAAGAAAAAAAACACACAATTATTTACAACAAACATAAACTCCCTTTGGGTAGAGCTGTGCACAACTGTAAACAATATTGCAGTAAATACTGGAAAGAAAAATACAGCATACACAGTACTGTAAATCATTCATGCCCATCCAGATGTTCCTGTCTGGGCACATATTTTCTTCTACATCACAGCGAATGCCATCTCTTGCAATGCAGCAAGGAAAATATCTCCTGGAGTGGTGAATCCTCCTCCTGCAGGACTCCGCTGGACAGATTTTTGACACCCCGCTCAACATTATTGTCTGTAATAACTCAAACAAAGAAATAAGGACTATACGTTTTATGGAGAATGACTATTCAGCATTTATAAGTATAGTTCATTTTGACTGACATGAGCTAATGACGTTATAAAAAGCTTGTATGAAAGACTTGTATGAAAACAATTGGAGCATGTCCAAAAGCATTTGCATTCTGTTGGAAGGAATGAGAAATTGCTATCATGATGTGCACAGATCACTGAATGTTGTGGAGGCTGAACTAATGGTTGTCTACATAGCATGAAATGTAGACGTTTGATGCTATGTAGACAATTGTTTGTCAACTTTTAAACTCTTCTCCACGTCTTCTGTGGGAACTTTCCATTTGGATGTTCAGATTATAAATTTTAGATCCCTGTTGGGTTTTCCCAAATGAATATCAGAACTTCCACTTACGTGTTGAAACTGGAACTGCGCGGTCTCTTGATTCTGTCAAGGGCCCACTCAGGACACATAAGTACTCTCAGGCCTTTAAATGTATTTGAACGCTGACGCCATGATATGTGGTATAGTTTTACTCTGTATAATCGTATTATATAATGACATATTATATTACATTATATTGTGCTGTCGGGTGGTGACTTGGTGAAAGACGACTGACCACACTCAATCAGGGCTTTATTTTATTGTGCACCAGGAACATCACACACACTAAGTGATGGCTCACAGGCCCACGTCACTCGCCCAGCAACTCCCTTGGCTCACGGTCCAACCATATACTGTATAAAAAAAAATAACAGAATTGAGCGCGAGAACACCGGAGCAGGAAAGTTAAATGCAACCAATTATAAAAGGAAGCAATAACGAACACAACAATCCCTCTAAACAGCCCCAAAAGTCCCGAACGGGGAGCTCCCAGCATGCCTTGCAGCATGCAGCGCACCACAGCGACTTCGACGGTCACTACAATATTAATTAAATGTGTTATATAAATAAAATTGACTTGACTAATATTCAAATTTGCTTGGGGAATATATGAACCTCCTGCTTAATTATTCTTTTGCACATGGAAAGATAACTTTTTTCTCTGCTTCAGACTGATTGAATCTCCTTCATAAGCAGACCAAACAAAACATATCTGTTAAATGTAACTGTATGTAAAACTGACATCTCTCACACATTGAGAGTGAAAGTCACACTCACACCTGCACTGCTTTCCTCACACCATGTACTCAACTTTTGTTAAATTGTGAATTTCCTGAATTTTCAAAATAGAAAACATCACCATCAGTGAACAACAGATCCAGTTTTCAATATATGCTGTCAGATGTAAATTAGACTTTGAAAGTAAAATCTATTATAAGTCTCTGTAAATGCTACCAGTCCAGTACTACCATTCAGGTGAGACCGGCTCCAGTCCACCACAAACAATCTGTATATAACATGGATGGATTGGAGTCTCTGTAATCTGTGCACCTGAAGCATTTACGAGTATTATGGGCTTATGCTTGGTTTTGACTGCATCATATCATTAAGGGCTGCCAACTCTCACACACTGAGCATGAGACGCTCGCATTTTACGCTTGCTTTCACATCACAAATGCTTTCTCTCTGAAGAAACTGCATTTTTAGCTCAGTGTTGAACTTCCCATGAATAAAACATGGGACAACCACTAAGAATCCCAAAGCAAAATGGCTGATGACTGAATTTGTGCTAAAGGGAGCACTTTTATAAAGAAAGTGGTGATCATTATATATTTATAGCCTACAACTATTATCCCCATCACGTTCATAGCTTTACTTAGTAACTCATTTTATGTCATTAAATGGACTTGAGTGCATATACTGAAATACTATTAGCTAAAATATACAGTTCTAAAAGTGTACATTTTATTGAAAGTAGATATTAGATCACTAATCATCCACTTAAATCTCAATTACAGTGATTTATCTTCAACAAGGGAAAATACGTATGTATTTCTGCCCTGTTTAGAAAACTCATTTTGGCCACTTGTACGTGATCTCATTCTTTTGGTCATGAATCAAAGTTCATAGGTGAGGGTGAGAGTGCAGACCGACCAGCAGACAGAGAGCTTTCCCTTACAGCTCACCTCTTTTCCAACACAACATTTACATCGTGTTTAAACTGAATTAAATCATTTCGTTGTGAAGCTCTGATTTAACCGGTGATAGTTTATGTGACGTGAGCAGGTGCCACCACCGCTAAGTCATTATTTTCTTTTATTTTTCAAATTAATCTCTTTGGCTTGTTTGTTGCTGGGAGCAACTGCTGATCCGTGAACGTGGCTCTGAGTGGGAGCATGTTGGTGTTGAGCCATCAGAGCCGAACAAACCATGTCATCGTCATAGCAACCGGCAATGCATAATTAAGTGAAGTTCACGGCAAGTCCAACACCATTAAATAAATGCTGTTGATGAAAAAAAGAATCCAAAAAACAAAAGCAAATCTTGAGCTATTAAAATAAATGAAAGACTGTTGCTTTATGTATATTTACAGTTCTGTGTGGTTTATTTCATTTTGAAAGAGAAAAAGAAAAAGTGACCTTGATGAGCAATTTTACCAGGGCCATTATTTTTTGTCACCGCCCAACACTGGAGTTACAGTCACTAAAGAAATAAACAAAGTCCCACTTGATTCATGATCAGATTTATGATTTAATGGGGGAGCACATATTCTGCATTTCAGAAGGTGAGTAATTTTGTTCTTTTCAATCAGCTTAAAATTATGATGAAAACCCATTTCAACTCGTTTCATTTCATTCATTTCCCTGTGTGCATCATTTCTAAAATTACGTTAATCTTCTGAAAGACTTTGGACTTCTAAAAAAAAAAAAGGATAGTTTTGTTCTGGCATGTGTATACAGAATGTCTTTGTTTAAGAGAATAAGGAATTATTAGCAAGAAACTACCTCCTGCTCAGCATGTTTGCATGTTCATCCACCAACCATCTTTTATACCATTTTTTCCACTGGAGGCTTGTGAGGTGTCATAGCTCGTCTCTGAGGGTGACGCCAGGGCAAAGCAGATCAAGTCCATCACAGAGCAGACACAGGGAGACAGACAATATCTCACACACGTCCATTCATGTCTATCGGTAGGTTAAAGTCACCAATTCATCTGGAATCCATGCTGTCGGATGAAAGGGAAAAGCACGAGTACTTGAGTTCTCACAAGTTGGAACTTGATGATTTGTCTTGAAGAGTTTGGAGTCCAGGAGACAGAAAGACATGCCTTTTCTGTATGTGGAGGCAGCGCACCTGAAGACAGCATCATCTTGACTTGTTGTTGCAGTACTTATGCTGCTTGTTTGTAAAAGAACAGGGATACTTTATAACATAGCTGATTTTAATTTACCGCCAATGAAATACAAAATAGTTAAAAATGCATGAATACACGTTAATATCTGAATGAGTGTGCAGCAGAAGAAGAGAAGGGTGCTATGCTGCTGTTACCACCATTAGCTCCTTCATCAGGATTCTTTGTCCTGGAGAGTGACGGGGGAAAAAAGGCTGTTTAACCTGAATCATGCAGTCAGTGCAACTTAAAGACAGAGCTCATAGACTGCTCCAATATTGCAGCTCGCATCCCGCAAATATTCTGTAATCAAAGCAACACACAGACAATAAAGTCGCAGGCAAACTGTCAAACCACCTGCTGACATCCAGCTGCTGTTGGAGGGGCGACTGGTGCTGACCACAAGGTTCTCCTTTGAACTCATAAGCATATCTCCCACAGCGTAACGGGCTAGACACTACACCTTATTTAGCATTTAAATGTCTGTACACCTGCTTGAAATATTCCTCAAGGGGGCACATTATAGAAAAATCATTATTTCATGGATTATATAATATGGTGTTTGGCTTGCCTACTGGCTCCAGAATAATACAGAGACAGTGTTTTTTGCTGGCTGCCTTAGAGGAAATCTATGGGGTTTGCTGTTGGAAAAGCAGTCCACTGTTGCATAGAGGGGATAATTCTCATTGCCAACCCCCTTTCCAGTATCTCCATGCACAAACGAGAAGTAAACTTAATGAGACGTCGGCTCTGAGCCTCTGAGAAAAAAATGTCATATTGGCATTAGTTTAATTTTTGTTGGGGATGATCATAAATGCTCAAGACTGGATGCCACTGCTCACCGCCAACATTTCTGCACTTGACCACTTCTTAGACAATGTTTTGAGTTCGATCTAGTCATTGCTGAAGTTACTCCACAATCAGAAGCATTGCTCCTCATAGGAATGAACTACTTTCCGTACTTTGGGGTGTGTGGCAAGCAGTCACTAATTTGCATAAGAAGAAACATGCACGCAAACAGGAACAGAGGGCCTGTTATGTCAGTGTGAAAATGATTTATCCTGTAGCAGTTTTGCACTCAGCATCTTGGTAACATTTATTGAGGACGCCTAACCCTAAACCGACCCTTTAAAAAAAATACGACACTTGAATAATCTTGTGAGATTAAAAATGGAATTAGTATTTTAAAGTCTTAATTACAGTGGAGAGCTTTCTCTATTGACACCACAGTGCTGATACAGTTGGTGAAGGATTTCTGGTATACACGCTTGTCTCGTGATTAGTCAGCACCTGATCTGTCTTTGATTGAATGTTCCTAACAAGTTAGGAGAGTTCACAACTTTGAGCACACCAATATTCCAAATTTTAGAAGCTCATACTTGTGTCGTCGTGTCCCTCGGAGTCCGAACTTTTGTCAGCTACAAACTTCAACAGCAACGTATCATGTTTCATGAGAGCACATGAGAAGCAAGTGCTGATTGAGAAAGATCCTCAGTCTGCTGCTGTGACTTTGATGTGATGGCGAGTTGTTACTTGTCTCCCCTCACATGGTTTGCTGCTCTTTACTTTTTGTCTCTCCAGGTTTGTTTGGTTTTGCTGATCTTCTGTTGGAAGTCATCTTGAAAGTTTGTGTTGTTTCTTGGACGTCCATCGTTGCGCCTTGCCAATTTGAACGTAA
Source organism: Salarias fasciatus (assembly GCF_902148845.1). Taxonomy (NCBI): domain Eukaryota; kingdom Metazoa; phylum Chordata; class Actinopteri; order Blenniiformes; family Blenniidae; genus Salarias; species Salarias fasciatus. The sequence continues at coordinate 23,280,158 of NC_043766.1, read as the reverse complement.
AGCTATAGAGGCATTTATGTCAGAGGCATTAATGAGACTACAGTGTCAACCTGTAGGTGGATGACATTTTAATGATAGTCTTTTCTCTTTTGTGAACACCCATCATCAGATATCCTAATCCCTTTGATGTTTTGACACCTACTTCAAAACAATGTCACTAGTAAGAGTGAGAACAGAAGTAGAAGGCACAGACACAGGGAAGAAGAAAATACGTTTGTAAAAAGAAAGGAGGAAAGAAAAGAAAAATCTCCATAACACTGATTTTAAAATGCAGATATATGAAAATAAGCCACAAATACTTTGTTATGAGGTGCCGTACAAGACATAATTCATTCTGGCCCTCTCACACACATATATTCTCATGCTTACACACACATATATTCTCCTTTCACACACACATATTCTCCTTGCGAACAGTGATTTGCGTCCTTCTCACTTCTGCACAGCAAACACTTTCACCATCACAATGTTCAGAAACTTTTGACGTAAAGATGTAAAAAACAGAATTATAGTGGCGCCACAGAAAAGCAATTGGACTTTTCCAACTAGTTTCATCAGGCCATATAATCTCTCCTTCCACTGGCATGAAATTAAATTAGGTGACCCTGTGACAATGAGAAGTGCCATACAATTAATACAAAGAAATGGCTCTCATTTATCACCCTATGACAGAGGTCAGGGCCTCTGGGCAGGGCACAGATAAAAGCAGTCAGATGACAAAAGAAAAAAGGACACACAAAAATAACAATCTAATTATCAGTATGAAATACAATGATAAAAATCCGTTCGAATGCCCGGTGCGTGCTGTCGCTCCACCTCACACTTGAGCCTGATTAGACTTTTTGACGTCGCCCTGATTCTCCTGGTGATATTCCTTCACCTCAGACAAATTGCGCCTCTCCAGCTCCTACGGGTCTTTTCACAAATCATTTTGACACTTGTCAGTCTTTCACACGGGAGCCGGTTATCAACAGTACTCCAGTGAGTGAGCACACTAACACTGGCCCTGCAGCACAGCTACAGTTATTCTTAGCGTGCTGTCATGCCCAACATGTCTATATATCCAGTGTCAAACAGGCACTTCATAATGATCATTGCCAGCATGGCTATTTTGCATCTGCACTGACAGTTGCAGATAAGAAATAACAATAAAATGTAGAGGTGTAAATATGGAGGAGAACACAGTATTAGCAAAAGCAGTGATTTCAGACAAGGACTTTGATGTTCAAACCTGAAGCAGAGGCGTAATAATGACAACTTTTATGATAAATGACTGTCATGACTCAACGGGCCATATAGTGAAACTGATAGATTAATAATTCAACCTGTGCTTTCCCCGACGTGACATGTCAAAATGTCTGCAGTAATAGAGATCTCCCTCTAGCATAATCTAATTAGGCATCATGTGAACATGGGAAGACCTAAATGGATATGTTCACGTTGGGAATTTTCATTTTTCATCTCATAAAACTGCTTCATCCCATTCAGAGGCCGTACATTCACACAGCAGGCAAAAAATGGCCTAAATTCAACTCCTTATGTGGCCTGCATCCAAGCAGTGAATATCAAATATTAATTATTTCAAATGAAATTAAGGCCACTGTCACGTGTGATCAGACACGGAACTGATGGTTTTAAAGTTGCATTTAATGAATTTGAGTCAAAATTCATCCTCAACCATGGCAGAAGGCAGCAAAATCACTAATAAACTAAACCCCACACACTTATACAGCCACTTATACAGTCACTCAAAAATTATGTATACACACACACCCACACACACACACACACACACACACACACACACACACACACACACACACACGTTTGTACTTATATCGTTGTGAGGACACTCATTGACATAATGCATTTCCGAGCCCCTTACCCTAACCATCAAAAATAAATGCCTAACCCTAACCCATACCCTAAACCTAACCTAAACCCAATTGTACCCCTAAACCAAAAACCAAGTCTTAACCCTCAAAAAGGCCAAAAAAGGCCTGTCGAAAAGTGAGGACCGGCAAAAATGTCCTCACTTTGCAAAAATGTCCTCACTCTGCTGGTGAAAAACAAATTTTGGTCCTTACTTTTGGGTTTATACAAGTACACACACACACACACGCACGCCCAGGCGAAAGCCCTTAAACACATACAGGGACTTTTAGAGATCATCTGTTTGCTCATACTCTTTTTTTTTTTTTTGGTCTGTGGAAGGACACCAGATTACCACGATTGTCCACACATGTAAATAGATGACATGCAAACCCACAGAAATGCAATCAATGCAACAATAACTGGTATATAATTCTAATATCTAATATCTGGCTCTCTAATCGCACCCAGGGCCTTCCTCTCTGAGACTTCATCACTGAATGGTCCATGTTGTGAGTGTATCACTTATTCTCTGATGCATCATGACATATGAATACACGTATTTGTTCAGGACTGTGCAGGATTCATTCCATTCCTTTCAAATAAAGCATATTTAAAACAAAGTTGCTGTTGCTCAAACATGGCAATTAGCAAAGGTAACTTTAAAAGAGAAAAAAACTAAAGACAGAAAAAGGAGACTGCCCTTGAGCCCACGATTTAAATGAGATAACTAAGTGATTGTGTGGTAGAGATGTTGGTTGGATGAGTGGCTCATCACAAATGAGCTTGTGTTTGTCACGCCACAGTCGCTCCTGAATCAAACAAACTGTGAAAGCGGCACTAATCACAGATTTGCTTTATCTTCTTTATTCAGGCAGTGTCAGTCTGAATCAAAGCCCAGACTCTCATCGTGGGCCCTCATCATGTGAAAACAGATCTGATGGGTTTCAAGCCACTATACAATTAAAAAAAAAAAAAGAAAAAAAAAGCCTAAAGCCTTCATAGACTGATTGAATCAGTCTGTAATCAAGCCAATTATCTGTAATACCTATGTTGCCACCTGCTTCCTCTTTATCAGCCCCATCTGGTGGTCTACTCTGTAGCTACAGCGAAATAAATCCATACTCAGCATATAGAATGCACGACCTCCAGCATGTGAAGGCTTTTGTCCAGGATTTGTTTTGTTATGTACGTCTGTAACGAAAGAAGTTGGTGTTTAGTTTCAGCATTACCTGGTTGTCTCTGATGAAGATCAGCTTTTCTCAATAACCATGGAATAACTGCTGACAGCAACGTGACAAATGTTGCTTTATTACAGTTACGGGTTGAGGGGCAGGAGCTCATCAGAATGATTTCAGGACCCACCCTGAACAGGCCACCAGTACTTCACAGCGCAAACATAGTGTCTGGTCAGTGGAACGAAGTCAGAGTACCAGGAGAAAACAATACAAACATACAAACTCTGGTTCAAACATGAATGGAGTATATCTCATAAGAGTTGGAAGAACTGAACCACATAATTTCTGCCTGGCACATTAACATGAGCCTGTATCCACATGTGGCTCATAAGCTTATTTCTAAAATTACACTAGCTTTCCTTCATGGGACCAGTCACCATGAGTTCTTTTCTTTAAGATGTTTTACTCTGTTTTGTTAAAGGTTTAAAAAAAAAAGTAACTTCTGAAGCCTTTGGGCCCAAAAATACATATGAGCTCATCTTTATATTAGGTGTCTGCATTGTTGTCTCTCCGGATTTGTTGCTGCTTCTTCGTCTAAAATTCAGATTATTAAGCATCTTCCTCACATTCACTGATTCAGATTCAGTTAAACTGAAGTACTGAATAAGTAATCATGCATGACCCTTCAATTCCAGCTTTTTCTCTTTGAAAGAAACCAAATGGATGAACAGTTGCTGGACAATTTCACATTAGTGGCATTTACAGTGTACTTTAAAAATCGAAGCTTCAATAGTGTTTTCTAAAAACTTACATTTCCACTGTGTTTTTTGTTTTTGAAGACAAACTGTTACACCAAAGTACTGAAGCACCCGAATTAGTTAAAAACAAACAAACAAAAACAAAAAAAAAAAAACATAAACCCCCTTATGACTTAATTGTTTGGATTTATTTGAATGAACAGCAGTATTGACATATTTTTAATGGTACTGAGAAGCTCACATTACAAATGTGCATCACACTTGTGAATCTTGTCTCTGATCGGATAGTTATTGAGCAAGTTTCCTGTGGCCAACAGTAATGATCAGTGCACGGGCAGGATGCTCTCCTGTCAGTTTTTCAAGATTCTAGATGTCTATGTGTGTGTGTGTGTGTGTGTGTGTGTGTGTGAGAACAAACAAACAAACAAACAAAAAAACAACATAAAATAGCATGGGGTGCATGTGACGATTGACATGGTTGACAGATGTAACATTAGACAAAGTCTGTGCATGGACCTAATGAAAGTCTATCAGTGCTACAATAATCTTAGGATCTGCAAGCTGCTCACATCTGTCTGATATCCATGTCTGCAAATATCTGAGGAAATGATTTATTTGTTGACCATATACAAGCTAATATGAGAGTGACGCAACGCCAGGAGATTGTCCCAGCAGGAATCAAGTTTTATTCTGCATTAAATCTCAACATTGTTATGATTGAACACACAAACAGACCCAGATCCATACAACTTAGCCCATGGGAAATAGCTTCAGAAATTACCCTATCTCCCTAAACGATCTTCCTTAATGCCTTATGCATTCTGTGTGTAATTCGGATGGAGCTCGCCGCTGGTGATACGTAATATGCATTGAAAGCAGTTGGTTTGTAGAGATGGGTAATTGGCCAAATTGTGCAAGTTTTTTTTTCCCCCACAGTGAGGGGCATATTAAACAGGCGGCAGTGTTGAGTTAATTGAAAGTGGTACGAATCTAATGAAGTGCACAGTGGCTAATGAATAGTAGAGTTTGCCCTGTCATCTGTGGATGCATCCAAAAAAAAAAAAAAAAAAAAAAAAAAAAAAAAAAAGAAAAGTGTTGTTTAATTTCACCACAGTCACAACTTTTCATTGGCTGTCCTTTCTGGTGGTGAGCTGTCATGCTCACACACCCTGAGTGGGAGTCACACTGCTTTTACTGACTGGGCTCTTTCAACTATCCTGGACTGGGTCGAAAGAGAATAGCAGGAGGTTAATGAAACAGTTTGAATGGGAATGCGCGCATGCGTGTGTGTGCGTGCGTGTATGGATGGATGCATGATGTGTGTCTAAGTGCCTGTTAGGAGGAAATGAAGGAAAGGAGACAGCCTCAGCAGAATCACAAAGTCAGAGGGAGGACAGAGTTAAAGGCAGAGAAAAGCAACAGAGGGAGAAAGAAGTGTGAAAGAGAGATAGGTGAGAGAAAGAGGTTTGAGGGAATGAATTGAAGGCGGAGAGATAAGAGTAAAATGGGAAAAAGACGGAAAAATGTCAGGAATGCAGAGTAGTGGGAAATTCAGGGAGACTCGGGTCTTGGGCCCTGCACCCGGATTCAGAAATTGACTGGTCAGCGAGCTATTGTGGTTCTGCTCATGGGAAAAGATACTGAATGGATCCAGAGCTTCAGAAACTACTAAACCTTATCTCACCCCGGTCTCAAACAACGCTTACCATTCAATTCATGGACTGTTTGCACTTTCATCTTTGGTGGAACTTGAAATGACTTCCCAGAGGAAACTGGTATAAAAATCTCCAACTTTTGACCTTAAAAAACACTGTTGAGACATTTCTTTGGTTTGCCTGCTGGGTGAATATGCTAACACTTCTGCAGCTACACAGTGGTTCTGATTTCATATTTTATAAGATCATTAGGGGTGCCATTTCAGCATAACCTTGAAGTTTGGAGTACAGTTGGCAGTCTGAACTAGTCCAGAGCAGAAGCAACTAATTATCTTTCCGTGATATGTAGAGAGAGCGCAGTCTGTAAAGGCTGAGTCGTCGCTGCACCCCTATAATTTGCTCAATAACAAGCCAGGTGAGCGGGAAATCAGATGTTTTGAAGCAAAAAGAAGCACGGAAGGCACAATTCCTCTAGGAATACGACTGAAAAAATGGTGCCACATACGTATTTGGCCGGAATCAAAGAAAAGAAAAAAAAGAAAACAGAAACAGAAAGGAGGCTAACTCGGTGTTCCAAACAGCTCCTGCTGAAGGAAATTTGTTGAGACCACATGTAGCAGCTGAGTGGTCAAGACCCAACCACTAACCCACTACTAAGTGTTTATTGATAAATGACCAGAGTGGGATTTGTTGGATGGGATGGAAAGGACAGACCATCCATCACTGGTCTATGCTTCTCTTCTTTTGCTTTGTTTTTTTGTTTTTTGCTTTGTTTTTCTACCACCAGAGGGATAAAAATTCAACATTATTTCCAAAACTTTTAACGAAAGCTTTGACAAGTCTCTGCAACAGGTGCATCTGTAGCATTTATTAAGGTCTTCCATGATAGCTGAGCAGTGTGCAGCTTTGTGTGCTGAAATGCAGATTACTTTCTCCAAAAATGCCTAAAGAAATTGTGCATGAAGGGCGCAAAAATGATCAGAGAGAGCCGTAACCTTGACTATTTCACAATAAAAAGCTGCAGAACTGCTTGAATTTACCACAATAGACAGCAAAGTTGTTGAACATGTGATTATGGACATTGATATTGAGCAAAAGGATCAAAGATAAGTTGGAGCTAACATTGAATTCACCAGCGGATGCAACCAAGATTAGACGAGCACAGAGTCTTAAGTGGAAGGCAGCAGAACAGCGATGAACTGGAGGTATAATACATCGAAATGAGTCCAGTGATGAGTACTTTCTGAATCCAGGAAAATAAAGCCACTAGCTTGCAAAACAGTCTTATGTCCACATTTATAAACCCTTGGTGTGAAAACAATGCAGACTGACGTTATAGACATATATTTAAACCTGACTTTGATCTCCAAAACTATAATAAGCAAGTTTGATTCTAGGTCAAATGTAAGATAAATCCATTTACTATAGACTTTTCTTGCTCTCAGAGCATTTATTGACAGCTACAGAAATACAGATTAAGATTTTATACACCAAATCAATTTAAATAAGCAGTTACAGTGCATACTTAACTTACAGAGGAACTTGACTTTAGTGATGTTTTCAGTGCATTTACTCAAATGACCTTGCATTAGAAATTCGTTGTGGGAATTTTACTTGATATGTAGCAATTTTATTTTGCAGCATTTACCTCTGGACATGAAATGGGAAACTTAAACAGAAAGTCATTTGTTTTCGCTTGTGCAGTCTGAATTTACATTTTGAGCGATAGCTATTGACTGAGATGCTTTGTGTACCTGATGTCCATAATTGTAAGGAGAAGTGCTAAAAGTAGCCGAATGATGTCTGATTTGCGGATCATCAGATGGCCTCATATAACAAAACTCTGCGCAGTGTACACACAGCTGGCAGAGCAGAATGCACGGCCGACGGTGTATGAAAGACCTGGCTCAGGCTGGTGCTTTCGCTGGCTTTGCTCCTGAGCTTCTTGACTCACATGCACAAGTGTTTGTGTACGTCCATACACACACACACACACACACCAGCACACAGGACTGTAAAAGAAGCTGTTAGTGGGCTGACATGCCACCATCTGTAGCTCGCTGTCATTAAGATGTGTGCAAATGCAGATTCATGGGTGAAGCTATTGAACAACCTGGCTGCAATAAAGATGAGGAGGATAAATGGGGTTAAGATGCACATTAATCTTTTTTTTGATTTGGATAAGCAGCTCGGTGTGCATGCGCCTGTCTGCGAGTTTTAGCCTGCAGCCTTTTGTGTTTATGTGCGAGATAAAAACAGACTGAGTCTCGAGGAGAAAGAGTGGAGGCTGAGTAAGAGACTCTCAGGTCTGAGATGATGCTAAAGCCTTTGTTGCTTTACATAATCTTCTTGAACTTTGGCAGTGTTATTAAGCAATGATGCAGGATAATGCCAGAGATCCCCATCGATTCGCTATGCCTGGCAGATGAGCCCGATATCGACTGGAGAACAAGGTTATGACGAGCAGAGATTTCATGCCCCTAATTTATCTGCTTGTCCCAGTCCAAGTTGCATTTCAAGAAACAGCACGAAAATAGCTATAAATAGTGACTTTTTAAGCCTTTTCATACGTGTGACAGAAAGTTCTGCGAGAAAGATGTTCTGATATGTTTTTGCCAACTCCATTTAAAGTGCAGAGATACAAGTTTCAGGGCTCAGGACGTTAAGTCAGTGATTGTTTTGAGTGCTGCTTCGAGTGGCCATAACAAATCTCTGGCTGCGGCACAGCGACAGAGGAGAGCTGAAGGTCATTTCCAGCAGTAAATTTAAGAACTCTTTGGTAAGCTGCCTTAATGAGCACTGTCCTTGGAACTCACCGAGCTGAGCGAAGAACATCAGTCAGCCAGAACAGAGCAGAAGAAAGGGATGTGAGGAGATGCTATATTCAGTGTGATTGATTGTCGACAGAAAACAGAACCCGGCACTACGGCTTCTTCCGGTGTTTTGGAATAATAATGAAATGAATGAGTCACATATCAAAGGGGGTGAGAGGAAGGAGAGAATGAGGCAGAAAGAGAGAGCGAGGGAGTTGTATTTTTACAGATAACTGTGCTGTGAGGCCATGAAACCATCCATTGATGAGAGAGGACTCGTCAACGGAAGTTGAGGTGAAATGAAGGTCTCCGAGGTTAGTACGCACAACAGTAAATGCATTCACAACCCATTTTCAGCCAACAACACCCCCCCAACACACACACGCACGCACGCACGCACGCACGCACGCCACGTGCGCACGCACACACACTTCTCTCTTTTCTCTTACCTCTGATCCCTTTCACTTGTCTGTCTTCTCTTTCCTCTCCCTCTCTTCCTCCTACGCTTTTTCACTTGTGCTGCTGAGGGATTTGCCCTTGGCAACTCACTCTTTTGCTTTAGCCAGCGCTTGGAGTCAGAATAGAGAAAAAGAGGAAGCAAAATTGTATTAGTTTTACTCATTTCTTGGCAGGGGAGAAGATATTTTGCCTCTTCCAAAGAGATTTACAAATGGATCTACGAAGTGCATGAAGGTCAGATTGTTCTTTTGTGGGGGGGTATATTGTTGGATATTTCATGTACAACACCCACTCGACAAAAACTAAATAAATAAATAAATAATGTCAGCCAGAGAGGATACACTCAAACTTCAGAGACAATAAAAAAACACACAGTGAATAATTTTCCAATAATCACAAACAAACGAAATTGACTTTTTATTCCACCAGTTGTTATTTTTATTAGTAGCGATGATGCCCGTTGGCAAGGTCACAGTGTTTTTTCCCCCTTCTAACACTTTCTTGCGGTTGGGCTTTCAGTAGCCTCGGGGTTTGACCTTTGATGAATGAGCCAAGAAATGTTATAAGATTTACTCTATGTGGTTGTTGCATGCTTATAAATACTCATCTCTCTTAGACCCATTGACACTGACAAGTTTACTTCTATGTTGCAGCTACAACCTCAAACTTCTGCTAATATAGTCATTAAATATGCGTCCCACATATTCAGGCACATAAACTTAGTATATAGATCAAGCAAAAACACTTTTTATAAATTATAAAATGTTTTTTTTTAATATTAGCAACAAAACAATTTGATTTTGAAGAAGCTTTATCATTGCTTCCGAGAGATTTTACTTTTTTGTATGTTAATCTGAAAATTAGGACACAGTATGGGCACAAAAAGATAAAACCAATGTAAATTATTGGTTGATAATTTAGTGGACAAGAAACATTTGCTGTGAATGCTTACAGCCTAACATCCATCTGTTCGGGTATTGGGAAGTTTTTCATTATACTGCAGTATAGCTTCTAATTTTCTCTTCAGAAACTGCTCAGTGAAATGACAGTTCTTTCTCTCTGAAATTAGTTAGTGACTTTTGACATTGCTGTGCACTCAGTAAAAGAGAAGCCAATCACCAAGAGACAAGGCAATGATCTTGTATGAATGGAGTTTGCTGACATTTGATGAAAACACACCTTTTCAAAAAGTTGCACAAGAAATACTCATGTAAGCTACAGTGAGCACATAATTAGCTCATATTAGGTCAACACAGTGATCCAATGGGAACCTCCTCAGTGTATATCAGCTGTATTTATGCTAAGCTAAGCTAGTTGACTACTGACATAACATATGAATTTTATATTGCTGACCCCCCCCCCCCCCACACACACACACACACACACACACACACACACACTTACTTTTCCCTTTCGTTGTTTCTTCCAGAAAAATAATAAACTCTTGAAACAGGTCAGTACTGTCATATTTCCTGTCTGTCAATAAATAACATGCCATGTAAAGTATACTTATGAATTTGGCTTCCCTTCAGTGTTCTGATACACACTACATCATAATGCTTTAAAATATGATAATATTATATTAATATGTGATAATGCCTAATATTATTCTGAAAAATTCCAATCTCGTATAACACTATGTAACCCTTGCTATATATCCATAAAACTATAAACTAATGAATGCTGCATAAAATAACAGAAGCATTCATTAACATGATCACACGAACTTCAATTTGTTTCTTTAAATGAAATCTCATGAAACCTGAGAAACTACACACCAAGTAATGTGTGTCAAACCTATGAATGAACTGGGACCATTGCTGTCTTGTTGTCTGTCCGCTCTTCCATAAGTGAAGAAAGCAGGTAACTAAATGATTTTGATTTTGATTCATCTGTTATTTTTGTTAATACTTTTTACGAGCGCAGTACTCAGTCACTGGCACACTGGCCCTAACTAGCTGTATTCATTTACAGTACTATAGCTAATCAAACAAATAATTTACCTACAAATAAAAACTCGAACCACACAGGTAACAGATCCAAACAAGGGTTTCCTTTAATCATCATTTTGTCTTGTAAAGAATATGATACAATGACAGGACAAGAATTCATAAGAACATACATCAATAAATATGGATAAATACTTGTGGACCACATCCACACAGCCAACAAGGGGCTCAGCTGCAGTTCTTGTGTTTTTGTTCACAGTTGAGACGAACGCGCAGCTGAACCACAAACTGAAGTGGTGTGCAGGAGACGGAGTGAAAAGAAGTCACGGTTGTCTGTATGGTAATAAAGCTTCTTGCTTCTAGATCTGCAGAGCGCACGTTGGCCAACATGTTACGTTGTGATGCAGCAACTTAATGCAGCCCTGTGACTTGAATGTGTGAGAGAGAGAGAGAGAGAGAGAGAGAGAGAGAGAGAGAGAGAGAGAGAGAGAGAGAGAGAGAGAGAGAGAACAAAGGGAAGTAATTGGTTTTGTATCTATCTGCTGTGTGAATGTGGCCCCAATAAGCTAAGCAACAAGCACACCCAGAGTTTAAATGGATTGTAAATATAACAAAAAAACAAAAAAAACAAAAACAGAGATAAAACTTTTGTTTTCAGAGAAAAGGGTTCATGTTCTGCAATTGTCTCTTGCTTTTCTCTTTCTCCCACAGTAACATGTCTCCATTCCTCCATCCATCCCAACAGAATACAGCTGTTTCCTGACAATAATTAATTGTCTCAACTTAGTGTCAGAGTCTCAGTCTAACGCAAATACAGTGATGGTGACGCAAGTATGGGAGGAAAAGACCATGTTTTGTAAAACATGATGAGATGGAGATGAGAAACGTGGTGAAATCAGAAAGCAGATAAATAGTGGGATTTTCACATCCAACCCTTTTGCTCACATGGACACAGAGGAGAGCTCTGAGCTCTGACAGTCTGCTTTCCCGTCGTTTAGAAAACGTTCAGTGGTCGTTCGATGCAATTGTGGGGTCAATGCCATTGACAGACTAAATAAGAACCAAAACAGACAGCCTAATCATGAAATCAATAGTCTGTCTGTGTGCGAGTGAGGAAGGACAACAGGCTCAGCCAGCTTTATCAAGCTCACTGATGAGTGCTGCGTTTTCATGCTTTAGGTCTGAAGTTCAGTTTTCAGCGTAAAGATCCTCGCTCGAGCAAAAACACTCATACATGTAACCAGCAGAAATGCATTTGTTGGGATAATAACAACTAAAGCAAGCACATATTTCAACTTTGCTGTCCCCCTATAAAACATCACGATCGGCTACTGTGTCCTCAGTTGATCAATTCGGGGCAGACCTTTGGCTAAACACTTCTAAATCTAGCAACTGTCCATCTGTATTATTCAACCAGCTGTCAAACCACAGTGACAGGTTTATCTGGGCTTGACGGGCCCTTGGAGTTTCAGATATTTGAATGTGTATAAAGGTGCTCTAATAATCATCACACTTAACTGATTAAGAGCTGATAAAGTAGTTTGAGTGTATCCCTTGAATACCAACCACGACTTTTTATGTGTGATTGCCCTCAGGACTGGATTTGAATTTCCTTTTTTCCAATGTGTATTTCAGCAATTTGGGATGGGTGTCATCAGTCATGGATGGCATCATCTAATGTGAAGTTGCATAACACTTAAAAGACAAATACAGAAGTGAAGCATGTGAATTTTAAGTTTAAATTTGTCGAATATATTAAAATGATCGAGCAGCATGCATCAAAATTAAATTCAGTGTGCTGAACAGCCAGTCTTGTGCTATTGCTGTGTGTCTCAGTGGTGTTGCAATAAAGTCACCATAGAATCATAAAAGGTTCTGACACTGGAAAATACAGTACTTTCTTAAGCTTTTGATGTTAAATAAATATCAAACAATCAAACGTGACCTGACTGATTTGAAGCGATACTGCCTCACCACCACCGACAAATACATAAAGAGCTTTTCTTCAAGTTTACAAAACATATCGTCAGTGGCCCAAAACTCTAAAGATTTTAAACACATCAAGTCTCATCAGGCCTAGTGAACCTAATCCCAACCAACCTTATTTATTTAACTCCAGTCTTTGTCAGAAAACTCTTGGTGGTTGTCCTTACACGATAACAGCGCTAAAAGCTTGTTTGGACTTATGTCCTAATTTTTTTGAGAAGTCATTCTTCACTACGTAACCAATCGTAATTTCAAGCTTAGGTAGTGTATTTATGTGCGAAATTCAAATTGCAAGGGGTAATTCATGAGCACTACAAGCTTGCTCTCGCAGAGATTGCTGGAGGAATATAAAACAGACAATGAACCTTTTTTCACCATCATAGCTGAAGTTCAAACAGAGTGCAGTCAGTCATAGGTCAGGCACACGGAGGAGCATGGGCAATCCTCTGGATCGCGCCGTTATCTCATCTCGGCTGAACTCAGAAGTCTTCAGCTGTGAGCTGTGACTGAGGGTAATGGCTGAGTAACAATTACGATAGGTGGCTCAGCCTGAGAAGAGGCCTGCTGGCTGTGAAGACGCTCAATGGCTCACCCACTGCTCTCCCCCCAGGCGCAGTTCTCGATGCTGAGCTGAGAGACAGCTGGTAGAAACCTCTGTTAACTTGCTCATCTTCATAATTAAGACTCACAATTAACGGGCTTTGTCGCTGTCTGTTTGACTGCCCCCAGGCTCTGCATGGAAAACCCAGAGAAAGGAGGGTGAGGAGACGAGAGTGGGGAGTGTGAGCAGAGAAGATTAAAACGGGGAAGTCAGAAGTTGAGAGGGAAAGACACAGCGTTTGAAAATTTAAAGAGGCAAAAATATGAAGAAAATGAGTGTTTGAAAACACTGAAAAAGTGTTTTGGAGAGAGATTTTTTTTTTTCTTCTGTTGCCCGGTGAGAAAAGCTGAGACCTTTAAAGGAGCAGCGGAGTCCCAGAGGACGAGCTAAAAGCAAACGGTTTTCACACAGGGACAAAACACACACAAGCACACACAGCCCAGAGGGCGCCGATTGCAAAAAAAACCAGATCAATTTGTGCGCTGTTTGTTTTACTTTTGGTTTCTCAACAATAGCTAATGGATGTCTGCTCATTAAGGACAGAAGAGTCACTTTATTGGTTTTGTGGGGGACATTAATAAATAACATAAAGAAGTAGATTTAATCCTTTTCTAAAACTTATTTTGTAAATCATAGAAAAGGCTAATTTATTGTTATATAGCTTCACCAGCAGTGAGGTTTTTGTCTTTAATGTATGTTTTGTAGCTCAGTTAATAATCAATTTATCAGCTTCTATCTGAAGTCCTGTCATGCCACAGCTGAACCTTTAGTAGCTGTAATTACACGATGTTTCGGGATCAATTCTGATTGAAATCCTGTGAAAGGGGGCCTCTGTCTGGCCTTTCATCCATCTGTCTGAGGCTGATCCCTATTGTAGTCAAGACAGAAAAAAAAAAAACAGGCTCGTGTTGTCCTGACATTGTAGTGATGAGGGTTTGATGGCAACAGCAGTAATCTGGACCTCCTGTCTGTCACTCGGGTCCTCCCACCGACTGTCTGTCAATGTTACCCTTCCCTCGTCACGGCGGCTCTGTGTCCCACTGATAATGCCACTTGTTAATTAGTCATGCGGTAGATTAATTAAACTGATAGAGAGGTGTAGGTTGACTATTCTTTTCCTTGCGTGGGGGTGTTGTCTTTGCCAAGGTGAGAAGAGACAAACAAAGGTGTATTATTAATGTGTGCGAGGTGGATTTTCTAACCTCGGGTGACTTGAGCGAACCTGGTTCCGCTTCAGTGTGTCTTTACAAGATACAAGAGGGACTGTTGAAAAGACCCTGAATGCACTCCTTCTCAATAAAGAGCTGCTTAAACTGAATTAAGGTGTTGTCATCATCCACTTCCTTGCTCTTGTAAAAGGAAAAGGACGTCAAGTGACGACGGCAGATGAAAGGTACTAAAGCGGAGAGGTGCAGACGAAAAAAAGCATAAAACGATGAAAAAAGCCCATAAAGGATAAAAGTGCTGAACTCAGTGTTTTGGACCTAATCCCAGAAGCTACAACCTCAGCTGTCGGCTTTAAAAAACATCAATTTAACCCTGCAGTAAAGGGAAAGGGGAAGAGAGCAAAGCGCTTGCTCTATCTGTCTCAATCCCTTCTTTAAAACAGGACACGTGGCAGCAGCGAGCTCAGGTGTGAACAGCTCAGAAACTCTGGCTGGCCCAGAAATGGCAAACCTTAATCTCTACGGCATCTTTCCAGCATGATCCGCAGGGACCTCAGCCACCGTCGGTGTCTTCACACACATGCACACACTCACTCGGAGACTGGTAAGGGGGCTGCTCTGCCCCATATTCGCCTACATACTTTGAGCACGTTGTGTTAATTTGTGGTTTCGAGGCTTCAAAATCATCAGCAATACTGTACGTTTTATGTAAAGTGACCTCTTGTTTGACTCAACCTCAACATATAGGGCTCAATAAAATCACAAGTCTCGGCCATATAACTTTAATCGAGCCAGTCAAATCAATTAAAGTGACAGAGGATTAAACTATGATGATCCACTTACAATAACATACCCACTTCATTGTCTGTTTTAGGCTGGTCTTCTCAATACAAAGCACATCTTAGTCACTTTTAGCTCAAACGTAGGTTTGAACCCCAATGTTCCTACTGGCATGCACATTTCTATAGTGGCCTCCAAGGACTTTTCTTAATACTACTGTCCAATCACAGACACTATTAACATGGTGTTACACAACACTGAGTTTCTCAGTATTGTTTAAAACACAGTAATAAAGAACAACTGCTAGACATTTAAGGATTAGGTTTTCTAGAAAAAGTTGAAGGCGCACCCACTCTGCATATATTTGGCAAATTTACTGCCATGAAATCAAATACATCCTGTCAATCTAGTCATAAGAGGGTTAACTAAACATCTGCACAAAAAACAGCTAAAGAAGAAAACCTCTAATCGACCCAGAGACGACATACAGCTCCAAGTTGTTTCGGATGCATAAATATGCTGTTATTGCTTGTAGTTGAAGAAAAAAAAGGAAAGAAAAAAAGTAAAATAAAATAAAACAAACCCACAAAAATCCACCTGCCACTTGTTTGTCACGATTTGTTTTGGATGTTTTTTCATTCTGCGCTCTGCTGGGGCTTTAATCCTTTTGAGAATATCACAGAACAGCCATGTACTGGTTGACTCACTGTGCAGATTCACAACATCAGTCAGTTTTGTTCGCATTTTGTTATTTGCAGCGAAATAAGTGAAAAGGCAAGACCTCATTTATTTGTTTTAAGTGTGTTAACTGTAATAATTTCCCAGTTAGTTCAGAGCTAATTTGAGATCATTAGGCTGATCATGTTATTGGTGTTTTGAAAGTTCACATGATTCTCTTGCATTTAAAATGCACCATTATGCATCTTAAAAAAAAGAAGTGGCAGCAAACAATTACCTGGCCAGAGCTGGAGTATGATACAGCTGCATTCTGGAGATATAACGTGAAAAAAGTCAGTGTGAAAGCATGTTATTGTGTAATAATAATGATTTGTTGGTGAAGTCTGGGTTTGCTGGATGCACCAGGTCTCCTGGTTAAGCACAAGAAAGACATACAGTCAAAGAAAGATTGCTCTCATAGTGAAAATAAGCTGTGGACAGGTTGTAAGTCACAATCTGTGGTGTGAAAACCATAGTTTTCACCCTGACCTGACCACAGTGACCTTCACCCAAGAATATCTTTCTGACCATATAAAAATACCAGCCCTCTGAGCCTTGTCCATTGAAGAGAGTCTCATTACACTGGTGGATCCATTGAGCTCTCCTGCGCTGTAGTAATGTGATCTGACATGAAAAATAATATTTAAAAAAAAAAAGGTACAAACTCTCAAATGAGGGTTGAACAGGTGAATGAGAGGAGCTTCAACCTGCTGCTTTTGCCTTCATTAATTCACAGCACATACTCTCAAAGTGACAGACGTGATGAAAAAAGACAAAACAATCATGGGACTGCTGCGCTGAGTTGAGACAAACTGGCATCAGAAGTTGAGATTAACCCCTGACAGTGACAGGTGTGGATGTCTGACACAGCGGGAGCTGTTTGGGAGAGTTCAACACTTCTGAAAAGTCAGTGAAGTGTGATGTGATGGGATGAAACTGCATCGAGACGGGACGTGTTCTCCATGTTTCCTCTGGGGGGGTTTTAGCATCTGATCTAAAGTAACTGTCTTACACCGACAATGATACAAAGCTAACAATCAAAAAAATGTAATTACAATGGCCTCAGATTCAAAGAAAACTCAATTAAATCCATCGCTTTAAGTTAAGTACAATGTCTTACAAAGAGCAAACCAAAAGCAGCAGAGTCAAGGAGTAAAGACTGAGGGTTTTGTAAAAAAAATGAAAAAAGGCTCAAGTTAACAACACCACGTCTTCTTGAACTGGTCTGATTCTGATACGGCATTCTTCTGTGATGTCTTCCCTATTTACAGTTCATACTAAACAGCTTTCTCGTCTAAGAAATGCTAGGTGTGGATCGCCAAGTTATTTGTTCTTCAAAAACATGTCTGGGTAGCCCAGGGTTCGGGGTCATCGTCGAGCTGGGATGGAGAGTAATTGGGTCAAGCGGGAGGGGAATGAGAGCGAGAGACAAGGAAGGGACCGGATGACAGGAAAGTAAAAAGAGTACAAAGGGATTTTTTATTGTCCCGGTGATGCCCGGCGGCACTTCGCCGGGCCTCAGAGTTGATTATGATGCAGGCTGACTCCGGCAGCCAGGGGGCGGAGCTTGGGTCTGGACAGTGAAGTACGGAGAGGTTTGGCCAGAGACTTCTGGGCTCTAGTAGTGATGTGGGGAAAATGGGGGACGACAGGAAAACAGGCAATTTGCAGTTGACAGCGGGGGGAGGAAAGGAAAAGAGGATGGTTATTATTATTATGTAGTTGTTTTGGTTCAGAAGTGGGCGTGGCTGTGGCCCTGGCCCTCCTCTCCTCCGTGGTGGCCGCCCTCTCTGTGGCCGTGCCTCTTGTGCTTCCTGCGCTCCCTCCTGCCCTTGTGGTGGTGGCGCCGGTAACGATGGGCCCTCCGGGCTGTGAGAGCAGGAAAAAAGAGAGGGACAGATAATAAAATAAAAGAAAGGGCAAACTATTTATTAAAGAAGGATGTAAGAGATGAAATATGATAAAAGGCAGGAGCGGAAAACTGATGTCAGATGGCGATAAATCAGCAGCGAGCATCAGAAGCTGTCTCAGAGATACGTCTGAGGGGGGGTGAAGCCAGGTAAGAGATGAGGGAGATCAAAACACGGGAAGGTCAAATCCACATGTTCCCTGTGCGAACCATTTAACTTTTTCCACCACACCAAGGGAATCTGTTTTATCTCACACTTAGTAGAGCGGGTGCCTTTAGCAAGGGCACAGTGGCGAGCAGGCCGCCCACTCACTGCCTCCATATAAGCTTGTTCCTGGGGTGTGTTGCCAAATTAGATTGCTCCGTCCCTTTCTGGGTCTGCCAAGAAACAAACGTCGTCTGCAATGAATGATAACAATATTATAACTCTGGGCCATAAAGACAGCTCTGTCCAAAGATAAAGAGTCATAAGCAAAGGAATCTTTATCACTATGAACAGCAGCAGCGTTATTTCAGTATTTCATCATTACTGTCACACTGAGAGCAGAGATGTGACACACAAGGCTCAGTTTGTTGAATATTTATATTTATCCATCAACCTTTTAAATTCTCTGAAGAAGCAAGAAATCACAGTGAAAAATCACAGCATCTATTTCATATATTTAGTCAAAGTCAGACCGAGTGCTTTAACATCACATCGGGCGAAGAGAGGTGTCTTCACAACACAGAGACGGGGTCTTAAAGCTGTGCAGTAAAAGATGCTGGGTTCCAATGCTGCACAATGCAATAACACAGCAGAGTAATCATTTTCTTCTATCTGAAAAATCTGTTGAAGCTGTTTAAGTGAAGGTTTCATGCAGATGTTTAACATATGCAAAAATGCCTTTTTTTAAAGTCACTATAGGTCACAACAATAATCCTTTCCAGTATACTTCCTTTGTATTGCAAATGTTGCCAACCTGTTGTAGAAAGTTGTTTTGAAAAGTCTAAAAAAAAAAAAAAGAAAGAAAAAGAAAAAGAAAAAGAAAATACCACCTGGAGCACAAAACACTTCAAAGGATACCCCTCCACTTCTAAGCAAGCCCAGGGGATTTCAGTCAGTCTGCAGCCACAGTAATCTTTTTGCTCGCAATTATTAATAATGAGAGAAGGGACGGAAAAGGCTTGAATGCACATGGTGACGGCGGCTCTCCAGGGCAAATAATGTAGGGGGTGTAGTGTTTTTGAACCTATGGCAGTGTGCATGCTAAAAATAAGAGAGTGGAATATGTAAAAGTGACCTAACAAATGGAAATTTGACTCTAAGTCTTGCTGTCTGCCACCTGGCTGTGTGAAATTCCTGTGAAATTTAAAACTCACATTTTATGCAGATGATTTTAGGTCGATCCCATTTGCCGTTGGCGCGACACTTGGCGGTGGGCACGTGGCGCTGCAGGAAGCCGTCTGCGCACTGGTAGCGCACCACAGAGTGGATGTCATAGTGGGAACGCTTACGACCAATTAGGAAGGCATTATCCACTGAGGGAGGGGCTCCGCAAAGCACTGTAGGAAGCAGATAAATACAGAATTTTAATCAGGCTGTTGTGCTTATTTACATTTCCTGCTGTGTGAATGTATTTTTCATAAAGATGGTCCACACACCATAACGACTTTTTATTTAAATTTACCAAATCAACATGCTTCACAGCCTTCAGGTCCCCCGATGGCTTTTATAGTGTAGTGACACACATACACACACAGACACATACACACACACATATAAACTACAGAACTACAACTTGGTTAAAATGTCTTTAAAGGCCCACTAACAATACTGACTTCAAAATATGAACTGAGAGTCTGCAGGACAGTGTATCTGTCCAAGTCTGTGAGCGAGTGGGCGCCTGTCAAAGCGGCACAGTGTTTTAGATCCATAAAGAGGAAAGACAGAATCAAAAAAAATAAAAATGTTTACACAAGCTGAGATGGAGGGAGGACTGACACTCTGGTAAGAGACTGACAGGATGGACAAGCCTCAGGGAAACAGTCAAACAACTTCACCAATATTTAATTCTCCTGTCACAGGTGCCGACGTCTTCTGGAGGACTGAACTGAGTCTAGGACTTTCCAGCTTGACTTACGCATTGACGGATGGATTACATTGAATTAAGTCATGAAAAATATACACAGACGGGCTCACACTGGATCCCTGAACTGCGAACACAGCTGTTCACAAACTTTGTATTTATGACACTGTAAAACTGCTACATGCTTTTAACATTCCTTTCATGGGTCGGCTGTACGGTGGTTAGCAGTCAGTGGCTGCTGCTCTCGCCTCACAGCGAGAAGGTCCAGGTTCAAATCCTGTCTGAGGGCCTTTCAGTGTGGAGTTTGCATGTTCTCCCTATGTGTGCGTGAGGTTCTTCCCTTGCATCTGTAGGCAAACCTCTTGGTTTAAATTATTAAAATGTACACCTCCTGGAATCATGAAGGTAAATAGCAAATGTGAGCTATAATTTGCATTTCACTTGTATCTTATCCTGAAATGAGACGTAAATCAACAGCCTTTCGAAATGTGCTCACATGGGACGTTTCTGGACAAACGAAACAGAAATGTTCTTATAGTTTATTTGTGGAAATGGCTGAACCACTGTGTAGATTTATGTTTGTTTCTCTGACGTTTGTTCATTCAAAAAAGCTTTCCCCCCCCCAGTTTTTATATTTTAATTTTTTATTCCTTTATAGATTCACTCAATTGTTGGTGCATTTTGAGTTGGTATAAAAAGACCATTGCAATAAACAAAAACAAAAGCATCAATAAAAAGTGATCACAATTCCCTTCATGACTGTTTGGTCCAGATGATCGATGCTGCGAGTGTGAATTGAAACCCATGGTCAGTGGTGTGTGTGTGTGTGTGTGTGTTTGTGTGTGTGGCCAGTTACCCGAGCTCCTCCAATACTGATTGTATCCTTGAATGTCATTTATACACTTCAGAGCTAAAAGCAGCCAGGTCATAAGAGGACTTAATCAGCAATCAGAAAATGTTTACAATCTTCCTTAATTCCCTTGTCCTTGTCCTAATACCTCTTAAATTCTTAATAGAGGAAAGCAATGCCTTTAACTCTGATGAAAGGTTTAATGCCACATTTACAGTTTAATGTGTTGCTGAAGGAAGGGGAAATAAGTACTTCACTCCTCACTTGAGATGATCACTGACTCGACACAAATGGAGGGCTAAAAGGTAGTTTTCCATTAGCCCTCACCTAGGCATCCTGCTGAATGCCTTCCCACAGCAGGGCCAACTGAGTCTGAATGTACCGAAGGAGGAATAAAAGAAAATGTCACTAAACTCAGAGAAAGCAAATAGACTCATGATTTTATGGGAGACTTGTTAAGCCAGGAAAGGTCTTTGTGGAAAAAAGCCTGGAGGAGGTCTGAGAGTAAAAAGGGAATTTGGTTTCTTGAAAAAAGCCCATAAAATGTACTTTACAAAATACACCAAAGGCACTCCTCAATTATTTAAGCTGTGACTTGAATTGTTAAAACACCAAGTGTGGATTTGTGGTCGACCACTCATTGCTGGTTACATTATGAGAACAGTTGAAACAAACTATGTAATGAATACACTCATTCTACACTGTTTGTTGTTCTTGACTCAGAATGAACTTTTACTCAGATTTAAAACCCGGAGTTAAACCTGACAAATCGCATGAGTGTGAATATCCAGCAACTGCAGCGTGCAGAAAGTCACTTCTTAACGCAGGTTCACTTCATTAGAGTCTGAGTGCCGCAGGAAGCAAGATATTTTCTGTGTCTTCATGGCAGCAGGTGCTCTGTGTGAGTTAGTAGAACATTTAGATCTACTGACGTTGAGATCTTTGTTCCTCTCAGCACCAATGTATGGCCTCAAAACATCTGAACGCCTAGTAGCTACCATGTTGAATGAACCAGAGTGTCTGTGTGTGTATGTGTGTGCACTCGAGTGTTTATTCTCTGCAAAACACTTCTGGTCTCACAAGGAAACTGTAGATACAGACAAACTCAATATTGTTTATTTAATCACAAACCCCACCACCGGTGAGTGAGGATTTCTTCCTGCCACTGCTGAGGAGACCGACTGAGAGACAAAAGCTTTGTTTTACAGTCCAGTTCACTGTGTGGGAACACAACCTGGTCCAAACAAACCACTGCAGATCAGTGTATCCAAACACACAATTGTGTGAAACATAAGCAACGTATCTCTGCATCTCCTGACTGTATGACCCTGTTAATTATTCAGTATAGTGAATACAGTCTTAAAAGTAACACAATGCCGCTTTATGACTGCTTTTGGCCGTGACATGTGAGTGAGTGAACCCCATAGTAAATCTTGCTGTTAAAATTACTACAATGTCTGTGAGTTTGGCTGCTGTCTGCATGTTTTAGTTTCTTTCAGGTGTTTTGTTTCTTCTCATCAGTAGTTTGAAGACATATCCTTTAAAAAACCACAATATACGCCTACATTATAGCACATCTTCGTCTTAGCCACACTAATGACAGCTGAATGTAATGAGAGAAGACAAGAAACCAAGGCCTAATGAGGGGGACGACTGAACCAACGCAAATGTGACATTTCCAATTAACCTGTTGTTGTATTTATGCAGCAGATGGTAAAGTAACTCAACTAATTTCAGATAACAGTAACCAACAACTTTATCTGTGCACCTGTTTTAGGTAACTTACACAATACTGGAGTAGTTACCAAGTGGGGGAGTTGCCCTCATTATCACTCAGGTGTGACTTGCTTGGTTAACAGTCGGCTGTCAGGAAGTTGTCAGAAAATTGTCTTTCTTCAAACTTTTAATACATTCTATGGAGGTGATCTGTACTTATGCTTTAAACTACATGTTATCAGGTTTTCATATCCATTTCACTTTCTTCTTTTTGATTTTGATATTCTATCTTTTCCTTCTATTTGTGTCTTGAATTTCAGGGGGTTTTTTTTCTTTTCTTGTCATTCATTTGTGTATGACTTGCATTAATGGTGCTACACAAATACAGTTTGGTTGACTGAACAGTTATGTTTTTGTTAATAGTTCCCAAAGATAAAAGCATTTCAGAAAAAAAAAAATCATATACACAATTTGTTCCCACTTTAGTCCAAGTAAACAAAAATCTTATCAATCACTAAAAAGATGCAGCTAAAGCACAAGTGTCGTCAACGTCAGGGCTGGTACCCAGCCGCCAAAAGGCACATTAGCACCCCTGAACTGGGACACTTGAAAAATGCTCTGTCAAAGAAATATGTTTTCATGATCATTTTGAGAATTCCTTGTTGCAGCAATCTCGCCAAGAGTTAGAAAAGAGAAAGAAAAAGACATTGTCTGTGTAACCACACTGAGCTGGAGCCAGAGGGCCGCTGGTAAACAGCAAGCAGAGGAAAACTGCTCCGGGGCTGCTGTTCCTCAAGAAGTTTAACGTCACATATTGTCTTCTTCTTCTTTTGCTTTTTAAAATATATTTTACAATTAAGCTTTCTGACAAATAACAAAACCAAACAAACAACAACAACAACAACAACAAAAAAGACAGACTGTGTTAATTGTTGATCTTTGGAGTCTGGGCATGTTTTTGAAAATGCCTGAAATGCGATCGAATCAGCTTCACTGCCAATTTGTCCTGAGAGAAATCAGTTGTTAGAAGTGTGATCTGTAAAAATGCAGTGAGATGTAACACTGCCACAGACATCGAACTTTGTAGACAATCTACGCAACAATAAAGAGTAAAACTGACAGTAAACTACGTGAGATAACATTTCAGAAAGTGCATCCAGGTGAATCATCAGCCACGGCCTTGTATCATCTTATATCTTGATTCAGAGGAATGTGATTTGTTGAAGTGAAGCCCTCAGATTGTTAAATACATGTAAAGTCTGACAGATTACATTAACCTAAGCAGATTTGGAAAGTGACAATAAAAAGGAGAGTGATTAACACCTCTCCAGAGTTTTCAACTAAATAATATTCCACCGAGCCATCTAATTAGATGAGCACGTTAAATGCTATAATTATCCATTAAAATTAGGCTCAGTTTTGCCCGTTGTTATTTTGTTAAGAGTACTTTATCAATGCAAGAATTCACAGCATGATGGGTTTTTTTTCATTATTTTTGTTTTCACATTACTGATTTTGAGAAGCAGTTTTTTGCAAAATACTGTTACTATTCAGTATGATTAACTTTAATATAAAAAGTGTCACCCTTCTTTTTTTGCTTTTACCTTTACTTGTACCTCTTTCAAGCTGTCACCTAACCCACGGTGAAGCAGTAGCTCAGCAATATGCTACAGTGACACAGAACCAATATTTCTATGATGCAATAATAAAAAAAATACATAAAGGTTACTTTCCTGTGTAGCTAATTATTAGTTACATTTAAATTCATGTCTGCTGTTTGCATCAAAATAATTCCATCACATTTGTAGGAAGTAATCGGTGATGCTAAATTGCTGTTGATGCGTAGTAAATTTCCCAGCAGTGCATAGGAGTCGTAAAAAAAAAAAAAGCTTTATTTGAAGAATGCTGAGCTTTCGCTAACATTTCCTACTCACTGAGGTGACTGTAAGCATTTGTTTTAGCCAAAGCGGTTTTATTAACAATGCCAATCATACCAAACTCAGTTATACCTACCCTAACTCAGAACAGGAGTCCCCGAATGGTCCTGACATTAATGAAAGATGTCTGGTTGTAACATCAGCATCAGTTTATATCAGCAGTATTGTGAGGCGTTTCGAACATAAGGTATCCATTAGGTTACCCAGGAACAGTCAGGCGTTGTCTGCATAATTTGAATAAAATTGATTTTGTTGCTGCTTCTTTCTTCACAACTTTGTTTCTTTCAAAAATCATCAATATCTTGAAAGTTCAAGAGAAACTGGAAGAGTAACTATCAGTACTCCTGTTTCCTCCCACAGGCACAGGTATTTGAGGTTGTTTGGTCTTTTTAAATGTTCACAGCTGTTAATGTGAACATATGCAGTTTGACTGTTTGTGTGTTTGCATGAAAGCTGTACTCTGCCTCCATTCCAACATAGGTAACTCAGGATAGAAGCTGGACGGATAGTTAAAAACATGATTTGAACAAGTAGCGATGTGATGAAGCACTAATTCAGAATAACTTGTTCAATGCTGCATATAGCAAATGCCTCCTTAACACAACATATAAGGAAAAATGTCAACATCTGAGGGATGTGTTTACTTCACTAGCACACGTCCCACACACACACACACACACACACACACACACACACACACAGGAGTGCAAAATGGTAATTCATACAGAGCGTTTCAAAATACATTTCCTAAATGTCAGAATCACGCGTGATGTGCAATCATTACACTGCACACAAATGGACACATGAAAGGCTGAGGGCAAAGACAACTGCGTATCATTTCCCAAAGCACTCTGGCTGTCTGCTAAGAGTGTCATGAAAAATTAGATTTCCTCCCGCTGTACATAAAAACCCATCAAAAACAGAGGAAGAATTTTCTACCACTTACATGTCCTGCTTTAGGTAAATTCCCTCTCATCTTTACTGGAAGCGCTCGAAGGCAGATAACTGTGTGACATTTTTGTCAGCGTGTTTCAAATGTAAATGTGAAACTTGATCTCTGCCACTTGTTTTTTTCCCTCCCCTAATTCTTCCATATATGATGCTGAGCCGACAGTCAAATATCGCCGCTGAGTCTTGAAACAAGTTGAATTAATCCTACAGCTGCATCAGTGCTCATTAATAGGCAAAAGCTGTATCCTCCAATCCACATTTTTCACATCTTTATGGTAAAATGTAGCCAAGGATAAAGATTTTTGATCTCTGTTTTTTTTTTTTTTTTTTTTTTCCCAATACAAGCAAATGAAGTCCAGGACAGAATGAAATCAGCAGGTGTGAAGTATAGCTTGCATTTGATTGATGATTGGAGCCATGTTTGAACAAATTATATGTGCAAAGAATCTCATCAGCTGGCTGTCTCGCCTCTTTTCAGTGAAAAAAAATAAAAAAAATCACCACCATCTGCACGACACAGCACCATGACTGGCCCCCGAGTGGCTGTTCAAGGTGTCCGATCATTTCATTTGATCAAGCGGATCACATGAGCTGTGGTAATTAGCAATCAGGTGGGGGATTCTCAGCATGGAGCTGACAAACTCCTCTGATAAAACAAGGCAGTACATGGGGTTACTTGGAGAGGAAAGCAGACTGACAGGGGAGCAGCGAGAAGATGAAAAGATGCCGGTGATTATTAGTGACTGATTAGGGTCAGAGGTGGGCTACCTGCCGGCGACTGGTGACAGCGTGCATCAGAGATGGTGCAACACCTCGCCTGAGAGGGAAATAAGTTTCCTTTCACAGAACAACAGAGCAGATGTCTTTCAGGTGACAATGAGCTTCAAAAGTTATTTTCAGAAAACTTCTGTAAACTCTTGAAGTTGAAAAAATAATAATCAGCGTTGGGTTTGAATTCCCTAAGTTTAGAACGTTATTTGTGGGAAAAACACTCAATAAATGTAGAGTTCACATTATGTATAATGCCATCTCAATCTGAATTCGAAATGATGACGACATTACTGAAAATGATAATTGGAAAGCTTTAAATCACGAGTTAAGAAGAGGATTACATGTTTTCTTATGTTATGCAACTTTTATCTAAATTCAAAAACATATAGAACCACCCTGTAAATTATATGCTTGTAAAACTAATTTACTGTTTTCTCAAAGCATTTGAAATGTGTATAAAATGGTGACAAAACTGTTATAAGAGGTCCATCCAGCCACTGCGGCCAACAGTTGAATGCCTTGCCCACAGGCAGAATGACCCTTAAATAGAAATATATAGGAAATATAAAAACAAGAGCTGAAAGATGAAGCCTAAGGCTGCACTGCTCTGCCTACCGAGTCAAAAACCCTCTAATTTCTATGAACCTTGACTTTGTTCTGTGGGGAAATGTACTGTGCTTCTGAAATTCATTTTGTTTTCAACTAACTTAACAAATCCCCACAGGAGAGGAGGGCATTATTTATGTGTTTTTAGAGAGTAAACGACACATCAACATTTTGTAAGATTGGTAAATATACAAATGCGAATACCCTCTGGTATAATAATGCTGCCCATAGTGGGGATAAAAACAACACTTTAAAATATAAAAACAAATAAAGAAATAAATAGAAATCTGGAGAAAATATAAGACCAGTATTTTCTTATCAAATATATATTTTGCTTCACTTTTTAATACTCCCGGCAGAATAATGCACACT
This sequence comes from Salarias fasciatus, assembly GCF_902148845.1. NCBI lineage: Eukaryota > Metazoa > Chordata > Actinopteri > Blenniiformes > Blenniidae > Salarias > Salarias fasciatus. The sequence continues at coordinate 23,253,046 of NC_043766.1, read as the reverse complement.
TATATTCTCTGTTACTTCAATTTCATTGAGTTAAAAAAAAAAAAGAGTACCTGTGACCATTTCTTCAATTTTAATTAGCTGTAATAACATAGTTTTAAATGAATTTTATCTATTTCAAGAATGATGTGAGAACTTTTCAAAGCCAAAATTCAACCTTCAAACTCAGGAGCCAATATTTTATGGAATCCTGCTAACTTCCATTTTCACAATTACAAAGTATGAAGTGTCTTTAAAAAAAAAAAAAAAAAATACTTGCTTTAAAGTGGTTGGTTTAATTAATGCAGATTCTGATCTTTTCTAAGCTGCAGATTAAATTTTAAAAACACTCTTCAGAGCACCTTCCCATGTTCTTGTAAATCTCCAAATACAGCCTGCTAATCTCCACCTAGCTCTTGATATTTCTCTCTTCTTGCCAATGGTTATATTCTTGACCTGCATGTAAATGTTCTGTTGAAAAAAAAAAAACCCTCTAATAAACTCTCTTCACTTTCACCTAAACGTAAGTTTTCTGGACATAAAGCTGAAAGAATAACCAGCTTCTGGACATGTTTCGTCTAACTAAAACAGAAAGCTTGGCAAGTTGTGATACAAACAGTAGGTGGAAAACTTTTTGAACTGTGGGATCAGGAGGGATCGAAGAAAATGAGCGACAAGGCAGTGAAACTGTGGCGTACGTGGACTGAGTGAAGAGCTTCAACGCTCATCTGCTCCACTGCATGGGGACAAATGTAAAGTTTGACAACTGGCATGTTGAGATCCACCTGAAGGCGGGAGCCCGGCCGGCCACCTTCTGTTATTTGACAGAAATGAACAGGAAGACTGACTCTAACAAAGACCTTTTCCTCTTGCGTCCCTCAGCCCCGTTCGTTTGTTTACTCTTCTTTTTCTCACACCTTCCTGAACTCTTGCTGGACAGTCCTCTGTCAGTCTTCCTGATCACCTGCTTAAGGTGTGACAGTTCCAGGACAGCCCTGCACTCAAACTCTTGTTCTCACCTGTTCCCTTCTTGCAGACGTAGGGCAGGTTGTAGTTGCAGGGCACGTCGTTCCACTTGCCGTTCTCATGCGCAATCATAACCACACAGTCTTCTCCTCCGGCAAAGAAGTTGTCCGGCTGGTTTTCGCGCCAGTTCTCGTATTGCTGCAGTGTCACACACGCGCAAAGAAGCAAAGCAGTGTAGTGATGAAAACTATTTTTATGGAGAAACATTGACAAAAAAAAGCTCATGTTATTGGATGTTTCTGATCGCAATCACTTAAAGATTTCCTCTAATGACTTTCCTCATGTATTCACTTTATTGCAGTGTAACAATATTGGATGTTCAATTCACACAGTAAAGTTAACTGCATGTGTTCACCAAAATAATATGCTCCCCTCATAGATCAGGCTATGTTAGTACTGGGTGCTCCTTGTCCCGCGGAGCCACAAACCTTCCTGTTTTATGGTATGTTTGCTCATATGTACTGGATTTTAATGACTGCATTGAAGCACTGCTGAAGCATTGCCATATCAAAACCAAGTGCTGAACTGCTTCATAGTGTGTTCCAGGTACAACAGCAGAAGGTAAAATAATGTAGGCGTCGCCTATTAACAGGCTGTACTTCCTACATTCATGATCAGCTCAGTGTTGAATGAGCGCTTTCCCAATCAGAGGACTGTGTGTTCTGTTAACATGATGAAAGTTATAACAGCATATTTTGGACAGAGTCGATCGAAAGGCGACACTGATTAAGGGCCAAAATGAAGAATATATTTAGTAGTAAGTAGTAAAGAAAAAAAACACAAAAAGGTTACTTAATATAAAGGTCTATGGTTTAATCTTATCTTCCTAAAGTGTCACTGCTCGTAGGACTTAGCATGGGTACTTGTCATAAACACCACTCTGAGACAATCTATATCTAGAAAATTGTTAGGCTAATCGAAAGCACCCAATTAGAGCTTTGTACCCATCTCCTGATGACTGGTGACACCAAGTCCTCTGTGATGTGACTGAAATATCCCAGACAAACCTCACCCAGCAGGGCAAAACTGTCAAAAACATATTCATTTTAAATAACTGGCAAATACTGAAAGGGGTAATAGTGAATGTTGTTTGAATAATTTAAAACCAGTAAAAATCATAATAATCAAAAATCATAAAAACCAAAGCAGCCAAAAATACAGTTTTAGTCAAAGGAGGTCTACGTCCTATCAGGATGAAGACATGACATTTAACTCCTCACCAGATCCATCTTGTCTGTCCACTGAAAGTCATCTTCAACTGTACGATCGTTGAGTCCAACCCAGGTGTTGTCGTGGCTCAGACCTGAGTAAGAAGCAATACAGTTAGTGCCAACACAGCTACACAGGCAGAACCCTGATGGTGTAATAAATAAATTAGCTCCTCAAGCTTCACAAAGCTCCAGACTAGCAGAACCCAACAGACAACCCTTTTACATGCAGTCTTGCTCTTTATCCGGTAAACTGACCATTCGGGTTAAGTATTCATCTTTCACGTTACACACTGCGTCGTAGTGCTTATTTCATTTTGCAGCAGGATTCTCAGATGAAGTCTGACAGACATGCAGCGAGCTGGTCTCAGCTGAAACGCGAGCGGAAATGGAGACGTGCTGATTCTGTCCGTGATGCGCCGGAGATGAGATTTTTGTTTCTGTGAGAGGAATCTCCCTGGTGGTGTTTTGGGTTAATCTCATTTGTGTATAGGGGGGTGTCTTCGCGTGTCTTCGATGAGGCGTGTGCATGTGCGCATGTAATGGAATTTCAATCGTGGTGTCTGTGATTAACATCATTACCAGGCCCATTAATCTTCCTAATGGCTCTGATCCTCTTATTGCAGGGGTGGAGACGTCCATTTTCGAGGCAATTAAACGCACTTTTTGCTAACTGTGAGCATGTAGAAGAAAGATGAGAGCGAGATGGATGGCGCTGTCCTGGCATCTGCCCGAGACAGAAGGTGGATTCAGGATTACAGGCGCTTGCTGCTGGTGATCTGGCCTTCTTACAACACAAATGGCTGTGGAGCTCAGCCAAAGGGCAAAAAGCTAAGACTGAGGAGATGAAGGTTTATGAGGCAGAAAAGAAACGCTGACTGGATAACATTTTTGTATTGGTAACAAGTAATTTCTGTGACCAAATGCTTGAACCCACGATGAACATTTAATACCCAAGAAGCATTAAAGCATAATGTGTTTCTTAGTTTCTCTTCCAAATATTCAAATTTGCAAATGATTCAGAAAAAAAAAATTATGAAAGACCACATGGCTTGGCTTTACAACAGAAACCACAAAAAGTGGATGATTCAGACTATCAGAGCAAGATATCTGAGAATAAATATATATCAGTGCTGGTAATGCACCTCACACCCACATCAGGAGAGGAAACAGAAAAATGCAAATAATTTTCCTAAAATAACAAAACCTCACCACTGCAGTGAAGACATTTCGAAGCACTGTGACAGTTTCATTACTTTTATAGAAGATTTTTTCTTAAATTAAATAGTTTTTAAATTGGATGCAACACTGATCTTGAATCGGCCACCTTTTTTCAGTGCTTGCCTGCTGCCACTTGGCATTTTCTTGACTGGACCCAAATGGAGTTACTCCAAACACTGCTCACCAGCTTCAAGACAAATCACATTTGAAGCAAGAATATGATAGTATATTAAATGTCCCGTCACACACACTTACATCCGGACACAGGAGCAGTACTTCATTGCAGCAAATGGGGAAATACATTTATTTAGCTGAGCAGACTCGACACCTGGGGGTGTTTTTCAGCGGGGAGCGCAATAAACCTCTTCAAGTGCTGCTCACTGCTGAACCACGCTGACATTTATCACAGAATTATAGAATACACATAAGGCAAAAGGTGCCATCGTTGAGTGAGGCGATAATAAAATAGAGGGGTGGATATCAATCAACAGCCATTAAAGACTAAGTGTAGGAGGTGAAGGCAGCCGGCGCAGGGATTACTACCACTAAATCACTCCCATTATTTAAATTGAGACATGTCTTGTTTACATATATCTGGTGATTACAAGTGTCACAAGGTATTTCATCCCCACTGGAGGTGCACGTTGTTGAGAGCAGCAGGTTAGGATTTACACCAGGTTTAGATTTTCTCTCATGCTGTCTCCTCCACAGCGCTACACAGATTCATGGCCGACATTTGGTGAGGCATTAAAGTAAAATTGAATTTGGGACAACACGGTTAAGGTCAGATCTCAAGATGGAAGCATGCAGATTCTTTGGAGTTTTTATAAAAGTACATACACATAAAGCTGTTGCAAAAAATAAAAAGTAAAAAATAAACAAAGCAAAAAAAAAAGAAAAAAAAAAGCTATTTTCACATGTCCATGTTGTTTTCTGAATTGTTTAGATTAAGTGTAATGAAATAACTGTGTTTTTGGGAGGATCTGGTGTCAATACTGGAAAATGTCTGCAATGCAGCATCATTTTAACATGGAGGATATCTCCACTGCATATTACATTAAGCTCTAGCCTCATTATTATTTTAATTTTTTTCAAGCATCATTCTTCCAGATCGTAGAGCTAAGGTGAGTGTAGTCTATCAGACCTCTGGTTTAACCGTCAGCCATCAAAAACAGACTGTGGAAGGAGCTGGGCAGATGTGTAGATGTCAACTCTGACTATCTCTGGGATTCTGCAAAACGCCATCAAGATTCAAATGTGTTCAGGGTGAGTGGTGCAGTGCTGAGGTCAAGGTGTTTTTTTTTTTGCAAAAGAAACTGATCTTATAGTGTAAAACTATGATGGTCCTCTATATCAGGAATAACTGCTTTTAAATGTACTAAAATGTAATTGTGTGCCTGCATAGTTTTTGCCATTGTGCCTTCTGTTTTGGACATAAATACCAGGATCTCACTGTGGTGAGGAGTGGAAGTAGCTTGTCCTCATTATGTGTTTTCTGAACGATTGTGACTGAGCGTGCACAATGCGAGTGCAAACAGGGACGAGCAGGGCTTCTTGTGTTTTAAAAATAATAGTATGTCAGCAAATCCTAGTTTTAGTTAGTTAACAATCAAACTGCTCCATGCAAGCAGTGGGACCTGGCGCTCCAGGAGGGTCGCTGCCCTGCAAGTTTCACTGTCTTCCGACAACACTCCTCAGATTCATGAACGTGTCTTCGCGAGGCTCAGCAGAAACCTCGATAATGAGCCACTTAATACATTCAGGCGTGCTGAAGCAGCCACACAACAGGAGTTGCCATCTCGGACTCGGCTTCACCGTAGTGTGTCCAGTTCTCCCCTGCCCTCTCTGTCCTCCTCACCTCTGATGAAGTTCTGCTCAGCCGCGCTGTGGATGCTGGCCAGGTGGCCGCTGTGCTCTCTGCAGTCTTTCTCGGCGTCTTCCCAGGTGTGTCTGCGGCTGAAGTACCTGTAGCAGTGGCCATGAAACTTCCTCCACGTGTGCTCACAGCCCTCCGTGTCTGCAGATGGACGTCGTGGGTTGGGAAGGAGAGAGGGGGAGATAATTGAAAAAGGCAGCTATTAGTCAACTTAAAATGAATGTGGGGAGACAAGTGTGGGTTTTTTAATTGTTAAGCGCCCACACTGTGCTGCCGAGGAAAAAGATTTAGGATTAAGAAGAGAGAGACAATTATTCCTTTAGTATTTCTTTTTATATCCACACAAAGCAAGTTCCTCCTGTCTCAGCAAACAACATCTACATAATACCTTCCCCCTGCGTCCCTCTGATTCATCCTTTTTGTTTGTTGCCCTCTGTGGCACTCCTCACTGGCTCCATCCCTTCATCTCTGCCTCTGCGTCTTCTTTCTTTCTGTCTTTGATTTGACTTGGACTTTTAATCCACAGTAGAGGCAAGCCGGCGGTGAGACGGCTTAGTGAAAGGGCGTTTTAATCTATTCAAATGACAACAATCCTTAGAAATTGCTTCTAGTGTGCAGTGCTCGCTTGGTAATTAAGCCCTGTCACAGTCCTGTCAGCACAGTGACTATCCCTCCACCAATCCCTCCTACCCTCCCTCCCTGCTCCTCTCCCTTCATCTTTCTCATCTATTCCCTCCTCATCTCTCTGGAGTATAGCTGTGTGACTGTGCGTTGCACTACGCAAATGTGAAGGGTGTGTAGTTTTGCGCTCCGTTCTTTGGATTTTCTATTTGGGAAGAGGCGAGGGTGTGTGTGCGTGCGTGTAAATGTATGTGTAGTTGATGCGGTTCAGGCTCGACCTGTCAGCTAAGGCACCTCCGGTAGCCCCTCATCCTCACCCTCTCTCGCACCCTTCCCTCCTCCCTCCCGAAAGCGAGGAGATCAGGGAAATGGCCTCAGCTTCTCCCCCAACAAATCTAAAGCGACACCAGTAAATTGGGCAGTGCAAATTGGGCCGTATGGGGCCCTGCTTAGTATGCAGAGAGTTGCAGTCTTGGTCATGGAAAGGAGGGGGAGACGAGGGGATAGGAGAGGAGAGGAAACAAGTCCACGATGAAAGCTTTCTCATTCGGCATTACGAAATACGGACCTTCAGAGTCCGTCCTTTTCATACAGTTGAGCTCTCCTACCTTTCAATGGCTTGTTATTCAAAACCATTTGAGGTGCAGTTCTGTGAATAAATGATGATATAAATGTTAATTTAGTGGGTCATAGTGACATTGTTTCCTCAGAGGAAGGCGTGCTTTCAGGTTTGGCAACACTCACTATTTTGAGAGAGCACATTTGATAAGATTTGAACTTTCCATCTGATGTGTCAAACTTCATTGTGTCAGTTCAGTATTTGCTCACACACAGTCACTGGACGACTCTAGTATGTGCAAAAGTGACAAACTCACTTACCGATGGAGAGTGGTGACGAGGAGCAGTGAAGGGAAAGTGTTTTGTGTGCAAACCCCGTCGTGCGTCCAGCATTCAGCATGATACAGTACATTTGTGCTCAGTGGATAATTTCTTTGTCATGTCTCATACAATAAACATAGCGGTCTGTCATGCCAAGCGTCACACGCTGATGAATGCATGTTGGGCACAGACAGGCATGAGGAGGGAGAGGAATAAAAGAGTGTTTTGCATATGTCTGGCAAATTTATGACTACAACTGTCCGTCCATTTTTATCACTTGTTAATGCTGCCGCGTGTCTCGGCGGCGTTTGAAATTCATCATTCACACACTGGCCTGTTTGACATGCGTTCACTCGGCCTCGTATAACATGTCTGCAGGAAATGAACATCCATAAAAAGACAGTCTATTCTCACTGTTTTGAGTTATACCATCCCAAATGAACTGTCAAATATACATCTGAATGAACAACAGATATTTCTGCATGTGAATTTTTGGTGAGGAGGAAAAACGGTACAATGTGCCACACAGCTTTTGAGCAGCAACATTAGTTCTGGCACTTTTGCACACTGGCTAAAAAGCTGAAATGATTTTTAAACCTCATCACTGCTCATCGAACGTGGGTTTGAGTCTTATTAATAGGGAAAAGTGACTGGCTCACAGCAGATAAAATTCTTTGGTGGATTCAAGGATGATCAGCTGAGGCAAAACAACTAAATGTGTGAAGAAAAGAATCAACTCACATTTACAGACATTTTTTAAATGGCAAAAAATGTTGTGTATATGAGAGTAATGTTTTGTATAACACAAAGTGTGTTCATTATCAGAAATACAGAAAAGGATTATTGAATTACCAGTATGAGTACAGCTACTTAATTTTTAGTGAAGTTAAGTGTCTGTTAATGTTTATGGCAACAGCTGAATTTTATTGTTAATCCGCTGCGTTTCATTATCAGTTCTCGAGAGTTGGCAGCATTGCCCTAGTTCGACTTTTAAAGACATTGTTTTACTTTTTTGTCTGCTTTGCTGGTGAGGTAACTTTAATCACTATGCAGGGGCAATAAATTTTATCTTCCCCTGCAGAAACTTTAATTTAGTAGAGGAGAGGATAAGTAGACCCCCACCTTCACCCCCACCCCAGGGATTTGCACCCCAAGAGACCATTTAAAAAAGAAAAGGAACAAAATCCAACAATGAAATCAACAACTAAACAGTACAATCTCTGATGGAGTATCTGCACTAGATAATTAGCTTGTTTTTAAAACATGGGGCTTCAGCGTTGGTTTTACCCTACTGAACTTTGCGTCAGTTTTTCAGGGACTGCTTTATCATTCCTGTCGTTACTTGGTGAAGCGATGTCCTCCGAGCGCTGCTGTAAGCTGCTCTAACACCGATTCTGTGAATGATGTCAATGCAGGCTATTGCTTCATTACTCTGCCAGCTCAAATTTCTTGTGGTAGTCTGGGGATTTCAGCTGATGACCTCGAAACGCGCTAATGACACAAAACCCAATTAGCCATTTTAACAGTTTCAGCCTCCTCTGGGCAGCTCAATGGCTCTACTCTGCCCTGTTATTTCAAAGCGAAGGGGAGCCTGGACTTTTTGGATGTGCATGATTCACATTTAAGAAGAGATTTCCTCTCACTCTGCATAGATACCAAAAATTCTGAATGTTTGTCAGAGGTAGAAACAGTGCAACAATCATTTAAAAGGAAAAAAAAATCCTATTTTTGTAAATACTGTGAAATAGCCAACATATAAACCTAACAAATATGTCTACATTTGGGGGAAACAAAATAAACGTGTTTCATGCACAAACAACAAAATTATATGAAAAGTAACACACAACATTCTCAATTGCTTAAGCTCCACTGTATTTCTGTGAGGAATGCACTGCTGGCAAATGTTGGAAGGTTTCTTTCATGTATTGGCTCTAATAGATGAAAAGAAAGGCCAGGTTTATGTGCATCAAGTCTTATGTTGTGACCCTGAAAAGCACAAAGCAGCTTAGAAAATGAAAGAATGAATGAACAAATGAATGAATGAATGAATGAATGACTTTTATATACCTCAGATTCAGTTACTTTCACACATACACAGTGCCTTCTGAAGGCATATTTCTGTACAGCCTGAATGTACACAGGAAATAAATTACCCATGTGCAACGAGTCGCGTTAACATTTCTTACTGAGCAAAGGGACAAGCCAGTGTGTCAAGTTCTATCACAGGGACTGACAAAAGCATACGTTTCACTTGAATTACACGTGGCCTTTGATCATTATAACTGGTGGATCAGGGCTGCTCTCTGTGTACTTTTACACTGAGTTCTTGTACAAATCTTGACCTTCTGTCACGTCATTTTCTCAACAGCTGAGGTGGGAAACAGGACATAAATAGAGTGGTATATATCTGTAGAGAGTGATACGTCACATGGAGAATAAAAGGTGTCAATGAAGAGTATACTGTCAGACTGCCGAGTCTTGTTATTGATACCATGACATTTTTCTGAGAGATATTTTTGCTGTTGTTTGATCATATAGAACACTTAAAGTTCTGCTGTCAGCATCAGTGTGATTGTCAGGTGGTTATTTGCCTGTCATGTAGGTATACTTTTGTCTGCTCAATCATATTGCACTTATAGGGATTAAATTTACATCACTGGCAGATGCATTGCAAAAGCATGAGAAAAAAAAAATCATCCTGAAATTATAAATGTACTTCGTCATTTTAAAAGGCAAAATGCAGTGAATCTTTCACTTTCACATGAATTTTACATTTGGAGAGTTATATATTTTTTCCAGCTGCTTAGATTCATACATCTAAAGTCATTACTTTAAGTAAAAAGTTTCAGATTTGATAAACGAAATGTGAGGCTCCACTCAGTATTATTGCCTATTACGCTTTTTTAATCTCTATATTTTGCTAAAAATTATAAGACTACAAAAGAAATCATTTTAAATTTTCACGCTGCTATAAGCTATTGATTGATCACATGAAAATACAGCTCACATGCTACAGAATAATAAAAATATAAAGCATGCTTTCCACATGGAGAAACAAAGTAAAGAAACATTACTGAAACACTTAAATTGTTTGGATAAATGACCCCAACAGAGACAATAATCCACTTCATGATATTCCTGGTCCAGATTTAGTCTTTACTGCTCTCATTTTTCTCTTCTCACTGTTAACGTACTCCATCAGTTAACCACTGGACCTCACAGCTACTTCGATGTGTTTGCACAAATGACCGCTGCCTGGTACACTGTATTTGCATTAGCAGAGAGTCCAGTTTGGCTCTCAAGGTTAGAGAAAGGGTAGTTATCTACAGTACCAGAGACATGGCAGTCAAGATAGGTGTCAAAGAGAGAGCGAAAGAACACACACACACACGCACGCACAATAAATTAAATATTCACTCCTCTCATTGAGCCACATACCCTCTGTCATGGGGTCCACACTGGCAGTAAGCCCAGAGTCTCAGCAAAGAAGGCCAGCGCTGGCCCCATTAAAGCCTGAACCAATGGTTTCAAAACAGGAGCCGTCAACTACACACACAAATCCAAACCTGGTTTGATTATACACAGGGCTCATACACACGTGTGGCATTCCACAAAGGAAAAAAAAAAAAAAAAGTGAACTAAGTGAGCTACAGAGTGGGAGGACAGCAAAAAGAGACAGAGAAATAAAGTTAAAGAGACCAAGACAGAAGTGAGGAGAGAGAAAGAAAAAAGAGAGATCAAAAATAAACAGGCATGTTTTCTTCCCCTCAGATCTTCAACCTAGTCTCTGCTGATTTCTTCTCCCACTCGCTGACAGTGAAGCTCAAAGCCCGACATCACATCAACCTCTTCAAATATTTAGACATTATTCAACTTGTCTTCTTTTTCTTGTTCTCCCTCTGTCAGGCACTGAACGAGAGAGAGAGATAGAGAGAGAGAGTGAGAGAGAGAAAAGAGAGAGAGAGCGAGAGAGAGAGAGAGAGAGAGAGAGAGAGAGTGAGAGAGGAGTAGGGGGTAGGGGTAAACCTCAGCGATTAAAATTCCCACAGACTTTGGTTAATGGCAGTTAGGAAATAAAAGGGCACACACTTCCAGCTGACTGATTGGGTCATTCATCCACATCACCAAGTGATATTTCTGCAGCTGGGCCCTTTTAGATCTTCTGAGTGATGAAAAAGACATGTGTTTGCATTCGTGTGTGCTTTTGGTGTGTATGCGTGTGTGCGCAATGCCATTTTACTTCCCCGTGTGACTGTTTGAAGGCTGACAGCTCGGTGTGCCATTTGCGAGAGGACTGATGACAACAGTCCAGAGAGAGGAGGGAGAGAGAGAGAGAGAGAGAGAGAGAGAGAGAGAGAGAGAGAGAGAGAGAGAGAGAGAGAGAGAGAGAGAGAGAGAGAGAGGCATCAAAGAGTGGGAATGTCACAAGTAAGTGCAAACAACAGGGGACTTGATACTCGTTATTACGGGTGCAGAGCTGATTAATGGAATGTTCTATTAATGTGATTTTTTACAATTAGCAGTAATGGATGTAATGGTACAAAAGCTACAGAGCGAAGCATGAATGACTGGTGCCAGTCTGAACATTTATTCCACATGATTATCTTGTCTTCACAGACTGATGGTGATGGAGGATGATGAGGTAGGAAAGCAGGGAATCATCGGATTTCATAGCAGCCACACCAGAACTCACACAGGTGGTGCACATAATGTGAGTGAGCACTGTGTTATCAGCACGAGGAGTTGACAGAGCAGACAATAACATGTTATCTGTGTATCTGAGTAGTGTCTTCGCCAGCGAGTGGGCTTGGCAGTGACAAACACATGCCTTCATCGGGTCCAGGGGGAGCAGCTCACTGCTTCTGTGCATTATTGTAAGATCGATCATCCACATCAGCAAACAGGAGACTAAAGTGACTGAAGCTGTGGCGCTCTGAGAAGGAGACCTTGGTTTCACCTGCATTCAGAGGTGGTGCGTTTGATTAGTGTAACAGGGGCCAAAGGTGCAGTGAACAGGGAGCGTATTGACCTCCAGACTCAGAGACTGCACAGTGGCATTTATGTGTGGATTCATTGAGACAAAAAAAAAAAAAATCTATACTCCTGATACCAAATGTAGGTTTTTCATAGAGCTGATTCTTGTGTGAAAAGATCAGCATTCACATTCTTTTTTTTTTCCGAGAATGTGAATTTTTTTCGGCACAGATCAAAGCCACTGATCTATTTACAGGGCCGATTACTCACGTGTTGGCAGGATGATTCTTCCGCTTGTCATTGTAATGTGAATTATAGAGGTACAAATGCTTTAAGCAGATGCATTAAAATCATCACATCAAAGGCTGAAATGCTGAAGATGACATCGAAGAAACGTGCGTAAATTTATTAGCTCTGAAAACTGTACGTGGCACAATAAGAACATGGGGAATAGTCTATTTCTTAGACATAAATTCACACAGCCTGATTTGTAGCGCCCTTCTCTGACCATAAAGTCACTTGGTATTGAATTGAAATCTTTTGCGTCCCACATTCTGTTTTTATGCTCCCTTTTAGGTTCACCGCTGCAGATAATGGGATCCATATCCACTCAGTGTTAGACTCATAGTAGAGAACCTCGGCACTTTTCAAGCTCACTTCCCTTAACCTCTAGGCCTCTAATGCCCCGTATCACACATCACTAACAAGATGAATAATTTCACCATGCTGAATGACAAAAAAAGGCTTAAATGGGAGGGTGGCAGGTGAGCAGTGTAATGACTTCCATGAACCAGAGACAATGAATTAACCAGTGACCAGCGAGGGGAAGAACAGAGGCTGAGTCTGACACGTCCACGCTGCAGTAAAAACTGCCCTCACGCACAGCTGCTGCCGGCCGTATCATCTATCATACCGCCGACCCATACATGTTTGCTGAAGTGTATTGTTTTGGACCTTGTCAGACCTTTCGGCACGGGTGTCTGCTTCGGTAATTTTTTGGTCTTGTGGCATTAACTTCCCTGACACCAGCAGGACTGAGCTCTCACTTCGGATATTTTTTCTTTGTGTGTGGTCTGTTCAGCAGCTAAGGCGCACAACATGACCTGATTGGGTGAATTTTAAGGTTTTACCAGTTTTTGCTCTGGGGAAACAACAGGAGGAGACTGGAATTCACTTCAACAACAGCTATACAACTGAGTTAAAATGTGTAATGTTTACTCAATGCAAAAGTGGGAAAAAGGAATCCCTCCAGGTGAGGATTTTGACCTGCCATGAAGCAAACATTATGCACAATATGCTTGCAGCTGTAGGGAATGTCTTTGCAGAGGACTACTGTGAAAACTAATTTTGTAAATGCCGTCACAAATTTTTGCGGTCTGTTTTCTTTATTGAATTTAAATTCTTTCTATCAAGTGTGTTTTGTATTTGTTTTTCTTAAAAGCTTGAACAAAAAAGCACAATGTTGCTCAGACAGATCATTTTTGTATACCTATTAAAATACATGGTGTTGTAATTGCAATGTCTAAACACTCACTGATTCTCTTATAATGCAGTATTCATAGCTGCAGTGGTTAATGATGAGGAGAAAGGAAGGCTGAGCACAGAAGCCCTTTTTTGTTTAAAAAAAACTCAATGACCAAAGTTTTTGTGTGACCATATTTCCTCATTTCCTCATGGTCCGCTCACGCCACTCCTCCACGACAGACCGGTGTCGAGATAAATGTGGTTCTGTTGACCTCTGAACTGAAAGCTTTGTTTACGGCTGCCGCGTGCATGCGCAGTGCAGCTCTGGCCAGCCGTTCTTCTCTTTGCCTCGACACCGGGCTGTCGTGGAGGAGTGGCGTGAGCGGACCATGAGGAAATATTGGTGAAACAAATGAGTTTTTGGACGATTAAAGCCGTTTTAGGAGCGGCTATACAAATACCCCGTCTGCTAGACGTATACGAATGTCCAGCGCTCGATTTTGGATCTAAATTTCTCCCAAAGCACTGTTCGGATCAGAAAAGCCTTCTGGGTGAGTATATTGTTCTACTTCATTCTATAAATAACATGAAAGCTGTTTAAAACGTACTTTTCCTTTAAGCAGTCAGAAAAGATTAGTAAAATTAAGACTAAAAAAAGCTGCAGTTTTGTTGTTTTTGCACTTAGCACAGACATAGACAACACGCTCTCCGATGTTTGCACGGAAGCAGTAAAAGACACTTGCAGACATGAAAAGAAAAGCTGAAATAGCAAAAGGATCAAACACCTGGTTTAATCAAAATCAGTTTTCTCCCACTAATTCAACACATATTGTAATTCAGAAAACCATCCAATAAATGTTTTAATTGCTGCCTCACTGGAACACACACTCTTGTGCGGGAAGCAATTTTCTCATTCTAAAAACAAATACGTCCATAAATGGTTGCTGGAAACGTTTCTGTGCCACCAGTGAACTGCAAGAGAACAACAAAAGACAGGAAAGTCCAGCAGCAAGTGTGGGCCTTCAACCTTTACTACATGAGCACAATTTCTTCAGTGAAGTGGTGGATGAACAATAAAGCTATCACAAATCTCAAAGTCCTGGTTTACACATCTTCATTAGAATCATTCATTGTTACAAGGTGCAGGAATATAAATTATTTTCTCTAACTCCACCTTTTTTATACCTTTGGTTTTTTTGTAACACCTCTGTCTGCTTCTTGTTAGCCTCCCCATCCTTTCTTCATGGGTTTGTTTTCATCTGCATGGGCTTTCTTCCGGTGAGATGAGGGATAGGAAATTGCAGCAGGAACATTGTCCAATTAAGCACTTTGAATAAGAATAAATCACCCTTTATTTCCAAGGCTTTACTGTTTGACAAAAAGAACTCACAAGATTTGAATACAAAAGCAATTTGAGTGAAAGAAAGTGATTTGCTGTTTCTTTATCCAAAATGCCTCTTTCCGACTAGAGAATAAGGAAAATGGATTTCTTTGTGTGTACGTTCCTGTTAACGGTGCCTGTACCTGAGTTTCTGTTTGTGAGTGTTTTCAGTGGTCGGCCTTGGGCTGCCTCTCTACTCAGTCTTGGCACGTGTCCCTTTCAACATGTTTTTCAAGCACATGAATCTTCATTATCATTAATAGGCTGTAAAAACCAGCAACACGCACCAAATCTAATTTTGAGCTGCTTTTTTTTTTCTTTCTTTTTTTGTTGCTGAGTCGTCATTTGAGTTAGCGACGTCAACATACTGTACTCAAAGACGGGGCAGAGAAGCATCACAACAAGCTTCCTCAAGTCAGACGCCTTCCCTCTCAACTCCGAGACCTAATGCTGCATCACAAAACTAGCCAGCGAGAACAACACCTTGTCAAAGCAAAAACAAAACAGCAAACCAGGGCCGGTAAAACACAAGTGTAGTCAAGCTGCTGAGTGTGCCGTTATGAGCACATAAATTTGGCATATGTACACCAACAATGGGATTTCATGAACGGTCACCTCGTACTCAAAGTCAGTGACCCGATAAGGGTGCAGGGAGCTGTGATGCTCAAAGCCTGGCTCAAACCCAAATGAGTGGAAACCTGCAGGTGTATCACAAGAGTGGCTCACTGTTTCAGTGGAAAGGAGAACTAACGCAGTACACTTCAGAGACTTTCAGATAAAGAGGTTGTCTGCAAATCTATTCACAAAACCAACAAATCAAGACCAGCAAAGGAGAGAAAAAAGAACTCTGGTCAGAGGGAGAATACACAGACCCAGAACAGAAAACTCACACAAGAGACACCAAACACCGAGCACAAAGACTAACTGGAAAATAATGAATGATAAGATGCAAGCTATATACATCTGGAAAAACAGAGACAATTAAACATTCCAGGGACAGAGTTCAGTTAATAAATGTGGGAAACACAAGGACCACATACACCCTCAACGAGAGTCAAATAAAATGCATTAATCAATAATCAATTAATCAAAGGCAATAATCACTCACTTTGAAAAACCTGGCAAGTGAACATACAGAAAGGAAAACATGCAGTGTGTATCTGCGGTCATCCGCTACCAACAGATGTTATATCCTGCATACAGCATTTTCAGAGTGCTTTCATGATAACATCAATTAAACTTGCTTTTTGCTCAGTCAGGTAAATGGACTTCACTTAAATGGCACATTCTTACTGCTTCAGCAGGCTCAACACAGTTTATGATCAGTCACATTCACACAGTCACACATCAATTGTCATGTACAAAGTACTTTCACACCACTGGGAGCAATTTAGGGTTCCGTGTCTGGTCCAAGGACGCTTTGACACACGGACAGGTGGGGACGGACGCTACAGGTGTCTGGCTACAGCATCTGAATAACTGAAGTAAATAATATCACAGCTGATCCCTGGTTCAAGTTTGGCTTTTTTTTTTGGCTTTTTTGTGTAGAGTTTGCTTGTTTGTCTGTGAATGGGTTTTCTTAAGATACTGTAACTGGTGACCCTAAAATTATCTCGAGGTGTGAATATAATCGTGCATGGGTGTCTGTCTCTGTGTTGACCCTGTGGTTCACTGGAGATCTGTTCAGAGTACCCTGCTTTCATCAATAGTCACTCAGGACTTGCTCCAGTCCCCCGTGAAACAAGCAGAGTACAGATATATACGGCATTCATTTGTATCATGTACGTATCAATGGCTGACTGTCGGGAATGCATCATCTTATTTAAAGAGAACATGAAACCTTTTTCAATTCCGGTTCAACAAATTGCAGCATGAAAAGTGAGAGTACATTACGCCTAAACCATATCTGATTTTTGTCTGCCTCATGCGTACCTTCCCTCCATCTTCTTTCCTCCGTAGTTCACATGGGGTCATCACGGCCTCACGAGGAGCACAGACACCCATACTTTCATGGGACTTGTAACTTCTTCCAGGTTCTTTGGGGGCTCCCAGGCCAACAGAGCTATAATCTCTCCAGCCGGTCCTGGTCCAAGTTCTGGCTATCCTTTCAGTTGTCCATGTCTGGTACATTTCCAATGAGAGGCAACCAGGGAGCCTCCTGAGCAGGAGCCTAAGCAATCTTAATTGGCTCATCTCAATGTGGAGGAGCAGTCGCTCTACTTTGAGTGCCCCCTAGATGAAGAAGCTCCTCACCCTATCATGGAGAGTTAAGGCCACCGCCCAGCAGAGAAAACTAGTTTTCAGCCTTACTGCCATTTCAAATCATTGCCGACTAAATGCAAAACCTTCCTGGAAATAAAAATGCAAAAATGATGTCTTTTCACTTGAACTGTTGCAATGTAAATAGGACTCTAGAATTGGGGATGTTAAACTTTATGAGTACATGTCATCTAACCTAAGGCCTGGCCAACAAGAAGCAGTTTATGACAGTACATTAAAAAGAGTCTGTCTTGAAGTTTAATATGATTGTTTTGTGCATTATTTGTGCAAAGCTAAAACTGTAGGATTGCTTTGATATACGCTGCAACCATTTCTACAGCATCCTCACCATACTGCATTTCAGCTGCTGAGAGATTTCCAGGATATTCTGGTGTTTTTCTGGGAGCATTTAATGTAGCCGCAGACTGTTGGCCTCCAGCAGAGATGAGGAACAGGCTCCAAGGATTTAGTAAGCTCACTTCTTTCTAAGTCCTCACTCCCAGATTTTTATGCACTTTCAGTTCAGCTCCAGTATGATTCCCTTCAGTACCCACAACAGGTTTCTGACAACTTTTTTCACTCAGCAATACTCTCCCCAGTCTCCGCCTCTGTAAGTAGACTTTGATGTTAGTAACATTGCAGGGAGTTTTCTCCTCGATAGTAAGGGAAGACTGCAGCAGAGACAATTCAAAAATAGTAAATACTACATGAGGCGATGTATCAAAGTCTTTCAATGTGCATTTTAAATCTTACTTTACACCCAGAAAGTTATCAAAACCTCAAATGCCATGAGCTTTCAAAGCATTTATTTGTGATGACGACTCAGTGTACAGTGTGTCAAATCGTTTCATGAGCAATGAATGTCCCAGTTGAATGGCACACTGGACACCTGCCCACCTCACAATAGAGCGCTATTTTTCCCTCTCTGATTCAAGTCATGGAGTTAAACTGAGCTAAAACTAAAACTGATGAGTTTTAGTTTGATGACAAACGAGTTGTATTCAAAGATTCCAGTTTCATCCCACACTGTTACACAAGAAAAGAAAGATGAAGGTGTAAGAACATATAAATTCATATTCAATATAATCACTACAATTTATGATAGAGTAAAACATTAAGTGAAGAATACCATTCAATCATTTAATATGAAAAATAGTTGCCTGGGGAAATAAAAAATGAGTAAATAAAATTCATCGAAGGTGTGTGTAGAAATAAACACAGGAATAAAGGTTGTCAGACAGAAGACAAAAACAAACTAACCGGAGAAACAGACCAGTGTTTTCCAGCATGATTTCTCTCATTGTCTTTCTATTGGGTAAATGTAAAATCATGTAGGCAGGAATTAGCAAATGACCATCACTTTGAAAACATAGCTTCACACAAGCACAACTCTGTTTAACGCATTTCCTTCTGTACCGTAATGTGTTGAAACAAAGGTTTTTCATTGTGATACACATACAACTCAGCGTTATCTTAAAGGGGTGATCATGTTTGCTGTGGTTTGTATTAGTTTTGGGTAATTTTGGAGCTGTAATTAAGAAGATTTTCTGTGCCACTTTGGTGACATTGTTTTTTTTTTTTTTTGTTCAGAATCTTATTATCCGGATTGTTTGTTTTTTCTTCTCTTTATTACTTGCTCTAAAGATAGTGAAATTATTTGCACTTTCAGACTGACATCAATGCTGCTAACTCAGAACCATGTGATTCTCAGACCCAGGCTAAAGCTGAAAAAAGGTGAAAATATTGCACTTTAATCCAGTGAGCTTTACAGTCACACTGGCATTTTTAATGTAGGACCAAAAAATTGATTTCTGTGACATAACTTTGAAAAAAATGTTCTGTGCTTGGCTAACTGGATTATTGCGGGGGTATTTTTACCAGCTGAGCGCTCGACACCACTTTGAAATATACGATAAAAGAATCCAAACAGCAGCAGGAACTTGGACATTTATGATCTGCTGCCTGCATACAGCTCGTCTGGAGTCCGTCACAACTTGTGTTCGATCTATTTACACCTCTTTGGTCGATTTTTTGTACACACGTCAATCGACCTTCAGTTGAACTGCACCAGAGTTTGTTTGAAAACTAACCAGGACCCTGTTTTAAGGGGCTTGTTGAATCTGCAGCAGGGTTTGACTGGCAGCTGTCACACATCCGTAAGCGGACTACAGTGATTTAGCAATTGTAACAGGGTCACTCTGACTTGGATTCTTCATTGTGAGAATATAAGAATTCCTTTTAAAACAACAGAAGATAATATTGCTTCAGATTTATTTTGTGAGCAGCTTAGTGCACGCAGCATAACTTTAAAGTTGCATGCAAATTACCTTCAGTTGTATGAAACGGAAAGTGCATATGTTAATGCTTATGAAAAGGTCAGCTATGACAGGGCATGAGTTATAGTGTGAAAGTGATGAAAGGGTACAAAGTGACAGAGTGGCTAAAGGACTGCATCTGAAGCACTTCCTGCTGCTGTTAGTCAGCCCTGGCTGCTCTGCTCCTCATTAGTCTCACTGTGTAAGTTACACGATATCGTCTGCAGCTTGCCTCCAGTTAGCGGCACTGGTGTTGCTGCTGGCATCGACATACGCAAAGTCTTCGTATCTCTCTGCCCCAGATTCACCCGCCATCCTCTTTGGAGGAGGAGGAAGAGGAGGAGGAGGTTTTGTGCTCTACTTTGCTGTCCCGTAATGCTGTGTAGTTTTTATTTCATGTCAATGGACAACTTAGTATAATGCTGAGTGTCAATTTGGAGTATAAAACCTAAGAGCCACTTGTGGGAGTCAGAGAACCCTGAGCAGACAAAAAAAGAGTTGGATCTGCAATATCTTACAGGTTTCTGTTGGTTAAAATACAGCTTTAAGGGAAAATTAAGAATCATGCTAATATTAAGGCTGATGAAATGAAAACAGAGGCTCACAAACTGATGTGTGGGACTGCACCGGTACTGTCTTGCCTTGAAAATTTTGAGTTATATGTGATTTATATAAATTTTATTATGAAGTTCTGTTATCTGAATATTTGTTGCGGTACTTCCTGATGTCTGCAAACTGCATGGACACATTTGTGTGGTAAACTCACTGGCTCGCTTACTTGTGTTATCAGCCAACAGTTCCCCAGCTGAACTTGCCATGAACAGCTGGGACACCTCGCATCTTTCCAAGAACAATGTAGAGAATGTTAATGATCTGATACACAAAAAGGTGATGTGGAATGAAAAAAAAAAAAAAATCTGAAAAGAAAATAAGCCGCAAGCATTGCAGCAACCATGTTGCTTTAAAGGAAACTAGGTGACTAAAAAAGCAGCAGTCGAATGCCTTGGGATTATTTAGCTAAACATGAAATAGGCCTTTTATTTTCAATTTGCAAAATATGTACTCTGGTAGGAAACAGCCAGCAAAGGAATCATTTTCTGTGAAATAGATGGCAGTTTCGCTGAATCTACAAGTTTCTTCACAACTCTATAATTTCACTGCTGGGAGTCAGAATGTCTAGCTGTCATCTCAGCAGATGTTTAAAAACAGAAGAAAGATTACTGATGGCTGGCGGAGCGAGATGCTTGTATGTCAGTGTTTCTCAAATCATAGATGCCACCATTGTAAAAGAGAAGAAAGAGAAAAACTTACACATCTGTATTTGTTGGGACTCGTCTGAGAAAGATTAAACTACAATCATGAGACAAAGCAATGTCTAATGTCAATAAGACGCTTCAAAAATAGAAGTGTGTGTGTGTGCACGCGAGTGTGTGTGTTTTGATGGCAGATGAGAGAAGATCTTTCAGCTGTCTGCAACTTCACAGCACAAGAAGATCAGACTGTAATGTTGTATTCTGACGCCATTCAGGGACATTGTATGACCTCCCCTTCCCCTAAAACAAATGAGTAGCCTTCTATATGGGCACTTCAGTTTTTATTTACACACGAGCACAAATGCAAGCCCGCACACCTGTAAACAGGAACACAAGAAAAAAAACCACGCAGACACACGAACACACACGCACTGGCAAAGAGTAACAAAGCCTCCTGTGGAGCACAAGAGATGAGAGGTACAAAAAAGATGCAAGAAGTGCAGGGAGTGACAGTAGAAAGGTAGAGGGAGAGAGAGAAGAGGATAAAAGAGATGGCAACATGAAACAGAGGTGTCGGAAGCAGTGGAATAGCAAAGCAACAAATCCGCACTCTCAGCTACACACATTATGTCGTCTTTCTCCCTCGAAGGACAGAGGGGAAAGAATCGCAGAGTGAACAGCGGATGAAAAGAAGACTGCAGGAAAGGAGCTGATGAGAGCTAATGCTTTTCCCGTCACTTTTCACTTCTGTCAGGCTGAGGAAGATTTGGTTTCTGCCCCCTCTGATTAGGCTGCAAGCCCAAAAAATAAAAAATAAAACCCAGCAGGACCGACTTGACAATCGCTTTCAGTGGGGAAACAAGAGTGAAATAACTGTCTTTGGTGCCTTTGTCACTCTGATCACAACGGCATATTCTTCTCAACAACTGAACGCTGCATGAGGATTAATTGTTATACAATCAGATAACAAATGCTGACAATTCTTTATCAGAAAATCTCCAGACTCCTCAGCTCCACAGAGAGAATAGAAAAAAAAAAGAGGAAAAAACCCCCAGAGATGTGAACTGTAAATAAATTTGTTAGTAGCAAACCATTTTCTTTCACTCGCGGTACATTCAGTGGCGGACTTCGGCCCTGTCAACTCACTATTATTGACTCTCTGATGGGATCGCCATGGTAACAGGCCGGAGGGAGCCTGCAGTGAACCGGATCTACCCTGTGAGCTCGCAACTCATAGACCTGAACTCACACACCCACAAACACACAAACTCAACACACAGCACACACGAAAAAGGAGAAAAACTGAATCCTTGCAGTGAGACAAAGACCAATTGGATGACATTTAAATGGATGGAAGCCTCGGTGGAACAAATGAGTTCATTTCTGCCGCTCCTGTCGCAGATCAGACCTCCCTCAAGATATCAAACTGAGATCACGCTGAAATGGCAGAGCGACGCCTGTTGCGAATTGTACTTTTCACAGCCGATTCCTACGTTGCTGCCAGCGCGGAGCGGCGAAAGATAAAAGCGAAAGGAAAACACAGACTTTCGATTTACACAATCGGCCCTGCTGCTCCCAATCAGCCTTGAAGGCGGTGGCGCAGCGGGAGAGAAAATGTACATACGGCAGCAGCGCATGTCAAATGTGAGTCTCGCTCAGGTGATATGTGTGTGTTTGTGTTGGGTAAAAAAGGGAAATGGAGAGAGGAAAAAAACTACAACTTCATACTTTCTTTATACTGCAAACATATAACTGAATACTGAAGACTAGTTTAGCCTTGATTTATGACCCTGAAAGCTGTGGAAAGTGTTTCTACGCCTTATTTTTAAATAACTAGCCCCGATTTAAAAAAGCTGTGTATTTTTATGATAGCTTTAAACTGTAGCTCACATATGTTGAGCTCTTCTTTTTTTTTGTTTGTATATTCATGATCTGCACCACAGGAGGGTCATAAATATTAAAGCAATAATCATGACCACAGGGAAACGGCAAACGGCAGTTACCAAAGTAACATTTGCTCTGGTGGAAGATAAAACGGGGTAGCTAAGAGGTAATGAGAATCTGGAGGACAGTATGATTAAAGGGGTACTCGAGCAATTTAGTACTGAACCTCAATGGAGTCGCTGGACTTTTAACCATTCAGACACACTTAGAGGAGGGCCGTCGAAACTGAGCCAGCAAAGGCCAACCTGACCCAGTTCTTAGACCTAATATGGGTCAAGCTGGAAGATCACTTAATCTTACATAATAATGCAATTCATCACAGTGGCCTCGTTCAAACTCCACTAAAAGTATTTGTGAAAATGTGATTTTTCCTCTTAGAAAACCGTTATATATCACCAAAAACAACCGACTATTCATAAGAGCTAAGAGGTGTTAACAGAGAACATAACAATGACTCAACAGAGTCAATTAATCAAACTATAAATACGGCAGTATTTGATTCTGAGTAACGGGAGTAATCTTAAAGCTCGTGCCTGCTGTCATCCAGTGAACTACCTCACGTGGGGAGTAGAGCTGATTAGAATTTTTTTTTAATTCCTGCTAACATGATACTTTTTTTTCCTTTCCCTGTCAAAAGTCCCACAATAGTTTCTACAGCATTTAATATTTCCTGCTCAGTATGTCATGCACCTCAGTCTCTCCGCTTTGTATTGATTGCTCTGCCCTCAGAGTCGCAGATTGGACCAGACCGAGCAGAAAAAAAACAGGGGGAGACACTGGCAGCAGGATCCATTTATTAAAAAAATGAAGAAAAAAATAAAAGACAGACATTTAAAGCCATAGCGCTCAAGAGCAAAGGGGTCAGAGGTCAAGTTGGACCAGTAAAACTTGGCTGTGTTATATTTAATTTACCGCCAGTCCAGATTTCTAACCCTCTTCCACCTCAGAAACTTGTACTACCCTCTAATATCGCTGCAGTCTTGAAATATTAATTGTGCTTTTTGTGTGCCCTCGTCTTTCAGACGGTGTGCAGCAGTTTGCATTATTCAATCAATGTCAGAAATTAAATTCACCATCTTATTTACATCCTACTATATACACCGTCCTCTTTATTAGACTTTTTTTCTGAGACTGTGGACTTCAAACAAGGCTAAGACTTACACATCAGCACATTATCAATGCATCATATTTTTTATTTCTTTGCCAGTTTCTTTGCTAAATTCCATTTTGCATTTGCATTTTGTTTTCAACTTACTTAGTTCTAAACTTTATCCGGTTTTAATTTTGCCTTGGTGTTTTTTTTTGGTGCTGTGCTATTATTCTCTTCAACTTCATCCTGCATTTGTCAAAATTGTTATGTTTATTGATATAAATGGCTTTGAATTACTTTGTTGTATGAAAAAAATATGCAATACGCGAAATAGTTGCCCTGCCTTGTCAGTATTCAGGGTTGGGCAGTAACGGATTACATGTAAGGGCGTTACGTAATTCGGATATAAAAACCTTTAACTGTAATCTGTTTCAGTACATAAAAAAACCATGCAATTTTTTTAGAGGTATATCTGATAAAAACACGGATTACTGAGCAGAATTACTTTTGAACATCGGAATATACCAGGATTACAACTGTATACAGACATTCTGACACTTTAAGGCACTTTATGGCACAAACTGCGACACAAACTTTGGAGCAGCCTCCCGTTCTACTGTTATATGTTTAAGGCTCGTGTCCGGAGTTTTGAAAGAATGAGAGTTTTTTTTAATCCAACGTCTCAAGGTTCCGCCCTCCCTCTGCTTTCGTGAGCGGCCAAGCCATGCCCTTTCAATTGTGCACACGCATTTCCCTTGGGGTGAAAATGAGAGCCTCCGAGTCCTACAGCATCCTCCATGTTTAGCTGTTTACGGGGGATGTTCAGCAGACCATGGATATACCCGAGGTAAGTGGGGCGGCTGCTGCGTAGCTAACTCTCCTCTGCCTGGGCGAGCGGCCGTGCTCTCTGGCTGCATGCACACGATGATTGACAGCATGACAAGGTGGAAGCTCAAAATCTATTGGCTGAAGCTGACTGGCGCTTTTTCGGATAACATGGGGATCTATGAGACGAAGGTGGGGCTCATAAATAAATGTTTATATTGCTTTATGTTAATATTATATTATAGTATCGAACCAAACTAACACATTTAAGCTCTGTTAAAAAATGATACATACATTGGAAACGAATGGAAACTCCGGACATGAGCTTTAACCGTGAATCAAACAACCCACGATGCCATAAATTTTACCACCTGCTGCTGGAGTCATGCTGCTTTCAAGGAGAGAAACTCTTTGGCTGGAAACGTAGACATTTTGTATTTAAGTCAGATGAGGCCCAGAACTTCTCTGTATAATGTAAATTCTGCCTCCCAGCTGTGAAAATGCTCTCAACATCCAGGGACTCATCAAGCCTCAAGACACATCTACAGGTATGAAACACACCTGAAGCTAATGTTTTATTAGCCTGCTAACCTGTCGGTGACCTGCTGCTGAGAACCACAGCCTCACCAGGCTGAACTCAGAAGAATCTGATGGAGGCAATAATATCTTCAGCCTGTATGGAGGATTTATTGGAGACTACATGTTTCCTTCTGTCACTGAGGAATGAATCAACTCTGAACTCTTGAAAAAATATTTAGCATGGCATACCTGATCACAAATTACTACTGTACAGCTACACAGCAGATTGAGTATATGATATCAATGTGTGTAAACACTGTCAGTGCGGCTCCTGGTGCTGCTGCTGTTCTGTAGAACTACTAGTGGACCAGTTCAAACTGATGATTCTGATCCTGCGTCACAAAGAAAGTCAGATTTTAAGTAGGTTTAGAGGTTAAAGGTCATGTTGTTGGTATTAATTGGGCCTGAACACACAGAGTTCAGCAGAGTTCATAACACTAAGTCCACTGTGTGTTTGCTGTGTAGAGTTTTCAATACGCCGTGAGGATGACACATGTATTCGTCTATGTCTTTATTTTTATGTTTGCTGGTGAAATAATCTAAAAGTAAATACAAGTAATCTGGCATGTTACTTTTTATTTGAAGTAATTAGAGAAAGTTACATTCACATTTTTTGACAAGTAACTTGTAATTGTACCAGATTACAATTTTAAAGTAACCCTCCCAACCCTGTCAGTATCGCATTGATATGGGATGTTTTTTCCTCAGATGTCACTGCCACTAGCAAGGACTATTTGAAATATTCAAAGACAGTTAATTTGGGCTCTCATTTTATAATGTCCTTTGAATCATTTTTGGGTTTTTTAAAGAAAGAATGTAGGTCATTATAGGAACCTTACGCAAAATTACTGTCTCTTTGTGCGTATTTTTACCATTCAATGTAACAGGAAGATCACATTGGAAGGTTTAGACCATTCTTTGTGAATTTTTTTGATTGTTCAAATGCACTAATGACAGTCACACTAATGTTTTCATAAATATGCAATAACCTGAAGCAAAAAAAAAAATCCCTCTGATTCCATACCTGTCAATGACAGTGCACATAGATGTCTGGCCAGAGGATGGCAGAGATAATTATTTAATTGCATGCAATCTGCAACTGCACCACCAGACATGATTAAAACCACTTTGGTAAAATAAACTTTGAGAATTCATTTGTCTTTTATAGCTTTAGTTACTTTAGGTAATTAATTATTATTAAATCAGTTCGATTTAATGAGAAAGATTTCACAAAACCTTATGAACTTGAACATCAGTGCCTGAAAATTGGGTTGTTTTTAACCCAACATTTTTAAGTGTGTAGCAGTTTTATCCTGCAGGCCAACAGTTAACCGTGTAGTTTTGCCCCAAAGCATGATTTATTTGACTGAATCTACCGAGCTCTGTTTTGGATGTGAAAGCGTCATCTACATGTACATCTAGCAGATGCTTTTAACCAAAACAACGCAGATCTGAGAGCGGCACAAACACAAGCACGTCACCAGCTGGGAGACGACGGCAAACTTAAATGCCCTGAGGTAATCTCTGCTCCAGCATCATGTAGTTGATGTGAGATTAAACAAAACAAGCTTCAGTCAAATGAATCTTTTTTTGAATGAATTTGCGACATTCATCCCCTCATTACAACAAATCATAGAACACACTTGAAAGATGCCCTTCACCACCTTTACACTGGTGAACGTCAACCATCAATAGAAATAATCTCTTAATGACGTGAACAGGGATATGAAGGATCAGTGTTATATATGAAGCCAATCGTCTCCACTCTGAATGTCACGCATTATCCTCCTTTGTTTTATTCTGTATCTTCAATTATTTCATGCAGATTCTTAAAGAAAATCTTTTCAAGAAATTCCCTCTGCTCTGGGATTAATAAAAGTATTTCTGTTCTATTGTATTCTATTCTGTAATCAAATCTTTGTGGCTGTGGATATGAAAGTAGTAGTAGAAATGCATCCAGACTGTACCAGCAGCTGTGAGCCTGCCTCAGTGCCGTTTTGCTGTGACACATTCACCATGTTTCCATGTAACATGCACAGTTTGTGAACGCCCTCCTTCACAGCCCCCTTCTCACGTGGGAATTCCCATAATGAGAGACAAAACCAGCTGGACGCAGGTGTTGTGTCTAAACCCGATACATTATTCCAGAGGGCTTCCCTCTCTCCCCTCCTCCTCCTCCTCCTTTTCCAGCTCTTTGTCTACCTTCACATCCTCACATCCTCACCCCCTGTGCCCCGCTGCCTCCATCTACACGTCCTCATTAACTCCATCATTCGAAATGTGGATGTTTTTATCCACCACTCTCCACATCCTGTTCTTCGGGCACACACCTCTTCTCCGGTGCCCCATCCTCACACTCGTCCCCCACATCTTCCATGCTCTTTCTGTTCTAACCACTACTGTCCTGCCGCGTTGCTTCTTCACCTTCTTCTTCTCGTCCTTTTGTTTCTAGCCTCAGTTATTTTCTCCCATTCTGTCTGCCTCTCCTTAACCCCCTCTTTCACCTCCATTCTCTGGAAGCACCCAACATAAACCCCCTTTTACTGAAATGAATCAAAATCAGAACATCCTTCCACATCGGTACCTTTTTCGCAAGTGGCTCCACCGTAGCTGGGCAGACAAAGGCACACAAAGGAATTGATCTCATCAATGCAGGTTCCTCCATTCTGGCATGGATTAGACTGGCAGTCGTCAATGTCTGGTGAGAGAGAAGAGACAGAGGGGATGAGTCTGGTTTGGTTAGATAGAAACACACACACACACACACACACACACACACACACACACACACACACACATACACACACACACACACACACACACACACACACACACACTCTCTCTCGCCTACTGGCACACACAGACACCACTTTCTGAACGGCTACTTCTTAAACTACCTGCCACGGCTTGTTACGGAAAAAGCCCCAGAGAGATCAAACTCGTGAAGAGATTAGAGGTGTTTCTGAGAAAGTTATAATTAAGGAGAATTGATTGAACTTCATCAGTGAGTGGTTTGGGATGCACTGAAGCGCATGATGCTAATTGCAATGTGTTTGCTGGACGTGCTGCAGTTCTGCTGTCAAACTTTACCCGCAAAAATTGTGCGGTGTGAGAAAGGAAGAGAAAAGAGAAAGACAGACATGAGGATTAAAGACAACAAATATTCACTTTAAAGATGAGCTCCCATCTTCAACAACACGTGCTCCCACACAAAATGCACCAGTTGTCTTGCTAGCAGCAACAAAAACATACACACAGATCCAATTCTCTGGGATAATATCAAAAGCAATATTAAATGGTTGTGAACAAATGCAAATCCACATACATATTTTGCAGAGGCGTTTGAGGGGCGAGAGTTCTCATTCTGCTGATAAAATGGTAACTATTTTTCTGGATGATCAGGGCCAGGGGAAAAAATCATTAAAACTGCAGCTGGTATTCCACAATCCTCTGCCATCACAACAATGCGAGAGTCCCTGGGGCCCTGACAAGAGGTCATGGGAGGTGAAGGGAAAGTGAAGGGAGAAGACGGAGGAGGGGGTAAGTTGTCAAAGAAGATGCAAGGATGAAAATCTGTTAAAAAAAAAAAAAAAAGAAAGAACAGAGAGGGAAGTGTTCCAAACAGAAGGTGTTGAAAACAAGAGTGGGTGGAGAAATACAGATGAGAAATGATACAAGTCTGGAAGTTGGCAACTTTTAGTATTGGATTATGGCGGCTTTGCAGGCAGGCAGCGTTCGTGGCGGAAGAGTCTGTTTGGATAAACAGCATGACAGCTTCATTGCTGGTGCCCCGCTTCGTGCTGGCTGATATCAAAAGCTGAATTTGATGCAGGAGGTAGAGACCCTGACGGAGGAGTGAGAATGAGATGCTTGGTTTAGTGTATCTCTCGATATCCCTGTAAAACTGTCTTTGTGTGTTTGACTCATCGGGAGGAAAAATAAAATACAATAAGAGAATAAAACTGCAAAGCAGCGATAGCCAGGGAGCACAAACTTCCCACGCCACGAGCTGTAAGTTTGGGTCAGACATCAGACAACGAGTGGGTGCAAATTCTGAAGTGAAGAAAAAAGTTAATCTCTAATAACTTTTATTTTTTTCCCTAAAAGATAAGGTATGTATGAACAAAATAAGGCCAAATGTGGCACCGCCTCATGTAATGATGGTGCATTTTGTAATAATCTGACACATACTGAAAAATTCTTCAATATATTTTTAACAAACTTGACCAAAAATTTGTAATAACTTCTTATATATATATCGCAACAATTATTACAAAATGTGGACGTTCCACTTTTTTGAAAGTAATGTAATAAGCTGGTACAATAAGCATGAACTTTGCCTCTTATTTATATACATGATGATTTGTTGAATAAATGGCAAAAATTTAAATTCCCTCGTTGGACTAGCATCATATGTCACTCTTTGCTTTTGCTCATATGCTGCCAAACATATGCACCAATGGGAGAACGCACCGCTCTAAATCAGGCTTAACGCTTGAGATCACCTGCCATTGTAGCAGGTAGATTTTCAAAGTTACAAGACAATTCGTATCTGTAGTAGATATTTATTTTTTCTTGAGAAATGAAACCACATTAAGTTCCACTGAGTGCATGTAATCCAACATGTTTCTTCGTGATTTAGCATGAAAAAGCAAACAGAATGAATGTAAAGCAAGTCTTGTGGGAGAATGTCTTATATTGGGGCCCTGAGTGAGAAAAACGTGTAAATATAACTAATCTTATATAATAAAAGCTTTGCTTATTAGGTACTTTTGGGAACAGAATTGCAAAACACCCACAGAATAATCACAGGATCGCTGTATCCTATCGGAGTTTTAACAGCCTACTGAAACAGACCATTTTCTTGACCCTTTTAACCAACATAACTGATTTGTAGTTGATATTTGACAACAGCATATTCATAAAAAGTTGCAACAATCTTCTGTTTGGTCTTTGGTTGCAGCTGCTCAGTAGTTTCCAAAAGCTAAGGCTACAGTCATGTTTCTTGTTTGAGCAGTCAGTGTTGGCACCAGATGCTGATCAAGACACTCTTGAGAAAAGAGGTTGTTATCTAAATTATTATTATTTTTAAACCTGGTTAACAAAAAAGATAAACACAATATTTGCAGACCATACTGAAGCTGTTCAAGCTGACTTCATGTCAGTTTGAATTAGGAGTGTTTTTAAGCAGCTTTATTTTGACAGTAAAAAAAAGGCATAAGTAGGCGTCAAAGAGACATGACTTGTTACATAATACATGTTAGTGAAGGCCAGCATTAAACCTTCTGCAATAAGTCATGAATGATTGCAATAAAAAACACCTGGATTTTATATTGGAAAACTACCTGAGTAAAATACTGGTAAAATGTATAATATATCAAGTAAAATGCAATATATCGCTATAAGGAGAAAGAAAATGTACTTTATCGGTCCTTCCTGAGAAAATTATGGTAGTAACCTGTTGGCAGAGGGATTCAAACCTGCAAACTTCAAAACCCAAGCACAACTTCTCTAAACATCAAAGCCATCACTGCCACAATAAAGGCCAGAGATAATAAGAGTGAAGACATGGAGTGCACGTAAACACTATGCAGCCCCTGAACACAATTCGAGGTCAGTAAACTTTCAGGTCACAAGCAGGATTTGGCAGGTTCCCATCACCTCTGAGAGAAAACATCGCTGTACAGGGTTGTTGGCCAGTTCGGACAGTTTACAGGATGATTGTGCTGCAGCATCTGACTGCAAAATACTTTGCTGTGGAGGGAGATCACACTAACTAAACAGTGTTGAAATTATGTTGTGTGTAAAATGATAAAAACTACAGCACACAAACATGTTTTTGTTCACCCAAACATCAAGTCAGAGGAAGGTGTGCAAAGCCGAATAAAGCTGACAGATGATTGAAAATGTTAATTTCAAGATTTAGCAAAATAAAACAGAGTAATACAATTGAAAGTCTTCATATTAATCAGGATGGCATGATCAGAAATTCCTAAATTAATCACTTCAGTCAACTTCAGTCAAGTGAAGTGTTGAATGATGGTTGTGATAAATAAACATTAGACATATGACTCCCCTTCCACACTCACTGAGAGTCAATAGATGAGCAGGCTGTGAATACAGCTGAGAGAAAAACAAACAAATGCTTCGCCATCAAACATCAATGAGTGTTTCAAAGGGAGTAAGACAACGTGCACCTCTTGGACTTCAGGAGCACTGAAGTCAATAAAGTACAACTTTAAACTCCAGCAATTACTGTGGTGAACAGCAGACCAGCAGATTTTATCAGGAGGAAACATCATCCTTCAGTCAAATTTACAGAAATTTGTAAAAACTCATTGGCGAAAACGTCCAATAAACACAGATCTGATCATTCACGACCAGAAGTATGTTGGAAGATGCTAACCTCAAGCAATGAGATGGACATATTCCATTTTTCCCATGAAGCAAATGTGACCTTGGCAAATAGCACCTCAGCACTGAACACAGTGATTTCAGACCTTCATCCATGTACTCAGACACTCCAGCACTTCATTGCCACTCACTCACTCACACACACTCACTCACTCACTCACTCACTCACTCACTCACTCACTCACTCACCTATTGTTTACCAGACTGTCTTTAAATTTGTTTGAAGTAATTTCAACATTTTCTCCTGAAGATTATTGGGTTTGTCGTTTTAATTTCCTCTTTAAATTTTTGACTTTGTCTTGTGGATTTTGTACCTCTTCCTCGGTATAATCATTGAATTAAATAAATAAGTTTGACCGCTTTGGATTCTGAATTGTCTCTGCAATTGATCTCTGCAAGTCGGAGGTTCAACATCAAAACATCAACCTCACGAATTAATATTATGTAATAATGTCAATGTACAATAAATAAGAAACAGAGAGGTATAAAATCATAATCAAGATAAATCTGTTGATTGCAGAGTTTTATGTAAAGACAGATCTGCTATTTCACACTCATTCTAGAAGACAAATAGCAGGAGGGAGGAGTATTAAAATTGTTGCTCATTCATATTAGCCATCACAACACTGCCTCTTAATTTTGCAAAGTGCAGCCTTTGACATAAACACATTGATAACTGTTTCGTTTCTATTTTCGCCAGCAGGAACGGGGGATACAAACCTGTTCAAAGAAGTGAGAAGCAACACAGTTTTTTTTGGGGGAAAAAATAAGTTTAATGCCATATCTAATGTTCTCATAAAACCATGTTATTACTACTCTCCACCATATGGCCATGAAAAAAACATTGCTCTTCTAACACGTCTGCCTCTGTCTCCTCGAACAGTGTGATGAGAACCAGAGTGCAGCAACTCAAAGCCCACTCTGCCCAGCTGATTTAATGAGAGGACCATCCAACTGAAACAGGTGGCAGTGTGCGTGTGCGTGATGGACTGAATCTGAGAATTTGTATGTGTGTCTATCCCTCTCTGGCTCACTCCCCAGTACAACCAAATCAGGCCTGGGCACCGCTACTGTCTCTGGAGAGTTGATGGGAGCGGTGCTCCACTTATCTGCTGGCAGACGAATGGATGGAGGGACAAGCAGGTGCCAGGCGCTGTGGTAATTTCTGGGTGCAGCTAACATGCTCGCAACCCCACTAGCTTTTCTTCAAAACAACATTATTAATTAGGGAGGTAGCAACTCAATGCAAAAAGTGTGTGTGGTGCCGTGGTGGTTGTTATAGAAGGGTTAGTTTAGCACCTGTACCCGAGGAGAGCAGGTGAGCCGGAGGAACAGGGAAATAGATGAAGAGAGAGGAATACGAGGGCGGAGGGTGAGGGAGCAGCCAGACCCACTGGGGGTGGTGTCGATTGACAGAATATCTGGAGGCTCACTGCAGGCATGTGTCAAAACTACAGCATGAATAATTAAAAAGGGACAGGGAAAGAGACACAGAGAAGGCAACAGATAGAGAGTTAACAGAAATCAGGTGGGGGTCGGCTGAGGGGCCGCCTTTCCCATTTCCCTTTTGGGATTATTTGTCAATTCACCA
Source organism: Salarias fasciatus (assembly GCF_902148845.1). NCBI lineage: Eukaryota > Metazoa > Chordata > Actinopteri > Blenniiformes > Blenniidae > Salarias > Salarias fasciatus. The sequence goes on along the minus strand of NC_043766.1, from coordinate 23,220,150 downwards.
GATTAGATTAAATATCTATTACTGGTTTACTTGACCAGAGCTATGTCCAGGTTACCTGTCCATCCTCACTGACACACTCGTCCATCTGCTGTTCAGGTTTTTGTTGTTGTTGTTGTTTTTTCCACCTCTGGAGAGTCTTTTTCTACTTTCCAACAGTGAGATTTATGCTTTCAATTCTTGCCTCGGCTGCTGGGTTTGTGAATGCTGAGGCCAAATAAAAAGTAAATGGCTCTTTCTCCATTGTATAAATGAGACTTCAGCAGCAATCAGCAATTTCATGGCTATGAATCCTTGTGGGTTTAACCAGAAAAAGTCCAGCGGAGAGTGAGTCCACTCCACGGGTAATAAAAGCTTGGAGAGAGAAATCTATATTTCAGCCACGGACTGGCATGCATTAAAACATGGCATATTATTTTTTTTGGTCGAATAACTATACCATAAAACATACACCACTGTTATCGGCTAGAGAGTGTCCCATCCATTGTTTCACAATAAATTTTTTTTTTTGAAATAGGTAAACTCTTAAAACTCTAAGAAAGTACCACCGTCACAACAACACATTATGTCGTCTCTATATACAATTATTCTCCCTCTTAAGTCATAAATCTGGACTTTAATTGATTAAAACGGAGTCCTCAGAGGTCTGTGGATTCATTAAAATCAAATTTGGCACAACCACAACTGACAACATACAAGGCTGCTCCATTAGATTTCATGCTTCTGGCAATTAAATGACAACATGAGATCCTCTATGAAGTCTTACGGGCAAAACTGAGAGGTGTGACACAGAATTTCAGATTGAAAGACATCTAAACTTAAAAAAAAATAATTACAACAAATACAGATGACTACAATTTAACTTTCATATTGACTAACATTACAAATTTGAAAGCAGCAACTTAAACATTTCTTCTGAGTCCTATTTGCTATTTAATTAATTCTGTGTCTGAATAGTCTGACATGGTTAAAGATCTGATAAATTTACAACAAATGACAGGTTTCTAAATTAATTGAATAAGCTGTGAACTTACATTTCAGACTATTTTGTGAACCAATCAGAGTTTAAACTTTAAGATATTTGTTATTCAAATGGCTAAAAAAAGGTTAAAATAGAAAAAGAAGAAGAAATGTCCAGTGAGTGGCAGTTTTTTTGAAATAAGACAATAATTTTAATGCTAAAGGTCAGAGGAAGAAGGCCCAGTTCGTTCACAATGGAAGAGATACACAAGAAGATGCAACAGCAGCTCAAAGAATCAGTTGGAACAGCCAGAGTCGTACAGAAAACCTGGTCTGAACACACAACATGTCATCATCTGAAAAAGATTGACAACAACAAAGGGTTAGGTTGTGATTTGATGGGAGATGGGTCTGTACATCCCTTCTTGTCTGAATATTTTACTCCACAGAAGGGAAACAATTAATCTCCTGTTTATAACAACTAAAGCTACTCTTCCAGCAGGCAAGACAGAAGATTTTGAATAAATGCCTTTTAAAATTTAAATAAAGCAGAGCTACAACTCTGAAGCTTAAACATCAAATGGTACACACTTGGGCTCTATTTCTCTATTTACACAATAAAAAATAGAAATGGCTACTAAAACTACAGATATAAAAAAAGCTTACAGCCTGCTTACAGTGTGATATGTCAGATAGGTCTGATACATTCATTTATTCATCTTCTGTATTGCTATATCCTGTTCAGTCCTGAGGCACTGGAGCCAAGCCAGCTATAAGAGGAAAGCCAGAATCACCAGAACCTCACAGGGCAAACAGAGATATCTTCATTAAAAACAAAAACAACGACAAAAATACACACAGCCTACAGATTTGTTATAAAAAGTTTCTACAATAGCAGATTTATTGAATTCCTGCTTTTCACTTCACTTTTTATTTTATTTTATCTGATATAAGTGAAACACGGTGCTGTGGAGCTCAATGCAGTGACCCTGTTTGCTACACTACAGTGATATAATTGCCTGGTGACAACATGAAAACATGTTCCCTCTGTGCGACTTTGTGGATCTGCTCCAGGCGAGTATGAAACGACAGCCATCTAAAAGCAACTAATTGAATCCTCCATGTAATATCATCATTCTGGATTTTACTAAATGCATTTCTGGGAATGTTGTGCATGCCCCAGTTGACATTATTTTTGTGATTCACCGTGTCTTTCGATTCCTAATCACATCTACTGATCCCAATTTACAGCAGGATAGCATCCCAAAACTCCATCATTCAGTCATCTCAATCTGCTGTTTTGAACGGGACGCCCACTTCGTTGGCCTCAGACGGCCTCCGCTGATGCTGCTTCTTAAACCAGTGAGAGAAGTAGCAGGTTCTCATTCTGGAATCTGTATCTACTGTGAAATTCTTTCATGTCAAAATGCTCAAATGCCTTGAAATGTTTCCAGCATGTTGTTGAATACAGTATATTTGGGTGGGGGGGAGGGGAGAGAGAGATTAAAGGCAAATGATTCCACCTGCTTCAAATAAAGTGAACCTACTGTACGACACAAATAACACTATTTTTTGTGACAGTCAGCAGTTAAATATTTGTTTTCCGTTGAAGAGAATAACAGCAATAGTAAAGAAAAGGGAAATTTCTTCATTTGCTATATGTACACAGTGGCATAAAGAGATTTACCTTCCGCATTTAACCCATTGGTTAAGGGCAGGTGGACAGCGGTCAGGGGTACAGGAAATTGTTTCAGGGCCCATCACACAGCAGAAACAGGGATGGGTGCCACCAAATTTTCCTGCTATGGTCCAGGGAATTGAACCGATGAACTGGACAACATCTTCTTCCTCCTCTGTTGTTCATCATTTTGATTGTCTGACAGTGAGGTGTTCTGCAAATGTCCTGTTCTTCATGCCAAACAATCAAAAACGCTCACCTGATAAATCAACTAGAAACGAATACGAAAAAGAAAAGAATCTGAGGACACTTTCAACTTGATTTTTGTTGGCTTTGACACCCTAGTCGTGGATTCCTCAAAGCTCATCTTAACATTGTCACTGGAAAATGATCACTGCTCCTGTGTTTCACTGTGTAATATGGGAGCCGTGGAGTAAAGGGGCTCTCAATGTCTAAAACTACACCAAGCATCTATTGCGAGGGTCAAGATTGCAGCCATTTCCCCGTCAAAACGATGGCTTTTTGACAGAGTGCTGTAAGATGTGGAATTTATAACTCCAGCTGGTGGATTTTAAAGCTATTTAACATTTGCAATACTGACGGAGTGACAATCGCGTTGCTACAAAGACTCACAGGCATAACTGATCAACCTTGAAAAGGATGTTTCATTGAAATAAGAGAGAGGAATACATTAACGAGGAACGAAAATCAAAGACTGAATGAATCTAGGATAAGAATTAAATACAATATTGTGGGGGCATTTACATTTGCCAGTGTGGTGTGTTAATATATGCATCAAATCTGTGTCTGTTCAATCAGAAAATGTATGTGAGCAGTGATTGAAGGTGAATAAAAGAAGTCTCATTAAATGCTTTATAAATGAATCTACAGCAAACTCCTTGCAGTGGCAGGTATGAACATTTGAAAGTCTGTTTGTCCTGCTGGAGCTAGGGAAGGCTCATTTTTCTGTGCGGAGTAAATGCCAGCTGCACAGATCAAACAGCAGTCTGATCAATTACACAGAAAACCTTTGAACCAGTAAATGCCACCTTAAGACTTCACAGCTGACAGGGATGCGGAGGCCAAGACGGGCTAATATTAATACCACAGAGGAGGAGCCACATCCATACAGCCATGCAACTGCACAATAATACACTCCAAACCCACACACAATGTAAATATATATTGGCTGTCAGTGTGCGTCGTTATCAATCAATAGCAGTGACAGATCTGGTTGCTATATTTACATCCTTCTAATTGCCTCGGAGTAACAGATGACAGTATGCAAAAATAAACTGACCTGACATCTGTGAGCTTTGAAATGGAAATGTTCGCCACACAAAGGTTTTTTAGCTGAAAGGCTCCTTGTGTTTGTCATCTTTCACAGTGAAAGACCCTCGCTGATTGACTTCCTTTAGCTTGCTGAGGGGCATTGACATTTCAATGCCCTTCTACAAAGATGGATACCGTTCTATTGAACTGCTGCTCGTCCAAACAGCATGCCCACTCAATGGACCGTGTTGTGTTGTGTCAATAGCTATAAGGCTGCCGGGCGCGGCGTGAGCACAGCGGCATTACAGCCCATCCGTGCGGCACGAATGACACTTTTGTATGTTTCCCTAAATGTATGCAGGTTCCTTAAGTACGTGTGAGAAATGGGATATTTCGTGGCCGTATGCCTGTGTATGAAGGGAGGAAAATTATGGTATAATAGTGTGCATTTGTGTGTATTTACAAACTGCAAATCCACAGCTGCCTGCATGAAGTTGATGTATGTTTGAGCACCAAACTGCAGCTCTGGAGAGCAAATTGTTCTCTTGGCTCCCACTTCAAACTCTTTCAAGTGAGTCTGCTTTTCTCTTTCTTGTAAGTCACTTTGTCAGAGGGTTGTTGGTTAAGCTGCTTCTGGTTTAACAGAAACACAAGATGAAAACCACTCATCTCCAGAATGTGGTAAAACCACATCATCCCAAACAATCATTCTCAAAATGATGACTTATTAGAGATTACTAAGATGTCACTAGTAGAGTAGCTTCCACAGCTACCAGTCCCCTCCAGCTCCTACTTTCACTTCTGGAGGTGCACATCGTCAAACTGTCCGACTTGATAAGGCTTAATGTTCAGTCTGACTCAGATCATCCTCAACCACTTTCTTAGTTAAGTTGCTATAAATTTAGCCGGGTGGGATAAGCCTCATTAAATGCACCAAGCTTCTCTCCTCCCTTCATTCAGCATGTATTTATAGGCCACCATGTCACTAACTTTGTGTGCCTCTTTTGCCTCACTTTCTCTCTGACTCCCTTCTGTTTTTCCTAGGTATTAGTGATCCCATTAATTTTACTGTTTAAAATCAGTTTTAAAGCTGAAATCTTTATTTCAAGACTTTTATGAGTTTTGTTTGTAGGAAGCTTTAGAGAACTCAAAGTCACAGATTTTTTTTTTTTTTAATCAAAACTGCTTCTACCCAAACTGACTTGTGTCATCGCCTGCAAATATAAAATTCTGAAATGTTTCAGAGTAATCTTTTGTGTTTTTTTTTTCCCCACTGGGAGGAATTCGCCACACATTTACATCAGTTATGATTTAATGACACTGCATATGTATATATGCTTCATTGATGCATCAAAAGCATTTGACCGTGTTAATCACCTGAAGCTCTTTATGAAACTACGTCAGCGAGGAGTCCCGAAGTATATTTTGAGGATCTTAGCCTACTGGTATGTCCACCAGGTGATGCAGGTGAGGTGGGGCACTCGCGTCTCAGCTTCATTTGGTGTAACCAATGGAGTGAGACAGGGAGGAATCCTCTCTCCTGTGCTGTTTAGTTTGTATATGGACGGACTGTCGCAGCAGTTAAATGCATGCAGGACTGGTTGTATGATTGGTTCTACTCTTTTAAATCATTTGATGTATGCCGATGATCTTGTTGTCCTGAGTCCAAGCAGCGCAGGACTCCAGGAACTGCTCATGTGTGCACCAAGTATGGACTCGACTATGACATCAAATACAATGCTGGAAAAACTGTGAAGATGATTTGTAGAACACATGGTGATAAATCCCTGTGTTTTCCACACTTTAGATTATGTGGGAATATTCTTACTGTGGTCAGCGAATACAAATATCTGGGACATTTTATCACTGGTCAACTGACAGACGACGAAGACGTGCAGCGGCAGTGTCGCATGATGTATGCACAGGCTAATGTGCTCGTGCACAAGTTTGGGGCATGTACAAATCAAGTGAAAAAGACACTATTTAAAGCATACTGTACACCGGCATATACAGCCCACCTGTGGTGTAACTATAAACAGTCGAGCATCCGGAAACTCAATGTGGCGTACAATGACTGTTTGAGAGTTCCGTTGAAAAAGCCTCGTTGGGAGAGCGCCAGGCATTTATTTGTTACAGCTGGAATTCAAACATTTCATGCGGTACTGCGTAACCTAATGCACAAATTTATATGTCGGCTGAATGACTGTGAAAATTCTATCATTTTGAGTTTGACCAGTATTGGTATCAGTACCACATGCTATCAGCCTGTGGCGTCACTGGTACAGGTGTCTACTTTAGACCCCTTTTTATGTGTGTGTCAGTTCTTAACCTGGACCTCGTGTCTGTAATAAAGTTTGATGATGATGATGATATATTCACGGATCACAAAACGCAGGTTGTAAATGTGTTTTAAAGTGAAATGAAATAGAAATATACAAAATCAGTGAGAATTATCACAGTATTCAGATCATATTTTGGGTGGAGCGGCTGACAGATTATAGATACCTAATTACTTCTATCACACTCTGATTGGATTGGTGTGTACTCATATATCTCTGTGAATCTGTGAATTGTGCGCTTGCACACATGTGTTTGCTGGACTGGGGGTGCGCTGAATCCTGGGCCTTCAGCTGTGTTTGGATGTAGGTGGATTACAGATTGATCGAGATCAGCAGAGAGAAGAGGAAACAGACAGACTACACAGCAGTTCTGCTACAGCCTAAGGCCCTGCGCTGCACTCCCAAGGGCTCAGAGCAACGCCGATCAACCTATCAGAGGATCCACAGTTAGGAGAACATCACTTTATCCCAGCATATCTGGTAAAAATGGAGAAAATGTTTCATCCCCAAGATGCTAGGCTGAACAGGGTTATGTTACTCAGCACTACCCCAGATGCAATTACCTCTCAGAGTCGCAAAGAGGTACTGGGAGCTGCGCGGAGGAAACAACCCAAATCGTCAGCATTTACATGATCGTCTTGTGCGTCAAGGGGGAGCGAGCAAAGAGAGTTTAAAGCCTACTTTGCAGACATAAAAAAAGTCACACTGCAACATGAAATACAAAAACAGCAAAGGATTCATCCTAATTCTCAGATTCCACTGTAGATGTGGGGTCGTGCATTTGTCAGTGCCGCGCGCGCGTGCGTGTGCGTGTGTGTGTGTGTGGATGCATGTGCCCACAGTGAGCTTCAGACAGGTCTTTGCTTTGGTTGACAGCACCGTTGCAACATCCATAACAGCCTGGGAAAAAGTAATGAGGTAAAGTGTCACAACATCTCACATCGCTCTGCGAGCATTCACTTCTGACAGCCTGACTATGCACGCCGACGCCATTTCTGTGTGTGTGTATGTGTGTGTGTGTGTGTGTGTGTGTGTCCACTGGCTCCCTCTTCGGTTTATATTATGTGAGGAAGACGGGGGTGGGGGTGGGAGGGCAGGAAGAAGAAGCCAGGGACAGGAGAAGCCAAGCAAGCTGCCACAGTACCACCAGTGTCGTACAGCCCCACACACTATTTCTGTCTTCCCACAGAGTGCAAAGGGATGTGCAGGACTTTAAAAAAAGACAGGAAATTCACAACAGACTCACAGGACAGTCGTCTTCTCCTTTCCTTATTATTTTGTTTTCATCATTTCTCTTTCTCAGCACCCGCTTTCCTTTCATCATTGCTATCCAGCGCCACTTTTTCATTAGTCACATCCGAGTCTCTTCACCTTCTATTTTCTCTCGCTCCCTCTGGAGATCTCTAAATGGCAAGTTTATCCTCTTTCACCCCGTGGGTCTTTACCAGGCTAATTTCCTTTGAGCTAGAAGGGTTTACAGGTGTCCCTTTAGGACTCCCGGTGTTAGCGGTGGCAGTGTCCCTCTGGGCCGGGTGGTGTTAAGTCTGTTCTCTGACAGCTTTATCTCTCTGTGACACCCATGGTGTGATCATTAACACACCTCACCTCAGCTTAAAAGGAGCTGCGTGTCTACACCTTAAAATGGACAGCTTATGCGAACCCTTGTTCTCCTTCTCCTCACTTCTTCACAGGTTTTTTTTTCATTCCCTCCATCTGTCTTCCTCCTTTTCTGTGTCTCCCCCCCCCTTTGCTTCTTGGCTGATTGAAAGGAAGGATGCTTGCATGTATCCTGTTTCTTTTTTAAGTCCTCCTGTGCTTCCTTCTGTCTTAGTCCTTCTGCAGGCTTGCACACTTAAAAAATACAATAACTTAAAGTAGAGCAGTTCCCCAGAGGGATGAATGACAGGCTATTCTCTGCCTTCTGTCGTTATTTCTGACATACTTAAAAAGGAAATAGTAGAGTAAAATTATCTATTTTTTCCTTCGTCCTGTCTGAATCAATTAATCACTGACAGTGAAATTATATAAGGATACGTTTCTGAGTGGATAGAGCTCTGATGTTCAGTCCTTAAATCTATTTCTGTAAAGAAATGACTTGTGAATCAAATAAGCGCCCACTGGAAAGCCTTAAGGAAGAATTATTTACTATTTTGCTGCTAGTTCAGATCTGACAGTCAATCAGACAGAGGCCGAGACAAAGATTTTATCCTTTCAATCATCTCTACTCTGTCTTTTTCTCTTTCATGCCTCCCTGGTCCATCTGCCTCCGTCTCATTTTGGTCTTTGGATATTTTCTTCTGCATCTCTGGGCAGCTGCCATGGAGATAAGAATTAAAAAAAAAAGCTTCTTTCCTCTGTGGAGTTAGGTCACCGCAGTGTGTACAGTGCTGGGTTTTTTGTTGTGTATTCTGATGTCAGTGAAGATCTCAGTCCTGACTTCCAAAAGACAAAATGAGGAGTTTACAGCAATGGGAGCGGTTGGTTTTCCAGGTTATAGCTTATTGTCAGTTTATAGTCAGTTTTATTAGTATGATTTTTTTTTGTACCAGTGGGAAGTTTGATTTGAACTTTTCATTTTTTAAAAACTAACTTCTAAGCATCACATCAGCTCCTGGCAAAACTTGAAATTCATAGCACGGTATGAACCAAACACAACACTATCAAATATTTCTTTTAGTGTTACAGTGCCAGTGTGATGAGGTACTGAAGTGTGTTACAGATAATCAGCCAGTGTAGAAACAATGCAGTGAAGCAAGCAAACCGAATGAGCACTGTCTGTGTTCATGCTGGATCTAAACTGAAGGAAATCAGATAAAGGGCCATGAGTTGAGAGCATAAAAAAATTACGATAATTATGATAACAATATTTATAAGCCTCATAACCTTGTGCTGATGTTGAATGGGAACTTTCGATTAACCAATTACAAGAAATTTCATGTTAAAAGATAATTTCTTCCCTACTTTTGCACCCAAAAATGGAAAGTTTCTGAAAACAACTTGAAACATTGATTTCAGTTTTCAGCACAGTGATTAATGAGTCCAATGTTGTGACGTGGATACCCAACAAACCAGCACCATCTTAAGGAAGTACTGAAAAGATGAAAAGTCAGATTGTAAAGTCTGAAAGCATGAAAATATTTTGAATCATACTGGCATTCGTCACACGACACTGCTAACTATACACATTTCCACATCTTTGTAGATTTTTAGTTTGCTACTATATTTTGGTCTTATTTAGTTTAAGTTGTTGAAAATATTGTTTAAACATTCAATATGGGGTGACTTTTTTATTGTCACAAAATTTGAGCCAGGTTGTGACCTGTGTAAAATCCAGCTACTGGTTTTAATGGGAAATCAACACTCAGTATGTGACCAGCTTTCACATGATATTCATTTCCTCTTACAGTTATCACTGAGTGTAAGCCGTCATTTCCCCCATACATCCAGCACAACAGATTTGTATTAACAGAAATATAAGCACTTACACACTGAGTTAATGAACCGCATGCATATTCACTGTGCACAACAGACCAGTTGATTATTCAATTACGAAAAAAAAAAAAAAAGAACAGCAAAGACTAGATAACCCAGTATGCGTTGAAGTTTGTATGAAGATTTAATATAAAGTGAGAGTTGAGTTCTGCCAGTCTGTTTGGAACTTATTAATCTGCAGGTGTGTTTATGCCAATGAGACACATGGGCATGCCACACCATGAGCCCTGAAGCTGTTTTTCATGCAACTCTGCAGCCACAGTGTTCTTTGTTCCTCATTGTCCTGAGGGCATTGGAGAAGACGGCGTGCCCATGCTGATAGAAAAGTGTGAAATTATGCAATCTACTCATCCCTTAGCCTGTGCGGGAAAAAAAAGGTCAATTACACTGGTGCACAACTGCAGGACACGAGCTTGTGATGTGCCAGTGACTTTATATGTCCATGTATCTGATACTATTTTTCCTGTTTGAGAGAGCTGCAGCATCTGCAGCTCCAATCAGTACTCGAGGTCTTTTTTGGCACTCTTGGTGGTGTCAGGGTACAAGTATTCACGTTGGTAGGGGTAGGGGTGCAGCCAATCATAATGCTGATTGAGGAATCCAGTGGTGTGGAGGAATTAATGAGGCATGGGGGTACAGCCGGAGCCAGCCAATCATAACCCTCTAAGAGCTCCTCAGCTGCTGACAAACTGAGACAAAGCACTGGTCATCAATCATACGGTGGACACATGCTCTGCCATTTGCACCCTGGCTGTCACATTCAGCCATGTGCAGTGCTCATCCAAGTCACTGTGCTGAGTCATTTGTTGTAATACCACTGTCACTCTGATAAAGCTGCTCTGAATTAACTTAATTCACCCTATAATTGACATAGCATAATACCACAAAGGTTCTTCACTGATCTGTTGCAGTAATTTGATTTTCTTGGAGTTCAATTTGTATAAAATCACAATGAGATTACTTATTATATGCATTTTGCTTCTCTTCTGGGTTGCTTTCCAAATGTTTATCTTCAAATGCAGCAAAGTTAGATAGGACAAAATGAAAAAAGTTGGACAGCTAAAAGTCAAGAAATAGTGGCAAAAACACATGAGGCTAACCTCTAAAAGTTGGGAGATTTGGAGCCAAACACATAAATCCATTTCATCATTAATGAAGGAATGAATGGGATGTCCTGAGGGGAGCAGCATGGCAGCAGCAGCTCTTTTCCATCTGTCTTACTCGCCATACCCTTGCAACTACTGCAAATCTATCGATCTGCACTTCTCTTTTCCTTTCTTTATTTAACACTCCTCGTACAGTCTTAGTTATCGTTATCATTATTATTGTTATTATTATTGTTCCTCTTTGCTCTAGTGCATATCATATCACTTTCTTTAGGCATGTCTCTTGCAATTTCATCCGCAGTTTACACAATGCCATGAGCACTGTGGGGATCACCTGAGAAATATGTCAATATCCTGCAGCCACAAGCTGGATTACTTCTTCTTCTTATATCTGACCCCATTCCTTAGATCTGTGGGCACTTAGGTGAGGTGTGCATGGACCACTGATGATAATATCCCCAACCTCATGAATCTTTCAGCTTCAATCACATGAGCTGATTTGATGGAGTTGGTCCCAAAGGATAAATTAGTTAGTAGAGACACCCAGCAGGGGAGTTTTTCACGGCCTTTTCAAACATGAGTAATACATCAGCACCTCATATAATCTCAGGAGCATATTGGTTTTATATAAGACAGGTTCCAAACAGGTATTTGCAAGAGGTCAGAGAGAGAGAGAGAGAGAGAGAGAGAGAGAGAGAGAGAGAGAGAGAGAGAGAGAGAGAGAGAGAAAGAGAGAGAGAGAGAGAGAGAGAGAGAGAGAGAGAGAGAGAGAGAGAGAGAGAGAGAGAGAGAGAGAGAGAGAGCAGGAGGGGGGATTGTTAAAAAAAAATATTAAAAAAAATACATATTTCACATATGGCCTTGTGAGCATATTTGGCAATTCAAGTATGCAGGTGAGTGAGCATGTGAGCTTGAATAAGTTTCATTTTATGCATGAGTACAGAGACATTTCTGTATGAATAATTGTATTGGCCTTTGACAGAAAAATACTGAGCAGGTAGAGAGAGAGAGAGAGAGAGAGAGAGAGAGAGAGAGAGAGAGAGAGAGAGAGAGAGAGAGAGAGAGAGAGAGAGAGAGAGAGACAGAAAGACAGGAGGTTAGGGGTTGTGGGGAAGTGAGAAAGTGCAACAGGAAATGAAATGTGTTATTTGGGAGAACTGCTGGGGGGTCCTCAGGCCTGTTCCCGCCACAATCCCTGCACTGCGGAGCTATTTCAATACTAGCCGGTACTGCAGGTCTTGCCAATGAGCAATGTGCTCAGGGGGGTGACGGGAGGGAGGTCGAGAAACAATGGACTGAAAAGAAAGAGGTTCTGAGAAATGAGAAATAGAGGAGAATGAAGAAAGTAAATTATGGAGAAAGGAGAAGGAGAGGAGGAACTCAGGAAAGAAAATGAGAGGATGAATGATGAAAGAGGGCAATGGGGGTCTTCGATATGACGATATGGTCAGAGAACTAAATGTAGGAAAAGAAAAAAAAAGTACATTTTAGAGGAAGGGGCAGAGTGATACAAAGTGTGTGTGTGTGTGTGAGTGAGAGAGAGAGAGAGAGAGAGAGAGAGAGAGAGAGAGAGAGAGAGAGTGAGAGAGAGAAAAAGTGAAGGGAAGTAGAAAAGATAACACTGATCTAATCACCATGATTGGAAGCCAGAACATGAGATGGGCAAATTTTAAAAAAGCATGCTGACAGTACAAAAATAGGAGACCATGATGTTTTTTCTCAGATACAATACAACATGCTACTGCTTTACTTTATTTTTTACCGAATTAACCAATGACCTGTGAATCTGTCTGCACTTTATCAGGTATTGTAGGTGCGTATGCATTCTTCACAAGGTGCTCAGTGTGCTTCTGACTTTCTTGAGATGTTACTGGAGATGGAAATAAGAAGTGAAAAAGGCTGGTTAAATATGCAGAGAATGAGGGGTAAAAACGTCAAATGAGACTGTGTCACTTTGACCAGATTGTTGAACTCTCTGAAGCAGCACAGGTGCTTTTATCTCCTCTGATTCATCATGCAAATGACAGAGGAAATGGAGGGGCGAGATCTGCATAGGACAATGAGAAAGATGGATGAAGGGGAGGATGAACAGGGGTCAAAAGACAGGAAGAGAGAATCGTGTGACCACAGTAATTTCCCCCTTTCAACAGGATCATTTAAAGTCTTGACCCCCCCACCCCCCCCCACAGCATGTTTTGAATTTAAAATCAAAAATAGCATATTTCATACACCAGCAATTTATTTTGTATTCTGGTGAAAAAATGCTTCGCAAAAATATTTGCATTTGAATGAATTTAACAGTGTTGTTGTTGCTAATCTCTGTGAATATAAATGAATCTCCGCCTGAAATTATTTACCTGCCCACTCTCCATCTTTCTCCTGACAGAGTGCCTGATTGTCTGATTGAGGTCTCTCTAAAGAGCAAACAGCAGTCAACCAGAAATAATTTTGCTAACTCCTGCTCCATTTAGACATGCTGTGATTTGTTGACCTCTGTTCTCAGATAGACAGAGATAGGTTAATGTGTTTCCCCCACAACAAACCACATTTGAACTGAACAGAAATAGCTGCTGTAGTCAAAAATGATTAAATTTCTTTCCTAGAATACACAAAGGCAAGTACTCAATTTAAATGGAAAAAACAGAGACACTACTCTAATTGAACCCATCAGACCTCATCAATCTGCTTATGTCTTCAGTCCAAATAACTAAAAATGTTGTACTCTATCTTCAAAACTCTGCCAGCCTATCCTAGAGCTGTCTGAACTCGGTTGTATCTTCATCAGAAGATTAGGTCCGTTCAAGTGCCACCAAAATAAAGAAGGTTCAAACTTTGCGAGAGTTCCTCTGATGTCTCATCAGTGCTGACTCAATGTCTAAATTGAACAAACTTGATCTGCTGATGACGTGTGATACAACCTGAATGCTCCAAACGAATGATGCTGATTTGACTTTTTTTTTTTGTCAACCAGGATTTCAGGGTCATAACTAAACTGTCAATCTTCAAAGATAAAATGTTGAAAAATGGAAGCTGGCACTGTTCTTCTTTTCTGTGATGAATGTCGGCACAGTGTTTTTTCATTGTGGATATTTTGATTTGGCATATCACATACAAGAGTGAATTCAAGATTAATTGCACAAAACTACACAAATGTCGGTGTTCAGGAGGACACAAACCAAGATCCAGGACATAAATATGCATGTGTAAGGTGAATCTGCATTAGTACTTTATTCTATTTTATAAATATGGTGCATGTGTACAGGCTTTATTTTCGCACCTCTCGTTAGTCATTGACGAATATAAAGAGATTTATTTTTAACCTGATGATATGCTTATCACACCTTTCAATGAAATGGGAAGAGCAGTATCGTATCACATTAGGGGAAAAAAAAGCCCCTACAGCTCCACAGCAGCTGTCACAGCCACTACATATGGCTGTGGCTTATTATGGGAACTGTGCTGTTAATTGAAAACATTTATAGCACTCACATCGGCTTCATGGACTTCATTCCTTACAGTTAATGAAAAAGTGAAAAAAAAAAAGAAATCATTAGCACACCAAAACAATGTTATAACTGACATTTCACAAGTAGTAACATAATTAGTGATGCTGTCTGGAAGCTACATGTCTCTGCTCATGTTTAATTGGCAATTTATCACAGGAGTCACAGCAGACTAAACAAAACTGAAGCCGTGCTTTTGCATGTATTGAGGACATGCCACTGTTCACTTTCCTCTTCATCCTACCAGAACAATGTTTCCAGGGAAGTTCATGTCTTTGAAGGTGTCAGCTCGGTAAGTCAGCTTTAGAAACATAAGTGATGCTCTCAATGTCAGCTGTGACTTTGCAACAGTGAGCCAGTGTGTGCATTGCCAAGACCTTCAAACTGAAGCCTCCATTCATCTTCTGCACCAGCTTTATCTCGCCTGGACTTATATGGGCTGGAGCCCATTCCCAGGCAATCTGTCCACCCCGGACAGGTTGAATGAACACAAAGAGAAACATTATCACTCATGCACATAATTTGGAGTCACTAATTAGCCCAACAAGCATGTCCGAGTCGGAGTGTAAGGATAAAACTCATGCAAGAGTGCAAGTAGGTGGAGTGAAAAGCCAATTCAATACATAGATTCGGCAGGCTCAAACAAAGGATTTTGTTGGCGTGAGGCAACAATGCTAACCGCTGTTTCACCGTCCTTTGTGTAAGTTAAGCTTAACCTTTGTTTTAAGCACAATTTTTATTTCTACTTGCCTTTCTTACCGTGTCGTGCTGAGAGTTCCCCGAAGCTCCCTGCGACTTCTTTATTTTCATGTTTCTCCAGGGGAACATGGACAAACATGCCAGCTGATTCTGTTACACATAGTTTACATATGTCAACGCTTTTCATTCCACTGAGTAGTAGACATTATGTTGCATGTACTTCATATTGCCTGAATTCTCAAGGTGCATCTTGATTCAGATTGGTAACTTTATAGGCAAACATTTTAAATAAAATGTGCTTTTCATGTTTGTGGCAATGATAACATTACAATTTCTCTGTGTGAGTTGGGTGACCATTGCATTTAAACACAGATTAGTAACACTGGATTTATTAGCTTTCTTGGTCTATTTTCTTGCATATCAGTGGTTGTAACAAGGTTGCAGATGTTATTTTACCTCATCAATCTGTTGAGGTTACCTGAAGGTATATAGTAAATTTCTGTTATATCTTCACATATTTCCATGTACTCAACTGAACTACATGCATCTGTATCAGGGCCAAATCACACAAGATAATAGGAAACGTCTATGTTGGAAAGAATGTGAACCATCTTCAAATGTTTTTTTTTTTTTTTTTTTAACTCAGTGTAAATTTGCTGAACCATATAGTGATATATTCTATTTTAAATTCATGCATGTGCATACCTGCTTTTATTTGTCCAGACTGAAAGACGGATTAGAAGCATTAGGAATGAAATATTGGGCTTTTTCTTGTTTGGACATAATCAACGAAATACAAATCCCATGAGAATGTTTCTTTCTCTTCTTTGTTTTGGCTACACTTTATTCCCTCATATCTGAAAACAAACGTTCAGTCCACGAAAAGGGTAAGGGGAAATATAATTCATTGTTATATCTCAACACATGGCCGTCAAACTGACAGGCTGTGGAGTGCCTCATTAATCACTTCGTCCGCTGCAGGATCCAGAATTTACCCACCGGCCCCGATGATCAATGGGATACTACCGCCTGCAGTTTAAGTTTTAGTGTTAGCGCGACACATTTCTGCACAGGTGTTCTCATTGACAGCTGGGAATGAGCTTAAGTGACTTCAGGAATACAGATAAGGTTAGACTTTTTTTTTTTAAAGAGCCAATGAAATGAAAAACACATTTTTTTTTTTTATCTTGAGTCAATGGGCCACTTGTTCATTTATCTCCCAATCTGTGTCAAACTATTGTTATAAAATATACAACTGGTGTGTTTTAAAACACAATACAGCAAAATTTTCAGTTCCTTAGAAAAAGCATCAAATGTTGTATGAAACATCCTGCAAATATCCACTAATTCAGTTGCTATTCGAGTTGTCCGTCTACACCAACAGCAGTACCAGCGACAGAAACCATCGGAGACCACTGGACCGCATAAGATAAACCGAGGAGGACTGAACACTCTGTCAAACTTGGAATGCAATTAGTTTGTTTGTTAGTTTGTTTGTTTTTATTTCATTCAGTTGTAAAATAAAAAGGTTCCATGTAAATACTTTCACCAACCAGGAATGAAAGGGAGCAGAAAGAAGACAAGTCTTATTATATCTGCCCCTTATCCCCAGAAAACAACACACACACACTTATAATACAATAAAATAAAATAACTGCTGGCCAACACAGACAGTGACATAACATTAATTCTTCGATTACAATTAACTTAATGCTTTTCACAACAACAACAAAAAAAAAGGAAATCAAATATAACTAGAATATTTCATTATATTTCTTTAACATACTGGATTTAATTAATCTTTTAAATGTGCTGCTTGATTTAGATTCTTTGATTTCTTTCTCCAGATTGTTCCATAAACTGATTCCTTTTACAGATACACAACGTTCCATCATTTTAGTCCTAAACCTTGGTTTGTTTGAAATGTTTCCACTGGAAATATGCAGATATATGGGAATTAAAGATGACTGTGACATTGTTCATATGCTATTTAACTATAACATGTGCGTTTTTTTTTTTCAAATCCTGCATCCATAATTCTCAAACTGTGGTGCATGTACCACCAGTAGCATGTCAGTTACTTCCAGTGGTATGTGGGGGCAAGTCCTAAATATGATTTTCTAATCGATTTATTTTCATAGTGGCTTATTGGCCACCCCCGTCTGCGTTAAAAACAATTAACCAGAAGAGGGGTCTTATCAAGCCGGTCCTGCCAAATCTCCCTCCTCATATCTCTCTGAGGCTTCATGTGGTCAGGTCGCCGTTTCCAAAATAATTTCTGAATCAGAAGGAAAACAATGTTTTTAATAAGCTGCTGTAAATGGTGAGGAAAACATGAGCTACAGATGTGAAATGGAACACAGTTAATGGTAGCAAAGTGCAATCTGCTGAAATTGTGGTCAAGCATTTGCTGTTCCAAACAATTAACCTTTTTGCCTTTAGCTCTAATTAACATTGAAAACATCAGATATGCAGCTGTTTAACTTCTAATCAACATGACAACACTTAAATAACACTTGGAAAAAGCAACACTAATAAGAGAAGAAGGCCCAACTGCTGAGATATAAGTGAGAAAGAGCCACTGACGAATATTTAGTACCGTATCTTTTTGTTTTTCTTTTTCTTTCAAACATTCAGCATTCAAGCTTTTTATTTTAGTCAGTTACCCAACATAATCACTACAAAACCTTCATGTGTGAGTAACACAAGCATTGATGTATTTGTCACAAATTATTGACCCAACAGCAGATTGGTAATTGATCCCAATATAAACAAACCTAAATGCTGCATATTATCTGCTTAAGGGCTCAAGCAAAAGCCTAAGCAAGATCTATTGATGATCGCAGCCAGGACAATACGCCTACTTAGACCCTTGACACCTGATCCGTGACCCTTTTCTGTAAATAATGACCTTTTAACCCACAGCTCACTCAATTTGCATATGCGAACATGAAAAGAACACAAAGGTCGAGAAAAAGGAACCCATGGTAAAATCTGGACTAACCACAAATTGACCGGCTCTGCAATATCAACTCTGCAGAATAAGGCAAATAGAAGACCAAATTATTTAAGTCAACAGTGTGGGACTACTAGTGTCTTCAATAGTCGTATTACCCCACATTGCAAGTCAAGTGCAATCCAATATTTACTGTGATTCAGCCCGCAAGCATTTGTCCAGCCACTTGCAGCATCAGACAAAACTTCTCTATCAGTTGTTGAGTTCAAGCTCAGTCGAAACTTTGTTGTTGAAATCCTTCACTCTTCCTCAACACCTGAAAAGTTACTTTTATTTCCGTCAACATCTGCTTCTTCTTCCTTTTATTTTCCAGCGTGCACTCCTGCTGTTGCACTTTAATCAGCCGCTCCACCCCTCACTGAGCTCCCAACTCCTCTGTGGCCCATGTGTCCTTGTGTGTATCTGTCACCCCCACATTGGCTCGTACACCTAAATCACTGCGCCTCCATTTTCTGACAACCGCATTCTCCCATCACACAGCTGAGTGGAAAGATGAGCTGCATGCTGCTCTCTGGGCGGAAGGGTGACAACACACACACACACACACACACACACACACACACACACACACACACACACACACACACACACACACACACACACACACACACGCACGTAATTGCACACATAGTTGAGCATTTATAGTCCACCTTCAACAGCCTCTTGCATAAAGGGCTGACTTGCAGCATATGGATATTCCCTGTTGACTTTAAAACAGAAAGCTTGATCCAAAACTACTGGACCTGACAGCAAAAGCAGGCAGGGCAGACTGGATCCAGAGTCCATCAAAAACTTCAGGGAACAAAGTCCAGAGAGGGATGTCTTAAGTTTTCAAGCTGCACATCAGAATGCAAACTGCTAAATGTCAATATGGCATATGCCGGTCTCTGCCTTCCCCTCATCCACAGTGACACAGCATTGTCTGCAGCAGCTGACCTCTGCAGGGCCCCTCACACACACACACCCACACACACACACGACCTGGCAGTGACTCACCGATCTCGCAGCTCTCTCCAGAGAAGCCCTGAGGACAGTAGCAACTGTAGCCATCGCCTTCCTGCAGGCAGCTCCCACCGTGGAGACAGGGGTTGGTCTGGCATGGATTATTTTCCACTGTAAAAGGACAGTGGGTGACAGAGAGGGAGAGGCAGTTAACTGAATTTACTTTCTGGAAACATACCATCAAACCAGCATTTTGAGAGTTGACGAACTATGACAGGTGATGAGCCAGCATTATGTTCCCGTTATTATCCCACACAGAGATCATCCTCTCGCCGCTTCCCTGTCAGAGAGGTTGGAAGAGTGTGCAGATCCATCCTTGTCTCCATGACTTTCTACAAGGTGACGGATCGGCTGTTGTTGCGTCTGTCTTGTCCCTATTTATCATGATTGATGGTAAACAGGGGCATGCCAGGCGAAGGACAATATGCTGAGTCGAGGGTCCTACTGATGAGCCAAGGTCCTCATAAATTAGCCGATCATCACCCAGTCTGGCAGACTGGTGCAGGAACCTTTTTTATTTTTTTATTTTTTTCTGGGCCACATTCCTGCCTCATGGAGATGGTTATAAACACCATGTGCGCTGCAGGGCAATAACTCTGCGGCTCGTCGTGGGAGACGTTTTGGCGAAAAAAATGTGGGGGACTGAGGAGATTAAATCGTAATTATTGCTCTTATATTTTAAGATTGGATGAGAATGGGAGGGAGAAGATTTGACAAGGGTGGTTAGAGCACAGAGTGATTGTCAGACTTTTCCTATCGTGTGTGCAAAAAATGGACTGGCTAGATTAAGGTCTGGGGAACTGGCTAGATTAAGTGTCTTTTTATTATCCAATCCTGATAGAATTGCAGGCCCTGACACAATCTGTCAGGCCATCTAACACACTGCATGTTTTCCATAATAACACGCAGACTCTCTTAATGATGTATGAGCAGAGAGATGCTGTGGAGCACACACAGTGCAGCTCCCCCTCAAGCATGGAAATACTGTCACACGTGTGTGTATCTGTGAGCCAGGGTCTTTATGCTTATGCGTAAGTCTGGAAGCGTGTGTGTGTGTGTGTGTGTGTGTGTGTGTGTGTGTGTGTGTGTGTGTGTGTGTGTGTGTGTGTGTGTGTGTGTGTGTGTGTGTGTGTGTGTATTCTGGCTGTTTGTGTGACCCTGACTCATTGCATGCTAGTTTGAAATAACGTGGGTGTCTGTTCAATTTCCTATGAAACCGCGCCACAGACTCCCACAGCTGCAGCGAGGACGCTGTTAATGCGCCGGACAGGGCTGATGATGGAAAAATTTCCTTTGAAAATGCATAAAAGTGATTCACTGAATGACAGAAATCATTAGAGATGGGCTCATTTTTTAATAGAGCAGCCAAGAAGAAGAAGAAGAAGAAGAAGAAAAAAACACTGAGCGTGTTTGGAAAACACACACTCTTTAAGGTTAATGATGTACTGATGCGGGTGATAAACTCTGATGTTACTGAGTTGTCTATAACACATGGAAAAAAAATATAGGTCAGTGCAAACGTGAAGGAACAACAGACCCAGGAATGATTTGTGCTTCAGCCTTTCTGTGGGGAATCTGCGTGCTCTGCCTGTCCGTCCACAGGAAACTTCTGGTCATTCCAGCATGTTATCATTATAAAAAATAATTAGTCAGTCACAGCTACTAACTCTAAAATGCCCTTTGGCCATGCTGAAGAAAACTCGAGCTTCACTAAATGTTGCTTGGGTGATCTGACAGTGCACTTTCCAGCCTACAGTAAAATAAAGCAGGTATTGATTATGACTGGATTGAAGTCGATGCATTGAAGAAAAATCAGAAAATGCATCAGAAAGAATATCGAGTCAGCTCATACCAATACACTATGTCAAATTAAAGTTCGTAAAAGAAAGAAGCGATACCAGAGTGCATGTAACACACTTGATAACTGTAGTTTGACAGAGATCCATCCATCCATTCTTACCCATCCACAACACAATCTAACTCCAGGTTATATAAAAAGCTGAGCCTCATAGGGACGGTCTCGAAACCAAAATACACTGAGTGTTTATTATTTATAGTTTACTGTTACGGTTTAGGTTTGTTTTCTTATCCCTCTGGGGTACAAAAGTAAGTTTTCCAGTCATCATGAAAAATGTAAACCTTTATTTCCTAACATGAGCGTTCAACTGACGTGAGCTCTTTGTCTTGTTTTAGGAGAAAGTTACTGAACAGTTGGTGCTTAAACACTTGCAAGTTTTGGAAGATCTGAAGGTTGTCATTATAATCAAGTGCAAACTGGTAATTTCACTGAATAAATTAAATACTGGCGTATCAATGATGAGGCTCTACAGTCTTTTCACATTGATGTCGTTTCTTTTTGAAGGCCTTTGGTAAAAGGCGAGAGTGGAGAGCGTTTTATATTCTCTCTGTACAATTTTCAAAGATGTGTTCAAAATTTTGACTAAATATTAAAAAAGAAATTGTTTGGGAAATTTTCTCAAAATTGATATGATGCAGAATATGACACTGTGTTAACATGCAGAGAAAGAATCCAGGTTTGATACCAGGTTTAATGACAATGTTCAATTGGCAATAAGCCTGCGATGCATGATGCTCTCTCTCCAATGGGAGCAACTTTTGGTGTTTATTGTATTTCCCAAAAGCTTTTACATATAGACAGATGAAATGGGGATTGAACTGACAACTTTGGGATGAGAAGGTGCGCATACTGTATGTGTGACACATTGTGTGATGAAAAGTCACCTGGGAAATGTAAATGGATTAGCTGAGCCAAGTAGTGCTGAAGTTAATATTGACTGATTTGTACGATAAATCATATCAAATAACTGGCTTATTTTCTTTTTTTTAAAATTCATGATGTTGTGAAATTGGTTAAAGAACTGACGTAGTCTACAAGAACAGAGAAATGTGCTTATCCTCCTAATTTGGCATTTTATATTCCATAAGAAAAACAAAGTGAAGTGCAGAACTCTTCAGATGAGATTATAAAAACAAGTGAATGCAGGTGGCATGTTCACTTTTCTGCATTGGCCTTGCTGACTTAAAATTTCAATCACACAATCGTTGTTGGGCACTACACAAGAAAAACAGGTGTGTGCGTGTGTGTGTGTGTGTGTGTGAGAGAGAGAGAGAGAGAGCGAGAGAGAGAGGGAGTGAGAGGGAGAGAAAGAGAGATTTCTGTGCCTGTGGGGTATGCATGCTTCAGAGGTTGAATTAAAACATAAAAGATCAATCTGATGTTTTCTCAAAGAGACTTTGTTCTCTAATTCTGAAAATTAGGGCTCTTTTCTAGCACTTTGCTTCTCGAGAAATATGTCTTTCTCTCTTTAGGCAAAACAACAAGGAAATATTTTAAACTCCTTGAAGTAATTCAGAGCATTTACGATGCTGTTACTCAATGTCAGAAGAAAAAAAAAAAGCATTCTCGTTGAGATAAAAACTAAAGGAAAGAAAAAGGAAATCATCACATTAATATCACTGAAATAGACATAATCTAAACCAATTCCTTCAAAATGTCAGCCTTGCCACATCCCAAACACTGGGGTAAAGATCAAACTGCTTGTGGGAAAACACAACAAAGAAAATTAACAACACTTTAAAAAACAAAAAAACAAGATATTTTTGTCTGTTTAAACCTATTTATGTTTATTTCTGCATGAACCTGTGGACCTACAGACTTCTACCAATGTAGGAATCAGCCTCAGTCACACTTCGGTGTAACATTTAAATAAGACATCCATGTATCTCGGCATACACTTTCAGTATTAAATATCCGTCCTGCATGAATCATAGCCCGGGCAGCCATGTGTCTGCTGCAGTGGAAAAGGCAGCGAAGCACGCAGCGTATCTGACAGCTGGGGAGCGCGGGCCATTGACTAGGCTCAGCGAGGACGGCTTCAGGAGCCGAAAGGTGATCTTCTCATGACGATTACCCCAGTCAGTCACACCACAGAGGGCAACACTGCAACTCTGGTTTATGCATTAATGCTGCTCATGGTGCCTCTTTTCCATGGTGAAAATCGGGAGTGACACATCTTCAAAGGTAATCCATAAGCTCCTCAGGATTTAAGTCAACAGCTGATAGGAAAAACTAGAGCAATGCTTGAGCCTGCATCTTTATTCATGTGGGCCTGCCCACACAGATAACATAAAATGAATTGACATAAAATCACTGTTCTCTCACTGCTCCAATTTTGTCTGAAAAAAAGAAAAGAAAACAATATGCTGATAAAATTTTTGCTCCACCAAAACCACCTCATCACAGAGATAACAGCGGCTTTTCTTCAGCTCGGCCATCAGAAAGCTGAGCAGTAGAAGGACATTGATCTAATCTGCAGATAATTAGTAACGAGTTATTACACACAAATGAGTCCACCTTTACCATCTGTCCACAAACACTGGCCTCCAGACTCTGTGGTTTGATCATAGGTATGGATTGACTGACGACAACTAAAGCTCACTCCAAATAAATGTTTTGCATGAAAGGATAAACACACAAGGAGAAGAGTCACAATACTCAGTGTGACTGGTTCAGTGCTAAAGCATTCAAATCAGAGAACTGGCTTCCTTTGATGATATTTTGCTCCAAATTTGTAATGATTGTGGAAATCTGTGCATGCATCTGGTTTTACTGTAGTAGCGGAAAGAGGCGGATACAAATAAAACTTTGGCATAAAGAAGCACGAGTATGGGAAATAAGATGGACCGAATGAGAGCAACTAAAAGAGAAATACCAGCTTAGGAAGGACAGAAAGTCACGAAGGGAGCTATCATACATTTCTTTCTCTCTTAATGCTGGCTGCTTGCTCATGATTAATTACACACTGGTCTTAAAATAGGTCACTTCCTCTATCCCAACAGTGCATCTTTCTCTTCCTGTCTTTCACATAGTAGACAGAAGGAGAAGGCGAGTTTAAAAAACACACACGCCAAGAAGAAAGCAAGCAAGAAAGAAAAAAAGACTCCTCACAGATTTGTATGGTACACCTGAGAAGAAGCAATGGAAAAGAGACAGTTTAAGCCCTGCAGGATTTCAGCTTTCAGGGTTAAAGTCTGCAATGAGGCACAAATTCATGTCATTCAAGGTATAATGTGTAATCTTCTTTCGAGACTCATATTGCAACACATCCTCCATCCTGAGCAGAGTTTTATAAGAAGTTGTACATTCTGCTGTGTGACATTTTACTGCTCTGTGGGGTCATCTTATGTTTTTTTAAGCCTCTCTGGAGTGAGATTATCTCAGTGTTGTGGCATATTTGGGAAGCAACTCCTCGAAGTCAGCTCCCACATGCACCCAGGATTTAGACTGGACCATTAAGGAGGACTGTGTTAGAGGAAATGTCTTGCTTCCCATGAAGTCTGAAGCTGAGTGGTTAGCAAATTCAACCGAATGAAAGCCTGCAGAAAAGGTTGTGCTGACAGAAACACTGAACTCCGCATGAATAAACGTGTGACACACCCCCACGCACAGCAAAATTGCACACATACGCACTTGCATTTACTGTATATACACCTGCTTATCGCCCGCCGTGTGGCAGTGCTTAGACTCACTGAACCTTGTAATAGCTTTGCTGAGACAGAGATCATGCCTCAGCCTGTTCAAGTGTTCCCCCTCTATGAGTGCGATAAGCCATCACCTGAGCCCAGCAAGAGCTGCCCCGTTAAAATTTAATGCTAGAGTACATCGCTAAAAGGTACTGAACCACGTAGAACAGTTAGAGTTGTATGAATGGCAGCACTAAACTGCCAAGTATGAGCTTAAATACAGATGTTGTTGTCATGATGGTCATGGCTCCACGAGCCCAAGGTGTGAAATATTCATCGTGTTGCTTGTATGATGACTACAGTGAACATTCATGCTTTTTTTATGCATTATGTAACAATCATGGTGACTCTGCCAATGAGTACAGATCAACCATAGAAGATCAATATTCTGAGAAACAACATAATTTGCTGGTTATGGTAATGAATGCCAGTGCAGTGATGAATTCAAGTGCATTGCATTTGTTGCATTAGCAACTTGTCAAAGTATATGACGATATTCTGGATCCACAGAAGCACTGACTCAAGATAAGTTAAACAAGCAGATAAATGACGGAGAAGACGATGGAAGTGTGTTCACATTTGAGGTTCTCTTATTCTAAATAAAGTTGGGAGAAAAAAGATCAAAGTTCAGAGGAGGGACTGGTTTGCCTATAGGTCAAAAAGGCATTTCCAACATTTGATCAAAAGATACATACAAAGCAAAAGCCTATCTTGAGCACTGGCATGATATTTTTGATGCAGGTTCCACAACAACATCGTGAACTGTGCTGAATGCAACACAATGCTTGTTGGATCATAGTAGCTTATAGAATGCATGTATGACTTAAAGCAGCAGCAGGTATTCATTCAAAAATGCTAATTGTTTCTAAATATGATACTTCTGAAGAGTGTTTTTGTTTTTTGCTTTGCCTACAAACTTTCACTGCACTTTGGTCAAACCGCTTCAGAGTACATTTCAAAAGTGTGCAGCTGTCAGCGTTCAACACACCTTGAATCTATGTTATCAACATAAACAGAACATGATCATGATGTGAAAGTTATTATCTTATACTTGTTTTGCTGTTTTTTTTTTTTTTTTTTTTTTTTTAATTCAGCTACAATCATCAGATAGTCATGCTTTGCCCGCTGGCTGACACATTACTAACAACCATGTGTTTCTGCCTCCTCAGATGTGGCATTAAAATTCCCAGAAGACTGTCTATTTCTCTCAGGGGTATTCTCAATATTTTGGGGGTGCACAGTGGTGGACAAGCTGTCATGCATGACAACAAATCAGCAACAGCTATCCTTGCGGAGCATCTGTTGTATCTTCTTTCTCATTACTCACTTAGGCCATACAGGGTTGTGATGGCAATACAGAAAGCGGAGAAGCCCAGGGAGCCCGAGTCTGCAACTCCCACTGCTTATCATGAGATAGCCCAGAGCTGTTATCAGGGCTACTAAGAGATAGATGACTTCCAGCATCACGTGGACTGACCTCGGGGAATGATCCTGACAGAGGGTGTCCTCATCAAATGCCTGAAGAGTCTGAATTGGTTCCTCCAGATGAAGAAAAAGTTCCTGATCCCATGATCCCTCTTGTCACCATTTCTCAGAAAGACTTAGAAACACTGAACATTCTACGCCTCACGATGGAGCTTTAGGATATGCGTGCTACAGAGAAGCTCTCCACTTCTTTCAGGAGATTGAAACATAATCTGTACACAAAATTTGCAATTCTTTTTTGACAGATGTGAAGGAGGAGAAAAGGATCACTGCTGGATGATAATGAATCCACAGAGTAGAAATGAGTTGGCACAAATGTATTCAAATCTTTTACTGCAAGTTTGTTGCCACTACAAATCTTGCACCTGCAAAACATTTAGCTTTTTTTGCATGATTTATTAGTAATCCTCTTGATATATCTGCTTAAATGTTCTTTCATCAGCGTTTCACCTTCAATAATGTGTCAAAATGCAGGCTTTGAACACCGTCAGAAGTGATCAAGTCAGTTGTGGATAAAGTTTTGGATATTTAAAACAGATTTCATGCATAAGGATGCAACGCCATCGGTTTCTTTTGAGAAACTAGTTCTGAACTTTAAAACAACAACAACAACAACAACAACAAACGAACAAACCATTAAATACATCACAGAAGTGATGATGGATGAAGTGAGAAACCCAACAAGGCTCCAATACTGGCGCTGAAACCTGAATGATGCTGACTTTAACTCATCTCTTTAACCTCCCTTAACTTTAATCACAGAAAAAAACGCAGTGTTACAAATAAACATAATAATGGCCAAAACTATCAAACTAATGACAAACAGTTTAGAAACTGAAATTGGCCTCTAATTGATCTACAAAGAAAATTACAGCAAACTGAACTTTATCTTCAACTGGGCTGAGCCACGCTGGTAATTAGCTGCTCTGGATAATCTTCATGACCTGCATGACTTCAAATTTCCTCCTCTCCCTTGACAAAATGGACAGAGGCCGGCAGACTCACAGGGTCAGGATATTATCCACGTATCAGTGTCCCCCAGACAGGCAAGTCACTCACAGCAGATGAGCTACAATTACTGCCCGACAAGCTGAATACACACCAGGGAAATATGAAACCTATTTCTGCTGAAATATAGATAACGCTTCTCTCCAGCAGAGAGATGCAGACCCCAGCGCAGTCTCAGATTACTTCAAAGTGATTGATTTACAGAGGTGAGTTACGTGAGGGCAAGAGGGTGAGAAAGAACAGAAGAAGAGATGGAACAAGACAGAGGTTAAGTTTACTCGTTGGTAGAGACGCTCTTGTCGGCCGATGATGTCTGTGCCCAGAAGTCAGACAATTTAATGTGTGCAGGAGTTTGCAGGGTGGAGTATTACATTAAATTTTTCAGCCCTGCAGTCTACAAGGTCATGCACAAAATGGGGAGGGTCGGCACACCTCACCTCCCTGAATCAAGCTTCCTGCTCTCCTTTTAGTCAGTTTAAAGGTGCACGGTATAAATCTGAGGGGTGACCACACGGCAGGAGAAAATGAGCAGCTGCAATTTTTTTTTTTTTTTTTTGTTCAGCTGTCATCTTTGAGCTTTAATAGGGTCCTCCACTGAAACAAATAGATCTTCAATGAAAAAAAGAGGCGAGTCTAATAAAATGTTGCTCAAGCTTGAGTCTGACTGAACAATGTCATTTTTTTAGAGAAAGCCTGATTAATTGAAACACATAAAGGTGATAGCCAGGGGGAAATGGGTCATTCTGCAAATTGAGTCTGACATAAATATTTTTTGTTGAGCTGCCTCACTAACAAGATGTTCAGTTTTTCATATCATGATTGATTGTTCTGTGAACACTGGTTGGTTGTCAATTTTTATACATAAAAACTCAAAATCCAGTCATGAAAAAGGTACCCTTTGTGTTATTGATCCATGGGGTCCATAGCTACACACTCTGTGACTATCGTGCTCGTCAGTTGATCAAAGGAGCTGATAAGCAACCAGGCAGGCGCAAACAGAAAGTTTGCAACAGACAATTCTAAAGTTTCTACGAGCTCAAAACCATCTCGACCACTTCCAAAGCTATAGGTGACACTCCTCGCACCTTTTGAGGATGTGCTGGTATGTTATACAGAAGGGTACACGAGAAGCAGGTGTGCTGATGTGATTATTGTTCTGAGTCTGAGCCGAGTGGCCTCTGAAGAACAAGGATTGATGAGCACCGCAGGGGAGGGACAGGCTATTTCTGTCGGTCTGACCACATGCAGAGCCTCTTCTCCAGCAGCAGAGACACACCTGTGTTTGTCTTGTTGAGAGAGTGCATGTTCAGGGGTGAAAGGGGTGGGAAAAAAACACCGGGTGGAGATGGTGGTCCGAATGTCAAACACTGAACTTTTCACCACTCCACATGTAATCCTTGTCAGTAATCCATTAATAATACTGTCAGTGATTAAACCCGCAACACCGGATTACTCAGATGACTAAGACCACCATACAGGTATATTAAACCTCCATTATTTATTTAAACAGTGCTGGAGTCAAGTTTACTTATCTGTCAATGATGTCGGGGAACACTGCAGGTGTATGTGACACAACAGTCCTCTTAGACAAGCTATGCCGAAGAAAGACTGCATAGTACCTTTGGGTAGAAATAATTCATCCATCCATCCATCCATGCATCCATCCATCCATCGTCTTTACAGCTGAGTTTGTATGGGGTCGATGTGACAGTATAGGGAGCGAAGAAGCCCAGACATCTCTGTCCCTCACACGTTCTTCCAGCTCTCCTGGGGGGACTCCAAGCGTCTGTCTGACCAAACCAGAGATATGATCTCTCCACCCACTCCTCCCAGCGCCTGGTAAACCTCTAAAGGGATTTGACCAGGGGGCATCCTCATCAGATGCCTGAACTACCTCAAACAGGCCCCTCTCTATGTGGAGGACTAGTCTCTGGACTTTGACTTTAATTTGTCCAAAAATTAATAATATTCTTTTAAAAAAGCACAGAATAACTTTACACCAAAGTCTTTAATTCTATTTCAAAGCTCAGAGCCACCAAGTATAAATTATAACTTACATTTCAGCTTGACTTCCTCTTAACAGCGTTGAGTGTTTTTTTTCTTTCCGCACAAGCAAACACATACCCACAGAGAAGCATGTTTACACACAAGCTATGAAAAAGCATGACACTACCGATTAGCTACAGCCCCAGAAGCCTGAGACAGCAGAAAGCAGCCGATGTGCACCTTGTGGACCGAACGTCACACCACATCAGCCAGCAGACGACCAGGGTGGAGCAACATGCCAACAATTCAATATAAACCAATTCTGCAGGCTTGTGCCGCGTGACTGACAAACAAATTGAGGGTCCATTGTTACAAGAGCGCCACTTGTAGCGTCTCCATTCGTCCTAAATAAATTGCATTATCTTGGGCTGTCAGAGTGGTGGGAAAATAATTCATCCTGGCTTATCATCACAAACACATTCAATCCACTTTGGTTTTTTTCATACACTTCTCTTCAGCATGCCTTTGCTCTTTTTTCCCCCCCCTGAACTTTATGAAATAAGAATGTTCAATCAGCCACACCCCAACCCACCCTCTTTAATTATCCATCAATATTACATACGCTTACTGGGAAAAGACAGACACACTAACTGTCAGGGATGCACATGCTATGAATTATTCATACTGTGACTTCAAGAACTCACACTGTTACACATCAAATGATGCCACAACTCCATGATTGTGCCTGTCTGCATGACTATAGGCTGATACACTACACTCACATTGAACACAGATGCATGTGCTTTTTCAGATTTTGAAGGACTTTAAGTATTTTCAGTGAAACTGATTTCACATTTTGGTGGATAAAGTGTTTCATCAAACACAGAGGCTGAATTCTATGCTGTTGTGTGGACTGGTATGTTGATTGACCTTGAAATCCCAGCGCTCCTCTGGTGCTTTTGTGTCCTGGGAGCATATGTGACTGGGCATAAGTGGAAAAGACTTCAACATGAGCCAGGCAGCTGAGTAAGAAGCTGGAACTTGTACCTAGAGTTGCTTGATTTATGTAGTAACAACATGCCGTAGACAATTTGGAAACCTGCAAATATTTCAGCACTAATGTAATCCTGTTAGGACGTTGTTCAAGGAATCTGTTGGAGCCAATTATCCCAGTTTGGGAGTCCGAGCCTCAACTGTTTCATCAGACGAATTGCTGCAGTTGGCTTATAGCTCCATATTTTTTCTAATAGTGTATTTTTAGCTTTTTGTAAGTTCAGAGCATCTTCGCCCTTCATCATGAATTTTCTCAATCTGAGAAATTGAATTACATTGTTGTGGGCCCAATAATACGAAGTTACAAGAACTTTTTTTTTTTTTTGAAAAGGGAAATGCATTATAAATCACAATCATGTTTTTTTTTTCAGCATTGCTCAGAAATGAACAGAATATCAGTATATTAGAATATTATATCAAAAGAGTAACAAAACAATATTAAGTAAGTATATATTGATGTGTCCAAGATAAACAGTTCAGAAATATGGAACGAGGAAGGCTTTGGTGCACATGCTGCTGACCAGGACATCATGGAGTGGGTGAGAGACTTTGTTCAGGATGGACTTTAGTTTGGACCGGATCCTCTTTTCTGAGACCACTTGAGTCCATTCCCACCCTCACCATGTCACTGGCCTTTTATGAGCACATTTCTAAAGACAGAGTGGGTCAGGGACAGTGACAAAAATAGTCTGAGATTGAGCAATCCCTCAGCATACATCCTCTCCATCCATACTCATAAAATAGACAAGATTCCTTTGTAAACGGATACCAGTCAGCCACATTCTGAACAAAAACTGCGACAAAGACTGCTTTCCTCAAGGATCTAAGCAACAAGAGTTTAATCAAGTTGAATCCAGTACAGACAAAGCCGTTGTCAATTATGAGAAGAGGTTATTAACTTATCATTGACTTCTTCAAAACCACTGAAAATCATTGCGATGCTGTGTGCTGCTGTTGTTTATTTGTGGAAGCAGTTTGACTGCATAAAACATCAACATAAACTACATTCAATAGGCTGAAAAGTTGTGGCATTTGGAGCTGGATCTGCTGGTGGCCGTGTCAGAGAGAGTCCAAGTGACATCGAATATTGGACAATGCATCCCACAATGTGCCGAGGCAGCACAGGAGTGTATTCAGTTCAAGGTTCGTTCTACCCAGATGCACTGAACAGTGTCACAGGAAGTCAGTCTTGCCTGGGGCCATCAAACCTCTACAGAAGGAAGCTGGGGTGTCCCAAGGCTGGT
The DNA here is from genome assembly GCF_902148845.1 of Salarias fasciatus. Taxonomy (NCBI): domain Eukaryota; kingdom Metazoa; phylum Chordata; class Actinopteri; order Blenniiformes; family Blenniidae; genus Salarias; species Salarias fasciatus. Next base: position 23,188,766 of record NC_043766.1, on the reverse strand, counting down.
CCTTGGACTTTCACGTCTGTCAACAGCTTCATATCCCAAAACTTATTCATTATTTACATTTTCAAGTGTTCAAAGTGACTAATGCAGGAATATTATTGCACAATTTCAGCCATGCATCAGTGCAGTTCATATTTGCAATATAATTCAATAACTGTACTTATTGTACATGTACATATCAAATTCCTAATTTTTAAAATTACAATTGTTCTGACATATTTTAGCATGATGCACATTTGTTATATTCATAATATAGCCTAGCTGTAATCTGACACATGAGCAGCTGCAACATTACATCTCTAAAAGATCAATAAAATGAAATACCACAGATTCAGATTCAAAGAGAAACTTTAATGTGATTAGCATACAACAGACCATGGTGTTATCTGTAGTTATGTGTCCACCATTATGTGTAAACACAACAAATGACTTTCTCTTCATGTAGTTAAATCCTCAAAGCCATCTGGAGGAGGCAGGGCACATGTTGCATAAGGCACATGTGCTCATGTTTGATCAGCACTAAGACAGTTAACTGAAGTGTCAACATGCGCAAACAATCACTTTGGTTACTTTGACAATAATACAGTGGACAAATAATACCAACCTGCTGTGCAACAATCACACAATCACCACATTAGTTGGATGCAACCCTTTACATAGCTCACACACAGTGTCTATACTCTCTGTGAAGAGTGACTGTAAAATGAAGGTTGAATCACACAACCATGAACTAAGTACAGCTTGGAAATGACAGACAGTTGCAAAACTTTCTGTGTATCTGCCAGTGCTGCAAATTAAAAGCAAAAAAAGGACATTTCCCGAAGGCAACACATTTGATCTGCTGTGTATTTATGTGTCCACAGTCTGAAGCCCACACTTGGAAAATATCCTATATCATATATTCCTGCATGGAGAAGCTTATTGATGCCCTTGTCTTGATGAAAATAGTGAGGTACGCCTCACTGTGATTGCCACATCTACTCAAAAAGGATGAGACAGAGGGCACTGTCGCTGAGGAGACGATGATTAATCCTCAACTCCTTCAATTTCGATTCAACTTCTGCCAAACTGTTGGCATGATTATCAAAATGACAATCAGCTTGGACGCACCTTCGCTGACCTTGAGAAGATGACCTAGCACTCCACTGCAGCAGAGCCCAAAACAAGACCGAAACATCACAAAAATCCTTGAGCACGAACACACAGACTACAGCATATTTTTATTCCACTGTGGCTTGATAAGGGGAAAACCTGATATACCTAAAGAAAAACCCGTATGTGTGCACACAGGGAGAACATGCAAACTCCACGCAGAGTGACCTAACTCTAACTCACTAACTCAGTACCACTGCTGACATGACACACCACCACACGGATATTGTAGTTATTGTGTATGTAGTTCAGATGATACACAATGGCAATGGCAAAGGCAATGTCTTTGTTACTATTGTAAATGTCACCATACCAACATTCTGGTGTCCTGCAGGGTTCAGTATTGGGGTCTCTGAGATTCACCCTGAATGTCCTCTGACTAACCATTGAGTGAGTGTTCAAATTAAAAATTTTAATATTAAAACCTTTCTGCTGCTCCAGACTACAAAAATATAAAGACTATCATCTGATGCAGCACAATTGTCAGGAAAGAAAGAAAGCACACCTTAATGATATCCATGGAGAAATTATTTCTCTGCATTAAACACATCCTATTCATAATCACATCTGTTCTCAGAATTACTTTCAAATATAACAATGCAGGAATTTGAAGTAATTTTTTTGTTGGAGACACTGGTTTGTAACTTAGGCCTTAATAAATATAAAAAAAAACTGCCAAACACTTTAGCCTCTAAAACATAAATCTGCCATCTGCTATCATTTCTACAATCACCACAAATAACCATAATAGGGTATTTAAATCTTTCCTTTAACTTGTGTTCAGACACAAAATGTATTTTAAAGCCCTGATGCTTGCCCATAATTGATTAAGTGGGGCAGCACTCTTAGTTACCTTTCAGGAAGAAGTTCAATCAGATCACTCAAGAGAAATATGTTCATAAAAACCTACTGTCAAATAAAACACATTGCGGTGCAGCAGGTTTTCACTGCTACGCTTCTCAGACCACCTCACAACATCAAAAGTGTTTCAACTGGAGGTTCATGTTGACAGGTAAATTCAAACTACATTTTCATGCTGTTTGCTTGCAAATGTATTTTCTTTTTCTTTAAAATGTTCAAATACAAATTGATGTCTTAATTGTGCCTGTTATTTTGCATTGCTTCACTCTCAATGAATGCATATCCTTTTAAATACTGGCAGTAATTAATCTGGGGCTTTTTTCCCCTCTGCCCACTCACTCACTGTACCTCTCTGCAGGTGCAGTCTGGTTCTGTATGGGGTCGCTGTTCGTTCAAAGAGAGTTTTCACTTCGCACTGTGATCAAACTAGTTCAGGTGGAAATTAGGTGGGTTCATCTATTTATAGGGCTCGAGTCGGATATTCCGAATGGCACAAATGGATGGGTATGAGCTGTTTTTGAGTATATTTTGAAGTTCTTTTCACGTAAACTGAGACGATCTTGAAATTTTTTTATCACTATTAAGTAATGCATTGATGAGTTTGTGCAATAGCAGTGGCTGATGGTCTGGTGACAAGGTCATCGGGGTGTGTGTCCGTGAGTATGTTAACAACTACAGCTAGTTTCACACGATTCACATGACAGCAAGAAATAACTTCGTGCTCAGAGCACTCATGATCTGCATGTAGTCATTTAAACTAACAGAAACATGAATAATGTTTGCTTGGTAACATGAAGTGAGGACTTGTTCTAACAGCGAAACAGCAAACTGTTTGCCTGGATACATGTTTAAAACTCACAAAAGAATCTCATGTGCTCCTGTCAGAAGAAACTCTATGAAGACCTTGACTCAAAATATTGCTTAATATTGTACAACTGCAATTTGCAAACATGCCCTTGCTTCTTAAGGTTCACCAATTTGTACAATTTTCATCTTCATATCCACCAAGTGCATACATAAATACACCCCCGTGCCTTGAATACATGTCATTTTGCCCCATCTACAAATCCTATGCTGCTGGGACAGAACCGCGGGAGGGTCTGACATGCCCTACATGAGGAGACCTCCCTCATCCCTTCCACCCGCTGTGGGGAGGCTACTGCATGATGCGTTATGACTGACGCTGGGAGCCAAACACCCCTTGCTACTGCCGCGCTCTGCCTTCAGTACTGGGGAGAGCGAGAGAGAGTGAAGTAAGCCAGGGAATCTGGCAGCTTGAAAATCCCAGCTGTGTGCACTCATCCTCTCTGCTGCCACTCCTCTGTAGCTAAAAAACACCTCAATTTAAAATCATACATTTCACTATTAACCTTGATGACACTCGGCTCCATTTTTGACGGCATGTGCCTGCATGTGTGACTGGCTGATTTGCTGAAGGATACGCATGTATCCAACTGCAAATAGAGAATAAAAATGTGGGAGCAACATCTCAAGGATGCAGTCATTCAAATCTGGTTGGCTGTGCTGCAGGAATAATGGACACCCTATTTTCTATGTGTCCGGTGACCAGTTTCCCATCATAATAAAACTGCATCCAAAGCCTTCTCATTTTGAGGTAATAAAAGCAGTGAGAAAGCACTGTCAAAAAAGGTCACTGCTGCTAGTTTGTCTCTTTTCTTTGACCTCCAAAGGGTACGAGCCTGTTAGATACAGATAGAAAACTGAAATATCCTTTCAGCGCAAGGTAACTGATTCCTGTCGTTTAATCTGATGATTCCTGAATGCTCCTTTGTAATATTTACCACACCAACCAGCAAGGTTAGCCTTTTCCGCTCTGCACAGCCACACAATGAGTCCACACAGGGGATTATATTCTTTCTGACAGCACCCTGTCAGGCTCTCTGCCTCCATCCATCCCTCCCAACATATCCCAATTGGTGGCCTACAGAAGTGATGTTCTTTGTTTTATGAAACTCTACACACCCTCAGGGGCAGTAAGGCTGTACCTGACAATAAACACTCGCTGATAGTGATTCATTGGGGAGGAAATAAAAAAAGCAAAACAACCTTTCTGTGTGAATCACTGTCTGTGTTTTTAATGGCAGGACACATGGCTCAGCAGAGGTCTTCTCTTATCTGGTGTGGAGATGGCTAAATGAAAATGACTACAATAAAACAGGAGATGAAGACGCCTGTATGCTCCAACAAGCAGTCGATGGTTTCAGCTGCTGTGTGGCTAAATGTTTGACTTTATCCCTCATTGAAACGGATGGTTTGATTGTATCGTTTCCAAATAACCACAAAGAGCAAATGTTCCCCATATTTGGCCGGTGTGGGAATAGCCCTGATTCTCATAAACTTCCAGTCCAAACATGTTGAATTGTGAAAAGCTGAATGATAGAAAAGGACCACAAATTTTCTCACAACAGCTCTTTATGCATATGTGAGCATAAAGCTGTGTCATAACAAAACAAATACATGATTAAAAAACATATGTTGAGCCCGGGGAAACGGAAAACTCGAGCCCAGCATTCATTCTTACCGAAGTTAACAAAGCACTTTGGTCTACTTCACAGATGATCTTTAGAGAGCTGGGAGATGAGGAAATATTCATAAAAACAACAACAAAATGCTTTTTTATCAATTCTGCTGTGTGTCTGCGAGCAGGAACAGTCAAGAGATTCAGTCATTCATCTGCCATAATGGGAGCTCTGGGTCATACAATCTAAAAAATAAAATATTGCTGCTGGTGATGAGGCTCCTGGAGGCTGAATAATCACCAGGTTTTGTTGTGGCAGCAAAGATAATAAAGCATTTTTATGATGCAATAAAAAATGCCTGTTCAAGACAGCTTCTCTGGGCTTTTTTAGTTTCATTGCAGAATATTAAACCCAAAATTTTGATGGTGTGTTAGCTTTACAAACATAACTATTTGTTTCATTGGTTGTTGCATGTATAAATCAACACTTTCTATCCCCCCCTCAAATGTCAGCGAACACTGATAACTGATATTTTGCCTGCTGAGGAAGTTCCTCACTGAATTATTTAGTCGCTGCATGTTTTACTATAACAGTTTAAAACCAAAAACACTTTGCGAAACAGCAAATATTTGCACGTTTTATTACTTGCTGTAATATTAAAAGACCTCTCCAGGCACGGCACTTGACTCAAACCGCTGGGACTTGAACATCATGAACTATGCCTTAAGGGCTAAACGTGTGTCCATCAATATAACTTTATTCACAGATAAAGTGAACACAAAACAAGTCTCTGATGTTCAAATCCTGTATTTATATCATCTACCTTTTACATGCTGATTGTCTCAAAATGTAGAATCCCTCTGTCATCTTTGTGCAAGTTTAGATGGCTGTTACAAATGTGTGCATTCCAATACAGCGTGTTAGTTGTACAGTGATCAATAAGTTGTGTCAGTAGCTAACAGTGTGTAAATTGTAACTGGCACCGACCTTGTTTACATGTACACAGAATCTGTTTAAGATGTAATTAATTTGTTCATGTGGATGGAAGTGGACAGTTCAGTTCAGTCCAACACCATCTCACAGCTTAGTATTTGTTAAAACAAGCCAAGTCTTTATGCAACTCAATTACATGTCATATTTTTGAAGTAAATCACTCTGATGAAGACTTCCGGTATGGCAGCACGCTAGATGGACGCATGTTTCCCCCTCTCCTAAAATACAGACAACAAACTGAGCTACTTCACCATGAACATAACTTATGATCTCAAATGTCATCGACACATAGCAAACAGGCTGTGAAAAACCCTCACAAGCCAAGACAGAATTCACTCCAGCTAAGCAAAGGGGGAATGTGAATGCTACTAAAACGGCAGAGGAAAGCAAAACTCAACTAGATGAGGAAAGAACAAACTCCCAACCAGTGGGAAATTGTTCCCATAAAAGACATTCAGGACCTAAAGACTGATTTTTTGCACAAAATTGATGGGGTCATGTCAGTCATTGAGGGAATAAGAAACAAAGTGGGTGAATGCATGAAACGCCTGATGAGTTCGGAGGCCCTCGTCTCTGACGATGAAGACACTCTGGCTAACCTGGAGGCCAAGAAATATGAGACATGACAACAAAATCAAAGAAATGGAAGACGGGTTCGTGGACATTGAAACAAGATCAAAACGATCTAATCTACTGCCTGGGATGCAGTTTCCTGGCAAGCTACAGCTAGCCTATAAGGGAAACACATTCTCTTTTGGCAAACCACTGGATGTGGAGGACTTTATTAAGTATGTTCAGATGGAGAAGCGAAGGAACGAATGATGGTATGAGAAGCTAACCTGTTAACAAGCAGGACAACTTACCCATTGCTAACAAATGGGGCTAAAGTTGAGCTCTATCACCAACCAAACACACCAGTCCCCTCATTTACTTCATGTGTACAATGCCGTCACATTGTCCAAGCTGAAAATTTGGTTCATATGTTCAAATGTTCTATAGTTTAACTATTTTGTTTCTTGTTGCAGTGCTAGCGGTGGCCCTTAATCATAGTTGGCCGCTCCAGAGGTACTGGTTCCAATGTTAAAGGGGAACTATGCAACTTTTGCTCTCGCGCTCCCCCTACTGGTCTCCTGTGAAAGCTCACTGTCGTAAACGTCCTCCGCATCACCATTTTTTTAAAATATATTTTTTGTTGTTGCGCAAAGCTGAGTTCCACAGAGGGGGATTTCACAGTGGAGATGGACTGGATAGCGCATGGCAACTCCTCACCAGGTGTGGAGGGATTTCGGGATAATGTTTTCGAGACTTTGGGTTATAAGTTGAGTGTTCATACTGTTCAGTTGTTTGTTTGGTTAGGCTGGTAGAATTTCCTTTCCACTAATGTATTGTGAGACGTGTCACATGTTCCAGGAGCTGAGGGTCAAATTCACATCTTGAAAACTGCAGCGGGCTGCAAAAACTCCAGAAAGTTAAATAAGTAATGGGAAGGTTAAAGGACTTCCATGCTAATGTTGTATTTCTCCAGGAAACTCATTTGGCGCCAGAGGAAGACTCCAGGATTAGGAGGAGATGGCGGGGGGAAGTATTTTCAGCATCCTTTAATACACACACACACACACACACACACACACACACACACACACACACACACACACACACACACACACACACACACACACACACACACACACACACAGGGGTTTATGACATTAATTCATAGATCCATCCCCATGAATGTCAAGGAAGTGGCAGCAGATAAACTGGGTAGATATTTGACAGTTCAGGGCACCCCTCATTCAGGATTCCTTATGTTGGTTAATATTTACGCCCCAAACTCAGATGACCTAAATTTCTTTGAAAACCTGCTTCTCACGCTGCCAGTGTTCGACAGTCGCTATATCCTGTCTGGTGACTTCAACTGTACAACTGACTCCACTAAAATGAAAATGACCCAACTATACACAATCCATAGTGAAAGCAGAGCAATTATCCAACAATTTATGAAAGATATGAACCTAAAAGATATATGGAAAGACTGAAATCCCACATTGACAACGTGCTCTTGTTTTTCAAAAACCCATGACTCCTACTCACGGACAGATTATTTCTTAATCTTGGTCAGTTTATTGTGCAAAAAAAAAAACTGAAGATTGCAATTACAATAGCATTCTGTTTTCTGACCATGATTCAAATAACTTTGATTAACTAACTATCGAGAGACCCCCACTAAATGGAAATTCAAGCAAAAGCGGCTCTTGGACCCAGAGCTCATGTCGTCGAATGGAGAACAAATATTTACCTCACCACCAACATGCTCGAGACATGAGCAAGTATTAGATGAAAGGCATTTAAAGTTTACATTTGAGGTCAGATAATCAACTTTACAAGATCCAAATCCAAAAAACTTAAACACAAAACATTACTATTGCAGAAAAAAAAAAAAAAATTAAATAGGAAACCTACTTCAGGAATCCGTACCCCAAAAATTAATCAAGAACTGTTACTTCTTAGAGCCCAATCCAATGAAACTTCTGCAATTAGTGTTGCCTCCAATCTCTTACATCTTAAGCAAAACTCCTGTGACCAGGTGGAGAATTCAGGCAAGGTATTACCCTGGCGTATAAACCAGCTTAAAAATGAGAGGGCTATTACTCTCCTGATTGTTTGAATAATATCTGCACCTTGGCTGTGCAATGCTGAATTCTGCTCTGCACAGTAGAAATGCTGAAAGAGCTAGCAATCTCATTTTGACTTTCTATAACAAATAAAATGTGTTTTTGGAATCAAGAACACTAATAGTCTTGTTACCCAAGTGCAGCTGGAGAGCTAGGTCTGTTGACTACAATATTACCGGTAACAACATCTCCGTCATTAAAGGTGTAGGTATGAAGAAAGCTGACAAAGACAACATGTTAAACCGACACTAAGGAACTTTTCAACCTTAATAAAACATTTTAATATCTTTTGTGATGATACATCAACTTACAACTAGTTGAATGACCCCTCTGTCACGGGCTGAGGGCGTCAGTATTGCTTTCACTTGGACTAAGCAGCTGTGAGGAGGGTGGTAGGAACCCTGCACACTAAAAAACTCCAAATGTGCGGACTGCTTTACGGCATGCGTCACATCATGATATAACATTGTTTAGCCACCATTAGATTCATTTAGATTCATTACCTCGTCGCTATCCGTCCTTCACACAGCCACTGGAAACAAATGTAGGCGAGTTCAGTCCGACAGCATGCCACCGGGAGCAGCAATTTACGACGTAACGCGCGAGTCCTCATGGGAACTGTAGTATTCGTTCAGGCAAAACACTACCGCTTTTGTCCACTGGCACCGCCAAAATTAACGAAAACTGAAAGTTCCTTAGTGTTGCTTTAAATGCAACATCATTAATGAGATGGCCCAATTTATTGTTGGTGTTTTTTTCAACTAATGAAAAATGATTATCAGACTTTTGATGAGGTTTTTGTGATCTATGCTTCTTTTTTTGTCTTGATATTGCTCTAATTATGAAGAGCGACTTCATTTTATCCTGGAAAAAAAGGCATGTACAAAGATAACTTTCTACTAATGGCTACTATTCAGTGCTTTTTCAACTGGCATGCATTATGATTATTAGTAGAGAAAAATGCACACAAAGGACTCAGTGAGACTCATGAGTAGTCTGTTTAAACTCATTTTAAACACTTTGGTTGAGCTCATTGCCCTGGTTATCCCCATACAAAGGGCCTGTGCTCAGTCAGCACAGAGAGCTCTGTAGAAGCGTTTCATCCCACACCACGATGGAACATGGTGTCCCTCAAGGCTGTTCTTCAACAAATCTCATTCATTTAATACGCAGAAGCCAGTAGCACTGGATTAGATTCAATAGGGGTGTTTGATATGTAAAAATGGTGGAGTTACACCATGAAAAAAAAGAGAAACTTGGAGACAAGAGGCAAATAGACGGATGAGAAATTAGGCAAAGTGTGAATTATAGGATGGTGACTATTTTTTTTAAAAGAGGTACTGATGGGGATCCTGCAGAGACCGAGCATCGTACAGAGGACCGATATGGTTAGACTGCAATTGACTGCCTCGTGTTGTATCACATTTGAGTTCAAGAGGCTATCAAAACATTATGCCAGGGGGAGTCATAACAATGACCAGAGGAGTAATAAAACACATAAAGTCAGGGCGATGGGGGGGGGGGGGGGGGGGGGGGGGGGGGGTAGCAAGTACAGCAAAGACAGAGAAGAGAAAGTGGAGGATGGTGAGAGAAAAAGACTGGAGACACGTGGAGCATGAGGCAGGAAAATCAATACATTTCTATATGCAGCAGTGAGAATATGCTCTCTCGCTGCTCGAGACGGCCGATCCAATGACTCCAACAACCAGCAGACAAACTGAACATCCATCCACAAACCAACACTGATAATATGGCATCCAAGTTTGTCCCTGTCTTTATTTTTTCTCTCTCTTCCTCCATCAACAAGCACCCACACCCACACATGCACGCATGTGCGCTCGCGCGCAAGTGCACACACCCACACATTTCAGCATACTGGCTCTTCTCCTCTAAATTTAACTCTCTCATTTGGTTGTGGGCTCGCTTCCTTGTTACTGATGTTGCCAGAGGTCTGATCCATCTTCTGCTGGGGACATGGCTTTAGTCAAGACAGCTGTTACTCGGAGGCATGCTGGACCTGTTTACCAGGGAATCACATGGTAAACCAAATCCTGGATGGACAGCCGATAATACCGCATGCACCTGCCTTACTTCATCACTCCAAAAAGCAAGCTACGAGTGCTGTGAGGCTTTCAGGACATTTCCATGCTTGTTGAGATGCACTGAAAGTGATATCAATTTCAAAATGTCAAAGTTTTTCCTAATGGTAGCTTTACACTCTAGTTTTAAAATTCGGACTTCCAATTTTAAAATATGCAAATGAATGAATTCAAATAAACTTTGTGTCTATTTTGTCAAGCTTTAAAAGAGAAGGATTAAGCTGTGTCTGTAGTTATAGTGTATCCACATGCATGCGTATGTGTTTACTTTTAGTTCCTGAGTGGGATTGACATAATGCTGCTTCTCACTGTTTTTTTTTTTTTGTTTTTTTTTTTGTCTGTATACTTTGCCCAATCTTTGGATCTCTGAAGTGCGGCCATAGTAAGGGAAAAATTGGAAAACAACTAGATGTAGTGCAACATCAGTGTCACATCCCACCATATTGCCAATTGGGACAAAAACAGACCGAGCATAGTCCAATACCCTCACAAATAAAATTGCAAAAAAGTCTAAAAATATGAAAATTAAGAAACAGGAACACAGAAGATGGTAAATTAGAAAAAAGGGGGAAAGAAATGCTTTGCTGGAGAACTATGCTATCTGGAGGCCTACAGGACTGTATTAGTGTAGTCTCTGATCATTGATTAAAGCGGTTTATGTACTCTCACCCTCACCATTGCGGAGGACACACTCACCTCCCTCACTACACCCACATCCTTCCTTCCAGGAGCTTCCTTCATCTTGCCCTTTCCCTCCTCTCCATCTCTACCTATCTGCAGTAATGGTCAGACAACCACTGCTGTAATTTCCTCTGTACTAAAAACTGACAACTACAAAAGGTCACACAGGAGGAGGACGTCTCATGCTTCTAATCACTCAACAGGAGCAAGGCCACTCAGTCCCACTCAAATATCCCCCCGACGAAGGGAAAAATACCCCTCCCACTGATGATTATATTTTAATTCACTTTATGAAAAGCAGTGTCAAGCTGCGAAAAAATTTTAATCACAGGAGAAAGAGAGAAAAAAATCTTTAAGTTGTCCAGTTACATAAACGAAAACTTTTCGTCTTTGAAGGGAATGAATCTGTGGAATTTACATGTTCATCAGTTGTAACGAGAGAACATAGCCACACTCTAGCATTCAGAAAAAGTAAGATACTGAATGCCGCATTCCACTCTCAGCAAACCAGCCAAACTAGCATCAAGCCCTTGTCTTTGGGTGGCTGACTATTGAAAACACATATTCACCCACAAATTAACCTCCTGTTTACCTGCTGTTATAAAGACAGAAAGGTGAGCCCTCCAATCAAAACTTGAGGCATTACTGGATTGAAGGGGGCTTGAATGTGACTCGAATCTTACCAAAAGAACATTAACACCTTTTATGTGAGGGTCAAAACCAGTATACACTCAAAACAGTGAACTGTGGAGTTGCTGAATGTAATTAATGCACCGATCCTATAGTTAATTAACTAGTCTGTGTTGGTTAAAGCTTAAAGCTCATGTGCACATATGGAAAATGAGGCATTCGTTGAGCAGAAACTCATTATAAAAACCACTTTAAATCTAGATGAGGTAGAAATGAGTAGCCTCAATGATGTTTGCTGTATTATTATAATTATTATTTATTCTTTAGTTTGCAGTTATTTTTCTGTCAAAGTAATGAGTCCAACGAGACAGCTTTTAATGCAAAAACTACGCTTGGGGATAGAGTGCAAGAGGAAAGTTGACTCGAACGCTAGTCGAAGAGCTTGGTGAACCTGGACAAAGTACAAAATGAGAAGGAAAGCAGGCTATAGTCAATTACGAGTCCCATCTTGTAGTTTGTGTCGACATTGATTTGTTGGAAAACGGTATCTCTGCCTTTGCCCCAGTTCATTTAATTGCGCTCACTCTGACCGGCTAATTACTTCACTAGACCAAGCTGGTCTCACCCCACTGCACTGCCTGACTGTCTGGAGCCCCTCTACACCAGCAGCGGTGGGTGGGAGACATGAAGAGGAAAGAGATGAAGAAAAAAAAAATCGCCAGCCTGGATTAAGAATGCATGATGTATGTCAGAGCAGAAGGCAGTAAGGTGATGTAGAATGTAACAGAAAGTGACAGAGTAAGGCAAAAGAGGAGCATAAGTTTTAGATTTGATGTGGTTCACACGCACTATAAACTCAAATGAAGGCCAAGCAGAACACACTGTCATGACTGGAGTTCTTTCTGGTGTTTACTCGTAAACACCTTGACTTGACTGACAGACAAACTTATAATGTTATAAACTACTTACACATAGTAAGGAAATTATTGTCTAGTAGATTATTTCTGCAATTCGGCAACACTTCTTTGAAAAAAGTTAGATTAATTTAGAAAATTAGTGGTGCCGTGTTTGAACATGTTTGACAGTGCATTTGTGGGATGAGCAGCAGAGCTCACAATGGTTGTGCCAAAAGTGCTCTTCCTCAGAATTCCAAGTGAGGAACCAGCTCTGGAAGATCAATGCAAAAGAGGTATCAGGTCCTGATGGCATCAGCTTAAGGCTCCTTTTCTACTATAAGCAAAATTTAATACATTTCAGAAAACGTAATAATTTGTAGTTTGTCCATATATGTTTTTCTATATTTTTATGGTTCTTGTATTTATTTATTTAGTTATGATTTAGTTAGGATTATGATGATGATGATGATGATGATGATTACAATGATAATGATGATTTGAAGAAGTTAAAGGCTCAAGAGCATTTTTTTCTAAGGAAGGCAAACAAATGTGTCTTACACATAGGGGTACAAATCCTAAAAATTGAAGCTAGTTTTACTGAGTCCTTCCCCTTTAGATGAGAGATCATTCTTATGTTTCATTGCTTCATTGCTGAACACATGAAAAACCAATCATTGTTTCAGGTATGCTTAAATACTGCAACTTTCTAATTGTTTTACATTATGTTTGTCTGTGATCTTATGCACAACATCTCTATCATTTAAGACTTCGATGTCAGTAACCTTTTTGAGTAAAGTGACTTCTTAACACAAAGAACCACAACAAAGAGATGCTTCGCAATTTAAAAGAAAAAAAAAACGAAAAGAAAAGAAAAAAGCTAAAGATATAACTGAGGTTTGAAGTAATCAACTGTCATGAACTTACCTGATGGGATGAGACCCAAAGACCAGTTGGGGATGAGAAGGCCAAATGGGTTGCTTCCTTCTTTGTTTTCTGTCGTTCCCAAGCTCTTGTGTTCGTCTGCCTTGAAGCCCTTGAATGGTGTCCAAAGACCCCCCACAACAAAAGACTCAGAAACTGCAGAACGGGATTCCATTTCTGTAGCACCAACCTTGGGGACGGATGAAACAGTGGTCAAATGAGTGACTCCAATAACTGTTTGAGACTCTTCACCAGGTGCCTCAGTGGCCTGTAGGCCAGTTGGGCTTGTAGTTTTGTGGATATCTTCCTGAACCCATGAAATGGAAATTGAAGGCTCCTCTGTTGAAAAGCTGTCAGATAAACCATCTGTTGTAGTTTCTGTGGAGGCAGAGTCAGTGTTATATGTGACTCTGGCTGTTGTGGTGGCTTCAGAGGTGGTCAGCACATCCACCAAAGCTTTAGGTGAAGAATTCATGAAGTCACTCTTGCTCATGTTTTTGCTGTGCTTCTCAGGAAGCATTGGGAAAGCTGAATTTGTCCCACCTTTGCCTTTGTGTGAGGAGGCAGAAGGCAGACTGTTGGCGGGCCGGAGGACATAGAGGATCTCCCCCTTTGCCTCCTCTGCTGTGTTTGGCTCCTGAGAGCCCTGAGTTGGAGTGGTAGGCTGCTCAACCAGCTGCCATTGGGAGAGAGTAGTGTGCTCAGCCACGGTCACAAAATCACTCTGTCTGAGTAAAGATTCACTTTCATGACTCTGTTTCACATCAGAACTGTCCTCCTTGGTGAGTTTCAATCCAGATTCAGCAGGAAAGTTGTTTCCTTCTGCACTCCCCTCTGTGTCTTTCTCCTCTCCTGATGCGCCCCTGGTAGATGGAGGATTAGCACCTTCTATATCTTGATCCTTGTCTTCACCTGAATAGTTTTCTGGAATGTCTTGTCTCAATGAGGTGGGCAGGGTCATCACCTCAAGGGACCCTGCTTTTGCTTCCATTGGTTCCCAGGTGGCATGTTTACCCGCATAGGCCAGATTTCCAGAGGTACTGAGTTTGGGGCCACGCATGGACTTGATGGCCCAGGAGAAGAGGGTGTTGGGGGCAGTAGAAAGAGCAGAACCTTGTCTGTGATCCTCAGGCCTGGATATGTTGAAATGTTCACTGGGTGGTCTCCCAACAGGTTCTGATTCAGATGGGAACTCATGGGATGGGAACTCTGCTGGGTAGAAAAAAAAAAAAAAAAAAGAAAAAAAGAAAAGATAATTACAACTCTACCATTACGAGAATTAAATTTTATGGATGTACAATAACAACAAAATAAAGGCTGACTCACAACAAGTAGTTAAGTTTTGAGTCAGTGTGTGCTAACTCTGTGGACTATGAGGCCACATACGTATCTGCATTCTCACGATCAACACTGCAAACCATTTATGCAATCAACAAATTCAGTGCAGAACAAGACTGAGCAAATGAAAGCTTTATGTGCATTGTTAAAGTGATAAACTAAACACTCAGTGTTATAATTTTATTTTGAGCAATGTACAGTTGTGGCCAGAATGCTGAAGAAAAACAGCTTAGGTTTTCAAAAAATTTTTTTACTGTGTTAGGGTCTACAGATTTTTGTTCAGTTTGTTTGGTGAAAATTCACATTTGAAAATTCACACTGTCAAAACCTTAGACAATGACCCGATTACCACACATGACGTATATCTCTAGATATATATAGCAGGCTGTTTTACACAGATGTGATAAATATCTCTCTGGAAATATAAGGAAATGACTCCACAATCTCCATAAATACTGTTTTATGTGGTCCTCAATCAGCAAGAATTGTAAACTGTAACAATTCCATAAATATCACTGTTTCAAAGTTATTAATGCATATGTCACACTGCATATATTAACTTTTTTATGCTAACTGACATTACTATGAAAAATACCACATCATACTTTGCATGTAGTGGGCTAATCATGAACTCAGGAAGGACGACATCAGTGAGCTTTACCTCCTGTCTCAGAGTTTTGTAAATTATCCTCAGCCCTTTATCCAGAAAAGAAATGAGACAGAAAGTCAATGCAAGCTGTGCTCTTAGTATTAACACCTCTGGCTAACCCATTGACTGCTGAGTCAGAAAACATTACACTTTGGAGATATAGCCACGTGTCTATTCAAAATCCATTTAATGTGTTGTGCAATTGATATATGTTGGCCGAAAGCAAAGCGGCACAATTTAAGTTAAACAAGTTACAACCTCCAGCTGTCTTAAAACATTCCAATCAGTGATTTGTAAAACATTTCTAAAGAAGGACCGTGTATTTTCATTATGTGTGGGATAACACATTTGCAGACCATAACTGTATTTCACTCAAGCAAAGACTTGTACTGTACGTGCAAATATTGTATGAAGAGTCTTTATACAATATTTGCACATGCATGTACCCAGTGCTTGGATTCAGCCTATCCAGACTGCTTTTATTGAATAATTTTTCCTAAGTAGCCCCTAATTATTATTTACTGTGAGCTGGATGTTTTGAATTAATTCCTCCACCTGTGCAATCGATCAGGGTGGTAGCTAAATTACAGAAGTTTGAAGCTAAAATGAGGGTTTGGGGGGACTCCCCCGCTGAAGAGCAAATAAATGCACAGCACAATCATGGCAGGACATATTCAGATGCAATTTCACACTCCTCTTCCCTGTCCCTGTTTTCTTGTTCCCTGTGGATCCACATACCCAAAACAAGTTCCTGCTGGAATAAACCTGCCTGTGGTGAGGGAAGCCATGTGTAAAAATGCAGGAGCACTTGCACCGCGATAAGCAAATGACTGGCTCCACAACATACTCAGTCTAGATCTGTTTATTTAGATGAAGTGGTCCACTGTACCTTATCAGCTTACAGCTTTAAACCAGAGTCTGTCTACACCATTAATATTTCATTTTGTCTGCATGTGTGACTCACTGGTGTGTGTCTGTGTGTTTTTCTAGGGCAGTAGTACAGCAGCGTTACTGGGAGGACTGACTACTGCTGCTCTCTTTAATATCGGTGAGCTCTATTTGGCTGTCCTCTGTTCAGTTAAAGGTATAGTGGACGACGTTTTAGCGGGATGCGAATCTCAACTACTGGTCCTCCAACATGACAATCACGCTGGAGAAATGCTTGCGTAACACCGTCAAGCGCGCTCGTTGCCGTGCAGAGCAGGTAGGATGGTCTGGCGCATGCGCGTTTTTCAAAAAGCGAGTAACAGACGTTTGGCTTCGACTTTTTGAGAAAATCGTCCACTATACCTTTAACATGTTCAGAAATTGCTGTGAAACAGCACAAAAAGTAACCCTAACCCTACCACAAGAGGGAGAACATATCGTACACAAATATGTTCTTTGATAAATATTCAGTAGTATGTAAATCATTCAGACGGTTTTGCTTTTACGTCGTGCCTTAATGTTCGTATGTGTTTGAGGTTCATTTCCATAAGAACCATGTAGTCTGGCATAATTATCCTATTAATAATCCAAATAGCTAATTACATACTTTTACTACACACTGATGGAAGTGAGAATAATTAAAGACATTAATCTGTTTTGATCATCTATGTAATGACCCATGTAATAAATAAAATGAGACAATTAGGCATAGGTTTGGGTGATTTCATGGTGCTATTTACAGCATGGTTAAAGTTCATCACTGCTGCTGTAAATCTGCTGGAGAAGGGCTCAGAGGGAATGAAGAAAAAACCCACAAGTCATAGTGGAAATACTGCAAAACAAACTTATAATAAACCCTATTCATATGGTAATTGTGTGCCTTCACTGTGAGCAGTTCTGCTGTGTTGACTCCACTTTAACAGTGTAAACGGGTGGTGAGGATCCCTTCGGGTCAGGCAGACATGATATTAAACTGTGAGTTGGAAGCTGACAAAGAGAGAGAAAGAGGAAGACACTCATTCCATCTACAGATATGGCATCTAATAAAACAGGGCTGAGGATGAGTTATTGCATGGCCATGTGAATCATGTCAGCAGCATCTACACTGAGTGCAGACCACAGGCCTCATCGTATTGTATCATGTAAATTCAGGGTTGATCACAATGGGCTGTAGCAGACACAAATCTCTTCTATAGACAACCAAGACGTAGTTATTCAAATTTCCAACATGTTGCAGGCAGTTGTTTCCAATAGGAGCTTGTGCTGATGCTCATTTCAAGAGTATTTCCAATTATTTTTAATAACAAATAAACTGCAATTTCCCTGCATCCACAGACCTTTGTTCAGCTTTTCATACTAATTTGATTCGATATTCAAATACTGGTCTTTATTGGATGTAAGTCGTGCATCCATATCAATCAAAGAGACATGGCACCATCAATCGTTATGTGACCAATGTACTATTCAGATCTGAGGGATACCCTGCGGTGTGTAATAACAGAGTTAATTCAACTCATTGATGCCAGTTTAAGCAAGGACATTAGTTGGGCAGTTTTCCATCAAGCCGACATAAAAGAAAAAAGAAAAAGACAGATTTCACCTCTTCCTCCTTTCTCCATCTCCCCCTTTCTTCCATCTTCTTCACTCTACTCATGCCTCACCCTCACTGTAGTGATCATTACCGCCTACCTTCACAGACTCGGCGCCTAATTGGCAAAGACTTAGACGAAGGTTAGAGTGAATGGCAGTGCAGCCCAGCCTCCACGTTAATTGGATAAGGCTGTGAATAATGCATGTGGACTAAAGCATGGATTTTCATTAATGCTTTGGGATGAGGTTGCTGTGGGATTTCAGGTAGCACAGCAGTGAGTATTTATATTAATAAAGCCAAGCACTGCTAGGTGAGAAAATCCCAACACCTTTATTGGATCATTCTTCTGGGCTTTCTGAGGGAGATTGTTTGTCTCACTTTGGACCCCCCACTCCCCCACTGACCTTCCAGCCAATGCGAAGGTGGTGTTATTTGTGGGGACCATTACTAGAAAAACCTCATTCCTACCTGTGGTCTGAGTTCTCTTCTATTTTGTGGACATTCCCACATATTTCTCTACAGAATTGCTTTGCTTCAGAAGTTCTTGGCCTCATATATTTGCTGTCATATACTAATCCTCTGATCTTTAGACTACAATTTCCCCTGCAGTTACAACTTGGACCGATTTTTATTGCCAGTGTGTGTGTTTTTTTAAGCATGCGAGCTGAACACAGTGACCTGTTGACCTTTTCTGTCCTCAGATTTGTTGTTTTGCATCATTCCTCAGGTCAGTTCATCCCTCTGAGGATATTACCTGTCAGTTCTTAAACACACACAAGCAAGCACACATGCATGGATGCACACACACCGACTTTCTGAACCATTCATGTCAGTCGTTTTGATTTTCTCATTTATTTCACTCATTGTTCATTGCTAATCCTACTTCTACTTACAAGAGGCATCTCTGACTCGTAAATGTAAACTTTGATTTAAGATGCAGGCCTGCTTTGTTTAAAAAAAAAAAAAAAAACACACATTGCATACAATAACAAATCTCTTATCGCCTCGAAATAGATTAGAAAAATTCAAGCTTAGCTGTTACTCTTTTTGACAGCCTGTACAGTAAACAAAGCACTCTGTCAATAAATATAAGAGCGAAGGCAGAGCAGTCTCCACTCCAACAGCCTGCATCGCTGTATGTGCTGTGCCACGTTTGTTTGTTTGCAATTACTGTTTAATTAAATTTACAGCAATACTTCAAATTGCCCTGCGGAGGAATACATTACAGCATGCTTGGGGGAGAAGACAAAGTGGGATAGAGAGGCAGAGACAGCTTAAAACGCATGACACTAACAAATCCTATATTTACCATCTACATTTAAATGCTTCCATTTGAAATGAAATTTCATTTTAATTTATTCAGATGTTATTGCAACAGCACAAGCAGTTATTTGTGGTAAAGGTTAAAGTGTCAAAGCCAAGCTCTTACCGTTATCAGTGGATTGCGTGCTGCTGGGTAAAGGGGTGGTGGCTCGCTCGCTGGAATGGGTGCTGGTGTCACCTCGCCCTGGATTTTGGACCGCAGGCACCAATCGTATCAGTGGTATCATCTCTTTTTCCTGTTCAGACAGACCCTCCTCTTTACTCTGAAGTCCACTGGTGGGACCTCTGAAGGAATAAACACCACTTCTGTGCTCCATGATAGCATTGTCCATGCCGTTCTTGTTCCCGCCAGGCTTTGGTGCACTTGTGTCTCTGCTGATGGCCTCGCCATGTGTCTGGTTCTCTCCTGTTTTTTCGTCGGGCACGTTTTCCATCTGGTCAACCTCTTCCCCACCAGTCAAATACTTAAAGGGTTTCATGAGAGTGTTGACAAAGTCAGCCAGAATGCTATTGCTCGTCTGTGACTGCGGAGTGGAAGATACCGTGAAGGACGATGTCGGGGCGTCCGATCCATAGAAGCTACTGTCCTCTTCCTCAAGGGCAGAACCTCCGTGGCTCTCCAGGACTTCAAGGTCAGAGAGGCCCAACGTGTTCATGCTCCTTGGACTTTCAGACTCATCCTGGCTGGGTTGGCTGGTTCTACGTTCAGCCTGTGTCTCGTCCCATGCCCCCTCAGGCCTTAAGTGGATGACTACATGCTCCTCTGAGATCTCAGAAGAGTTGTTGATGCCAGCAATGGAGCTCGCTTTGTCCAAGTCGACCAAACCAGTCCAGGAAGAAGTCTTAGAGGAATGGGCATTATTCTGAGCCTCAGTAACCAAGGACATGGCTTCTGCTACTGGGTTAGCGGTCTGGTATAACGCCTGTGCCTCTGCAGCCTGGACCCCTGTTGGCTGATTTCCTGAAACACAGAACGGACAAATCACAGTTGAGCTGCTTTCTCTGCTGCTATACAACACGGCACAAAGCCATTTATTACATCGCTTCTTCCTTGCAGGAAGTCTGTTATTGCTTTTAACATAAGACTAAGTTTAGACATACTGTACAATTTCATAGCTGGATAACTTCATGAAGTCGAAAATCTGATAACTGATAAAACCCCAATTATTTTAATTTTATGAACATACTTTTTAGCGATGAGATTATATCAAGAATTATGTTAACATAAAACAAATTTGTTAAAAAAGCCATCTGAATATCATTTAGCATTACATTCAGCTGTGCTAAAGAAAAGTTACATTAAATATTAATGTAAATGTGCATACAACGTTGCAAGTGCAGTGAAGAGGTTCATCTATCAGCTGTTTGTTTTGACAGATCCTCGGCTCCTCTGCTCTCATGCTGTTCTTGTTTACTTGAAATGATTGGGTTATGCAGATGTTTTGCTTCAGTGATATTTTCATGCACTGACATTGTGAAAGATGAAATTTTCTTTTTTCTCCAATCTGTGTCAATATGATTTCTGAATACTAATCTGCAGTTTGCTGCTGTGAAATGCAAAAACCAAAATATGATCTGAATCATACACAGGAAAGGTGAGCAGAGTGTGATGTTAAGTCAATTCCGTGTGAAGATGAAGCTGACTCATTTCAGTGTGAATTATCTTCTGACAAAAAGAGAAAGAGGTCAAAGACAAACTTTTCCCCCCCAAACCTTTCCTCGGTCTGGATTCACCACATTAAAAATTACAAGCCCTCAAATTCACCAGGGATGGAAGTAAATGTCACACAGTCTCTTCGCAACCCCTTCATGTGTAACACAAACATGTCATGCTAATTAAAAATTAGAACGTTAGCAAGTTCCCTGAACCCTGCTGTTGCTGCCAAGGCAATTACCACAACGCATCAACTTCATCACAACACAGCACTCAGCACCTCGGAAGCAGAAAGCATCAAACAGGGCCATGGTGTCTGGGAATCCGGTGCGGTTGGGATTGTTATAGACAGTTCGAATGCCGGGCTCATCCCCGCCGCAGTTCTTTCGCGGGACGTTGATGGGGTAGCGAACACTGCCATCAGCCAACCAACCAGGATCGCACTGGTCGAGGCCTGCCTGCCAAGCCAGGTACAGCTGCCCGACAGTGGCGAGCTGGGCGCCAAGGGAGTGACAGTGGGTTGAGGCGGTGGCAAGGCTCAGCTTCTCAGGCACTGTGGAGTGGAAAACTTCCCCTGGAGGTTGGAGGAAGATGAGAAACAAGGAATTATATCACTTAGGCAAGGCGAGTATATTTATATAGCACCGTTCAGACACAAAAATACAATCCACAGTGCTCAGCAACGCAGACTTAGAAATCTCAGCTCTCAGGACAAGATCTTTGTTCAAGTATTTGTTTGAGAGTAGGTTTGTAAGAGAGGGTTGGTTTCAAGTTGTAAAACCACACACATTTAGATGTCAGTTCTTGTGTGTGCATGTGCGTGTGTGCGCACGTGCACACGAGTGTGTGGGAGCTCATGCGTGCGTGTGTTGCATGACTGTCACCATTTCTTTCAAAGATACTTTAAAGTAAGTAAGTTCTTTTTTTTTTTGCTGCTTTGCCAACTTTGGAAACAAAACATGAGGTGGAGATTGCCAGAGAAAGGAAGAAAGAAAAGGTTCACTTGTTATGCATAAGACAGCACTTATCAGTAATTCAAAGTACAGACTATATAAAGGAAAATCTTTGTATTCAAAGCTGTAGCAAAAAGGGATCTAACAGAAAATTCAGAACAGAAGACAGGGGTGGAAGAAAAAAGAACGATGAGGCTGAAGAGAGGTGCTGTTGATGATGATAAAATAGGGATGCAAAAATAGGACTCTGGCAAACAAGACAGAGCATAGCGCTCACCACTGTGTCTGCACAGCACAAATAAAATTAGATGATCAGATGATCTACTGGCAGTTCAGGGTGTGATGAAAAATATATGAGCAGAAAGGATGGACAGTGCAGACGGGGATCAGTGAACAGAGGAGGTGGGTTTGATGTGAGGGTCCAAGAGATTTACAGCCTCCCAAGACTGAAGAATAATTTTCCTGTTTTATTGAATATTTAGGTGATGAGAAAATGGTTGAGAGAGACAGAATGGGATTATGGGAAGACTGAATGGTCAGAAGAGATAAGATCATTTTTTTAAAGCTATTTTTGTGAAATCAAACCAGTGTGAGGTGGAAAAAAAAAAGTAAAGTGAATTTGTTATAGTTCCCTGTTGTGCATAAACAAAATATTTTAAAATTGTCAAACAGACATTCTAGTCTGACTGAACACAATTTGGACCAAACAGTGAAAAAAGTGGTACACTTTGTATGGTAATGTTGTACTAAAATAGATTTTGAAGGTATTTATACTTCATTTGGTCTTTTAGTATTACCTTTTACATTTGAACACAAACATCAGTAATTTTCTTACGTTCTTCTAACTGGCTCCACCACAGTGGGAACTGTTTTGGGGGTCACAATGAAGTGATCAAAGTAGATGATATAAACAGGTATCCACACAGACTCAGCAGATGCTAATGATCTTAAAAGTTTTCACATTAAATAATATTGGTTTAGTTTGTCTTAAAAAAAAATTCTTTGTTTATTTTTCAAAATAAGCTTTTGCAACTCTGGCCGAACCTCAGAGACAAGAAAGAGAGTCGATCAACTGCGGATTGTGGCATCCTTGTATTTTCTCCTTTTTTCCAAAAACACACACATTAGTTGAATTAGTGACTAAAATTTTGTAGCGATGGTGTGTGCAGGTGTGTTTCTCTCTCAGCCCACATGTGTCAGCTTGGACAGATCCCTGTTTGTGTCGAGGAGATGGATAGGTAGATGGACGATAATGGTTATCAGACAAGAGTTTCATTGAGGGTGGAGTGGTGATTAGTAATCCCGCCTCACGGCCTGAACATCCCTTGTTGGAGTCCATTTGCGGAGCTCTCTGTGTGGAGTTTGCATGGTCTCCAAGTGTTTACACTGGAATTCACTTACAGTCCAAACAGCATTTGAGGCTAAGTGGTAACCCTAAATTGCCCATAGAATGACTGTTTATGGTTGTCAATTCATCTGTTTTCTCTTTTTGTTTTTATATTTGTGAGTTTTTTTTAATCTAAGATGATTTTGAGAGATTAAAAGGGCACCTTTGAATAATATGTTATTATAATTTTAACTGGGATTCACTCAAGACCTCATGACCCTAAGTTGGATGAGGCGACACAGAAGATGGATTGATTGATCTCTGCTCAGCATTTCAGGCACATATGATGGGCTCATGTAAATTCAGGTGCAGGAGTTTTAATAAGAGGACCTGGCATGTATCCCTCCACGGAGTAACACCAAACAAACAATGGGTGAGAAAGAAAGAATAATAGATTCACTCCACTCTCCATAGATTCTGTAGGAGGAGGCTGGAAAAGGCATAAAGTTTTTAAAATGCTATAAGAGCCACAGTAATGCCAATAATGTCATCAAATAAGAGATCACATAAGAGTGATCACAGAGCTGACAGTTTAACTGGCTCATAGAAAGGATGCAGACAACAGTTTGTCATTCGTGAGAGACAGTGAACCTCAACTGATACCTGATCCATTGCTTTCACTGCTGTCAATTACCTAGATATAACTGATGAGGAGTCAAGAAATCTAAGAAGTGAAATGTTTATGTCATCCCATGACTTCGTCGTATCTCTATCAATATTCAATATTTAAATAAGTCAGTTTATTGCTAAAACTAAGTATCTTATGAGTAATTAGTGGAACATTACTAGCTGATGTAAAGCCAAGCCTCTTATTTATTTGTTTGTTTGTTTTGAAGGTCATATTTCTTTATACTTTGTGAACTTTTGTATTTTACCTATTAACACGTTTTTATTTTTGTTACACATTGCAAACAATGTAACTGCAGTTCATTGTTACTGTGGTGCGAGATTTATTGTAGGAAGAAAAAAAGTAAAAGTGGGCTTTAGATCTTATGCAGTAAGTAAACAAAAGCAGGTTTTCACTTTGTAGCCAAAAACCCTTGATTTTGATAGTTAAAGTGCCAACTGTGTTTCCATCTGTCTCGCAATGCTTCCAGCTACTTTGTTTTAGGAGGGAGCTCTCGAAAATGTTTTGAATATGAACTTGGTCATTAAAAGATAAACACTGAAGAGATACACTGAGATACACTGAAGCCAGAGATAAAAAAAAGTTAAAGTCACAAAAGTGGCATTGCATATGAAAATCTGCAACGTTACATTAAACAATGCAAATAAAGCAGCTTACTGCTATACGCACGAAGCATAAAATTATACGAATATTTACAGCTTGTATCAAAACAGACTGTAAATATGAATATGAATACATGGATGCTACTGAACTCAACTGTTTATATACTTTAATGAAATATTCAGACATTTTCATACAGGACAGAACAACAGCTAGTGTTTATTTCATTGTCTATTTGCTTTTCGTGTGCACTAGGCATTTATTTAGGAGTACCATTACAGTAAGCACAGTTTATTCACTTTTTGGGACGCAATACCATATTGACTTGTGGCACTACAAATGAAAATGTCAACACTACCCAGCTTTACTCAAAAGAAGCCATACATGTGAGAACAGGAATCAGGACTGCTTCTCCTGGTCACTCGTACAAAGTCTCTTTTCTTTCCCCACTGGCACAGTGATCAGTCTTCGTAACGTCTTCAACTCAGTCGAGACACACATGAATAAACTGTAATTTAAGGTAGACGCTCTGGACTCCTACCTTGAAGATGCTTAGCAAAGCAGTAGACATCAAACAGCTCATCGGGGGATCTACTGCCATAGTTTCGAACTCCAGGTGAGTCCTCACGATCGCCATAGCAACCGGGCCGAGGCGACTGGATGGGATACCTGTGGAGAAAATTGAGAGATGCAGACAAAGACAGAGCGAGAGAGATTAATGTAGCTTGGCTGAGAGAGAAAAAAGCAGCCAGAGACAGATTTGACACCCCTGAATGTACATGCATGTAATAAGAGGGAAAACTGACCTGCATTTTTATCCAAGCCTAATGTAATATGTAGATTGAAATATAGTATCTCCCTCTAATAGAGCACCATACAGATGTCTATACAGAGGAACCTTGATCAAAGACTGTTGTGTAGTGGTCAGCTCTCCTTCCCTTGTCCTTGGTTAGATTCAGGGCAAAGTGGCTTTTCTGTGTGGAGTTTGCATTCTTGTGTGTTCAGGGTAGTTCCATTTCCTCCACAGTGTACAATCTATTCAACTGTCCATTAGAAGTTAGGTTCGAGGACAACTGCTTTCCCACTGAGTTTTAGGAAAAATGTGGAGCCTTTGAGCTTTTATCAAGAACAGTAGTCGACTATGAACGGAATCTAAGGCCGACTGTGGAAGTATGGGCCTATTCACAGGGCTTCAAACACATCGTCACCCGATTCTAATTATTGGTTGAATGCAAGATTTACTATTTTAAAGACTTCATAAGACACTAATGTGACTGGCTCATGGAAACCATTGGCAATATAAAGCAGAAATCTTCTTGCGAGTGTTTGATTTCTGTAGATCTAAGTATTTAAAGGTGCTGTAGGCAGGATTCCACATCACCGCCATCTTGCTTAGGGTTACCTAAGTAAGATGGCGATTTGACCCATCTAAGATTGCGTTTTGAAACCCAGCACAGCCAATCCTGTCCTGTTTTCTCTGACATCACGCCCTTATGCAATTTAAGCCCCTCCCACAAGAACGTACGACAAACGCCCCTCGACCAATCACAGTTAGAGCCTCAGGGGCTCTTCTGATTGGTCAAAGATACCTGGAGCTGTCGAGATTCCTTTTCAGCTCAAAACAGAGACAGATGGAAACGCTGCACCCTCGCGGTAGTGTAATTATGCTACACTCCTAAAGGATTACCAATGGATACTCTAACATTTAATCCAAAGAAAACACAGAAAAATTAGCATTGGCTAGCAAAATCCTGCCTACAGCACCTTTAACAAGTCTATGTATGAATTTGGCAACTGTCATGACTGTGACATATTGGAATTTACTCAGACCTTGCATTTAGTGTTATAATATTGCACCCTCATGGCATTAAATTATGCTTCAGTTTGCGTTTGCTTTGTGACTCATCTAATGAGGAACTTGTTTACATGAGAACTGGAATCTACATTATTTGTGTGTGTGTGTGTGTGTGTGTGTGTGTGTGTGTGTGTGTGTGTGTGTGTGTGTGTGTGTGTGTGTGTGTGTGTTTGCTTGCATTTGTCACTGAATGACTTTGAATGCTGAGTCCCCACAAGCACAAAATATGTGGAGTTGGATGCATGTTTGATTAGGAAGCTACTGACAAATTTGACAAAACGGAGAAAAAAATGAATGTAGGAGGTGATCAGTCAAATTTCAGGTATAATTTATATTATTATAAATTCTGCAAACAGAGGTTTCACTATTCCAAATCAGCTTCATTCTGGGCCAGATTGCATAATTTTTTTCACAATCACAAACTTTTTCAATGTAAGTCACACAGACAAAGAACAGAGAACACACTCTTCTCTTATCTTTGCTCCTTCAATGCTGCACTGTGTGCCTCAAAATGCCCCCAGGAAAAACTGCATGTTAATCTACTTGAAGAAACACATCCCAGCTATTGCGACCTGACCTTTGCCCAGATCAGAATCTACTATGACCCTCCGCAACATGTAAAGCAGTGAATGGTGGATAAAAAAAGAACTGATCTGTACTGTGGGCAGATGCTATACATGAGTGTACTCATTTTAACTTCATCAATTGTTAACAAAGTTCATTTAACATATGTACCCAAGTAAAGCTAAATAATGCATAAATGAAGTGCATATTAACTAAAGCTTTATGAAAAATAAACACATGGCGATTTCCCTGAAAGCAGCTGGACTGTCAGAGTGACGAATACTGCAACATCTCCCAAAAGCCGCAGATAAACGGGGAAAGCATTCAATAGATACAGCATCTCCCTTCTTTTAATTATTTGTCCCTCAGTGCAAGTTTCACAGCATAATTACCCGGCTGTTTTACTTTGAATCGGTTCGAAATGTGTTTAACGCTGTGGCAATTTAAAGACGCCGGTACCGCTCACGCTTCACAGAGACGCAAAGAAAGGAGAAGAGGCAGAGAGTCAAGGTGAGGTTAAAAGAATCAGGAATCCTTTGAGTGGCTTGGTGTGCCTTTGGGCTTGAGAAAACAGCAATCTATATTTAGGCTCCAACTGAGCAATTATTCCACAAGAACATTGATTGTAGAAGCACTGGGGCACAAGCAAAAAGACTGATTAAAAGATTATGCTGGGCATACAGGGACTTACGAGGTACTTCGAGACAACACACGCACGCATACACGCACACACGCACACACAGACACAAATGGCACCTGCATGTTAACAGTAAACCCACAGCACTGTTTCCCATCAGAGTGTATAACAACAGAACCCGGCTTGTAGAGTCTCAGGCCTCAGATGCTTTCTTTCTGCTCGGTAGTTGATGAAACAGCGGCTGGTGTCTGTATTTTTTCCCCAGTATTAATTGGGCACTTTTCCTGGCTGATGTGTAGTCAGAACATCCTGGTTCTTTACCAATTAGACCGCTCCCGGGAGACAACAACAGGAGTGCATTATGGGAAAACGAATAAAGGTGGGAAAAGGAAACTGTGCTGCTGGAAAGCTGTGAAAAACTGTCGGAAGGACAACAGCTAGCCTGCTGACTGGCTGAAGCAGCAGCCATGTGAAATTAAAATGTAGATATGGAAAACACTATTGAGGAACGAGCTCTGACTTGTAATGTTGAGAGGGACTTAATGGAAAGTGGCAAGCTGAAGCTCGTGCAGCCGCCTGGCAGACAGCTCACAGGGGGCAGATGCAGTTAACTGCTTTTGCAGTGTGCAAATAAGCAATTAGGTTCAACTGTGTTGCACAGTTTTACGCTCATAAAAGCTCCCAAAAAATTCAAGTTAACTTTCACGTCACCATTTTTAATATTTTACAACATTCCATTTTTTTCTTTCCTTTTGCTGCTATGACTCTGTGTAAGCTGAGCACCTTAAATTGTGTTTTCAACATATGTTTTGAAACACACCAGATGTGAAAAGCCTTAAAATGATTTGCTTAACTCGCATTTGATTTTGGTGGAACAATTTCAAAGGTCAAAACTGGTCTCCTTTGCAGAATTTTCCAACTAATAACAAGCCTTTGACTTTTGAACACAAGTGGGATGAAACGTCTTACCGTACAGTCTGGTCGGACAGCCAGCCAGCATCACAGTTGTCAAAGCCATCAGCGAAGGTAGCCTGCAGCTGACCAGGAGTAGCAATGGCCGCCGAGTTCTCCACGCAAACTCTTTTGGCATCAGCGAAGGAGAGGGCGTAGCGGTCGTGTGGGGCTCGGTAGTGAAACACCACACCTGGAGCAGAGGGACAGAAAACAGAACTAATCACATCGATTTATGACCTTCGACCTCTTAATTGCAAAAGTGTTTTGAACCGCAACCTTAAACTGCTAAAACATGAACGTATATGCGCTTGCAGATGTATAAACACAAAGCCCTACAGACATCCTCATCATGTACTGACATTGTTCCATCTGTGCAAGACCGAAGTACAGCAGCCAGGATTCAGCAGCCTCGGTGTGTGTGTGTGGGCGTGTGTGTGTGTGTGTGTGTGTGTGTGTGTGTGTGTGTGTGTGTGTGTGTGTGTGTGTGTGTGTGTGTGTGTTTGCGCGTGCGTGCAAGACTCATTTGCATCAGGTTGTAATGCGAGCTTATCATGAGACATGAGAGATGTTGCCCTTGGATACTGTGTACGACAAACAGCAGTGATGTTTATTTTACCACTTTAACAGCACGTGCGCACACACAATGTCACCCCGCTGCACTCTGGCTGCCCGCGCTCTCATGATGGAATGACAAAGGAGGCAGACAAAGAAACGCAGAGACAGTGCATTCAAGCAGATACATGTACTGAGCCACAGTGACAGAAAAAGAAGGTGAGAGGCAGGTAGAAGTAGGCAGTAGGAGGAAAAAGTGAGGGTTTATAAGGAAGTAGAAACTGACACCAGATGGGAACCTATTCCCTGAGCTTTGAAAGGAGCATATATTCCACTTAAATGGGAACGGAGCCACTTCGCAGGTGTCCGTCCGATGTGCCATCACCTCCCACCTCTGCCTGCCATTCAGACAGTGCCGCGTCCCCCAAGAAACATCCGGAGACATGAAAGCCAGTGGGTGTCTGGCCACTAATACGGGTCTTTTATCTTCACTGGCTTTGTCTGGCAGATTGACAGCGATACCTCTGAGATGGAGGCCAGTGAGGCAATTGGAGCGTTAGCACTCAAGACTTTGGGTGCAGGAGGCAAGCTTGTGTGAGTTCAGCCCACACACGCGCGCAAACACACACGCTCATAGGGTTCCCTCCATCCCAGCAGTCCATCCGGCTATCCCATCAAGATGGTCTGATTCTCCTTGTCCAATGAATCTGGAGCAAAAATTCTTATGTTTTTGTTTATTTCCACTCTTTCTCTTAATTATGCTGCTAAGATCCTCTCTTCTTTGAGTCCGTGGGATTTTGTCCAAACAAAGTTCTCTGGCTATTACATACACTGGAGAGATAAATTGGTTCTCCCTCAGTCTTTGAAACCCAATCCCATTCCACAGGAGAACTGAATGGCCAATGCCTCATCTCTATTTTTATTCCACATCCCCACATGGGCTCAGGGGAAAAACAAGGATGCTATCATATGTGACCATGGAAGCTGTAGCACTGGTCACAGCTGGTGCTAACTATGACTTCTGGTAAAATTTTCTGGTGCAGTACTGTATCAAAATACATTCAGCCAATTACTGCACTTATTATCTTACTTAGATAAAATCCACTCAAACAGCTTATGGAAAGACCTGTCAGCATTAAGCTGACAGACCATAAAGTGTGTGTGTGAGGTGTGAAGTGTGTGTGTGTGTGTGTGTGTGTGTGTGTGTGTGTGTGTGTTTGTGAAGTTCAAAAAATGCAATATCTATCTTTTTGAATTCATTTTGGATGTTTTCTCTAGATCTAGCAGTACTGTTATACATTCTAACATTTTCTGTGGGATATAGTCTGACACCAAGTAACCATCAAATGAAGAATAAAAAAAATCCACTGAAAAGTGTGTGAAACTACATCAAATTGTAGATCTAGCATGTTGAAGTAAGTATGTATGGATTTATACTCGAAAAGTCCAACGACATTTAATTCCAGTGTAAAGACCTGTTCCTGTTTTATCAAATACATATCATATTTTACAGATGGAATACTATAATTTGAGAGTAATTGGTCAGCATTACCACTTTTTCAACCCTGATTTAACTGAACTAAATTTAACTTCTAGCAACTATAAAACACACTGGGTCAAAGAAAAAAAAAAGAAAAGGGGTTAATTTGGCTGTATTGTTAATGGACTTTTTCTTTTTTAAAGACTCAAACTACCGATTTCATTGTGCTTATGCTCGTTATGCTGGACAGCAATAACGGAACTGTCTCTTGGCAGCAGCTTTACTTTCAAACTCTGACCGGCCATATCATTACCCAAAATATTGTGCGGGTACCGCCGCTGCAATCCCATTTAGAAGAACTGCATGGGGTATTGCATGGGGTTATATGACACTTTTCTCTCTGAATGACCGTTTACTTTTGCACCAGTTTGAGCCCCAGTAGTTTATCGATTGGATCGACCAACAGGGCACAACTCAAAATCCCTACACAGGTTGTGATTCTGATTCTTTGAGGGCAAAATATTCACTTGATGTATAATATATGACACCAACAACAAATCCACAAAATGAGATCAAAGCAACAATTTGCAACCACCACTTTGATTTCATGTAATTGTACTTTCAACCACATCTACAGATCATGGTTAATTTCATACATTTCAATAGTCTCCAAAAGAGGCCACGACATTAAATGATACCACTCTAAATAATACCTTAAAAGAAATTCTGAGATCCAGTTTTAAGTGGGAAAAGAAGCTGGTTTATAATCAGGTATGACGGTACTGAATATATCTGCTTGGCAGAGGAGATGCTTCTCAGCTTAGCAAACATTTGGAGCTGTGCGTTAAACATTGCTCTCCATATCCATTTCAAGAGAAGTACATTGATAAATGCATACTGTCTATTGAAATAATTGCTCCAACCACTCCAGTAACGGTCCAGAAACACGTGGAGCTTCAACTTTAGAGGAGTGAATTTGTGTCAGTGTCGAGTAATGATACAGCTTCTCTCCACTCTTGTGTTGATTCATACAACGACTGTAGCTTTCCAGAGGCTGCATTAATAATCATTTTCCACAATTCTCTGTGCTGTTATTCTAGTCACTGTCCTCATAAGAGTTAATTGCATTCTTACATATCTTACCCCAGACAAAGGCTGACAAATGCAATCAACAGCATTGTGTTGTAAGTGCTACCACACAGCCAGTTGACTGGTCAATATGTGCCAAGAGAAAGGAAGAAGATGATGGGCGACAAAAAGGGAGGAAGGGCGACAAGAAGCTGTGAGGGAGAAATCGAGCAAGAAAGGAAGGACATTTAATCAAGGCTTAGAAACACACAAATGTCTCGACCAGAAGAGCAGCGTGGATTAATATGATATTGATACAGCTGAGCAGTATCAATACGTGCTAATTAACACATTGAGCACTCAGTAGAATTAGTATAAGGACGGCTCTGGTCTGCCATGTAGCGTGACTGCCAATTAAGGCTAAGCCCTGGAGATGGCAAGTCCTCGCCAGCTACGTAATTGGTTTCTCTCTGACGGAGTGGTTTTCCTGGTGTGTTAATCGATTGGCCAAGAGGGGGAGGACACAAGGTTTCCCAAGCATTGAGACAGGGGTCGTACTCACTAAATGTAAAGTGCTTTTGAGGAGAACGATGAGGTGCTCCACTTGTTGGAAACAGCTAGCAATCCTGGCAAAGCACTCAACTTACATATGATATATTGTTCCATGCACAGAGACGTGAAACCCATCGTCCTGGCATGCTCGCCAATATTCACATGTGAGTCATATCCAACCATGTAAGTGAGGCTACCTGTTCTTTTTGACATACAAGTCTCCTCTTGCTAAAATGATGAAGCTAGTGTGTTTTGACAGCTGTGCTTGGTTGTGTGAACACTAGCGTGGATAGGTGGCAAGTGGCTGCATAATGTACACTTGCTAATGCATTGTGCTATTCCCTTTGGTCATTATGATAATAGCTTATTATTAAAAATAGTGAGTGACCTGGAAACAGTCTGATGATGGCTATGCAGCTAAAATACTCTGACACAGTAATTATGGTTCTGCTCCAGCCAGCAGTATCTAGGTAGTCTGGTAATTCCACAAATGCTGGTGTCCTGGATACAGATAATGCAGCAAATGGTTTGCCCATTTAGTTAAGCCACTGAGAGCTGCATGAAGTTCTCAGAGTAACACTATTTGACAATACCGTGTACCGCTGGGTTGCTACCTTATTGGTTTCATTAAAGCTTTCAGCACCCCCATGGCCCAGGTCAATGATACTTAATGTGTTTGAGTTTTCTCACCTTTTCCCTACCATCATGCATTATACACAGACAGTAAACAACGCTGACTCTAATGACTGTATTAGCCTGACATGGAAAGCAGGGTCATTATTATTCATAGTGACAGAGCTTGAGAGCAACGGGAGAGCGGCACACACACATTGAGTGCAGCAGTGTTTCGCGCACACTGTCATTTGTGAAGGTGAACTCTCACGATACCTCAAATATGACATGAGCCAGTGAAGCATTTACATCAGTAAATCTGTCAAGACATGGCATGAATCACAGAATTAATAATTTTTAATGCAGCCCCTTCTTGTTTTATTTCTCTTTGTACAGTATGATGACTTAAAGCAGTATTATTTCAGAATAAAGTCACTGATAAAAGTGTTCACTGTTCATTTTTCACACACTGCAGCCTACAGGTATGACACTGAAATATAACGCAGTTAAACATTCTTACTGAGCGGTCTCCTCAAGTTCTCTCCCTAAATATTCTGTCTGTGATGTAACTTTACGTTTTATTTGAACTTGTGATTTTCACGTGGCAGGGGATTGTGTTTCTCCAGGCAAACAGGTAGTTCAGGTTATTCCAAGTATTAAATTAGCGTTGTAGCTTATGTATTTTATTAACTTTCTTATTGTGCATTACTGAGCAGTATATGGTGCCACTGTGGGATTCTGAAATTCACAGAGGGAATCTATGAAAATACAGTTGATATGGAACATTTTGACAATTTAGTGTAAAACATTTAAACTAAATTATTCCAAAAAGCAACATCTTAAGATTCATGACTGTGTTTGATGATTAAGAAATGACTAGATAGTAGCTTCACACAACTGACTCCTTATGAGAGCCTCAATATGAACCGGCTGAATGCATTGTTTCATATTTCTGTTGTTCCTGCTTCACATCTAACTGGGTAAAAAAAAAATAAATAAATAAAATAAATAAAAAAATCTATGAATCTATCATTGCTGTTACATCGATCAACTCGCTGCAAATCAATTATTTATTAACTCACGGAAGAAAAAAAACCTTCTTACAGCAGTAGAAAAAGCATTACTGTTTAGCAAAGCACACATCATGTCAGAAGCACAATGCTTAGTGAAGCTTGTTTAATGCAACCTTACTCTCCATCAAAAATAAAATATGCTTCAATTTCAATTTCTTCAATTATATTTGATAATATATTTGAAATTGAAAGTGAAGTAAATGAACCTAAACTTAACACAGATGAAAGTTTGTGATTGTACTGTGCTGTGCCAACTGAAAAACTGGATATGTTATTGTGTCTGTGATGTCTAATTCACTTGGTTTACCTTTAAATATCTTTTAAGGTAATGACACATCTTCATTAAGAAATGTTTCAATTCTGCGTTTTACCCACCTGTGACCTCCAGAGGAACTGTGTCCTGTTCGTCGTTGATGCCAACCACAACCTCGCAGCGGTACAGACCGGAGTCACTGGAGCGCAGCCCGGTCAGAGCGAGACTGGCATTATAGCGGTTCTTATTGTACCCAGGCAGAGTTACACGACCCTGGAAGGCCTTCTTCACCTGAGAAAACAGAGAAGGGAAGGGAGGAAGATGAAAGAGATGAATAACGCCACAAGCAATCGGAAGCGAACCACTTAGAAGCAATTCCCATTTATAGTTAGTATACCTTGACCACGTTGTCTTTGGCCACCAGGACCGACTGCTCCTTCTGCATTCCATCGGAGCCCCTCTGACCCCAGACTTTGGTCCACTTGATCCTGGGAGGCTCATGGGATAAACCAGTGCTCGGACGTAGGGTGAACAGGCAAGGGAGCAAAACGGTTTTAGAGAGCTCCTCAGTAATGGTCTGATGGGTCACCTTCCGCATGTTCACCACTGTGTCAGCATTGGTTAGGCCTGAGAAGAGGGGGTATCGGTCAATGCTGTCTTGCAAATGAATCAACAGGGTGTAATTTGTCAATACAGCAAAAAGGTTTTATTTAATTGGTCCTTGTGAAAGAAAACATGTCCTTTCCTTCCAGATTGTGTTGCTCCGAATCACATCCTCCTACTTGTGGAGTATAAAGTGTGTGTGTGTGCGTGTGTGTGTGTGTGTGTGTGTGTGTGTGTGTGTGTGTGTGTGTGTGTGTGTGTCGGGGGGGGGGGGGGGGGGCAAGAAGCTCATTTTGTCTTTCTGATTATTGGTCATTGATCCAACAGACCATTATTGTACGACCTGAACAGTGGGAGGCAGGGCCCGATTGCAGAGGGAGGATATCAAAAGACCTTTCATAAGCCATACATCAAACGTGGATGTGCATTACAGGATCAATATCATGGCACCTCTGTGCACCTTAAAGACACAGTAGCACCATCTCAGCGATACAAATATTACTTTTCATCAAAACCATATATGACAGATAGAAAGGGTATGATTAAAAGGCACGATAATGGAAAACAAATGGCAGCAGCATTTTTTGTACGGCAAAATCTTCCAACATTCCATGGCATTTTTCACTGTTGTCTCTTCCCTCATCCAGCAAACAACTCATTTTTTACTGCCAGAGTCAAATCATACATATACATTATCATTTCACCATGATTCTGTGTCACCTTGGCTGAGAAGACAGAGGTGGCTCATTTACACTGCACACCAAAACACCTTACAAAACAGAAATGCAGCTTATCATCTCCACGCTCTATCTGCTCCTGTTTATCCACTGCGCACAGTGAGGGAATGAGGTTCACCCATAAACCCTGAACCCTCTTTTTTCTCGCTGCCTTATCACTCACTCATCCCTTTCTTCTCACTTCTAAGAACACCGGCAGCAACATGTCACCATGTCTAATCTAATTTGCCCCTAAGCTCAGCATCGGTGCGTGCATTTTCAATCAGCCAGTCTGGGTTTAGCCATGCCGCCAGAGGCATGACGGTCTGTCTTCAGTCCGCTGGTATGGTCCAGGCTAAAATATCTCAACAGCGACTGGACAAATTGCTTGAAAACATGACAAATGCAACCAATTGATTTGACTTTGAAATCCACGAGTTTTTTTCTCTTCTGTCTCTATGAGGTCAACAATTAAAGTTCTGTGAAATATAACAGCTTCAAAGGAGAAGAAACAAAAATTTTCCAAGAGATGCATGAACAAGGTGAGGCACAATCCCTATCCTTTCTCTTCAGAAAGAGAGTATAAAGACAACAAGAAAGCAAAAATAAAAGAAATTGAAGAAGCACTGCGGAGGCGGATGGAACAAACGCTGTGGCAGAAAAACACTGGCGACGATGACCCTATTGATTTCTTTTCATTAGCGATGGTTTTCACCACACACTCTCTGTTTGTTCTGCTCTTCTCCAATTTGATTGAATGCATATTAAAGCGCTACACACTACAGGGGTGGCCTGTCCTGTCTGTAATTAAATGGCAGATTGGTGGAACAATGTTTTTCCAGCGATCACAGGCGCACTCACTGCGTGAGTCGCTCAACCTCTCCGTCCTTCTCTGTACTCTGTCATTTTTTTCTCCATCTCCTGCCATTCTCTTTCTTCCTTCTCTACCCCCGCATTACAACCACCTGCCAGTCGTCAGATGAGCTATTCCACTCACTTCTTTCCCCCAGCTTCCTATTTTTCACCTGGAAGTCTTATTTCCTCTTTATCATCTATCAATCTATTAAGATATACTAGGTTTTTGTTTTATATTTGCAGGATTTGATTTTTGCATTTTCAATCAGTTGGGCCCAAAGATTCAAGTCAGTTGCTGCATCTTTGAATTACATTTTTCCCGTGTGCGTGTATGTGTGTGTGTGTGTGTGTGTGTGTGTGTGTGTGTTTTCACAGAACACTCATCACTAATGCCAACATTTCATTCCTCATGCTTTTCATAAAGCATCCTCCACTGACTCACCGCCACACGCAAACCATTTTTCCTTTCTTGCTGGATGGTTAATGCACCTTTGAATGCACAAAAAAAAGGTGCTTGAATGACTGTCATTGCTCATTCCTGAAGCTGTTAACGCTGCTGCAGTTGTTCAAGCTAAGAGGCTGAGTGCCTCTTCCCTCATGGTGGAGCTTCTGTCTTACTGTCACATTTTTACCCTCCCTGCAGATGCATAAACATGTATTAATATCTACTCCTCTACTCCTCTCAGTGACATCGCCTCAGACAGGCGCTACTTGTCAAGACTCCCTCAACGACTGATCTATGCAGCTCTGCACGTCCCCATCAGGCAGGATTCGTACTCTGAAATGGGCTCTATTTTGGCTTTCAGAGGAGTTCAACCCAGGGTGTGGGGTAATATGTGAAACAACATGCAGGAGGCTTTTCAAATGGTATGAATGAGATGGTAAAATAGGAGCAGAATGGGCTGCTAAGAATGACTAAAATGATTAAAATGACATTCTTTATTTGTTGGGGGTACACATATGTACTGTATCAGCATTTGATTTTTTTTTTTTCTTTCTGATGGTTAAGAATGAAAATTCATGGTACTTATGAATTCAATCTTAATCAGGAGCTGGCTAGTTTATGCTACCACAAAGTAATATTTATTTGCCTTCCCTGAATATTTCCATGACAGCAGTAATTCGAGCTGTCTGGATATTTGCATAAAACCTCTTGAGCCATGTTTTTCCACCAGGACCTGAATATGTGCCAACGAGCTTCCTGTGATGTGACGGATGTGTTGAAGTGTCCCTATAAATGCTCATTGGGGTTTATAGAGGCTGGCGATGGTTGAAAGTCCACGAGAGCCAGAACTCTTTGGTCTTTGAGTATTTCCTCTAAGCTTTGAGGTTCAGGCTCATTATCCAGCAGCAGAATGAATTCTTGTAAGCCAAGAAGAAAACAAAAGGTGTAGCATGTCTCTGAAGAATGGACTCTAGGTTTTTCCTCTGTCAGGGAATAGGTGTACATTTCCAAATCCAGAGCGGGTTCACCCCTCCTGTACTCAAACCACTACTATTTACAGCGGCTTTGTAGCACTTCGTCATTCCCTCACCTGCGTGTCTCCTAACCTGACACAAAAGCTAGAAAACGTGAAAAGCCAAAGAGTTTTACCTTGTTTCCAGGATAAATCATGCACCTATGATTTTTTTTGTTTTTTGTTTTTTTTTTTACTCTTTTCCTTTTCCTTTTCCGGGAGTCAATAGATTTGGATCTCTGGTGTTTTCATCAGTCTTTGGTACATCTGATTAATTTAGTAAAAAATGGTTTAGAGCTCTCTGCATTATAAAGATTAGACTGTAATTGAATATAAAAAGTCCTCTTTTGGAAAAACAATTGAACAATTTAGGAGTGGTTGCTGTGCAATTTAATTGGATATTGTTGAATATTGTATGAAAACATATGATACAATTATTTTTTTGAAAACTTGCTATGACAAAGTGCTACGGGCCTGTTTGTTTATTGTCCTGGCGTGAAGCTAAAAGACAGCAGGAAGTAAACTGACACCTCACTATGTTAAAGGTTTGATCTCAGTGGCGAAGACATTGCAGTGATTGCCGTGACTGAAAAAGTGGCTTTGTGCTCGAAACGAGGCGAAATTAGAGTGGCGCGTTGGAGACGTCTCCAAACCAATTCGCCTGGTAGTCACAGGGACTTCATCAGGTTGTGGAAATGTTGCAGACTTGTCAGAGACTTTCCCTGTTCGTAGAACAAACTAGCATCCCCTTAGGGAGACATCGAGAAAGCCTACTGGAGAAAAATTCTCCAAGAAAATCGAACATGTTTGAATTTCCTGTGACTCCC
Source organism: Salarias fasciatus (assembly GCF_902148845.1). NCBI lineage: Eukaryota > Metazoa > Chordata > Actinopteri > Blenniiformes > Blenniidae > Salarias > Salarias fasciatus. The sequence continues at coordinate 23,150,273 of NC_043766.1, read as the reverse complement.
AAGAGACCCAGCTGGTCTCCTGGAGACACTGCGGAGCTGACTCCTCAACCAGCAGAGACTCCAGTCGGCGCCAAGCCTCCAGGCCTGTGAGATACACCCTGAAGTCACTGATGAGGACTTTGGGGTGGGATTAAGTTTTCTCACTCCTTTTTAAGTGCAAATGAAAGAAATTTGACCTGCCTATTTTCAGTTGAATGTTTTTTTGCATTTGGATATAATTTACATATTACTGATTGAAATGAATTAAACAAACAAACAAAAAAAATCTTATGAAAAATAAGTTAATTGCATCATAACTGTTAAGTGATCAAGACTGCAAACAATTAAACTTTTATTTTCAAGATATGTGTTGAAGATTTTTCTCAGATCTGGGATCATCAATTTTCTTGCTTTTCTTTTTTAAAATCTGTAATTTATTGCAGTGGTTCATACCTTCACCTCACTATATGGGTGTAATGACTGACTGAGCTTTACTGTGCTGATTTTCCTCCCAACACCACACTTAGTTACAACTAATTAACCAATAGAAATGCAGTATGAGATAATCAGTGCAACACCAGTACTTAATACAAGCTCCCTTTGCAAACTGGAATCTCAAGTTGGCCTCTTTTTCCGGGCCACGGAAGTGTCTGTATGCTCGCTCTTTGTCCCTTTTTTTTTTTTTTTTTTTTTTTGGGGGGGGGGGGGGGGAGAGATTCTCTCTGTGTGAATATGAAAATGTTAAAATTGCTCAGTGTGTAGGAGCCTTAAGGAGTTGGCTTTAACCACCCTGTTCTGGATGAAGGAGAGCATGGAAAGTGGAGGTATTTCTTTCACAGCAAATTTAAATGATATACAGTATATTCCCCACAATCACACAGTAATATCAACTGTGGTTCAAAACAACAATTTTGGAGAGTCCCAAAAAAAGTGCTGACCACAGTCCTTCCTCTCTCAGATTCAATGACAGCAGGAGAGCGAAGAGCTCCATGAAGAGATGGGAGGTGGTGTGAGTTTTGCATTATGTTCAGTCTTGAGGTAGGAGCAGTGTACTTCTCGCTCATGCTGACATTGGAGACAATTCTTCATATGTAAAAGATGAAAAAGCACAAATGGTGTAAGTTGGTGAGCCTGGAAAGAGTTGAGCAAAGAAAAATGCATGAGGAAAAACTGAAAGTGGAAACAGGCTGGAGGGATGTTTAACTTTGGAAATTGGAGTGATGTGATGTGGAAAAGAAATCAGGAGCATGGGATAGAAAAAGTAGAGATCCGCTGTCGTGATTCAGGAGGAGGTGGTTGGGCTGACGCAGTGACAGATCTGTGCACATTGGCACATGCGTGCGCGCGCGCGCACACACACACACACACACACACACACACACACACACACACTCACACACAATCAAAAAGCACATCTTTCACAAGAGGCTATCAGATTCCACTCCCTACAGTCACTCTCTTTGCTTTAGCCCCCTTGAGGATGAGGCACTCATCTTTGTTTACCACACATTCAGTCGTGCCCCTCCATCTCTACCACACACACACACACACACACACACACACACACACACACACACACACACACACACACACACACACACACACGTGCGCGCGCATGTAACACATAGACACAAGTTGAGTAAAGCACCGTCCCAGGAGACAATCAAACTGCAATTTCTGAGCCACCTTGCCGAGAGCTTCCTAGGAACAAAAACAGGCAAATTTATTCTTCAGCAAAGAGGCATCAATAATGTTTAATTTGCTTGCCAGTTTCTTGCCAGGTTCCACCTGGATAAGCACCATTTGGGTAACATTTACGCTACTTATACTGCCAATAGCAAGACAGCGCGCTTCAGATGAAGCCAAGCAAGCTTTACAATCACAATCTCATTCACATTCTTCCTCCCATCCTCTCACACTGTCTGTCCATTTTATTGGGACAAATGTTTATCTTTGTCTCCCAGCTGGGGCTGCAATTTGCCTAAATAAATCAAATAAAATCTAATTTTGAATTCTCGTGTCGAAAAGCCTAAATTACACCCAGTAAAAGAACAGGTGAAAATGATTATCGAATGGATCAAAAAATAGAAAATAAAATAAAAATGCTGTCTTCCTCCATCGTAATAGATGTAAACTAGCAACAGCCCCAACACCACCACCTCAAATCTGCATTTAGATGAAAGTGTTGTCAGAGGCTACCCCCCACCCCTCACCTCAGGAGGCTTTCTTTTGTTTGGTTATCTATCCTCATTTCATATTTCTCTTTGTCACACTTTTTTCTATAAACACAGTTCACCTGGCTGTGAGGTGATAAAGAGGAGATGAAATCATGCAGCGAATGCCCAAACAAAACCAAAAAGTGCTTAAGAAAAACATTCAGTGGCACAGAAAGGTGAAGTCCGATGATTTGCGGTGGGCTTTGTTAAATGTTAACAGGTGATCTTTATTGACCTGGTCTTGTGTCTTCCTTCATCATGAGTACTGATAAAGGGCATGGTGCAGGAGGACGCAGCCTTCACTCCCCCTGGAATCCCCACGTCCCACAGCTAGCAGAGAGAGTTCAGATTTTTCGCATTTTCTTGCTGTGGGTTCGCAGTGGCATCTACATGATCATCACCGTTGGCCCATCTGTCTTCCCTTTAGAGGTGCTAGCAAATTATTAAACACAGTCGGAGAGCCTTTATGTGGCTGGCACCGAGCTGCACACAGACACAGGGTGGGCGGTAATGCCATTTTCACTGTAATAGGAACACAATTGCAAACATCATTCCTTGTTTTCTCCCTCTCTTTCGTATTTTGTCTCTCTTTATTTGTTCATGAGAGGACTGCTTTCTAAAGACAAAGGCTGCTTTCTCTTCAATTTGCCCACATCAAATCCGTCAGCCTGCCAGTCAAAAGCTAGATAGAGTGCATCCTCTCCGGTTGTTGCCACTTCACTCCTGCTGCTTGTGTGTCAGCTGATTATGTGTTTGTGTAAGAGTGTGTTTGTGCAGACGAGCGTGTAGGTCATAAATCATGACAGATGAGCTGTCTGACAGAGGCTTGCTGCTATTAGTTGATCACTGTGTTAAGAAATGACAGCTGATACAAGACAAACAACTGGAGCGCAGCAGATTGAGGCTCTGACAGTACTGTTGTTGGTTGAATGCATTGGGATAGTTCACAGCTAAAGACTTTAAACTGATTCAGAAAATCATTATAGAGTTCAACAATTTCTCCTTTTATGCATTTAAGTGGTCAAACATAATTATTCAAATAATTTTGGAAAGCTATTGCATTCACATATCGCACTTTTAGCTTACATGTATACTTTTCCTCTGTTACATGTTCAGATTATCTGCACACTTAAACAAAGAGCACCATGGTGTTTTGATGCAGAAAGAAACACCAAGGGCTGCGTTTCTGCGTTCAGTCTGTGTGATTTGTGTTTCTGCCTTCTGTGCTGCAGCCTATTGTGTTTTTTGGACTTCCGAGTCCATTTTGGACTCTTCTTTTTTTGAACTTTGGAATTTTCTTGTTTTGGGGTTTTTGGTTTTCATTTGTTGACAATTAAATGAGTTTAACTTTCAACCACTTTACACATTTTTATGACCATTAACTCTCTGTTTTGTTTTTCACATGCTAGATGTGTAGAAATGCGTCCTCTCAACCAGACCCTGGATGTCACCCAGAGATGTTGAAAACAAGGGACACCAAGAAAATAACATGAAAAGGAAAAAATGGGATTGCTTCAGCATTGACACTTTACTGTTTGAGAAGGGAAAGAGAAAGAAGAAAGGATGAGGCTAATACTGCCCCGGCCAAGCCCAAAATGATAACCATGGCAACAGAGGCACCACAAACGCAGAAAGAAGGGGATGAAGCTTCTGATCACAGCAGAAAACACACCCATTAAATGATGCTTTAGGGATGGTCTCTTCAAAGGGGGAGATCTGCAGCTATGTACCATATAATGTAAATTCAACATAAACACAACTGGAGTGACGGGGGAGGACAGGTGTCTTCCTTATGTTTCCACAATATTTGATCGGTGGTGTGTGTTTCTGTGCTACCTTTCCCCGACAGAAAGCACAAAGTGTTTGTGTATGTGTGCATGTGCGCGTGCGTGCGTGCGTGTGTGTGTGTTCATGTTGCCTGTCTAAGCACAGCAGGTCTGCCAGGCGGTTGTCACGCAGAGTTTGGAAATAATGTTTCTATGCTGACATTCTTTTGCATGACATCTTCTCGCCAGAGCATCCCTCCAACTCCCACCTGTCTCCTTCTTGTCTCGGAGTCTTCCTCTCAGCTACAAGGTGCTTCTTCTGACTAATGTGCTTCATTGTTTGTCTCTCTCAGTTGTTGCTTATGAAGGTTTTTCTTGATGCCACGAAATATGTTTTCTGATCCATTCTGAAATCAAATTTGGCCCTTACTAAATACATGTTTTAAATGTTTCATTCTTTTTAATCCATTAATGTAATCTGTATTTCAAATAAACTGTAGTTAAGCTAATAAAAAGTCACTCATGAAAAAATAAGGACATCAAAGATTAAACAGCTTTCTCCAACATATACTATAAATATGCAGACAAGTGCATCCATTGAGTTATTACGGATCATAAATGATTACTAGACAGCCGCAGAATTGTGCTTGTGAAATGTATTCTCTTAAAAAATAAAATTAATAAATAAAGGTCCTCCTCAAAAATAAATTTAGTGATTTTGCAATTTAACCATCATATCACAATCCCAGTTCTTAGAATCATTCAGTGTGTAGCCCTCTCAGCCTTCTCCTCAAATGAATGCATCTGAAGTGTTGGTGAAAATCAGAGAGTGTTAATTTAAATAAATGAAACATTTTCTGACATTTAAACAAAGTCTCAGATAATGCAAATCAATTAACCTTTGCTTTGTTTGATATACTTTGTGTTTATGGGATACTGGTTTTAAAATAATGTTGGGTAATAAATTATCTGACTAAATTGTAGACTGAACAAATCGTTCTGTCTCGCTCAACTGTGTTGATGTCTTTGAGCAAAACACTAAAATGGCACTGAATGAACCTCAAGGTGTTCTCTAGCCCTATTAATTGGTGCCATTCATTTTGAGTGTCTATATGTATGTGTATCTCTGTGTGAATAGAGGAAGCGAAGCAATCTCATTAGATTTATGTCAATAAAACATTTTCAACTGAGTTTTATTGACAGAAAACTCAGGACAAAGTTACTTCTCTAGGAGAAAGAATGACTTTATTAACTGTGTTCAAAAAGAGAGTGGAAATCAAAGAGTAGCTTAAAAGTCGAACAAAGAATAAATGGAAAGATGAAGTCAACTTGCAGAAGGCACAATGAAAATTAGAATTTAAAAAAACTACACAGTGATATGATGAAACTATAAACTGTCTATAAACTGTATGTCTTGAAAAAACATTCTCAATTCTTTTTTAGGCTCTGCTGCCAAATAACTGTTTCACAAAGTAATAAAAACAATTGAATGCAGCCTTTACAAACATTGTTCTGTCACTGCAAACATAAAATCCTGTAGACCTTCACTTATGACCACTAAAGTCTGATTAGTCCATCTTCCGTGTGAAAAAATAGTTATATAAAGGCAAAATAGACGACACAATAGTAAAGTAGCTAGTGCTTTCCCAGCAGAGGTTAGTGTTACTACCAGGGTTGGGGAGTAACGGATTTCATGTAACGGTGTTATGTAATTAGGATGCAAACTTTTTTTTTAACAGTAATCTGTTACAGTACATAAAAAAACATGTAATTTCGTTACAGGTATATCTGATGAAAACACGGATTACTGAGCGGGATTACTTTTGAAAATCAGATGGAATATACCAGAAATACAGCAGACAAACGCACCGTGTACAGACATGGTGACACTTTACGGCACTTTACAGCACTTTACAGCACAAACCGCCACACCACCATAGATATATAAACAAGACACGGTAGATATATAAATAATAGACGCCGCATTGACCGCTGTCTTGGAGCAGTCGCCTGCTCTACTATTACATGAATAAAACAACCCGCATTGCCATGAATTTTGCCACCTGCTGCTGGAGTCATGGCTGCTCCAGGTAGAGAAACTCATTCTTTGGTTGCAACTTAGACATCATTTTGTATTTAAGTCAGATGAGGCCCAGAACTTCTCTGCACAATGTAAATTCTGCCTCCCAGCTGTGAAAATGCTCTCAACATCCAGGGACTCATCATCAAACCTGATTCCGCATCTACAGGTATGAAACACATCTGAACTCTCAGTGAAGCTATAGTGTTATTAGCCTGCTAACCTGTCAGTAACCTGCTACTGAGAACCACAGCCTCACCAGGCTGGACTCAGAAGAATCTGATGGAGGCAATAATATCCTCAGCATGTATGGAGGATTTATTGGTGACTGAACAGAACTTCTGTCACTGAGGAATGAATGAACTCTTGGAAAAATATTGAGCATGGCATACCTGAAGACAAAATACTGCGCCGCACTACAGCAGTACAGTTAAACAGCACACAATATAAATGTCTCTGAACACTGCCAATACGGCTCCTGGTGCTGCTGCTGTACTGTATAGCTACTAGTGGACCACAGTTTGAACTGATGGTGCTGATCCTGAGTCAGAAAGAAAGAAATAAAGACAGTAGGTTCAGAGGACTTCATGCTGTTGGTATTAATTTGGGCTGAACAGACAGAGGTCTGCATGTGTTCATAACCCTCAGAGAATTTACTGCTTGCTGTGTGTAGAATTCTGCAGCCTTTGTCTTTATTTTTATGTTTGCTGGTGAAGTAATCTAAAAGTAAATAAAAGTAATCTGATACATTACTTTTTTATTGAAGTAATTAGAGTAAGTTGCTGATTATATTTTTTGACAAGAAACTTGTAAATGCACTGGATTACATTTTTAAAGTAACCCTCCCAACCCTTAGAATTTACTGTGGTTGCAAATATGTTAGCTTTGTGATAGGCTGGAGGTCTGTCCAGGGGGCACTCAGCCTTTCACCCTGTGTTGGTCTGGATATGCTTCGGCTCTATGCAACGTTAACTTGAGCAATGGCTCTAGAGATTGTTTGGATGGATGAAGACACTCCCTCAACATTTTTTTCCACAGTACATTTTCCCCCAAAATGAGATTTATGAGGTAACAGAAACTTTGACCTTCATCCAGTAAAATTTGAAAAGCTTATATTAGAATAAGAGTGAATGTGTTCAACAAACTTAAACAAATAAATATGCACCCCTTAGATATACTACTAATCAGAATTGGAGCAATTGAAAAATTCTGACAACAACGCATCTTGTTCCAAGCAAAACATCCCTCGCATCTCATTTCTAAGTGAGCACAATGAACTAGCAACATGTCACATGGGGAGAAATTCCTTTCATGTTAATGAAATACATGCTCGACAGCCCTTATCACACTAAATATAACCCCACAGCAATAAAATGGTCAAAAAGTCATACTTAACATTTTTTTTTCAAATACTAATGGTACATCATACAGAAGGGCAAATTATCATACAAACACAATAACCATCATACACCTGACCATACTATGTTCTGCTCTTGTGTCTTCTGTGTCTGCTTGCCCCTATTACTCTAGACTGTTGTCTTCTCAGTCTCTGTGTGTATATATAAGTATCTGTCCCACTTGTAATCTTGCCAGTTTTCTGTTGATCCTTGACTGGGTTCCCAGTCTGTGATCTTTGCTTGTACTGTTAGCCTGAACTGCCTTGTGATCTAGTTCTCTCAGGATTTCCAGATATCTTTGAACTTTGGTTGTTTTTCTTGCTTTGTGGGAAGCCTCTTGTTTTTGGAATTCACCTATCTCATTAAAGACTGCTTTTTGCTTGTTCCAACATATGTCCTAAGTTTTCTGTCCAAATGTCACAATAGAATAAACTGTCCATGATGGACCCCGCATAGGACAGATCTTTCCTCAAGGAAACTGTATTCATGATGTCACTGGTCAAAAAGGAGATGGAGCTGGATAGCTCCCTGCTCATTAGATCCCAGTCTTTTAGCCACGTAGGTGGAGTTATCCCCACCTGAGGCTAACACAGCTGCCACCTGGCCTCCTGCACTGAGGGGGTTTTCCATCATTTCTGCTGGCTCTCTGCTCAGCCCCTGTAAGATCCATGGTTGCTCTGGTCTTCTGCTAGAAGAGGATTTTTTTGTTGCCCTTCATACCCCTGTTTTCTCACAATTGTTTTTCTTTTTTTTGCTGTTGACTTCAGGTTTTGCAACTGGAGAAACTTTGCTGCCCGTGACCCGCAAAAATGATTTTCCATTATTGAAGCTGGCCCCCAAAGTGATCGATCTGTAGCCGGATAAGCTTTTGCCATTCTCAGCACTCTGAAGGACCTTTGACTTCCAGCAGAAGATCAAGAACATTCTGCATTCCATGGTGTAGTCCATGTAGATATTAGAGTTTGCTAGCTTCCAGCTTGCAAACTTTTGGCTTGATGATTCCATATAATCCTGCATAGTCTGCCAGCTCTTAGGCTGCTGACTCCTGGGCTACTTAGCCATCATTATCTTTGGCGCCCTGCTCGGCTTCCAGAGGGATTTCGTCGCCCTCTGCCCCATGCTCCGCCCACAGATGAGTTTTGTCAAACTCATCCCTCTGCACTGAAACCATCAGCTTGGACAACTGCTTAGCATTGAGGAAAATTGTTGCATCTTGACTCCTGCTGGTTCCTCCAATGCATTTTGTCACCTTCAGTGTGCAAGAAAGTTTTTTTGTAGGTGGATAAATTATAATATATTGATAAAATAAAGATTGTATCTATATGTTAGACTTTATCCAACTACAACAGGACAGTCAGTGTCAACCCACTGTCTGACTTTACCATTGTTGACTCAGGACCTTGACTCATGGAGGAGTTTCGCCATTGTCATCACAAGCTTCTAGCTCTTTCCAAGAGCAGCTTTGCTAAGTACACCTCTGGCCTCCTGCCAGAGGGTCCTGAGAGGGTCTTTCTCACCTTTGGCCCATGTTTGCTCCTTGGTGGAGCTTTATTGAATTCTGCCCTCTGATGAGCCTTGTTGCGTTGGCTCAGTGCTTGGCCCAAACAGGAGCTTAGTTGTATTTGATCCTCTGCTCAGCACCAGGATATGCCCTCAGCCCCCTGCTTGGCTCCCGGAGGAGCTTTGTAGCCGTGGCCCCCTGCTGAACTCCCAGAGGAGCTCTTACGCCATTGGATCACTCCCGGGCTTCCATTGGTTAGCACCCAGACTATTCAGCCCCCAGACAGGTTTTGTTGCCTCCAGACCCTCGTTTGGCCCTTTGAGGGATTTCATGCCTTTGGCCCTTTGCTCAGCCCCCAGCTGGGCCCCGTGCCAGGCCTGACGGTGACTTTATCGCTTACGGCCTTCTGCTCTGTCCCCGGAGGGATTTTGCCACCATCATCACTCACCCCCAAGGGTGTCTGTTTTTTTTTTGTTTTGTTTTGTTTTTTGTGCCCAGAGTGGTTTTGCCGTCCTCAGTCCCAAAAAGGCCTGTTGGCCTTCAGCCTTCCGCTCGGAAACCTGGACCGTGCTGTCGCCCTTAGCCAACTGTTCAACCCGCTCAGAAAGACTTTGTTGCCTTCAGTCACTTACTCGGTCCACAAGGTGCATTTGCAATGACACTTGGGCTGCCCTTCCCAGTGGTCTTTTCTGTGCACCCTGCTCCTGGACCAACCTTCCGTGTGGCCCTGTCCGATCCGTATCATATGTGGAATAATTTTTAGAATTTGTCTAGACATTGGACAATTAATGTTATGACTTTGTTCTCTTATTCCTGCTCCTCCTCCCACCTGACTTGAAATAAAGCAAGTTATTGAAATGTCTGGCTGTCTTGATTTCTGGTCTGCCTTATTTCCTGTACTATAGGTTTGTTTCTTTTTCTGTATTCCTTCAGAGTTCCTTGGGACATTGCATTTAATGTGGTTCTTGTTCTAGTTTTGTCTTCCAGTTACAGTTTATTCATGTTCCCTGTCTGTTATCATATGTTCCTTACCCCCATCCCCGTGTCTTGGAGCTTGTTTGTGCTCTCTTTCCCTGACAACCATTGACTGCTATCAGGTGCAACTCATTGTCTCTACAATCAATGAGCATATGCACTGTTCCCAGCCTTGTCAGCTGTCAGTTCATTCTATTGATCCTGGGTTTGTAATCAATAATACAATCACTTGCTCACGGCTGGACTTCAACAATTATTTCCGACAATTATTTGGTGGGAAGTCCTTTTGGTTTACAATTTGACCTTCCCTGTCGTTTGATACCCATGTGCAACTTAGGTGCTTCTTCCAAATACAACATCAAACCAAAATGACCATGATGGTTGTAGGCTTCCCGTTTACTACCAACTTGAAATATCTCATCAGATAGCTCTCAGTCAACTTGTTTTCACTTACTAATGCACAACCAATGCAAAAGAAACCACACCACAGTGGCTAGTAGAACCACTGACCATCGAATATTGCAATTGCTGACCAGCCCCAAGACATACTGTCATCATTTTGGCTATCCCTCTTCACTTTGTGCTTGGCACCAAGGAAGAGTAATGTTGCTGTCAGGCCCAGACCTTCTCTTTATCTCCAGTACAGAATTTGTTAAATTTGAATTTGTCATCAGTGCCTGGATTGATTCTTGAGTGACTCCATTTACTTCTTCACTCATTGGTTCTGAACTTCTCTTGACACTTTCTTTTGGACATTGTTCTAAACAATATTTGTTTTATTTTCCCTGCTCATACCTGGTTGTTGTGGACTCTGGACTCTATATTTTCTCTCACCTTATTTTGTGTTTGGTTTCTCTGCTGTTGTATCCTTCTCAGTGCTTTCTCGCCCTGATCTGATTGTCTCTGCGCGACCATGTGTATATATGTGCACGTCTCTGTTTTTCCCTTTAATCTGTTGATTCTTGATTATGTTAGTGGTCGATGATGATCCTCAGTAATCTTAGTCTGCATTCCCTTCCCTTCCTTCATCTGCTTTTTCTCCCTTTTTGTTTTGTGAGAAGACCTATTTTTTCACTTTTAACTTAATTTAACATAACCAAATTCCTAATATTTGCTACACTATATACTACAAAACCAAAATCAAAAACCAATCCTCTGGCACCACAGTCATTTGTTATTATACCAGACAGCTACAACACAATCCCATCCTTCCATTCATTCATCCATCCATCCATCCATCCATCCATTTTTTTCTTGATACTTTTTCCAGGTTAGGTTTCATCCAAAAAAAACTTTCTGCTATTTAAAAAATCAATAGAAATGCAGAGGAAAATGAGACTTGAGGGAAAACCAGAGTTTCAACAAAACAATAGTTTTGTTTTGTTTTTTCTGAAGCACTGGTGGCATATACAGTTGGTATAGAGAGAAATGTTGGTATTCTGTCATGCTGCAGTACATTGTAGCATTTGTCAGTAAGGAATGACCTCGTGCAGTCAAATTTACTGTTGTACCTAAGTTTATGAAATTCAAATGGCACGGCGCAGCAAGTAAATGCATAAGATTACTCAAATTGTACAGTGTATAGAAGTGTCGAGACACAATGCTGGATCAGGGAGGAATGCCAGAGTACCTATACCCACAGATGAAACAAGAAAACTACACAAATGTTAATTATCAAACTCGGAATGCTTTCGAATTATCCAAGAGTGAAAACCACTCTTCCAACGTATAGCCAAAGCACAATATTATCACCTCCCCAGGCCTCCTGATTAAAATAGCACCATCTTACTCCTCCTTTTAGCTCCATTACTAGAATTAACCCTTTCACTGGAGATCGCTCCATCTGTGCTGACGTCAGCCAGGCCATGTTGGTCTCCACAGGATCTCGCCTGAGGCTGCTGCTGTGTCTAATTTCTGCTAATTCTGAAGCATAATAATATATTTATCTCTGGTGGAATGAAGCCAAATGCCAAATTTTCAAAATTCATAAACATGAGCAGAAATAGTAGGATAGAAGAGGAGGAAATATCATGCTATGCAGTTGTACGCACGCACACACACACACACACACACACACACACACACACACACACACACACACACACACACACACACACTTTTTTTCCAATTTATTGCTGCCAACCAAAATGTCAGTTTTTGTGCACTTCCAGTAGTCCTGATACCTACCAATCAGTATTTCTAGTCACTTGATGGAAAAAAACAAAAAAAAAAAAAATAGTTCTGTGAGCAAGACGCTTGAAAAGGAAGGATAGAGTCACTGATGCCCTCCAAATCTGATCTTCTCCAAAGCAGAAACAGGCATAGTCTGTATGGCATAAAAGCTCTGAAAGGCACACAGGAGAGTGTTATCAGGCTCCTTGGAGATGCTCAGTGTTGGCTGCAGCTACCTGGCAGATGTGACCTGAGGCTTTTCATGCAAACATAGACACATAGAGGAAGACAGAAGAGTTGGCTACATTTTTATTATCTCTCTGACTGCGAATCCAAGCCTTGAGTCACACCATGACCCAGTGCCTGGTTCACAGATTTATTTTACTTCCACAGAAGGCAGAAACAAAGCAACACAGGGAGGAGCAGACGGTTGGGGAGGCCACTGAGAGCAGTGAGGGGGCGTGCAGTCTGTCCTGAGCACATGTATATACACACATATGCACTGCAGGAGTGCACAGAGAAGACAAAGAAAGACTGAGCAACATGGATGTGCGTAACACACACTCTTTTCTGGCAGAGCTCCCCGAAACAGACAGATAAATTGTCAAACAGAGAGATGGGGAGGCAGTTGAGCGACTAAGATCTGGCACAGAGATTGACAAATGACTCAGACTTTCATAAAAGTCTTTGCGGAAGAAACTGTATGACACCAATTCTTTTTGTGTCCCACATTGCATGATGCTCAGTCTGGCCCGTTCTCCCTGGAAATCAAGTGTTTAAAAAGTATGCCAGATATGCAAAGGAATGCAAAATGTCAAGTCTCTCTTCTAAAGTTTGGATGACTTGCTGACACTTAATGAAAGGATTAAGATCCTAAACTGCAGCCTTTTAGGTGGATCAAAGCCCCCTTTTTTAATGAGCTCTTCAAATGCACATAGTAGAAATAAATATCTCAGTAGATTTAACAAAATGTCAAAATTAATTCCAGTTCTTAGAAATGGCTGACAGGATGAATGTGTGCATTTGAGTTCACAGATTTGTTATTCTTCTTTAACTTTATCGCCTCTTTCGCATCTTCTGAGAAGAACTGGTGGGATAATTAAAAGCAGATTGAATGAGAGGATTAGGTCTGCTAGTAAGGGCCTGCCACATGTTTATCACATAAACACTGTTGCAGGGATAAATGAAGGGAAACGGACAGTTGGACAAAGAAAATGCCATCACTGCATGTTAATTTCACTGACAGTTGAAAGTACTGTGGTGCAGCTTGTTAATCTCTCTGAAGCCTGCAGCATTTCATGAACTGATGGTCATTATCTACTTTTTTTTCTTCATTTCTTTCTTTTTTTGAGGGGGAGGGGTGGATTTAGTAAACAAATACCTTGAATCTCAGGAGTCCTATTCTGTAGGTGAGGGGCAGCCAATTCTGATTTAAAGGAAGTCCATTTTCACGACTGCTTATTTAGCAGTGTCACGAAATCCAAGAACTGCACTGCACAACGTAGGCAATTAAAAATATCTGAAGAAAACTATCATTAAACATCTTGCAACTTACTTGTGTTAAATGCAATAAATAAAATAAAGTTAAAAAAACTTCAATAACATTAAAAATAGTGATGAGTTCAACATTTCATGAAAGACTTGACTCCATTTTTTTTAAAACAATTTTCCAAATCTGATGTTTTTTTTAATTAACTGAGCGTTCTGTATCTTTCCCTCACTAACTCACAATTATAGACACTTAACTCTCAGTGGTCTTCTCGATCATTTAAGTTTTCACTCTTAACAAAAGTCCAAACTGTTTTCTCAAAATCAAAAAATCAGATTTTCCCACCTCTCTTCAGTGAAGCTCCGCTTCACACTGTTATGATTGGCAAAGTTTTGTCCTGACATGCACCAATCTCAGTCCTCTTGACAAAGGCAAACAAGCCAGTTCCTTGAGAATTGTTTTACTCAGATAAGGAAGATGACTCAAATCCGTCCACCTATCACCGTCCACAAATTTCAATTTGGCTAGTTATGATGAAATCCATGAAACATGCTTGCCCCCAAACTGCAAAGTTTGGACAGAAGACGAGACAGTTTGTGCTTCAACAGATGTTACTGAGGTTATCTGTGGAAAACAAGCCTTTTCATCACAAGATAAGAAAATAATCAACCTGTTATCAGGAGAAAAACAAAAGGTCATTTCCTCTTGTAACTCATACAACAATACCAGCACTCACTTGATTGAAAACTGAAGCTACAGGATTGGGAAGGTAAAAATAAATAAAAAAATAAAAAAATAATAAATAAATAAATGACATCAACATTAATGTATCAGGCAATGCTTCAGTCAACGTCTAACATGGTCAGAAAACAGTTTCTGTTATATGGCAGTCGTATCTGACCTCCTATTTTGTGGAAACTAACATGGAGGAAATATCACAGGGGGTTCACTTCAGCGAGCTTACTGAAGCTCTTAACCTTCATTCATTCTTCAAAAACTAAAATAACGATTACATGATTCCGAAAACTGGAAGCACTCTTACAGCACAGTTGATTTTTGAATTTGAAAATGTTTTGGCATTAATGTTGTAACTATTCAAATACATTAAACACTCTAATCCGTTAATTTGTTTATCAAAATTATTACAATAATAACGCCACATTTGGTTAATTGTTAGTTTCTCAGCATTTATGTGACAGCTCTCTCTGCAAGACTTTCTGCCTCAGTGATGTTGATCATCTTCTGTTTCCTCTCTCCACGCAGAATTGTTTTTCATGCATATCATATCGACGATATTTGATCTAAGGACAGCTACTGCCAAAATTTGCAAACTGTTTCTACAGGTTATACCCATAAAATGTAGTCCAGAAACACGCTGCGGTGAGACATCGTTCACACAATTCCCTGGAAAGTTTCTTTCAGGGCTTTGCTCTTGATTTTACTACATGAAGTGAAGTGATATTTTAAAACTACTCTTTGTGTTCCCATTTTCTTCCTTTCAGAAGAAATAAGGTGGGTGTTGATCGGAAACACAGATTTCAGTTTTATTACCCGTGTTGGGAGTAACGGGTTACAGTTGTTGCATTACTGTAACACAACTACCTCTGTCAGTGACGCACCTGTAACTGATCACACACTGTTAAATTAGCACTACTGGAGCTACATTGGACATTTCACTTTTGCAGTGCATTAAAAAAAAATAACAACAAAAAAACCTGCGCTGCTGTATCTCTCGTCTTCAATTGTTAATGTTTGCATTAACAGCAGCTGTTGCGATAGTGGTAATAGATTGACAACACCTCTGTTTGCTGGAAGAGTAGAGCCTAAAAAAATCTTCAATCAGTAAGCTCTCTTGGCAAGAAAAATGTTCCACTGTAAAACATATAAATATAAAAAGGTATTCATATTAGCCTGTGTTACACAGTACATGTGATGTTTAAAACGGTCTTAAACAGACGCTCACCTGTGTAACTCAGTATTTTGAATAACTGTGAGATTATACATTACACAACCACAGTTTAATATAATGAATGACTCAGTCTTCAGGCTAACTCACACAGTGCTGAAAGTAAGTTTATCATACACGGCACAGTGTGCACATTATTCTATGACAGAGTTGAACATGCATAAGTAACTACTCACTAATAATGTAAGTCAACTATTATCTAATAAAAATAACTAGTAAATGTAATTAAGGACTAAATTTCATTGACTTGAATAACATGATTTTGAGATAAAATCAGAATATATGCAGACAGAATCTTGTAGAAGTCAAAGCAAAGATAATAAGCTTTACAAGCAAGTGGTAAAGTTGCCATCCATGCACATAATAGTCTGTAAGTTGTGTACTGTCTGCTCTGCAGGCCAGGTGTGAGGGACTGCCCAAAGTTTAATGAGGACTCACCACAGCCCACAGTCTGAAGCAGAAGGAGAGCCATCAGGGGCGGCAGTCCACACACAGGGAGTGCGCCCCGCATCCTGCTGCACCTGGAGACAGGGATAGAGAGAGAGAGGAAGGGCGTGTGAACACACAAAGAAACAGAAATCAACACATCGCCCTTGAGAAGTTCTTCTAATACACACTGCACGCTTGGATGAGTCACTGGTAATAATTCCTTTTCATGGTTTTTTTTTTTTTCCCTTGGTGCTCGGTGAGGGCTTCAGGAGAGAAGTGCGGCAGTTCATTCTTCACTTTAATTTGTTTCTTCATAATGTGGGTGGGATGAAGTCCTCTGAAACCCGTTCAAACTGTAACTATGATTAAGCGCTTTTTGGTGCAACACTACAAATAAACTTGATGTGAGAGTTGCATTTAATCATTTTAAAGTACATTGTAAAAATGTGTGATTATTTCTACACTTCACAGACAAATATGGACCTTAATTAAATGCAAAAAGAATTGATTCAGCTACAGTTTCCACAACTTTCCTTCTTTACAGGGTCATTAAAGGTATCCCAGCATGCAGAATGTGGTAGATTGCCACTCTCATAAGATGCTTCATTTTGCAAAGACTGTCTTCTTAACAAGACATGGCTGCAGAACTGTGCTTCCCAACCCGTGGTTTAGGACCCCTTAGGACACCATGCACCACAGAGTGCTTTCGGGACCTTTCCTTTACATTTGTACACGTCAAATAAAAGATAATAAGATGCTTTCTAGAATCTAGAGCAGAAATGGGGAACTGATTATTGCGTTTATCTTTGAGTGCTCCTGTTTTTGAATGTTTGTGAGTCTGGATATGTCCGTCAGTGTTTGGGATCACTGCAATGCTTTGGTAAATCAGAGATCAGAGAGGGGGATCACAGCTTTTCTTTGAGGCAATTTGTGCTCCAAGAAAAACAGGTTGAGAACCACTGTTTTAGAATATGAATGAACACGAGGTTTTGCCAAATGTTTTTTCTCAAGATTCACAGATGGATTTTGTTCTTTGATTCTGCATTTCATTGCTATGAAAACTATATTCTGAAGGGACCGATTCAGAATACATCATGGGATTAGCAGAAATGTTATCACAACGTCAAAATTTCATCTTCACAGAACAGCAAGCAAACATAAGATGGAAACTGAACTACAAAAAAAAGAAAAAAAATGCCTGAAGTAATTTCCTTGCATCTACATGCCTGTGCACATAAAAGTCTCAGCATTAATCCGGGGGCATGTGACCTCTGCTTAATATATTTGCCCAACAAAAGCCAGGGGGACAGAGTCCAAATGAAGTAAGTCGGCCTCTGTCGTGGACCCCAAGTGTAAATAATGAACAGAGTGTCTCCTGGGAGACAGGTCTCAAGGGCAGGAGAAGAGCTAGAGGAAGAGGTGGAGGAAAGGAGGACGGGGAAGGAGGAGAATTTAGAGGCTGGTCGTGAAGATGCTGGACACAGATAGCTGGTGTCAGTTACAACAGCGCCAGCCTCTCTTACTCAATCTCAGAGGTACAGCCAAGGACAAAGACACTGACCTCATACCAAACACTTCCACTGGGCTACAGCTGAATGGAAGCTGTGTAAAGAGTGCTCACTGTGAAAGCAGGGGGTTTTGACAAATAAAAATGATAAAAGTCCATAACCGTGAGAAGAGTAAAACCTGTTTTAGCATTCATGTGTTATACATTATGAATTAAGCAAAATTTTAGGTCTTAGGGTACACTGGATATTAATGACAACTTTTTCCAAATAACAATCTATAAGATAAATACCGAAATGTGCAGACATAACTGAATTGCTGATGGAAACAGTCAATTACTATTATACCTAACAGAATATTAGCCTGATTGGTATAAGAATGATTGGTATAACTTGCTGGTATTGCATTCAAATACTAGCTTTTAAAGCATTATTTATACTGAGTTTCAGGATGCTTGCGTAGTTGAATCAACATTTTATTCCATTTTCACCGAGTTTCTAAGCTGAGCTACAACTTGCTCTTTTATAAAATCTCTCTTTATTGATAGCAGCTACTCATGTGCTTTTCTTGGGCTCAGAGTTACGTTTACCAACACCATGCAGTAGTTCTCTCTTTTTTTCTCAAAATCTACCATATCTCAAGCCCTCTTACACTGCTGTTCTTCTCCCCGTTTGCTTTTCTTTTTCACCCAGTACTACTCTTTAATTTTATGTTTTAGGCACTGCTGAGCAAAGATTCACAGCTGAATCTAACTTTCTCTGTGTTTATTGCTCATCATGTGTAATTTGCCACTTGTGTATGTTAACACACACTCAGGAGCAACAGGATTGTTTTCATGTGTGTTTGACCTTTGCGATGATGATCTATGAATGAAACTATTATGATATGGCATAACGTTTCAACTGGACTTGTGCAGTGGTGAAATTTCTGAACAAATTCTGTACGTCTGTGTGTGTGTAGAGCCATATGAAATCCGTGTTAAAGGAATCGCGGACGGAATCGTGGAAATGACCAATAAAAACGGAATCGGAATACAACGCAGAATATTGCGCAATTGGCCCTAATCTGGCCTGAAATTCAGTTTTCGGGAGAAAATGGAACGTTAAAGTGCAAAGCAAATATGCTGGGGGGACCGCCCGAGCTGTTGCAACGTGTACGTCACTTAAACAATGCCCCTAACATGCTAATACTAATGCTAATGCTAACACAACAACAACACGATGTCCAACCTATCTGCTCCCTCCCCTCTCACGCATTCAAAAAAGTTACGAAACTCCACACTAAGCGCTAAATACAGAGCAGAACAGTACACAGACTTTTATGCCTTAGGGGATACGCTTTTTTGTAAATGCTGTCAACGTACCGTGGACTGGACTCGCAGTCTGAGATTGAGTATTACTAATCAAAACACATTTATACACTGATTAAATGTAAAGAGTTTTCTAAAGAAGCCTGAATCAACCAATGAGCCAACCAACAAAAAAATGAGAAAAACATTTTTTTATTCGAAAACAGTGGTTCTGAATAACACATTTCATTTACATGTAGAAGCATGAAAATTACAAAAAAGACCCTGAACCTCAAAACACAGCCTTCCCCACTCGACATGTTCAGTGTGTTTCATTCCATGCCAAAATACCAGATTCAATTCTTTTTCTTTTTTAACGTCAATGTGCTCCAGGATACATGTGAAAACCACCAAACACATCACTAAACACTAAACCGCAGTAAAACATCAAGCAGCAAATCTAAACAGAACGAGGGAGCAGTGAACCAGCATGGAGTTATTTATGGACAATCCTCATTAATGTACGGTATGTGGATAGTAAGGCTCTCCTCAAATAGAAAACCTATTGTTGCTGAAATAATTGCAAGTTATGATGGAAAAGTGTCAGAATACACAGTGCCTGACAATTTCTTTGTTGGTATATGAGGAGTGAATAGAGAATAAAAATATTAGGCATTTGTGGTAAATTGGTGTATTCCATTTTTAAATACAAATCTTAATCTTCATCAAATTTTTGGAGTAGCGTATGCCAGTTGTAAAAAGGGTAAATGGATATAGCACTTTTCCACCACTTGAGCAGCCCCCAAAACACTTAACAATGCCAAATACATTCGCACACGTATGGAAGCGGGTGCCGTGCGAGGAGCTTAATCCATCCACGATGAGCAGTTTCAGGTACAGTGTCTTGCTCAAGGACAGTTCAACACGTGGACACAGAAAGATGTAAAATCGACCCTGCAACCCTCTGATTGAGAGATGGCCTCGTCACGAACTGAGCCACAGCCGTCAAGTGAGCAAACCAAAAATGAAGCAGAGTATTGTGTGTGAGAGTCGCTATGAGCCCTCCTGCTGTGTGTCTGTATTATCAGTTGGAAATATCCAGCTGGATCTCAATATGTCAGAGGGGTGCCCTGTTCCCTCCCTGGCCTGTCACAGATCCTGTAGATGTGACAGGCAGCTTGACAGTCACAGATAGACAGGAAGAAAAAAAAAAAAGGCAGACGCACTTGGAAAGAAAAATACAGAGGCAAGCTGTCACGTTTTGTTTTCAACTCCAGCTGAGGACCTATATCGGGGCAACCTCAGTCTTTCATGTAGGATGACTCACCCAACCATCTGCCGTTCCATCTTAATCTCACCTTACACCTTATTCTGTCCATCTGTATTTAGATAAAATTAGCTGCCAATCTGTGAGTGACACCATCTGTACTCATGGCTCAAAGAAAATCTCTTTTGTGCCTTTTCTCTTAGTTTGTCCTCTTTTCATTTCTTTCCCTTCCTCAGATTGTCCCGTCACTCTGTCCTCACCACAGTGCATTATTAAGAACCCTCATTAATCACTCAGGCTGCCTGTCTGTCACTCCATCACCGCACACTGCCTTTGTTGTTTTGCAGCACACGTGCACACACATTCATAGGCACAATGGTGCTGGTTTCACAGGGGGGAGTTTGTATAAGTCCCTTGGAGTGAAAAATGAGTCTACCCTTCGAGTGACAAAGAGCTGTTTTCCTTCCAGGAGGATATTACCAAGGTTTTAGCAAGCAACGTGTCCCACTATGTCATACATAAATGGCTTTAGTGCTTCACATTTTCTGCACAAAAGGCATTGGTTCTGTGTTTGCACCTGTCTCATCGCATGCATCATCCTTGGGCACTTTCTTTTGTTGCTTGGTAGCTACAGTCTAAGAAGGACCTAAATGAAAACAATGGCTGAGTGGGTGGCTATATTCCAGCTTATAAAACCTGTATGAGGTTGAACAGCGGGATACTATGGTTGTCCAGGAAAGAAAAAGAAAAAAAAAAAAAAAAGGAACGTTCTGTGAGCTGGGACAGAACAAGTTGTGCTGGTGACAATTCAGATGACTCACTGATAACCACTCCATTTAACATACATGTTGAATCAAGGAAGCATGGGGGGGGGCTGCAGCTGAAAGATAGGGAACAAGTACACATTAAATGAAAGAAAAAATGTGAGTGGGAGTAAAAGAAAGAAAGAAAAGAAAGACACACTAGAAAAACAAAAACATAAAAAGGCACGTAGATGAGCCAAAACCTATTTCATCTTCGTGTATGCTTGGAAAGGAATACATTCTGGTGGACCGACATAAAGGCATATAGCAGGGTCCTCCAGGAAAAATAGGAAATGATAGAAGCTGCCATCAGATTTGCCATCACATTCAGAGCTCACCATATGGGCTCAGGCACACAACCAAGGAATCATTCCTTACGCATTTGCACGCACGCACACACGCACGCACGCACGCACGCACGCACGCACACACACACACACACACACACACACACACACACACACACACACACACAAAGGTAATACTTATGCCCAGGGCACAGAGAAAAGACACAGGTTATGAAGTAAAAGGGCTGCGCTGCATCATAATGAAGCCAGTGATATTATGCACGCTGAATGTGCAATGTACAAATCATCACCTATGGGAGCACACATATACCTGCACGCTCAGAGTGTGAATGAAGTGCGAGTGACGTGAACAGATGCTTACTTAAATGTTGAGCTCACACACTGAGATGCACATGAGCGTACCAGCACGAGACATAAACTCATTAGTGCATACATCGGAGCATACATCTCAACTGAAGACACACATGAATGATCTTTATGTTTCATTATGTCTTCTGCAATAAGGTTTTTCACCTTCGAATTGCTATTGTCCTTTTAATTCCTTTCTAGTTGCTTTTCTTTGTTATGGTACATGTGCAGTGTTGGGGGTTTTGTTGTTTGTTTTTTTAGAATAGTACATTGTAACTGCTGTTTTGAAAGAGCTTCACAAACAGAGAAGATTATTATTAAGCTCTGTTCTACATGAATGAGGAGCCTCTCTCAGTCGCATGAAAAAAGGTGCCGTTAATCAGGAGATGGGCCAAGAGGGACAGAGAAATGAAAGAGGGGAAGGAAGAGGGAATAAAAGCAAGGATGAGACTCTGCTGGTTCCAGCATTATCGCCACAGAGCTGAAAAGTGCTGTCAATTACAGTGAAGTGTTTCCCAGCTCAACCTGCACGCGCACACATCCAAGAGCCCACACACAGCATATTACGTGCTTTTATTAAGTGCTTTTGTTGGGCCGAGAGTTTGCATTTAGATGCTTGTCTGCTACGATTCTTCAGTTTTCAATAAACACGATGCTCCATCAGGCACAAAGGCGAGAGAAAGGCTCTGCGCCAAAACACTGCTGACCAGGCCCCACCATACAAAGCAGGGGTGACATTGCTGAGCACCCTGATGGTACCAAGTGGGAATAAGCTTCAGGGCTGCCCAGAACTATATAGAAAGCTATTACTTACAGCTGAAAGCCACCCGGGTCTGCCTTATTCATACATTGCACCCACACACAAGCCAACACAGCCGGAGCTCCTGTTAAGGAGTCAGCTTGAAGCAGAATATCTCCCATTACTTTCTCTAAAACATATTACCTCGCTCTCTGCAGCCAGAAAAAAGGTAAGCTCATTCTACATGTGAATAAAAGGGCAGTAGTGAACAAGAGAAGAGAAAAGATAGGCAAAGGAAGATACCGTGTTGGGGGAATAGGAAGGGGGTAGAATTAAGGAGTGACGGTGGGGTTGCAGAGTGAGATTTTTTTCTGAAAAATGAGGCAACTCAGAGCTTTTTACGTGCAGGAAAGGTGGCAAGGCAATTTTCAAATGTCTAAGGCTTCTCATTTGCTGGGCTGCAAAGCCACTTTATATGGTGGCAAATGTTAAACTTGTTCTGGGCACATCAAGGTCCCCTTGGCCGCCTGCTTGTCTTCCCGCAGAATATAAATGTGCCTTGAGGCAGGCGTACAGCAAAGAAATAGTTTCAACACCTTGTACACCAGTGTGGAGAAAGGCAGAATGGGTAAACCTCTGAGACCCACATGGACAAGGGACCGTCTTAGAATACACATATGTTTATGTGGATATGAAATGGAATAAACCCCTTGGCCAGCTAAGCTGTAGCCAGGGAAGATCTCATTTTCTGTTTAGAAGTAAAATATGTGCTAGGAAAACATTTCATATTTTATACAGGAGATCCATTATGGTAGGACCACAAAATTTAAATTTATGAATTTATGAATTTATGAATTTATGAAAATTTAATCTCCTGTTGGAAAATGTTGTCCACATTTGAATGTTTTGTTGAGATTACAAAAGAATCTGAAATTATACTTCTCTGGTAATGAAAGGATCTTGATCATTAAACATTATGCCTTTGAGGCATACGCACTGGTCACACCAGGAGATACAACATACTATTCTACCTGTACACAACTGCTTAGACAAATGTTGTTGTGTGCGTGACATAAACAAATCAAAATGTTCACTTTTACAGAGCTGAGTAATATCAACTGGACCAACAATTTCTCACAATTTGCGTCCCACGTTTGCATTGGTGAATTCCATGAGTTGTAAGCAATCACTGGTTTGGAGTGTTGAAAAACTTTTAAATAAAAAGAGAACTTAGGATGCAGTGATTTGTACAAACACTGGGGAATTTGACAGTGTGCCAATAATAGCACGTTTTGTGTGTAAGTTAGCGCATCGACAGTTCAGTTAGTTCACTGCAGGAACAAGCTAAACCTGAACAAGCATAACAATACATGATAAAAGAAAAATCAGTTTCATGCTGCCAACACATGTATGTAGAAGGTAGTACAATCAGTGTCTTCTATTTACTTCTTGGCAAATCACAACAAAATCACAAATAAGTAAAAGTTTGCCAGACAGGAATAATCTATCAGCGCAAAAGCATGCAATGCAAACGTTTCCATAACGTGGTATCACATTGTAGTCACTCTCTTCAGCATACTGAAACTGTGAAAAACCCATAACATTTCCTTAATATGTTCACCAAGTACCAGCCTTTATTTTTTTTTGTGCCTGTAGTGTTTTTCTCACTCCAACAATCACATAAACATACTGAAGTCCTGAATATGACCTCAAAACTTCATGAGCGTATGAGTGCGTGCTGATTTGAAATACACTCAGTATTGTCTTGGCGCTCGTTGTTTCTCAATCAATATCCTTCACAAACAATAAACACACACATAGTCTATGCAACCCACAATAGAACATAAAGGCATTAAATCCTCTTTCGTGTAGTCAAGTAGCTGGATTCCTTATTTTGAATCGACCCGTCCTGACTCCAAACCACCAGCTGTGGTGGAATTCTACACAGAATTACACTCAGCAGCAAACACACACACAGACACAATCTCTCTCTCTCTCTCTCACACACACACACACACACACACACACACACAGGCTCAAGCACATTTTGTATACAGCTATACACAGCTGTGGTGAAAGGATGTTATCAGTTTATTACAGCAGGTCTGGGAGCAGGACATATTTCACTGGGAAAGTGGCCAAGTTTTTTTCTCTCTACACCTCTTCCACTCTCTTATTTTCTCTTCTCTACATTGTTTCTTCACACTGTTGTAGCACTCCAGCTTGTATGTCTCTGTATTTCAGCTCCCTCACTTTGTCTCCCATGCTCTTGGTTTTTGTCTGCAGGATCCAGGGACGATTGGGAAATGGTAAATCCTGGCAGGTGACTGCAGGTTGTAAAGACGCCTCAGTTAATCAAAGTCAGTGGTGCAGGGGCACTAAATCCTGACGGGCCAAAGGCCCGCGAGGTGGTCAGTAAAGCTGCGCTATTATCCCTGCAGCAGATCACCATCAGAATAAATACAACTGCAGTCTATAGATCAGTTAAATTATGCCATATGTGTACATTTATAAGCTAGCTCAAGCTTTTTTGCCTTTTAACTTAACAGCAAAAGGCCTGCTAGGCTGAAAGTTGTGCTTGGTGAGCAATAAAGTGATCTGAATGATAAAAAAAAAGACGTCAGAGTGGAAGTTAATTTCAAATAATGGCTAAAAATATATATAAAAAAGTTTAAATTATAGCTTGGTCCTTCATCTTTTCAATATCTCAATTATCATCTGATTGTGGTAATGAATGGACATTCATTGATTTGTTCAAATGGAGGGGTATTGTTTTTTTACGCCTTTCATAAGAACATTCAGAAATTGATTCTCATTGCAGTTTTACACTGTGAAATGTTAAATCAGAGGCGATATTAAATTGTTTTAGGAAAAAGGTGGGCTTCTTGCCCATGGACGGAGAATTAAACACCACTCTTTGGCTTTTGGACACACACTGATGTTTCCTGCCCACTGGATAAATGATGTGACAGTACTCAGTTGTTTTCATCAGCAGTGTATCAAAATGTAACTGTATTTCCATTAAAAATAAATAATTAAATAAATACATACATACATTACATGCATACAATAAAAAAAAAAAACTATAAAGAGCAGCATTATTTCTGTAGTATTAGTATTTATGTTAAACATAAAAAGAGATGTCTGGAACAGACTGGCGCATGGGATATGAGCTTTACCATAAGTTATTTTTTTAAAATATATAATTTTCTTATGTTACGCTGGAAAAAGATCTTGTTGCCAGACATTGACATCAATGTCTAAGTTGATATGATATTCATAGCTGACTTAACTGGTCCTTTTTTTTTTTTTAAATTAGACTGACAATTCTTAATTCAGAAAAATTATATAAGAAAGCTGAAATTGTATTTTCTTATACTTTGTGCTGAATGCCATGCGGGAGCTATAAACAGTCAATGCACCTAACAGACACCTTTCAACCTTAAGCAACAGCATGGATGAAGGCAGGCAGCTGTTGATGCCTGAGGTGAATCGACCTTTTTTAGAAAGCACCTGTTTTTGTTGTGCTTTCTTTTTTGCTGATGGGGACAAATATAGGCAGAAATTTGAACTCCTACGAAAAGAAAAACTGTTTCTAACCAATGTTCAATGTTAAACATTATGATAAAGGAAAGTGCTGCTTAAAGTGTGATAGCGGTGAAATCTCCTCTCCACTCCTCTATAATACGTTGCTTCGGCTGTCTTCACTCCTCTACCTCCCGTTGTGCCATTCAGCCACACAGAGACCAGACTAATTAACACAGGAATGAGAGCTGCCTGTCATTTCGGGAACTCATCTAATCTTCTTTTGTATTTTCCCAAGGAAGTTAAGGAGCTGCCTGGGAGATGAGGAGCAATGGAGAGAGCGGAGGGTCAAAAAATGTGAAAGTTGGATAGTGAGGAGAAAATTAAAGAAACGTGGAAAGAAATACCCTTGTGTGTGTGTGTGTGTGTGTGTGTGTGTGTGTGTGTGTGTGTGTGTGTGTGTGTGTGTGTGTGTGTCTGTGTGTCTGCGCGCACGCGCGTTCGTTTGTGTGTGTGTTTTCTTCTCTGCAAAACTTTTCCAACCCACGATCACTCAAACTACTTTAATGTTGCTCATTAAGTCCTATCAGAGTGAGGCTTCACACTTGGAAACATATGCATCTGCAGCCTGTATGCCCTCAACACACACACACACACACACACACACACACACACGCACACGTGCACACACACAGAAACCCCAGTGGCAGGGTATTTGATGGGCAGTTAAATCAGTCTGCATCTCATCACAATCACAGCATCCGAGGCTGCCAGACACAGACATCCATCTGAGACACCTCGGAGGACACACAAGCAACACACAACAACCCGTCAAGTCACCAAGAAGCAGACAGACAGATGGGACGCTTGTGTCATGTTCGCAGGGGTGGGATGATGTCTGTGTGCCTGTGTGTAGTAAGTCTCATCCACTACTACAGCCACCTGAGAGGAAGCCTCTGAGCCAGTGAGGACTCACAAGACCTGGCTGTGACCTTCAGGCTGACAGCTTCTGCCTGGCTGACAGCTAACGACTATGCCACTGATGCATCAGAAAAAAAGGGAACAGCAGTCAGCAAGATGCAGACTCATTTAGTTATAATTCAACACTAATCTACTATTTTCATTCTCCATGATCAACTTGAATGCTTTAGTAACTACACATCATTCACTGGGAATAGAAATAATTCAGAAAAAGGGGAATAACTTAAGTAGACCCCAGAAGGTCAAATCCCCACCACATCCTCCAGCAAAACGCATCCTCCTCAGATATGATCCAATGCTCAAGCTGACAAGTCAGAGTTTCATCTAGTGAGATTGAAATTCAACCTCGAGGAAGCTGAAACTGTACCAGATGTAACCAGATGTGTTAACGTGACGGAAGTGATGGTTCAAACAGAAAAACAGAGCAGAGTCTCTGAAAAGAGTGAATAAAAAAGAGAAATAAAGAGGACTGTTCGATCCAAACTGTTAAACAGGCAACAGAGTGAAAACAATTAAAACCTATGTTCAAAAAGAGACAATAGAGTGATGATAGAGAGCTGTGAAAGTGTATTTAGGAATACACCCACCACTTCTGAAAATTTAATGAGCACTTTCTGTAACTGCTGAGTGAACAGAGTCATTTCTTATAATGGCACACGAGCTGTTGTTCCAGTTGGAACTTTATAAAAAACAGCTTTGTACAAGTTCATGTTGCTAAATTTAATTGCTGACCTATGCAAATTAGGCATGCAGTAAAATTAAGGACTATGTCATATTTCTACATTTCTGCTCTCATCAAAGCAACAATCAAATATGTATTTAATTTTTTATACATTTGAATTAATCTGTATCATCATTACGATTGAATTCTTGTAATTGTAGAAATGTAGAGTGGAGGTTTTCACAGTCTATATAGGGAGAGCATGTCAAAATGAGAAAGCTGATTTAAGAAGTTCAGAGTTTGACAGACAATTAAAATCCACTGAAAAGTGAGAGTGGGGTTAAGGGTTCCGTGTTGAAAATGGATCAACGTTGACAAGGTGTGCCAGTAAATAGAAGATGAGTGAAAACGTCAGGGTTTTACAAAATGATGAGACTGCTGGCGTAAAATGACACAGGAGGCGACCTGAAAAGGTGAAGTACAAGTCAGGAAAATGTGAGTAGAAGTTAGAAACATGGCATTCTGTGAAAAAACACAAGGAATGAAATACTTACTTCACCCAGGAAAGTTTTTTTGTTTTGTTTTGGGTTTTTTTTAATGCCCAGGAGGAACGGAACATACAGTATTGTGGTACTCTTTAAATTAGTAAGTTGCTATATTTTTGCAGTTCTTTTGTCCTTTTTCATTTTTTCAAAGGAGTGAAACAGCGAGGTGAGGAAGGAGTGAGGAACTCTGCAGCTCGGTGCAGAGAAGAGCTGCAGGGAGAGTTTAGAGACTTTGGTGAAAAAGAAGATAACAGAGGAGACTGAGGACGGGAAAGAGTGATGGAGAGCACGAGAGGCTGGAAAGGGTTTCATGGTGCAGACTGGTTATTTGTAGGTTTATTGCTGAGCGCCACAGCGTGGCCTCAGCGCAAGCAGGAGTCTGGAGTCTGAAATGGAGATGGACCAGGTTCCCCAAGGTATATCGATTCTCAGACACACTCATTTGGGAAAATCAAAATTGACGAGACCTGCCTCTGGCCAAGGTTTATTTACTTATTTATCTGCTGCCTGCTTTGGCCTTGGTCCTGTCTGTGTGCAAACATGGGGATACCTGCTGGGGCTACCATCAGCCTGCAGTGTGTAAAGGACTGACAACTAATTTGAGAGCATGAGTGTGGATGTGAGCGGGCGAGCCACTGAGTGTGCAGGGCACCTCTAACACTGCACGCTACACACCATAAATCAAGATGATGCAGGTAACCCAAACTGATGTTTCATGGACGGGTGTACTTTTATTTAAGGTGCGCTTGATTGTTAGTTTTGGGCTGTTTTTGCACTCATATTATGAGGCAGTCAGGCTGCTGCCAGAGGGATCAATATTAAATATGCTATGCTCTTTACTCCCTGCTAATAAACTTTACAGGCTTTAAATTACAACCTGTCATCACTTTAGCTCTTGATTATCACTGTGGGTCACTGGAGGCTTCCTGTTTGGCTTCATTTAAGATCTAAAGTTTCTCCCTTAGAAAACTAGTTCAGCATTTCACCTACAACATCTCCAAAGCCAGCTAATCAGCTACATTTTACCAACTACTACTAGAGTAATATTGTTTCCACCAACGAGCACATTTGCACATAACATTGATATCGGCAGAGACTCATACAATATATGTGTTTAAACTTGTCATAAATGACAATAATGGATGTATGGACAGGCAGATGGTGTGGTGACTGACTGACTGACTGGCTGACTGGCTTATTCATCAAGCTAAAAGAAAATTGTTGTTGCATTGGGACAAACATGTGACCAGCAGCATGACTTTCAGCCTCCAAACTGTAATTTTTGTGTCCATGTGATATTTTTGGCACATATGCAGACATCAGCTCAAAGGTTTTGTGAGATGTTGCGTTGACTAAACAGAGCATATAGAAGAGAAATCTAATCAGTGGGCCTGTGAGCCATCAGTGGGAGAGTGAACATGTGTGCCAGACATGATGGTTTGAAGCAAGATGTTGGAGGGCTATCACACCAAGGAGATTAAAAATTACCAGACGGACATGAAAAAAGCAGAAAGACCAGTATAAAAACTAATTAAATTTCAGGTTGATGTGATGGACACAAGCCTAGTTTCAAAGTTGTGAAATTATGTGGCTTAATTATACTGAGAAAGTATTTGTAGAGAATGTTGATGCACCTCTGCTGGGAAATGGATTCATGGTCAGGTGCAAAGCAACTGACTTGAAAATAACCACTGTCAATGTCGACTGCCAGAGGTAAATTTTGCTTATGCTTATGTGCAACAGAGTGCAGATTGTTTTGTCTTTTCTTTTCGAGATCTACTGAGGTTTACTAATGAACTTTTGACAAATGAACCACAACTCCAAACTTTGCCTTCGTCTAGTAAAGAGAAAGAGATTAAAAAAAAAAAAAAAAAAATGACTCATTTTGAAATAGACATATGTTCATGATCATAATGCATAAATATTTTCTAACCATTAAATTCCTTTCTCACAAGCCGTGTTTTCTCATGGCTTGTTCACTTTTTTCCTCGGCCCTACCAGTCCTCACCTCCCATCATCCCGGCTCCAGCTTTGTGAGCTACTCAGACCGTCTGATAACTGGTTTTCAACCAACAGTCCAAACAGCAGCATAAAATAATCAGCAGCAAAACTCTGAGTCTGTCTCAACAGTCTGGATCATCCCACTGGCCAGACAGGCATCTCTGGGACTGCGATAGAAAAAAGTAAAACATAAAATTAAAAAAATAATAAAAATCACAATATCAGTTTTGCGCAGACTGTAACCTTTGTGTGTACCTCTAACGTGACAAATGTTCACTAGAATTTTTTTTTTTTTTTTTTTTGTGTCCGGACAAGTGAGTTGACGCTTCAGACTATATGCGCACAAGTTTTTCTGATGTGCATTCAATTTCTGTTTGCTTTATGATGTGCAGAGAAGCTTTCCGAGTTTGAACCAGAAGCAGCACAGTGCTGATACCCGCCAACACTCTCCCTCTCCTTTCCCTTCCCACATCCCTTGAGACAGGAACAAAGAGGCCAGACTACATCAGGCAGGTCTTTGATCAGTTTACTTCTATCATGTTCCTATCACTAATTGACAGGCCTCAAATCCCGGATGCTCCCTTTTCAACCTGCTCTCATGAAAAGTGTAAATGTCCTCCAGTATATCAAATGGCTTATTTAATTCATGTACACAATAAGCAGTTGCTTGCAGCGTGTCCCTTTAACCTTCAATGTGTCACAGCTGGTAAGGTCTCATATGTGTTTAGGCTTCCTTTTGTAAAAGACTAAGTTTTGTTTTGTGAAGGCTTTGATTATTTCTGTTCTCATGTTCCGGGTTCTCTCCAGGTACTCCCACTAACATGCTTGTGAGGCTGACTGGTGTCTTTAAATCCACACTTATTTGTGTGTGTGTGTGTGTGTGTGTGTGTGTGTGTGTGTGTGTGTGTGTGGCGACCGATCCTGGGTGCACTCCCGACGCCTGTTTTGCAGTGTTAGAGGGGAAATGCATTAGCTCCCTTAACTTTGGTTGAGTTGATAAAGAAGATGAATGGATGGACAGAGGTGGACGGAAGGGACACTCTCCTGCCAAGTTGAGTGTGACGTTTCATCCGTCCAATGTGTATTCCTGTTTGCTGATTTTGATATTCTTGATTTTCAACAAACATTTCTTGACAGTTGTCTTTAAATGTTAAACATAAAGCAAAAACTACAGAATAAAGAAAAATTACTGATCCTTATGGGGTTCGCAGGACTTACACAGCACACACACACACACACACACACACACACACACACACACACACACACAATCAAAGGCAAGTTACAGTGTGATGGCAGCAGCACTCACACATCAGTTCACAAATCTACCACCAGAAAATAAAAATAAATGCAGAAATCCAAGTCTTTGGAGTAGAGCTATTCTGTTAAGGCTCTCTTGGGCCGGTGTTCCGTATGTTTTAGCTTTGTCTCCCTGCTTCAGCACACCTGAAACTACTGTTGACGTGACCACCACCTAGATAAAAAGCCCAGTAACGAGCCCTCATTGCAATCAGGTGTGTTGCAACTTTGAGAAACCTAACGCATGCAGAATACCGGCCCTCGAGCCCCAGAGTTGAATATCTATGCATTAGCGGGTTTGCTCCTATTTAAATTATGATGAGCTGCGTTTGTTTGCGCCTGGTGGCAAAACAAAGACTTCGCTGGTGTGATCACATTCTCTACAGGCTCTCTGAACGTCTTACCACTTGCAGCCTCAGCAGGTGTGATGGAGACATCTGCGTGGTGCCCCGCACACATGTTGGATCAGTGTGATTGACTAGGACCTAACACACAATGACATGACCCTTGAGCAAGCCCACCAGGTCACACAGGACAGATCACATTGGATAAGGGGTCGGCACTATGCAACCCAATGCGCAAGTGGATTAAGTAAGTAAACTGCATTGTTCCAGCTAATGTAAGTCTCCATCTCTGTATTTATAGATTAGGAGAAGAAGAAGAATGATACTCTATCAACCCTTCTGTGCAAAACTGACACACCGGTGCACAGCCGGAGCTGGTGGTGGTCGAGAGCATGGCTTAGGGAGCCACAGTGCATGTTTCTGGACTGTGTGAGGAAACTAGATTACATGGAGGAAACCCCACACACAGGAAGAACATGCAAACTCCACATAGAAAGGCTGGAATTTGCCACATTTGCTACTGTGCCACCGTGCAGCTTTTTAATCGTGTCTGATAATAAAAGGTTCTGTTTTTGGGATTCTTTCTTCATCACATTTGTTTTACTATGTTTCACTGTTTAGTTTTAGCACCTCATACCCTTGTAAATGTTTAGAAAGATTCCTAGTCTTATCAAAATATTTTATAGTTAAATTATGAACAACATCATGTATTGTTTTCATCTTATATAAAACACCTGAGGAGTTCAGACAAAGTAGCATGCTGTGCTGCAACATTTCTTTCTCCAATCTCTCAAGTGGCCCTCTCACCTGAGTTAATGTAACGAAACTGATTAGTACCTGCAGCCTGACACTTGACCACGGAAAATTGGAGCCAGCCATAAAGTGCATATTCATCTCTGCTGAATCCACCTTGAATAAAAAAGGCAGAAAAGAACTTAAGATGTGCCAGCCTGAATCTAAAGTAATAAAGTGATTTAGCTTCTACTGCTTCTTTATTGGAAGTAAATTAACCTGCTTTACAGTGGAGAACAGTATTAGCAGCCAGTAAATTTGATCACTTTTATTATATTCTTGCCGTATATGAGAGCAAGAAGAAGAGAAGTGGGACTTTTAAAGTTTTAGAGTGATTTGACTGAAGGAGAACAATTTAAGAACTGCAATGCCAAAAAGGAGCAGTAAGAAATAATGATTCTTGTTGATAAATCAACTGCGTCCATGTGCTTTCTTGGTAATATTTACACACAGACACTCACACACACACACACACACACACACACACACACACACACACACACACACACACACACACACACACACACACACACACACACACACGCATGCACACAGGTCCCAGGGAGAAGTACTGCACAGCTGCTTAGTTTGTAATTTATAACAATGTGAAGTGAACAAACAGAAACAAAGCCTAACCGTACTGATTGCTCATTATAGTCACACATTTTTAATCAGCTTTGTGATAAGCTGTCACTTTCGTTAGAATGTAACTTGTCCGTCCAATATTTTCGATAAAAGCTTAATGGCCCTTGTTGTTGTTCCACAGCTTGGATGCTGGAGTGCAGAGCTATTAGTCCGTCATATATCAAGCCCTCAGTGTCATGTGTAATGGCTAAGTGTTTGGAACCAACCACCACATGGCAGCATGAATCTTCCTGAAGGCTGGTGATTATTAATGACGGTGGCAGCTCAGAGCCGCCACCTTCAATCACACTGCAGGTAAATCTCAGTGCCTCAACAAAGAAGATGGCAGGAAAGTGCCCTTTAATTCCTCTTTGCAGAGTTCTAATCAGCCCATTTTTAATTTCTCACCCGGCTGATATTAATGCGTTTCCCATGTGATACTCTAAATAAGAGATTAGACACCCCATGCACATACGTATACAGACACACACGTGCACTCGCACACTCACACTGCTGAACCGATGACAAACGAGGATGCAAAGACTCATTTGAATTTCAGAGGGAAAGACTGCTGGAGTGCCAACATCACCCCCTCCAGCCTGTGCAGTAATTACTCAGCACTGAAACACAGGAGGAAACACGGCTTTACAAAGCATCACAGGAGGCTCATTTGAAGACAATGAGAGCAGGTGAAGGAGCTCAAAGAGCGCTGTGAGCGCAGTGGAAGAAAAACACCCAGAGAGCGAGGCTGAGCTGGCTAAAGGTAGAACAGAAAAAAAATGTGGACATTTGGGAATGATTTAGGAGCCCAGGAAGTAAAGTTAACACAACTTTTTTTCCCCCTTCTCTTTATCGGGCCAACCTTGCTTGGACCATCTGTTACACAAAAACCCACTTGTATACAGCAGTCCGAGATGGAGAACCTATTTCTCTGGGTGACGCCCTACTTATTGGGTTGTTTAAATGTGCAATTCATCTCACTCCTTCATTAAAGTAAGAGGTTTTTTTCTGTCTATTTTTTCCACGCTGTAAATAAAAAAATGCTGTTGGACTTTTGTTATTTAAGTCTTTTTCTTACTGCCTAGATAAGACAGAACTTCCATAAACGATGCTGACCACACTATATATGAACAAATTTGGCTCCTGACTGGGACGTTCTCCCACTGTATCCTCCTTGGCCCCTCATTTCCCCAAATCACTGCTCAGAGTTACTCCGGCCAATACAGCATCAAGTGGTCGATAATACTCTGTCCCCCTAACACCTTATGCTGCAGTGGAGAGCAACTTCTCCATCATATCTGTAACACAGAAAAAAAAAGAAAACCACTTTCACGAAAATGTTGAAAATTGCTGATATATGTTTAACAAATGTATTTCATCTGATTGTTTGAGAGAAATCAACATTCAGATCAGGAAATAAGAGACACCTTTTCGATAAATTATTACCACTGGCAAAGTTCTGGAAGTTTTTGTGTGGATTGACAGGCTCTCTTGATTAATCTGTCTTATACTCTTTACACTTTTTTTGGGCAATTTTTTTTCCATCTCAATAATTTTCTCTCGACCACACTTCTCTCTTTCTCACTCCTCCACTCCCCCGCTCTCTCCAATATCTATTTTTCCTCACTCGTCTTCCAATTTCCTGCCCAGGTCCTCCCTCTCAGTGGGATCACTGATGAGTGTCTTAGCGGAAGACGACCCAGTGAAGGTCTCACTCCAGGGGCCTCTCAGAATTTACCTTGGTGGCCCATATGCAACACACACAGACATACACACACACACACACACACACACACACACACACACACACACACACACACACACACACACGTACAAGTAACTTTCAAAACCTTACACTACACATAGACAGAGCTTTGCAGAGTAAATCAATATTGTTTTCTTGCAGAACCACAACGTATTCCGTGAAGATAATTGAATTTGATACACCGTTAGTTTGTGTACTTCTTAAAACAACACAGTCAGTACTTTCCTCCAGCCACTGCTCTGTCCATGTCTCACTCTAACCCTCCTCATTCTCTCAGAGACCCTCCAGGTGTCAGCTTTTGCTAGCAAATCAACACTTAATGACCAAATTGGAGCAATTAATTACCCCGATCGGTGATGTTAACCTCCGCCTCGTCCAGCTGGACGCCTGGCAGTGCAGACACACTCGCTGTAGACATGCATGCATGCTTGCTGTTTCTTGTCAATACTGCAGCAGTCTGAGTGTCAGACATGTTGAAGCACACAAATGGATAAACACTATACCTTTAAATTTAGCACTGACATAGAGACAAAATAACGATGCGAGACGTCACAAAGCTGGATCGGTTTTGAATTTTATGGACAGAAGTCACCTCTCCTCTCTTCTGACCTCGTTCTTGGCTCATTTCTCCTCATCTCTCATGCACCTGCAGCGGTTTGT
Organism: Salarias fasciatus; assembly: GCF_902148845.1. NCBI lineage: Eukaryota > Metazoa > Chordata > Actinopteri > Blenniiformes > Blenniidae > Salarias > Salarias fasciatus. Next base: position 23,114,847 of record NC_043766.1, on the reverse strand, counting down.
CAGCCCGCTTTGGATAATTACACATCTCATCACGACCACACACAGCCACAGGCTGTCAGCCGCCCTCCTGCATTACCTCTGTAGTGGGACTTTTACCAGAAGGATCAGCAAATCTGAGGTGGAGTCATGCATCAAATAATCAGTCCCAGTACTACAATTGAGGCAAATTACAAGCATGGATGGTAATTAACTCAGAGAAACACAACCTGCACTTCATATTTCACAACCAGTGATGGGTTAAATACCAGGGTAATATTTGGGAATGTTTGCTTATCAGTGCAGCCCACTTCCTGTCTCTCTCGGGACTCATACATGCTTTCGACCATCAAGACCTGATTGATGCCGTCCTGTCAGTGCAGCCAACTGTTCATCCAGTAGCTGCTGCTTCTCATCGTCCCGTTCGCACACATATATGTTATTGCACCACCCGCTTCATACACGTCCAGTCAATTGTTTTTTCGTGTGTGTGTGTGTGTGTGTGTGTGTGTGTGTGTGTGTGTGTGTGTGTTTGTGAAATCAGCTCATAAAATAGCTTTTTGAGGAATGATTCACAATGGCAGCAAAATCAGTTTGAGGAAAAGGCCAATGTGAGCGAAAACTGAGGAAGTTTCCCTTTCTCCACTGAGAAAGAGTGATCTTGATAACAGCTCAGGTTTAAAACATTGAAAAAGTTAAAAAAAAAACAGAGTAAAGTCCATAAAGTTTTTATGAAGACAGAATCTAACAGGGCACAAAACAGTTTTGAGAATGACAGGTAGAAGAATAGCTTGACATTTTTGGGAATAGCACTTTTTTCTCCTTTTTTTCTGCAGAATGGGATAACAAGTCCAGACAGACACCACTCTCCTATGGCTCCTTCAGATGTGGTAATTTCTTGAGACCTTCATTTACATAACGTGAGGAGGGATTCGTTTTCATTTGGTGCAGGCTTATGGAGAAAACTAGAATTGTGATGCTAATTTCACCTGCTTTCCAGTTGTTTACCTGTTGATAAGTACACTTCTATGTTCATTTCCACCACACTAATCCCATCAGTACAAGAGATTCATGTCCAAACAGGAAAAGCCCTGTTTTCATCCAAGAATAATACACATTTCTGTAGAAAATAGCATTAAACCACAGCAACATGGTGCTGTATCAGTGAAATTAAAGCTTTAGAAATGTGCATTGTGCAGAGCTTACCATATGAGCCTTTGTTGGAGCTGTAATTCCACAAGCCATCATTGACTTTTTTTTTCTGACCTTGATTTGCTAAAGCTTTTCATTCATAGCTGCAAGACAGCTAACTTAGCTTAGCAAAGGAGAGAAGGGATGATGCAGAAAGATAAACCAGTCCAATCAAATACTAAAGCTCAGTTTTGGTTACCATGAGACCTGACATTGTGCAAAGCTCGTATAGACTGTAGCTTCATACTTTGCAAATTGGAATCATGTCTATCTATCTATCTATCTATCTATCTATCTATCTATCTAGATAAATACAGATATTAGATGTTCATTGACTCTAAGATATTATTTCTAGTGTATGTTGTATATCCTAAAGTATAAGAAAGCGTAATGAGTTCAATGGTGAAAAAAATACAAGAACCATCATGTATTTGCTTCTACATAGATTTCAGCTTTTGCACATCGTTGCAGATGTGAATATCATAGAAGAGTGTACTATTGGTCTTGCCAGACAGGACTTTTGCTTCATAAACATTTTTTTTTCGCTAGATCCAGTCTGACAGGTACAAGAAGAAGTCCTGCTATCACTTGACGGCAGTAAAAGTCAAGAGGGAGGGATGTGCCATGCTGAGGGGCAAGAAAAATACTACTTGTCTAAAGTACTGATAGTGGGAAAAAGGTTATGAAAGCTGGTGTGGTGCATAGTATCCAGTGACGATAATACAAGTGGTGGTCTTCTCATTTTAAAGGTATGGCAACAATAGTAGAAGAGATTTGGCAAGTGAGACTGACTAGGTAACAGGATAGTAAGAGGTTCCTAAAACAAATTTTACTCCATAGCACCAATCATCTGTTAAATATTTCCAAAACGATTGTTGCGCCCAAATTTTATTGATTCCACTGAAATATGACATATGCTTAAAGAAAGAAAGAAAGAAAGAAAGAAAGAAAGAGGGACATTAAGTTCCCATGTTCACACTATGAACTCCTTGCATGCTTATGATTATAACAGGTGATGTATAATTTATGACAATGAACATGAAAGCAGAGGCTGAACAACATAATGAGTCACAGTGAAAGCTGGCTCTAAAGCAAGGCCACATCTTGACAGCGTAACCCAGAAAAAAAAAGAAGAAGAAAAAAATCCACAGAAAGCTCTGAAGAGCCCTGAATCAAAACTAATAAGTATATGATCAAAGCTGAGAGAAACACTATAAAGTCCAAGAATGAATCTGAAGCTTCAAGCAGCATGCCACTGCTTTCTCTGGAGTTCAACTGACCTCCTTGAGCTGCACTATTGTTTCTGCGGTCGTCACTGAGGAAAGAGGCAACAACCAACCTAATTTAATTCATCACGCAATGTTTATGGAGAGAAGAAAAACAAACACCTGGCACTAATTCAAAAGGCACTTCCATGCAGAGGCAGAGCAGAGTGGGAGGTGGGATGAGTGGTGGGGGTTGGGCGTGAGCTTTGCTCGCATCAGCCGGAAGGTTTAATTGAAAACTTCGGAGGAGGGAGGGAAAATATGGAGCTGTGGAAAGACAGACAAGCTAATGGTTGATGTAGCACAGAGAGGTTAAAGAACATAAAACATCTGTTTAACTGGGATGATGAGTCAATAAAAATGAGCGGCACAACAAAATCCTGTATGCATTAAAAGACAAAAAAAATGTAGACAGTTTTATCAAAGTCGATAAGTACCTGTAAAGATTTATCCTAACATTGTTGCCTGTTGTGTTTTTTTTCCTTTGGTGCATGTCCCAACATTTCAGGTTGGTCTAATGTTGAAACAACTTAAAAAGGAATAAACCTAGGCCTGTTACGATAACAAAATTTGCCGGACGATAAATCTCCCACAAATTATTGCCGATAAACGATATTATTGTCATTATATTGAGACCATTTTTAATTGATGTAATGATAATAAATGGCATAACAATGCCATCCTACCAGGCAATTCATACTGTCTGTCAAACGTTGTCAAACGTAACATTTACCTAAATGCTGCCTTTTCAACCGCATTGAACGGCTGGATTTCTTATGCAATGTAGAGAACCACACTGTGTGAGCGCACACCATTTTGCGCTGCTTTGATTATATTTACTTTGCCGCCTAAATGCCTCGGTGAGCATCGACTGTCGGGCTGAAGGCTCTGCTGCTCCTCGATTGGCACTTTTTTTTCCAAGTTGTGAAAACTGGACAGGGTGATGATGTTTCAGGTGTGGATGCATGTTGGTCGTGCTCCCCTTCTTCGTCACTACTACCTTGGAGCAAATGCGACATATTGGCTGGTTTGAGTTGATGGACTCACCTTGTCCATTTTGTTTGAAACTGAAATATTCCCACACTGGGGCTAAATAAATCTTTAGTTAATCTGTTGTGCCATAGTTGTGGATTGGTGTGAGGTTGCATTTGTCTGAAGCTCACAGGTATTTGGAACTGGAGCACTGTATATGAACCTGATTAGACGGTAATGACTTGAACCATATGTTCAAAATTCACATCAGATTTTCCTTTCATGGGCTTTGAAACCTGACATCATTTTCACACTTTGATGTCTCGTATTTTCGCAAACATCATTAAAATAAATGCAAACTGTGTTAAACCTCTTTTCATGTTGCTGTCATATTCAAAACACAGTGGGATTACAATTACAACAGGAAAAACCAATCTAATTCAAGGTGGATGTATGTACTGTATCTGACAATGCAGCTTTGAATCTTGCTCATTTTAGTCACAACTTTTTATTTCTAAAGAATTGATTTTGTTGTCACTAAATTTTAGTATATAACATTCATTCCAGAATTGAATTAAATATGGAATAGAAAAGGTCTGCACTGCAAAATGCACTGTATGTCTAAGGAAATGACAAGGCACTTTTAATGCCTGCAATTATGATGATGGTGCATTCATAGAGCAACTCCCAAACATCATGTTTAAAAAAGTCCTCCTCTCAAGTTTAGGTCATTCAAATGATTAAATATATCCTTCCAAAAATAATTTGCAAATCAATTATAATGTTGCATCAGCTAATAAAATAACACAGAGATGAAATTAAGTTTGAGAGGTCAATATTTGTCTGCACATCAGTTCTTTAATTGGTTCGTTACTGAGGGCATGAGTATGGACGGCGATTTCTTGTACAGACACAGACTTTCTCAGAACGAGTGTGGAGTGCTCAGGGCCTTCTTAATCCTGACTTTTTTCAGTGAGAGATTCAGAGTTTGACACTCCCCAGTTTATCATGAACAAACCATGTGAGTCCCTTCGTCAATCTTCGGTCTACCTTACATTTTCAGTAATGAGCCAGATATCTGGGGGGGTTCCTGTTCACCTTTTCAGTCATTTTGAAGTTTGACCAGAAACTTTACTCAATGCTTGGTATAAATACTCATGAGAGGAGGCAAATGTTTCAAGAGGAGATAAGGAACACGAGATTCTAAATTGTGTGTTTAATGTGTCACTGGACAGCATTTTAAACTTTACAATGAGGTTTGTGACAGACTTTGGTAATAAAATTGTAAAACCTGTACTTGGTATTACAAACAACACAATTAATGAGCTCATGGGATGAAGAACTCCTGAAGGTGTTCACTGACCCGGCAATATTGAAGGCATTAAAGGCATTAAAGGCATTAAAGGCAGGTGATATTAAAATTACCCTCTCTCCCTTTAAGAAATAAATCCTGTCTGAATGAAAGCTTAAGAGAAGCCCTTGCATCGAAATTTGAGAACAGATGGCTTAAAAGTTTCGAAATTGAGGGAGAAAAAAAAGGAAAAACAATCTGAAAACAATTGCAGTCATTCTATGATTTTTCAGTTGTTTCAAACGGCATGAACAGTGTGAAACCATGCAGCAAATGGTTTATGTTGGCTTTAAGTTTTGTCAAATTCATTAAAGATGCTGTTTTGTCTTTATAAGCTGGTTTTACATCATGTACTGTACTGAAATAACATGGTGTGGGAAAAAGGTAAGGGGAGGACATTTATCTAAATACTTACAGCAAGCTCTGGAAAATGGTTGGCATTAACCTAAAGCATATGTGATTTGTGGTTAATGGGCTAACGCATTCAAAACAAGCTGTCCTCTAAAGAGCTGAGTCGAGCGCCGCATCAACAGAGCTCAGTCTCCCAAGTGAAGCCACCCTCACTGACCTTCCAAAAAGTACCGCTCTGCCAAAGAAAAGCAAACACCTCATTTATCTGGTGGCCAACGTAAAGAGCAGATGCCACAAGAGGCCGGCAGAGCTGGCAGCCGGCTCAGCGGCTGTGACAAGATGAGCTGCCTGAGCTCACGGCTTTAGGGAAAGGCAATAGCTGCTTGGACATGCTGCAGCTGGATGGCACGCAGGTGAGCAGTATAAACACAGCTCAGCCAGGACATAAAACAAGCCAGGTCAGGGGACACATAACATGCACAGGAAGCTCGAGCAGGGCTGATATAAAAAGCAGCATTTTTAAAAAGCACTTTCAGCCAAATCACAATCTTGAGAATTCATTTACAGCCGTAATTTCTGTCTGCATTATGAAAAAGAGCCATTAATCCTGAGCAGCTTCTTCAGCAGCGGCAGCATTGTAGCTGAGTGACATACAGCAGCCAATTAAGGCTGTTTGTAGAGATACATGAGAAACGACAATCATTGTGATTGCTGTGGCATCCAGTGATAGGCTACAGAGCACGCTGGCCTGCTAGTGAGTCCTGATGAAGAATCAACACCCCAATCAAGACGTATGATTATGGGATTTGGCTTCTTAAATGTGCCAAAATGGAGTTATTGCCACAATTCACAGAGACGCAAAGGAAGAGGAAGAAAGAAGAGGGAAGAAATCGTGTCAAGTTATATGAATGTTTTGTAGCACTTCTGGTGCATCCATAAGTGACTGTGAGATGGGAAAGCTCTCACTCGGAAAGTGAAAGAGTTCCCAAAAGCAGTTGAACTGGAACAGTGCACAAATATTAAGTAATTAGTGATATATTTTTGCTTATTCTTGAGGACATAAGTTATGCCATTCCCTCTTGTCACTTTGTAGAAACACATGTATTGAATACAATTTTACTGTAAGATATTTTAATGGCTGAAATCAGAGTAGAGACGGCCAGCATCTTAACATCATATTTTTTTGGAAGCTGTATGTAGTGATGACAAGTTTGTTTACCTGTTCTCCAACAGCAATAAGTGTAACGACTGTAGATGGCCCTGTTGCTTGCAAATTGGGAAATAGGACATTCTTAACTGGTAACAGTACCAGTTCCCAGCTTCCTGGAAACACAGCATTGAAACTGTAGTCCACCTTTCAGCTGTTTCCCTCGGGAAACATGGCTGCTTTCATCTAACCCCATATACGACCTGCTCTATTGGTGCACTAACTGCCTCGATGTCCCCCTTCACCATACTGAGGAATTTTGTGTTTCATCCCACCCTCATCATCAGCACTGTCTGTCCAACACATACCATATGAGCCTCGTTTTCATAGAGCCTGCATAAAGCGTGCTGAATTGCATGCCCACACAAACAGATTGCACTTCCATTTGCCTGTGTTACACGGGTGATCAACTAAGACTAATACGGCAAACTGGAATATTTAAATGAGGGATTTGCCTGCTTGAGCCCTGTTTACATGAGACTGATCTGCTGAAAACTGCATCGTTTCCATGTTTGCATTTGCTTCCGCCATGGAGTGATTGGATGGAGTGCTGATCCTCAATATGCAAACAATGAAATGTGACACCATGGATTTGAACAAGTACGAGAATAATGATGTCAAAGATATTGGAAAACATAATATGGTTATTGATAGGTCACAAAGTCAAAGTGTGAGGTATGGCACAGATATATTACTGTCAATGCCACAAAGGTCATATTGAGTTAGTTAAGGAAATGCACCCTAGGATATTAACAGCAGCTGCTCTACTGAAGGATAAACTGATTTGCACGGTAAATTCTAAACAATGTGAACACTTTCAGATATCAAATTTGGCCGTAACTTCTTATCAGCTGTTACCAGTATTTTGTCCAATCTGTGAGACATGTGCAATATTCCTGAAGGCACATCAATAGTGTGCGCTATTTTGCACATCTGTCATTGTATCCCACTCGTAAATGAGCCTCCACGTGTGTGTGTGCAATGACAACTGCGCTGGTTTTTATATGTGCAAACCATAGATAAGGTCCTATCTCTCCTCAGCACACGCCTGCACCATCTCAACCTGGCCTCTCTAGCTTTATCTGAAAGTTGCTCAACCTTACATGTCCCTGAACTCTGTTCAATTCAGCCCTGACCATGCTGGTGAATCCTTATAGAAATCTCTGCATATTCATCTCCATCAAGTTAAGAGCAACACACTCATGTGTGTATAGTTGCACACAGTGAAGCACATTTGCTGTGGTCTTTATTTCACCACTTAAAATCCAGTCAGAGCTTCTCTTTTACTTCCAGTCTTCGAGTAAGATTATGCACAGTCTTTATATAGGTTCCGTGGCAGTGAAGTGATGGTGGGTGGTCTAAACAAAATGTTTTCCTAATAAATCACAAGGGACCTTTTGAAATCAGTGTGCAGTGCAGCAGGGAGTACTTCCTTTCCCATTCCCTCTGAGAACACCTGAAGCACACACACAGCTTGACTGCTAATGGCTCAGTGGTAAATCACATCATGCACTGTGGAGCCGACTCGCTATTCCAACAGACTCGCAATTCTCGTCCTGCGCTGCCACAGCTGAGACAAACACAGAACACACACAGAGCCAGAGAAAGGTTGCCTGCGCATGTGAGTGCATGCGTGCATGTATGCACGCACGCACACACACACACACACACACACACACACACCAACTGCCCACTGAGGTGAGTGCTGAAACATCCCACTCCAAAGCTTCAGACAGCTTTGACCCTTTTGGAAAGGCTTCGGGAGCCAGCTAATGGCTGCGCGAACATGCTTCTCCACTGTTGAACCTGGTGGTTTGACATGAAGAGAAGAGGAGGAGATAACCTCAGCTTTTGAATGTCTCGCCCTCATCCCCTCTCTGTCAAGACAATGAAGGTCATGCCAAGAAAGGCCCAATTAGAGGCAGGCCTCATATACTGTAGGTGAATGTAGCCCTCTGAGCTTAGAAAATCCTTTTTGTCTGCTGGCAGCTTGGAAGAGTGGTTTGCATCGTGTGTATGAAGAAAAAAAAGCAATGGAGTGGGTGGTCAAGTGCATACATTAGGACGTCAGTGAAAAGAGGCATTTTATTACAAACATGCCTTCAAAAAACAAGCAGCTTCGTTTTCTTCGCTGCTCTTTCCACTAAACCGATGGGACTCTAATGTACCGGCTGGAGCAAGTCAACACAGATAAGAAGAAGTTGAGTAAAACGATGATTTTTTAATGAATGTACATGCATAATTGCCCACAGCCTTCAGTGCAGCTGTGGTAACCCTCACGTCGTGACATACTGTGGTCAGACAGCTCGGGCAGCGGTCCAGTGCAGGCAGGGATCTGTAACAGGCAGCCGCCTCCAATCAATCTTTGCACAGCGCTGGACACTTGGGGATACAGCAGCAGTGCTCTCACTCCAACCTCTCCATCACACACACTAACCAAGTCATAGGCATTCACAGACACAAGAGGTGCTCCAGTAACAGCTCTGGGAGCAGTTGCTGAATTCATCAAGGCGGTCCGGGAGCAAACCAGGGGGCGCCAGCATCTCTGCACCACTGGTAATTATTAGGACAGACAGAGAGACAGACAGAGAGCCTTCTTAATTACAGCTGAGGGGGGAAATCCCAGAGAAGAGGGACAAGGAAAGGACACGAGGGGACGCATCTGATTGTGGCCTGTTGTTAACAGGAAGAGACAGGGACACAGGAAGCCCCCATCGGATTGAAACCAGATGTTTTGTCGTAGATTCACACACAGACAGAATGGAACACACACACACGCGCACGTGCACACACACACACACACACACACACACACACACACACACAGTTGATTAATATCATTCTTGCCTGACTAATGATTGAGCAACTGTGACAAAGTCTCTTCATTCTCTGCATTTTCCATGCCATATTTTCTTGTCTATTAATTTTGCAGTGTGACAGTTAATTACAAAACAGTGCTGGTATGCACCAAAGCAGTTCATTTTGAATTTGCCAGAGCAAAACTGAAATGGTGCTTTACCCACTGAGGGGAATTTGTCGGATGCAATTCAATGCAAAGCTGCAAAAAGCTAATTGTTTAACTGTCTTAAAAAACAGACACCCGCTAGTGAAATAAAAGGAAAACCTGACTTCCTCAATCAGAACGGGGCGACTGCCTTACTGGCCAAACAGCTTGGTTTTCATGATTTTTTATGGCAAAAAAGAGTGATTTTTATTTGTTTGTTTGCTTGATGCTGAGAAAAACATTTCAGTGATTTTAATGGAAATCGTTCTTTAAGAATGTTGTGTCTTGTGAATTATACAAGAAAAATTTGATTTGAAAGATTTGAAAAATAAATGCCCTCCTTCCTCAAAATTGCCAGCCTCTCATTGCTAGCAAGCTAAACACAGCAGGCACATTTCACACAGCAGACAAATGTTGTAGGCTGAAGCCCCCCCCACCCCCCAACCCCCCACCCCCACCCCACACACGCACGCACGCACGCACGCACACACACACACGCACGCACGCACGCACGCACACACACACACACACACACACACACACACGCAAGCCAGTATAGCTTCTCTACCACTGAGTCTAATGCCTGGGAGCTTTGAAGGCAGCATGCTTCATAGCTCCATGTAAATACCACTTTGGTGGAGCTTTGGCAATCTTATTACCAGCTGCAGAGCGACAACCACCTGCACTGGTAGGACATCTGACCTGCTATATGCCTTATAAATTCCATTTTAAAATCAATTTAATAGTGTTCCTAGCTTTTTTTCCTCATTCAAGCCCCCTAAGGAGAAACACACAGGAGATGAAGTGAAATATCGCCAAGGAATCAAAGATCAGCTCAGATGTAATAAATTCACTGCTGTTTAAAGTAAAAAGACAACCTTGAAAAATTATTAGGGAGTAAATTAGCTGGAAAGATAGATGTCTCGCAGTGAATGTCAAGAGCTTGCACACCATTCATATATAGGCGTTTCTCACTTCAGTCTTTTTCTCCCCCATCTTTCTGACTCATTCTACTCAGTGCATCCGTGGATCCTAATGACCTCCTTCAGTCACTCACTCACACACACACACACACACACACACACACACACACACACACGTGGTCACACATCGGCACAGGGCCAACAGTCTGCAGGAGCAGATTTGCTCATATCTGTGGCTAAACTGACATGAACTACAAATCCAAGTGTCACCTTAAGGCTGAGCTCAGACACAATACCACCTAAATCCACCTGGCAAAAGAGCCCCGGGGGGTCCGGCTGGCGGGGCTGCTCCATTCTGACTGTATTTCTGCCACTGACCTCTGTGAATCTCCACTGATGGCTCTTTAACCAGGGCACTACGCAGAACAATGAGTGCGTGCAAATATTTGTTGGGTTTATCTGAAACCAGGGAAAGGTGACGGTATTTGTTGATCTACAGTTTGGCTCACATTGATCAATCTCACCAACTATTTTGAGGATAGTTAGTTGTTTGGATGAGCCCCCCCCCCCCCCCCCCCACCCCCCCCCCCCCCTCACTGAGTTTCAACCACATTGTCATGCTACACATGATCTGATTAAATATTAAGTAGGATTTGTGTGTGTGTGTGTGTGTGTGTGGATGGAATACTGGACTGGACAGGATGTTTTTCACATTATGTTACTATTACCAGGAGTAGGGTGGAGGGGGGAGTCCTTTTTTGTAGTCTGCAATTGTTGTAACTTTTGTAACTTTTAAAATCATTGGATTTGCCCTAATGACCTGTATAAAGTAAAGCTAAATTCTAAATCAAAATATTCCATAATAAAATATTCTGTAACTTTGCAAAGAAAAGCGCCGCTCACAAAGCTTGCGACGCGTCCGGTGTGAACGCAGCATGAAGTTTATTTTCTCATTTAAATTTGCTTCTGAAAAACACTCCATAAGTTCAGCATTATTATGTGTTTACACAAATCAGTAATTAGTTTTGTCTTCAGAATTTTCCTTTGAATCAAAGGAAAGGGCTGCCCCCTTATAATGATCTGCTCCTGATGTTTTTTTGAGCTTTTGCCAAAACAAATCAGACAAATTGAGCTTTAACATTGCTGTTGAAAAAGGTGGAAACTATCTACCAATAAAAGGAGACAGTACCCTGTCAGGAACATTATTTAGCCAAACGGCCTGATTTATAATTCTCTTCATTCTCTGTTATGCTCATGTTCATCACTGTACATGCACTTACAAAGCAGCACTGAGAGGCAGGACGTTTGTGAAAATGCACTTGCTATACCAAACTTGCCAAAGAACATTTCATGATATTACAGTTTTACTGAGCCTATAGCTTAAATCTCTCAAAGTCCATTGTTTAATAATCATTGATTGTTAATTTCCTTCAAATTGTTATTTCACATTCTTCAATTCAGACAATCTCACTGAGCAACATGAGGTTGTCTTCGTCACAGAGTAATGTAAATGTAAATCTCACTGGCCTTTTGTTGAGGAAAGTGTTATTAGTATCATCAATAACTGCCCCCCAACCCCCCCCCCCCCCAAAAAAAAAAAAAAAAATAAATAAATAAATAAATACTGTGATATCTCTTTTTTTCCTTAAAGTTGACTTTGTGCTGGTTTGTGACTAAAATTAATTTACAGTTAAATGACAAGGCAAAAAGTGCATTCCTCCTTGCAAAGTAGTGTTATGATTTTGAAGGTATTGTACTCAGGAATGCAAACCGCATCAACCTTAATAAAGGGTCATTATTGTAAATATGCAAACACCTGATAACAAGGACGTTTGTGATATCACTAATTTTAAGAGGTGTAACATTAAGCAAATTAGAATGAATGTGAATGTAAAACAGAAAACACTTCTCAACAGGTGTTAACATTTAATCAAGCTGCATTTTTGATAGTGAACAAGGTGTTTTTCTCTCATAATTTCCTCATCTTTGATAAACATGATGCAATAATAAATAAGAAAACATGGCGACAAAAGTAAGCCTGGTTTAGGTTTGCTGCCAAAGTCGAATTGTATTATACTGACACTTATTTGCCTTCATCCATAACATCTGCCAGCTGTTACGCTTTAATCCTACTTTGTGTATATATACGTGTTTGGATTTGATTTCATTAGCATGTACAGAGCCACCTGATGTGAAAAATAAAACAACGGAGTGATGTGAAAACACTGAAAGGCAATATTACCAGAACAATAAAACCTTTAAGAAAAATATGCTACACAGTATTGCGCCTACAATAAGACAGACGGAGGGATTAGTGAAACCTGTTTTTTTTTTTTCTGGTGAGGATGCAGAGTAAAAAGCAGAACAGATTCTTTTTTTCCTCTTAACAGCAAAAATATGCCAACAAAAAACCCTTTGAAGCAGCAATATTTTACAGAAAGAATGTGCTGGAGCCGTCCGCACATAATGGCCTTTCAACAATCGCCATTCAGCATTTTGTCTGAATAATACAAAGGATAGGAAGTCACATTGTGTCTTGTTTTGTTTGAATGCAATTATTAACCAATATCAACAAGTATCATAAAATAACACATTTTCAGCCCCAATACAAAAGCACAACACACACACACACGCACAAACAAGCAAAGCCACCATGCCAAAAAAGTGTGCTTGGGTCAGCCGTATGTTGTCTGCAATTCTTCAGAATTAAATTAATTATCTAGCTACCGTTACATTCTCTCTCACAAATCCTTATTGCCAACAACCCCAGAACTGCATCTCACTTAGGAGACATTATAAGTATCACACTGTTGCCTCTGCTTCACAAATGGCCCCACTGAAGCCAAGCTTGGAAAGGTGAATGAAGTTCAGCAGAAATCAATCCCCATAACTTGTTGTTGTTGTTGTTGTTGTTGTTGTTGGTCTTCTTCTTCTTCTGTGATTGACAGAGGTCTCGCTTTGTTTTTCTTTCTTCGTGTTCTTGCTGTGTCTTCTGTGTGAGAGTTACACAGTGTGTTTTCTGTTCGTTTGATTGTGTTCTTGTGATGCACTGGATTTACTTTGTGAGGCTGTAGTGGCCGGTTAGCTGTTCTCACCTGATGAGCATGGCGACGGGTGGAGGCTTCGGCCTACACAGGCTAATTCATAGACAAGCCATCAAACTCAATCCTTCTGTTAATGAGTGTAATTTCTTAGTCATAAGAGCAGTAACCGTGTTGGAATTGCTGTTCTTTTGTCCACAGATTTTGTTTTTAAGATATTTTAAACAGTGTTGTAAAGAAACATAGTCAAGGCAGTTTCCTGTGTTTAGGTGGTGATTTTAACTGCAATGCAGATCCACTGCCGGACCAAAATCACACTGAAACACATCAAACCTCGAATCAGAAACTAGTCAGACTCACGTAGGAGAATGATCTGTGTGACACCTGTGGACAGTTTCATGTCACTCAGCATCAGAACACCTGGACACACTGATAACAACTTTTTATCCTCTGAAACATCAGACTAATGCAGTGCAGAACTACTCCATATATCCAGTTGGTATCTCAGATCAATCTGTAATGTTTTCATGGAATTTTTATACTTTCTTATAATGTTTTAAGGAATGCTTTTAGTGTGATTTGGACAAGTAACACAGAGACAGAATCTGACTACAGTTCTTTACAACAGTGGTAGGATTTAGGGAAGCTCAAAATCAAACACCCATGCCTTCAGTGCACTCTCAGTGTAACAAGAGACAAGTGCAGATCTATGAACGATGATCTCTGGAGAGAGAAATAGTGGAGCTGCAGGACTCTGCAGGACTTTCGAGCTACAAAGGTGAGTGTATTAATGTCATCTAAAGCTGCTCTTTCTGATCTGTTGGGTTTCACTGGGGGCCCTTGTTCGCTCCCGTTTCCAGAACGGGGCACAAGTAGACGCTGCCCCTCATTTTTTCTTTGGTCTCGAGTACAGGAATGGACAGAGGCAAAAGATTCACTCCCTAAGATCTCATACAGAGCAGCTTCTGCAGGCGTCTGCAGGAATTAGGAGGTATCCTGTCACCTTTTCTCAGCAGCTCTTCACCTCAGAGCTCCACCACAGACCTGAGAGTGGTGAAGAGTGGTTAGTGGTTTTACGAGGGTCTGCCCAACGTTCCTGCTGACAGTCATGCAGAGCTGGAGGCTCCAGTCACAGTCGAGGAGCTTCACACTGCTCCAGAGAGCCTCAATAGTAGGAAGGTTCCAGGTACTGACAGTTTTCCTGTTGAGTTATACTAAATCTTCTGGGCAGTGATCTGGTCCTGGTTCTCACTGGTCCAATTTACATAGGTGGTTTTTCAATCCGATTGAAAACAATCATGCTAAATGCATCTGTATACATGGACGGCATATGAAATGATCCATGTTCAATTCTTGTATACAAGGGCCCCGGCTGAAGCGGATTATACGTGTTCTCCCAAAGCACCCAGCATTGTGTTTTTATCTGCTGGATGTCTGCTCAAATAGGGTTCAAACATCTCCATGATACGCTGCTCCACCAGAGACCATTTTTCATTGTCTCCTGGACTGCAGCAGACTCCAGCAGCTTTACTTCATGTTTCAGATGTTCGGGGAAATCTCCAAACAAATGTCTATTATGGTTTACAGCTACAATCAGAGGACTAAACAGACTAAAGTGTAAACTTTTTTACTTCATTTTAGGACATGCAAAGAGAGCAGTGTGCATCACTGGGACAAACAAGTTTATGATTGTCCTTGGATTGCAATGTGAATGCTTGCGTTTTTGGTGAGGCTGATTAAAGCCAGGCTAGTATTTTATATTCTGTTGTGGAAAATGACCTTGGTTTTGAAATAAGTCCTGGAATTGTAAAATATATGTTAACATTTTTCCCCCTTATTCATTTTTTCTGAAATTTGCGTTCATATTTTCTAGAAACAAAGTCATATTGGAATTAAAATCCTTCTTCTTCTACTTCTTCTTCTTCTTCTTCTTCTTCTTCTTCTTCTTCTTCTTCTTCTTCTTCTTCTTCAAGGCTCCTGTAGATCAGCAACACTGGCTGACATAATGGCAGAGGTCGAGCAGATGCGGTGGAAGAAGGCGGCGGTGAACAAATGGTGCCTGGACTCACTGGTGGAGCAGAACAAGAGGCAGACCCAGCTGTCTGGAGTGTTTGCTGTAACAGTCGGAGGGCGGGCCAGAGGCTCAGCCCGTCCCTACACTGCAGACGATGTGCATGTCAGCCACTGTCACTGCTGTGTTTATGTGTGCGTACCTGTGTGTGTGCGTGCATCATGTGAATGTGTGAATGATGTAAAGCACTTTGACACTGCTGAATTAGTTTAAATGAGCTGTATAAATGAAGTCCATTAGCCATTCCTTTCCTTCTTTTGCTTTGCTGTGATTTTTTTTCTCTGAAGACATAAGCTATCAGATTCAGAAGATTCCTTTTTTCTTTTAGAACAGCTGTTCAATGTTCAAAATTGTTCAAATGACATTTCCCACCAGTTCTGCTAATTCTCACACTGAACATGCCTAGCCTCATATCAAGTAGTGTGATAATTTTGGATAATTGCAGAACTTTTGGAATATTTTCATCTAATAATATACTATGAGCTCATTTTTACGGTCTACTGGCAAGAAAAAGAAAGCTCTTTTTGTGCTAGTGAGATTTTAATTTGAAAAATCTGGGAGCTGCGACACTCATGACTCTTGACACTCATGAAAAATCTTATTTTATCACCTGAGTGAGGCCTTTTAAGCTTTAAAATAAATTATATGCAAAATGCAGGTGTTGATAATCAGAATTTGAACCTCCGCTTATTTTTTTCTCCATTAAGATTTAGATAATGAAAATAGAACGAGTTATCAGAAGCAGGGAAAACATATATTTTCCCTTCTTTTCCCTCAACATCTTTGTCTCCTCAAGGGATTTCCACCCCAGACTTCGAAAACCACTGCCCTCAAAATCAAATCGAACACTGCAGCACAGCAGAGTGGCAAACATTGGCCATCTGTAGCCCTCTCCATGTTTATCAGCTAACCACAGTCTGACTTTATGACAGTGATGCCAGCAGTGCATAGTTGACATCCCATAGTGAGCTATCTTTCAGTCACCCTCTATGTGCTTGTGAGGACCCACGAACTAATGCTTTTTTAACCAGTAGAGGAAAAACAATGAGGTTGACCAAACAGGAAAATTCTTTAGGAGCTGTCCGGTGCTGAATCCACATAAGGAGCCTGCAGGGAGCTTTTTTGTTTTCTCAGGATTAGCTCAGACCAGAAAAAGTACACAAAACGGTGAAATAAATAACCATGTAGTATTTGCTTCTCCTCTAGGGTGTTCAGAGAGGTGATTGATGGAGACACGATCCAATTCGGATCTACTGACATCTACTGACTTTAACAAAGGAGCTATCGCACCCAACTGGCAAGACAAAGAAAAAAACCAAGAGAAGGAAAGTGGCTGAACAGAAAATCTACCCCCTAGCTCCCCCTCCTCCAATCACAGGAAGATACTCGACTCTGCTCCTGTCATTAATTCACCAGACAAAAACTGTTACCAGATGTCATTATTTATTTATAGTATTTAATAGGGAAAATGCTTCCTTTGAATAATACATTTTGTGGGAGAGGGGTGTAGAACTGTGTTTGGGGAAAGGGGTGTGTGTGTGTGGTGTGTGTGTGTGTGTGTGTGTGTGGGGGGGGGGGGGGGGGGGGGTGATGAATATTCACGAGCTGTGTCTGGAGGGATTGTGGTAAACTACCTTTTTTTCTGCCTCTGTGCCTCCTGGGCTTTGTCTGCTCTGCCACTGGCCATGATGGCCCAGCTGCGCTGCTCATTTGCTTGGCTCTACGTGCAGTGGGTAGTTCAACAAGGCTGATGCCAGACTATTATATTATTAGGCAAGGCAAAGCTAGCAGCGGCCCTCTTAGGCTGGGCTCCATCTGCTCGTTGGTGTCAGGGGCAGAGGAGCGAAAGGTCGCTGAGCTGCCAATCAAACAGATTGACATCCTCCAGCGTGCAAAAGGTACAGCCTTCATTAGGCCGATGAAATGACCCCATGACTGGAGGTATGAAGGTGCCAAGTGGATCCCAGCCTAAAATAAGACGTATGAACATCTGAGCCTGGGTCTCTGTTGTTAAACATATATACACTTTGAATTCATAATAGTAAAGTACAAACAGGTACAATTATTGACAAAGGCAGAAGTGCACACATGTGGAGGCTGCTGTGAGTGTTTTCATCCCTTAATTACACTGGGATTCAATTAATCTTTAAATTATTAGTCTGGGGTAGTCAAGGTTCCTCTTACTCTATCTACTATTGCCAAAATCCACAGCGCCATACATTTGTAAAGTACGTATTCAGCCCACAGCTTGGAAATTTTAACAAAAACACACAGAGAAAAGCCACTTAATAATTAATACCTTTTTCCTCTATAGCATTACAGGGATTAAAGTCAGCTATTAGCAACAGTAAAATCCCAGATGACTCACAGTGCCATGTTCTTCCAACTCTAGGATTTCTAACTGGAGGCCTGTGCCAGTCAAACTCAAGGCTACAGATCCTCTGTGTTGATACTGTGCATCTGCCTGGCTGCTCTCCTCTCTTTCATTTTCATCTTGTGCCAGGTTGGCTTTGTCTGTTTAAAAAAAAAAAAAAAAAAAAAACCCAAGGTTCATCGTAAGAATATTAACGTCTTACATTTGTGAAATCTCTCTGGGAAAAGAAGCCTGTCTCCCATTCATTTGCTTGGACACTACTCAAGTGCAAAATTGAATTCTCTCCCATTCATGTCTTCCGCTACAAGTGTCTGCACTAAGCTGAGTGCAGCCAGCCAGAAAAGACAAATTATCTAAATATGTGACAACGTTACCTCGTGCTAAGAGCAGATAATGCTGGAAAATTCCCCCAGTCTACCGCCTCCTTCTTTCTTTCTCTGCTTTTAATTCATTCCTTCAGTGCTCCTGAGGTGTGATGACAACATATGTGAGCTGCTTTTGGCCTTGACCACAGTTGGAGTGGAGCCACTAAGAAATGTTGAATCGCCCTCTAAAGGAATATTGTTCGCCTGTTGCAATGCCTCATCACACAGAAAATGTGAAAATGGGGGCAGTGAACTGGCAATAGCACAGAAAAGAACACCTCTTCCGAGAACAATGGTGTTAACAGCAGAGCCCGTGATCCAATGCAAGACTAATGAGGAAGAGTCCAAACAGAGCAAGATGACGAGGGAAAGCAAGAGACAGAAAGACAAACACAGAGACACTCTGTAATATGCATGAGAGTGCAGGAGGCACAGAGAAGCTGAAGGAAGCAGAGGGACCTCAAGAGCAGTCAAATGTGAAGCTTTCTCTTATGAGTGCAACAGTAACTGATGACACCCATCTGCTTTTCTAAAACCCCTCGGAAACAGTCAGCAGGAGTCATCTCCGAAACACATGTGCAGACAGAGCAACATATACAGACAGTTTTTAAATCAAGTCATAACTGTCCAGTGAGACCCAAGCAACTTATCCAAAGCCAGTCACAGCCTGGCAAAGCAAAAAACAAACAGGACATCACATCTGCGTGGGATAACGAGAGGACAGGGAGCCTGAAACACGGAAAAGAATTGCAGATTGGAATCTGCAAAAATAAAAGCCGCTACAGGTAAACTGGCTGAGTGGCTGTCTTCGCAAACACCAAGATAAAAAGTGAGCAGAGGTGATGGAATGAAAGAGAGAAAGATACAGAGATTGAGAAAAACTGGTAACCATTTCATAAACTGCTTGGTTGAATCCCTCCTTAATTTCCCTCGGGCTCATGAGCAACTTCTCTCCTGCACTCAATGCCAGGCTCTATTTGACACACAATACTCACTTGTAAAATTAAGACAGGCGGGAAAAAAAGCAAAGCCCAATAATGATTCTTCTTTTGTTCCCAACAAAATCCCTCATACCCAGACAACTAAAAGGCATGTTGTACATGCCTGAGCTGAGGCTGAACTCATCCCTCCTTCACTTTGATCAGCTTGTAGCTGAGAGGTCTTACACAGAGAAGGAAAGTATTCCTACAGCAGGAATAACTGAGAGACCAATTTGGTGGACTGTAGTGCCATCCAAGATAATGTCTCAGCTTTCCCTTCCTTTGCCTCCTTCACTGACAGCGCTGACAGCCCTGCTTGAGCCGCTTATCGACTTTCACCCAGTTCAGAAACTCCGCCTGCCCCTATCTCTCTCACCTGAAGTCCTACAATGGCAAGAAAAGAGGGTTTACACTACAAGAGGTCAGCTTATGGTCAGAGATTTAAATCCTGGTGTAACTCAGCACTGTTGAATATATATTTTAAGTGGTTTGACAAAAGCAGTTCTTAAAGAAGAGACCAAAAGAAAGAATGATGCTTGCATTACTTGTGAACAGATGCTCTATAGTTGGATTATCATGAGATAATGTACTCACAGAGAATACACTCTAAAGAAGTCTAAAAATTGAAATAGCTGAAGGTAAGATGAGAACTTTCATAAAATCTGTATATATTTCCCACACAGCAGAAAATGCTGACCCTGACGTGCATGGTCCAGCTATTTATACACTTTTAGTTTGCAATGCATCTGAAATTTAAAGCCAGAGATCTCTTGACATCACATGGAGAAGCTCGTGAAGCTGTAGTGAACAACATCTATAAAACATCCTCTGTTCAGAGCGCGTGTGGAGGTCAAAAAAAAAAAAAAAAAAAAAAGCCAAACAAAACAAGTCGCTCTCACCTTTCGGATAAAGTCGGGTTGAGTCCACAGGAATGTAGAGCGATGCTGCAGCTTCACCGGAGCGTCGCTCTGACAAGGTGCAAGTGGCAGCGCCGCGCGCGGGGAAGCTCGACCATCCACCGACGCGTAAAGGGAAGGAAGGGGGTGAAGGAAAAACAAAAAACAAACCAAAAAAAAAGCAATGGGAGCGAGGCAGGATTTGCGGGTGTCAGAGGCAAAACGGGGCAAAAAACGGAAGGAGAGTGCCTTTTGTGAAAGCCGGACGCGGTGCCGGGTCCTCGCGTGTGGAGCAGACGATCCGATCGAGGCAGCGGCAGCGATGAGTGGAGGAGCGCCAGCAGAGTGGTGCTCACCTCTCCAGCAGCTGAGCGCTACTGAACAAAAGAGTGCTCAGGCTCTCTATTCAAATAGCAGGGGAGGGTGGGGGTGTGTGCCGAAAGGGAGGCAGTTATGTGTGTGCGTGCGCCCGCGCGCTTGTGTGTGTGTGTGTGTGTGTGTGTGTGTGTGGTTAAGGGGTTGGGAATAAGGGGGTGCGCTTCAGTGCTGAGGTTGTCATAAAGATGAGAAGCTCCTGCATCAACCACTGTATAAATGCAGATTCAAAGCCTCCCAATATAATTTATGTGGACTTGCTGACTGATGACCCGCTGATGTGTTATTGTTTGCTCAGTGAGATAAATGAGATCTGACGCTGAACACAACAATCACACAGCTATTGGGCCCTTGAAGTAATTTATGACAGGCAGGGAGGTAGAGGGTTTGGTTAAAGACGTGATTTGGCACCTCTGTACCAGCCGTAGGCCCCTCAGTCCTTTTCTGCCTTTGTCTGAGCTTTGTAATTAATGACCTCAGGGACCGAATTGCCTTGTTTGGCAATGAAGCAGCGACCCCAACCTGAGATTTACTTGCAGTGGGCAAGCTTATAGGCTATCAAATTAGATTAACCTGCAAATTGCCAAGGATTTAGTTGGCAGGTTTAAACAGAAAACCTTCTCTTTTTTTCAGCAGCGATTTTGACCTGAACATACACACACAATGCATAAAAAGGAGCTCAGATGATGGTATCTGTACTTGTAAAAGAAGTGTAGTTGGACAATCAGTTTTAAAGTTCCTGCAAGTATATATAAACATATAATCCACTGGCAGCTTGAATGGGTCAAAGCTTTGTTACACATAGAGAATAATGACCCCCCACGAGACGCCGTGGCGCGTGCTGGAAGATTAAGTCTTTGTTCAGCAGAGTTGTATAATTTTCAGTGTAGCACGAGCTGCTTGCAACGCTTGCATTATTATCTTTTGTTGTTGGTTTTACAAAAAATACGTGTCGTCTATAAGCAGATCGTATTTTCATCATATGCCAGCAGTGCATGTGTGAGCTTAAGGTCATCAATGGCAGTACAAAAGGCAATGCAGCATGCGCCACTTTGTCGGAGCTGTCCACGGTTCTGAACCAGAATGAACCTGGTGAGGTATATGATATAGTAAAGATTTCTTAAAATATGTATGTGTGTGTATATATATATATATATATATATATATATATATATATATATATATATATATATATATATATATATATATATATATACACTTATATATAAATTAATGCCTGTTAATCACCAATTAGGTAATAGGAAAGGATAAAATTGTTTACATTGAATAAATAGAAAATTAAAGATTAGTCTAAATCGCATGTTCCTTACAGAAACCCAAGGCATACAGATTATGCTAAACTATTGCAAATCCAATATCCCAGGCAAGTCAAACTTCTCAGCCGAGTTATATTTAAGTATACAGAGCTAGTAAAATGATAGTATAATAGCTCATAATTTTCCATTTGTTTTAGTACACAGAAGCTAAAGTCCATATTTAATTAGCCAGTCGTAAAGAAGCACAAACTAATAGAAACGCTCTTTTCTAAAGCATTTTGTTCCAGCACATCACTGACCTCTTATTGACTGGCACTGCTCCCATGAGCTGTACGTATAGATATGTCTGCTACGTTTGATTCAACAGTCATCTGTAAACAACTCTGTAACAGAAGGTAAAGTTCTTCTGTTAATATCCTCTTTGTCATTTTGACAATTTACAAAACTAATGTTCCAGGTCGGATTTATGAATTTGGTTCTACTATGCAACATTTTCTTCTAAAGAAAAATGTACCGGAAGTGGTGAAAAAATAAAGAAGTGACATAACACCTCATGAGCTATTTTTAGTGTGTGTGTGTGTGTGTGTGTGTGTGTGTGTGTGTGTGTGTGTGTGTGTGTGTGTGTTTTCTCGTATTTCTATCCTTGTGGGGGCCAAATGTCCCCACAAGGATAGCAAAATGTGGAACGACGTGCCTTGTGGGGACCTTTTTCCGGTCCTAAGTAGGAGAAACAGTGTTTTCTTGACCATGTTGTTGTTACTGAAAAAAGTAAAAGTGCAAAAACATTTCTTTAGGGTTAGGCTTTGTTGTGGTGTGGGTTAGGGTTAGGGTAAGGGTCAGGGTTAGGGGCTAGACATGAATGGGAGTCAATGGAAGGTCCCCACAAGGATAGAAATACGAGACTGTTCGTGTGTGTGTGTGTGTGTGTTTGTGTGTGTGTGTGTGTGTGTGTGTGTGTGTGTGTGTGTGTGTGTGTGTGTGTGTGTGGTGTGTAATTCACATAATCAAGCACTGAGACCCAGTTGAGGCCATTCAAGTTTTTCAGTTTCAATGCTTTACTGCTTTGTTGCATTAATTCAAACCTCTATGCTATGTTTATATATCCAATGTGAAGCAGAAGAGTGATTCAATTTCACCAATCATCAAAAGAGATGTCTGAATGTATGAAAAGAAGTTACCAAACTAAGACAACATTTGCAATTTGTACCTATGCAAATTTTAATAAGCCACTGAGGACACCTAAAAAAAATTCTCATGAGCAAAAACAAACAATCCCCAGCCTTTGTGTCTATTGTCTCTGCAGTACAGTCTGACCCTTAATTAGTTTGTTGTTTTATTTATCGTGCAATGCAGATACTGTAAATATAAGTGTTAGCTCCCTTAAGGACTTGCAAGATACAAAATGTGCCATTGCAGTGGCGTAACATCACCAGTTTATCAAAAAACCACCTAAAAACTTTGTCTCCTGTTCTCCAGTGTTCCATTTTTTTTACCTCTCACCTCACAAAACAGATATAATTCCAAGCAATAAAACAAAACTGTCACTCTTCTATAAAATCAGCAATGAAATAAATGCACTAAATAAACAAATAAGCTCAGGTATGTCTAGTTAACACTCCATTCCCAAAACAATCAGCTGAGATATGTTTGACTATTGTTGGAATTTTGATTCCAGTGCCATGCTCAACAATAAACTGTAACAATAGTGTCTAAGTGCAGGAATATGTCCACAGATGATAATGGATTGGCGGACCTTTCTAATCATTCATCCAATACTACTTTCAGATCCAAATTTGGCTCTAACTTGCAACATGCTACTGTGGGCTTTGTCACAAAACCAACGCTGGACTTTCAGGCACTTTGAAAACGTACTTACTTTCACTAACATAAAATGAGAGAGTGAAAGGTGATAAAGAGAATAATACTGCAGTGTTTTTTGTTTTTTTTTTGAAAAATATTCCATGCCGACCTTGTCTGATGTATGCCATTATGTAAATACTATGCTGACCAAGTGTAGCTTGAAACTGTGCGAAGCTGTCAGCAGGTTTGGATGCCCCCAGGTCTTCTGGCTGGCTTTACTATAGGTGAGCACCACAGCACTAAAGCCTGCAACAGCACGGGTGTTAGACCTGGACAGATGAACAACTGAAAAGCCCAAGATGCAAACAAGATTTGTTCTATAAGCACAAGTGCTCTCCTCTTAATATCTATTTAGCCCCCAACAGTCGCCACCATCACAGAGTAAAATAAAAAAGCACAGTGAATTAAACATTTTGAAAACATGTATATTTAATCTAATAATAATCAGACTTCTGATGCAACAGCATTTCGTTTGGTCTGGTCTTCATCCAGAGCTTTGGCCAAGTGAAAAAAAACGACAACTCTGGTGATGAAAAAAGCTAATGAGTGACTGAGGTGAAGGAAAAGTGTGTACAATTTTCAATAATAACAGAATCCGTATGAATCCAATGTAATCTAAAGAATTAACACAAAAATTAGAACCTAAGACGACAAAACAATAAACACATGGTAAATTCCCCATGATAAAGCTGACATGTTCAGTTTGAAATAAAGTTTCAAAGAGCTCCACGACAACAAAGTAAAATGCAATATTAAAGAAAGCTATAACACAAGACACACAACAAAAACAATAGATAACTACAAAACACAAAACAAAATTAATTAAATAAAATTGCACATTTAAAGTCTTATTTAAAGGTAAGCAACAACTTCAAAGACTTGTTTTGTACATCAAAGTGGGATTTCCCATGCAATTAGTATTGCAATCAATTACAGTCCCTGTTTCAAGCTGATTTATTTGCTTTCAGCTAATACACAGACATGCTGAAAGAATTCCTGCCAAACTGTGCACAGCGTAGCTATACAGCAGACTCACACTGCAAAACAGTATTGAGACTATCACTTGATTCAGGGTTTAATGAAAAAACATGTGATGCAACTTTAATGATTGCTGTCGGGGAAAGACTTAAAGACACAGCTCATCACTTAGAACAAATCATTTGATGTTTACAGCCAATTCACTGCTGGCTTAATTGCCGCACTGTGGGGACAGCCAAAGTTGTCTTCCTGCTCAAAGCGGCACATAAGAGCTGCACTTAAACAAATGCTGGCCAAGTGCTCAAGACCATCCTCAGCTTTAAAGAATAGCTGCAGCCCATCAGACTCTCCAGTGGGCAAAACACCAAAAGGACTCCAGCGCCACAAATCCTGAGCTTGTGTTCATAAGATAACTTCACATACACACTCTTCAAAGGGCAAGACCTTTTGTTGTTGGTGATGGTGATGATAATGACGATGATGATGATGATGATGATGATGCTTGAGAGGACGATGAAGACTGCCAAGACAGTGCTTTCCTGTTCTATTTTGCTCTGTTAATCTTTACCTCTCTGCTTTTTTCTGCTTCTCTACTTCCAGGAATGACCTGGAGGCAATCAAACTACAAACAAGAGAGTAAACAAAGAAACAGCTTAAATCGATTCTTGAGCTTTATAGCTGTGTTTATCTTTTGTAGCTACTGCATTATACTCAGATTAAATACATATTTGATGTGGTGACTTCAGCTATGAGCGATGCATGGCTTTGAAGCATCCCGTGGCAAGAGTTTATTACATTTTTTTAATACTTTAATTAGGCAAAGCATGAGAGAAATTAATCCCCGGAGAACTGGCTCCCTGAAACACTGTCCAGCCACCCCTGAATCCCGATGGAGTAATTAAGCGAGGCAGAGAAATGTATTTGTCCCTGAGAGGATTGGGGAAAGTTTTTCCTCCCGCTGTCTCCTCCGTGATGGGGGCCGTGCTTTCGTGTGCACATGAAAGTCGTACCAGTCGCAAAGCTCAAATCAGCTGTAATGACAACAAGAAAGCCATTTTCCATAGACCAAGAATGTAGCTCAGGATATTGTATGTGGAAGAACATCTCGAGGGAAGTCATCATTACAGTCAGCAACAAAGCCACGCCATGCCACTCATTTTTAATCAACACAAGAAGCCTTTTTTTTAGAGCAGATAAACCAGCTGCTTGTTTTCTCTCGGTAAGAGAGTGAAAATAAAAGAGGAGGTCAGCAGGCATACAGACTCCCAAGGTAAATCTGCAGTTCGCGCTATGTCCTGACTTTTGATTTCCCTTCTCAAACAATTTGTTTTCTCTAAAATCTAAATGAGACACAGCGAAAATGTGTTTGATCTCTGACTAAGATGAAGCATGAACAGTAGAGCTGTCATTTCTAAAACAGCCACTTAATTTGCATCAGTGACACTGTGTGGCAATGAACTGAAGACTTTATGCACTGTTCATGTACTGTCTGATTCCTTGCTTTCAATCGACATAACATCACCCCAGAGTAATATTGGGAAACCTTTGGGATTGGTCAAGTTAATTGGCAACATGTCATTGGTATGCCGATAGCATCAAAGAGGCCAATATGAGCAGAGCTTCGTCAGCCAGCAGCAGACTATGTTTGAAAATTGTGAAACAGTTTCAGAAGCTTCAATGAAGTCCTTGAGCATTCTGCAACCTACAGTGCATATCATCATCAAACGATTTAAATAATTCGCAGAAACTTCAGTCAATATCAGACGCCATTCTTTGGAATTTTCACACCCTCATGGAGGCAAAATATTGAGTATCGGCATAATTTTAAAGGCACTGTACTGGAATGCCTTGAAAAAATAGGAAGCTTGAAGGAAGAGATAACAAAAACAAAAACAAATGAAACTACTGTACATTGCAGTGAATTATAAGTATGGAACAGCTTTTACAATATTTCAATAATCATTTTTGACGCACCTGACATTAGGGCTGAATGATATATCGTTATCATATCGATATCAGGATATTAACATTCAGGACACTAGTTTCTCAAACTCAACGATATCAAGATTTCCCCTGCTTGCCCTGCATGTAAGCTTGCCCATGCACAGGTAAGGCCAGCCAACCACAAACCTCGTTTACTGGTTGACAGCTGATGGCAGAGGGCGGTTGCAGAATCTGCACAAATGAGTTTGGTGGTAGTGGCAGTGAGTCTTCATAAATGTAACTGCATATTTTTACATCCTTTTTTATTATGATGTTTTTATTTTTCAGAAAAATGCTTAACTTTCACTGAATCCATTGTAATATATCGTATCGATATCGAGATATCTTGCATGGATATCGAGATATGAAATTTTGCCCATATCATTCAGCCCTACCTGACATGATTGTGTGGTTCTGTCAAATGACCTTTGGTCGATGAATTGTAGGTAAAAGGTTCAATGCAGCAGAAGCTACAAGAAAATCTAATGCTTTTCAAACACTGAAGACCTGATAAACAGAGCTAAACACAATAGTTTATTTACAAGACCGTAATGAAATTTGTGCAAAGTCAGATGTATTTTGGTGTAGCTCAAATATATGTAGAAGAGGAGCCTCAGTTCACTCCAGCTTCATCCACCCGGGCATCAAAACATTTGGGAATCACATTGAGTTTGTTAAGTCATTTCTTTACACTGTGAGGTTGCCTTTAATTAACCTTGACAAGATGGTAATCAGTAGGATTGCAATGAATGTGACAGCTGGTTTGCCAGGGAATTCAAAGCAGCCACAGATTTGTTATATGATATTATGCCACTGTGTGTTTTTACATGTCTATTTGTAAAGAAACTAAATGTTCCAACTTGTTATCTGTCTCAGGCACAGGTGTACATAATGTTCATTCTCAAAGTGATCATTAAAATATTAATTTGTTAAACTTTACTCAAGTCAGGGTCCTGGGGAGCTGGAGCCCATCACTGCTGACAGCTGGTGAAAGGCAGGGTAGACCTTGGACAGTTCTCGAGTTCATCACAGGGCTGAGAGAGAGAGAGGGAGAGAGAGAAAGGGAGAGAGAGAGAGAGAGAGAGAGAGAGAGAGAGAGAGAGAGAGAGACAGACAGACAGACAATCACACAAACAACTTATCTTTAAATCAAAAGATGGAGCCGTCAATCAGTAATAAACCTTTTAAGCCAGAGGTTGAACATGCAAAATTCATATAAATACCCAGTGGTTGAAGCTAAATCAGATCAGATCTTTTAGCTATAAGCACATTGTGATATCACTTTCTTGTGTTAAATATTTTAGGAGACTTACCAAAACCCAGTGCTCACAACATTATAACTTCAGTACAAATGATTAAAACAGTGGCATCCTGGTCAAAAGTTGAATTCACCTGAACCTCCTTCCCATTCAGTTTTCACAGTGTGCATCCTATCATAGTGAAGTAGAATTCACCAAGCGTTGGACTGTTCACCCACTAATAGGTAGCGTGAGCTGGGTTTAGAGCGTCGTGAAACAGGTTAGTTTTACCCTACTGATGATGTGTTGTTGCAATAGTAACAACTTAAACTGTATTTAAAAAAGTTAATTGATCGAGTAATTTCACTTATGTGGCCTCTCACTCATTATTAAAGTAATCAGCAATTTGGCAGCAATCACGTCATATGATTTCCTAGCCGTGAATGTGTGGACAACATTATAAATGTTAAGATATTGTATGGA
This sequence comes from Salarias fasciatus, assembly GCF_902148845.1. Taxonomy (NCBI): domain Eukaryota; kingdom Metazoa; phylum Chordata; class Actinopteri; order Blenniiformes; family Blenniidae; genus Salarias; species Salarias fasciatus. The sequence continues at coordinate 23,086,686 of NC_043766.1, read as the reverse complement.
CAAGTGAAAATGGCCCAGAAGTTTCAGAAGGAACGTTATGAGATTACTACACTCAGTAGGATACATCCTCTGAGGGCTCATAGCTGACTGCACAAACTATATCAGCAATTAATTCAACAGTTGTTGAGATAATTTAAGTCTGGACTTAGGTTGTGCATCGGCAATGGCATCCTTAGAGTCTTGCTACTTGTGCGGTTACAAATCACAATTACACTAATCCCCAAAGGTTTAGGTTTGTACAACAGAATACAAGAATAACACTTTGTGCAGCCACCCTGATATTACTGTGCTCCCAATTAGCTTGAGAAATACTAGTAACTAAATTGTCACGGAGAAGGAAACATTTATAATACCTTACATAACATTCACCAATAACTGATAGTAATCTTTAGAAGGCAGGACTCAAACTTCCACCAGCTGCTTTCATTTAGAGAAAACAGAGATAGATACACATACTGGCTGAGCGAATGACCAAATGGATAGTGATGGAGACTGAAGGGGGCTTTATTGTGTGTTAATATAACTCTGTGAGTACATCTTAAGAAACAGCATGAAAAGACTTGATGCTGAGTGCATTCCTCATTCTTCCATTCACGTTTCATCAGCAAACTCAGGCATTTACAGAGTTCTCAAACATTCATCTTTACTGCAAAAACATGCCCACATGCAGCAATCTCTCTCAGAAAAAACATTTGTTTATGATGGTGATTTAGATGTGTTTGAACTTGATTTTTTTTTTTTTTTTTTTGAGCAAGCCTCATCTATTGAGTGCCAAACAAGGTCAATGAAAAAGTAATTAAACCAGCTAAAACAAAAAGGAAAAAAGAAGAAAAGGAAATAGAAAGGATTTTAATGACCTCAGCAAATGCCAGCTGAAATCAAACTCACATTATTTTAGAGGTCTACCAAGTTTATTATTTATATTAATGTGTGATACTCCTAAGGTGAAGCTAATTAGGCAACTGCAGGGCAGGCAAAAGTTCTCTGAAAACTTAATAGATACACAGATTAAACCATGGCCACTGAGAGCTTAAGTGAATAACACTGAGCATTCCTTCATGATGACATCTGCTAAAGAATGGAGTGACAAACCATTTCTCTACCAATTATTGTAGGAAAACTGGCCAACAATTTGAATAGGATCAAAACTTGAAAAATCTGCGACACATTCTGTTAATCTGTTTTTCACACTATTACATCTACAAGTTCGACAAGTTCGACCACCGTGTGAAAACGTGCATGTGAGTATGTGTTTTTCTCTCAGCATTAGTCAGCCTTTCACCCGACATTCTGGGCTAAACTCCAGCTTCTTGCAACACTAACCTGAATAAAACAGGTGTAAAAGATGACTGGATGTCAGTATAACCACAATCTAGGTCCCTTAACTCACTGACCCAGAAATGAATGACACCAGCACTAAAAGGCAGTCAGCAGACTGTACTCAGCCATTTGCAGTAAGTGAAAATGATTGCCTGTGAAAAGGGTTAAATTACCTAAACGTGAAAATGGAATTGTGGGATAGTAGAGAGTGAAGGATCGGATGAAGGTGGCAGAGAAGCAGACAAAGAGCAGGGTGATGCTGGAGGGGATTGAGACAGCAGCACCAGGAGGGCTGTTAGGCAAAGACAAAAAAAAAAAAAAAAAAAAAGAAGAAGAGTCAGCAGACCAGAGGAGCTGTAAATGAGGGAGTAATGAAGCCATGCAGGTGGGGGCAAGTGATCTATAATGAATGAAGCTGCAATGGGAGGAGACACGATGCTGGTAGCTGGGAGTTCACGTAGTCTATCATAAATAAATATCCAATCAGAGACTGTCTGAATGACCTACTGGAGAGGCAGGGAGCACATTAAGGTTTGCCTTATGATGTCCCTGTCTGGGTATGTGAATAGTACAAGGAACACATCTGTTAATTACACTTTTTTTCTTGACGATTTTACTAAAACTTATAATAATTTCTTACCAAATTGGTTACTGATATGCAGATAACATGTTTAATGCACAAAACTGTTTTAAGAGCTTTTTCTTCAACTGGTTATCATGTTTCCCCCTTGAACTGCCAAATTATGCTGTTGGGAGAGTTTTAGTGCCCACCTGATCCTAGGAGCTATGTTTTCTAGGGCTCCACGCCTCTGTTAGGGTCTCCCATCACCCTCCTGGGTGACAGGTCAGACTAAGAGCAGCTCAATAATCCCTATGATTTAAAAAACATCAAGGACTGTGACGTTACTGATACGGCACAGCTGGGTCGGTGCCCATCCTGAAGCAAGGCCCGGGGTTAGGGCTCGTATGCGAGCGCCTGGTGGCCCGGGCTCAGTGAACAGAACACATGGGCCTGACCTCTGGTAGACTCACCACTTGCCCAAGAGAACTGTAGGGGACAGGTGCAGTGTGGATCGGGGGCAATCAATGGCAGGGGCCCAGCGACCCCATTCTCAGATAGAAAGACTGGCTCTTTGGACAAGTGATGTCACCTCATTGGGGGGGGGAAAGAGCCTGAGCTTGTAAGGAAGGTTGAGAGATGCCATCTAGATGTAGTCAGGCTCACCTCCACACACACCCTGGGCTCCTGGGCCGTGTGTGGAGGTGGTATCTCATGGTATCTAGTGGGGGGAGGTTCAAGAGTGAGGAGTCTGGAGTCCCTTGTTAACAGCCATCAAGTCTCTGTATTACTGAAGTAGGAGTCTGTTCTGCATTGCTTGCAAAAAGTTAGACCTCCTCCCACTGCATGTTGGACTTTGGCAGGGCTGCCATTGTTTCTGCTCACAATTTTTATGGACAGAATTTCTTGACGCAGCCAAGGGTTAGAGGGGATTCAGTTTGGGGACCAAAGGATTTCATCTCTTGTTTTTTGCAGATGATGTTGTCCTGTTGACTTATCGAACCTGGACCTCGGCCAGTTTGCAGTCAAGTGTGAAGTAACAGGGATGAGGATCAGCACCTCCACATCTGAGGCCATGGTCCTCTACCGGAAGAAGGTGGTCTGTCCTCTCTGGATCAGTGGAAAGTCCCAACCCCAAGTGGAGGAGTTCAGGGATCTCAGTGTCTTGTTCATGAGTAGGAAAAGTATGGAACATGAGATTGTCAGGCGGATTGATGCAGCATTCGCATTGATTCAGTCATTGTATCTGTCATGGTGAAGAGGAAGCTGAACCGAAAGGCGAAGCTCTGGATTTACAGATCAATGGGATTAGACCGTCATGTGACAGGTTAGTTTTACCCTACTGATGATGTGTTGTTGCAATAGTAATCCTGCTCTTGCTACATTCCTACCCTCATATATGGCCGTGAGCTCTGGGTCATGACCAAAAAGACAAGATTCTGGTTACAAGCAGCCAAAATGAGCTTCCTCTATAGGGTGACTGGGCTCTCCCTTAGAGATAGGCTGAGGGGCTCTGTCACCAGGGAGGAGCTCAGAGTAGGGCCACTACTCCCTCATGTTGAGAGGAGCCAGCTGAGGTGGCTCGGGCATCTCTTTCGAATGCCTCCTAGGGAGATGTTCAAGGAATGTCCCGCAGGAAGGAAGACCTATGGAAAACCTAGGACATGCTGGAGGGACTATGTCTCTTGGCTGGTCTGGTAATGTCTCAGGATTGACCCAGAATAACTGGAGAAAGTGTTTGGGGACAAGGAAGTGCGAGAAGATGAATGGATGGATGAATGGAGGAAATCATGGATAGTTGTTATATCCCAAAAGCACTGATACTACCATACCTAATCCATTTCACAACCAACTGCTCAACCATTGCCAAACTAAGCTTAGATTCAGATATACTAATGCTATTCTTCAAAACAATGTCAAATGTACACTAGATGAGAATTCCATCAGGTGAGACAAAACTTGCATAAACTATGTTTGGTGAAAGAAATCAATGTAGTGAAGTGGGGGAAAAAAAACTCATTATGACTAAAGTCAGCTACGGTAAGTTTGTATTTCATTAAAATGCCAAGCATTTAAGTTTTTACTATCAATGATTTTCTAAGAAACATCCAAAAACTTGTTATAATACAGTAGCAAGGACATCACTGGAAGAATAAAAAAGTCTACACAATACGGCACGATGTAAGACCATTTTAACATTTTAGTTTAAGATTCAACCACATCTAAATTGTTCTGTTTGTCATAGTGATCAGTGATAAACAGGAGCTCTGTATGAAGCAGGAAGATGAAGAGAGAATCTGAAAAGGCAAAAAGTGAATCTTGAGTTAAGTGTCTTGATCAAACCAATTTCAAGATAGAGTAGAAAGGTTCCCATCAAGATTTACCCTGAAAGAGCAGATCAAATGTCACAGATGTTAAGGGAATGACATTTTGTGCATTGGCAACAATAGTCAAAGCATTAACTTGCCAGATCTGTTCTCATGGCACTAACAAAGAACAACATGCCAACCCCTTTTGGCTGCCTGCAGCCCTTCTATAAAACTGACGACATTTCTGCCACTTCTGTCCTGTCAACTGACAGATTTTGTGATCTAAGCAAAGCACAGTGCGTCCATAAATAATTGATGATGCTCCAAGTGTCACAGCAAAATAAAGTTGAATATGAGACAATGCTTCACAAGTTCATTTCAATGCAGTGATGAGCTTGTTGTTTGGACAAAAATAATATCCACTCCAAGAGCTAAATGGAAACTTTTCTCCATCCTACTCAGACAAAATATTGTTCAGTCTGCTCCGGCCAACACTGCCACTTTCACATCCAACACACCTCTGCACAGAGCACAGGACACAATGTGAAACAGCTGTAAGATATGTCATGATCAAAGACCCATGCTCTGAGGCCAGGTTGTATTACAAACTAAATCAGCTACAACAGCACTTTGAGCACTGCTAACTGAGACCCTGATGTGTGCAAAATATCTATGGTCTGTTTTGTTTCCACACCCTTCTGGCCAAAATTAACATAACCTTAAAAAAAGTATCATGTAACCTAAACAACCTCTGAAAAAACTTTCATCATTTGCAGCCTTGTGCTTAGCCATAACTTATATGTGTATTAAAACATTGTCTGGCATTTAGTGAAGTGATAACAGGATAGCAATTTGCCGGGTGAGAAGGGAGGATCTCCATTTCCCTCCCTGATCGACACAGCTCCTCCTCTGCTTAATTATTTCATGGAAAGAGACATACGGTAATGTCTTCCTTTCATAAAAGGTTCAAATGGACTGGACAGAACACATCAAATGCATGTACAACAGGACAGTGAACTCTTACACATCAATAACACACCCTATAATCACGTCCAAGTAAATTTTTATGTTCCAGTTGAATTTCATGGTTTCGTGGTTTAATATCATATCCCAACAATTACAAAGTGTATGTGTTTTCTACTATGCTTCCACCCCTTTTTACAAATTATGTTTAGACTAGTCACATCCGCATGAATGTCCATGTGGAGAATCACGCAAGATACAAACCACAGTTTAGAGTTTCTTCAGTCCTAAAAGATCCTCCAACTGAAGCGCATATATTCACATTGAAACAGATGCGTAAATGTGATTTAAAGGGTGTTGCTCCTTCTGATGAGCACGCAACTAATTATCACCTAGGTTTGTACCACCTCTCAGCTTTTCGTGATCTGGTTCTATTTTTTGGTTCTTGCTTTCCTTACCATTGCTGTCTTGCCTCAAAACCTATAGTAATTATAAAGCAAAATTAATAAATTAATGTTTCATTTGAGTTTCACCCCAACCACTATTATGAATCCAAATAACATTAATGTTGTTCTGTGTCTGGCAATGTAAATATATGTATTTATTTATTTTACATTTATGTTTTAACAGTATGTAATAAGTTAAAAAAAAAAAAAAAAAACAGCCTATTTTGGCCTTGTTGAGTTGTCACTATAAGGCGCGAATGATATGAAGACAGGTTAATTGGTCACCCTAAATTGCCCCTAGGTATGAATGTGTGAGTGAACGGTTGTATATCTGTAAATATGTCAGCTCTGTTGCGACAGACTGGCGACCTGTCCAGGGTGTACCCCGCCTTCGCCCACAGCAGCAGCTGGGATTGGCTCCAGCCACCCGCGACCCGCGAAGGGAAGAAGCGGTAGATAATGAATGAATGAAGGGTCGGTTTATTCTTCTTTGGAAGCGGAACTATATGTAAAGTAGGCATGACTTCATTCTGGTCATTCTGCGCATGCGCCGTCCCGATGACGCAATATTCCAAGATGGCAGCCCACAGTCCACGTTTCGACTCGAATGGAGACGATTTCTTTGACAGTTTTAGAGAATATACTTAAATGACAGGCGCTTAACAACACAGATGTTTTCAAAGCTGTCGCGTCAAAGTTAAACGAGAAAGAAAGGCGAGAAAAACGCTGTTTACTTCCTGAGGACATCAGTACGTCACAGCCGCACCCTGTCCAATCAGAACGCTTCGCAGACCCCAGCATGAGAGAGGATTTAATTCTTCATTTTTTGCATGTAAACGCCAAGCCCATGAATTCTCTGAATTGCGTAATTCAGAATAAATCAATTCCAAATTAAAAACACCCATGTAACTACACTCATTGTGGTTTAAAATCCATAGTCTTGTGTATAATAAGGATGTCACTGAGGAATTACCACTGTAGTGTAACCTCGACAAAGATAATCCTCTGACAGCGTGAAAAAAATGCTAGGCTGCCAAAAATATTTTACAGCAAATTACAGCAAAACATAAGCAATGGAAATTCAAGCTACAGTGCTGTTTCAAAAAAGCAATAGGCTAGATCCCCAAGATGTTTGATCATGTCACCATTCTCTGTCACATTTTGCTAAACGAACCTCAGTTGTGTGTTTCCTGAAGGTCCCAGCAATGTATGGAGATAATGTACAGGAAAAACACATATTGCCAAATATAACAGGTTCTTGCCACCTGTAATTCAATGGAGAATGCCGCTGTGCTGTCAAACTTACAGTCAAGCCAAGTTATAGAAATCCATTGCATGAAATGAAGCTGCTAAAATTGTGCAGTCTGTTGGATCAGTAATCAGTAATTGCAGCAGTATGTTTGGGTTTTCCTTGTTGTCAGGTGACATTGTTTTGTTGGTATTTGAAGAGTGCACCAGTTGTGAAGCTCCATCTTTTTTGGAAATACCTCAACTTTGGCGATGGAAAGCAATTTGCATGTAATGTTTTCTTATGGAGGCTGTTACTGCTATTCGGTGTTTAGCTCCCATCACTGAAACTGAATCACAGTAGTCATTGTGCAGTTGTGGTCTTGTCCCGACACTGCCATTGGCCGAGACACTACCCTGCTTGAGCACACCTGACAGCGATGAGTGGATTATTATCAGACTTTCTGTGGAGTTTGATGATGATCATTCGATTCAGGTGCATTGAAACAGAAAGACATGTACAAACTCAAGTACTGTGACATTAGGAAGTGTTACCAAAATTAGTAGAAAATCAAAAGGTTTTTGGAACTCAAAACCACCAAACCACTGTTAAATCAACTATACTGAGGGCCAGTATATTGGAACTGAAAACTCAACAACTTTTTTAAAGGTGATGCTGAAATCATAAATATGAAAGAGGCAACAAATATATTATCACTGTCATAGTTAAGGATTCATAAAATGAATTAAACATTTCGTTTAATCAGACTGTGACAAAAAGTAGGTGACTGCACATTCATTGTGATGGATTACTTATCCCTGATTTATATGTCATGTTGAAATGAAGGGAACCAACGACTGAAACGTAGGAAATCAAAGTTATGGTTTGGAAAATGGCCATCAGTAATGCAAAATATACATGATTTGCAGTTAATGGGCTGAATCCCTCAAAACTATGGCTTCAGTCCTTTAATGTTGCAGTATCAGATTTTTACGATAGAGATTTATCTTCATCATTCAGAAAAGATAGGAAAAAAATCCTCTTCTTTTTTTTCTTTTCTTTTTTTCTTTTTACAGTGCAGCAAACCCTCCATCAGCCATCGTGGAAACCACAGAAGGGAGTGACGCTAACACCATGTCTTTTAATGAAGCCAACTCTTGTCTCCTGCAGTCAGTCAACAGCACTCCAGTAGCCCCGTTATAAATCAACATAATGAGGCATAAATCAGCATTAATTAGCATATGGGTTATGGGTACACTGTAAGACACGTAATGGCAGATGACATATATTCTCCATTATTGACTCGCACAGAGTAGCAGCAATCACCACCTCATCTCTCCCTCCACGTCTCTTCACCAGCTCATCATTATTTGCAATCTCTCTACTGCGCAACTCCCACATATCGCAAGCGCCAGTGCGGAGAGCTACACGGAGGATGCCTGCCACTGTTTGGGGCAGCAGAAGAGTCTTCAACCAACGCCCAAGTGACCTCGCTGAGATGGAAAAAGATGACTGAAACAATCTGATAGAAGGCTGAGGAGTGGAAGTAGTCAGCCAGGAATAGTTAATATTAGTCACTGGAGAGAGCAGGACTCCACAGAAACACAGAAAGTCAACGAAACCAAGTACAGAAGAGAACGCTTCTGATATTATACTGTGTTTTGCACTGAAATTCTTACACTCAACACAGTGTGTAATTTTTTTTCCTTCCCTTCCTAAAATATGTCGTCTATGTTCTTTTCACTTATCTCTTGTGTCTTTTGTTTCCATCGGTGTTGCCTTCACCCATTTCCGTCTGTATCTTCTTTGGCTCCCCACAGAGAGCTCAGTCAACCCATGGGAGCGTTTAAAGAGTCGCCAGTCTACGATGGACCAGTTTTAAAACTCGGCTATTGGACAGAAAACACACAACCTGTAGTGGCCCAGCAGCGATCAGTCCGCTGAAGCGTCTCCAAGCGCCTCTCTCAGTCTGCCACTCGGCATAATCAAGCCTCCAAACACAGCACGCAGTCTCGGCCTCCTTGGCTGGGCTTTATCTGAAAAGACAGCATGTGCAGATAAACTAGCATGGGGAGCAATTTGTGCAATCGGTGGCCAGGAAAAGAGTGGATATATTTCAGCCCCAAAAGGCCTGGTGTCCAGCTGCAGGGCCCCCAGTGGATTTGGGATTAGGAGACGCAGCTCCTATTCATCTATTCACTTCAGAATTTATAATTAGTTTGTGCAAATGGTTTCACTGCTGCCCTGTTTTTCCCATTTCTCTTGAATCACACTTCTCTTTTCTCTGTTCTTCAACAAACGCCGCAGTTACATTCAGCCTCTGAAATGTCTTAGATCTCTTATTTACATGCCTTCAATGACAGGACACACCACTCAACCTAAATAAGGTTAAATTGATTAATGAAGATTTATTTCAGTTGAAACAAAGTAATGCTACAAATGCCAGCATCTCAGGTTTCATAAGACAGAGGACTGAACATACAGTATCTGCAGGGTTAGATTTTCAATAAAACAAGTGGAGAGGATTTCAACTTAATAAAATAACATTACAAAAAAAAATATGTCTATGTATATTTAAAAAAAATAAAGAAATAAACCCACAAAGCTTCACAACTCAGCTACAATTTTTGCATATCATAAATGTATTGGAGTTACTGATAAAAAAAACAATAAATAAAATACACAATGAAGGTAAAAGCAAGGAACTACCGCCAATCAACAAATGCTTCTAATGACAGCAATCTTTTAATTTAAAAAACATAAAGAAAATGAGAAATAATATAAAATTTGTATCTCACGGTGAAGTGTCTGCGCTGGGTGAGAGTGAGTTCATAGTTTGACTATCTGTACAGGAGAAGTGACAACTTTGCTTTCCTAATATTCTGAAATACCTTCATCTGATGCGTTCTGATCAAAGTAGTATTGAACACTATGCAGGGAAGATAAAGAATCATCCCTCACAATAAAAATAATCATGCAGAAGGAGAGATATGCAAACTATGTATACCCCTCCCAGCAAATCGCACCATGCTTATCTGTATGCTGAACCAGATGAAGACCCTTCTTCTACAATCACAGACACAGAACTGCTCTGATATTTCCCATCCTCAGTTGCACTTCATGTAAAGCCAAATAATCTTGCTCCATTAGTTTCCATAGAAAGAGGCAGGCATAATAATCACAGCTTCCCATGCATATTTTAGCATGAAAAAGCATGCCTGGGGCAATATGAATTTGCTTCTTTTTCATGTTGCTCTTTCTCTCGTCTTCTGGAGTCAAACGAAACAAAAGAGCATCCACACTGCTGTTTAGCGCTTTCACTATGGTGGTAGAATTCTTAAAAAAAAAAACACTGATCATCATGCTGTTACTTTGATGTTGAATGTCAAGACACCCTATATCTGTATGGATGTTTCAATCTGAATGGTACAAACAGATGTTAATGGACCTCTTAGAGCACAATTAAAGTCAAAAAGGAAAGTAAATCACCAGATTGCCATGCGCACATATGAGTTAATGGCTATAATACAAACTGAACGATTTCATGTCAGAGTAGTTTCAGGGTAAATTTGCAGACAGCTGCATCTGTCTATTCAAGACCATTTTAATTCACACGACTGCACTGGTTTCTAACTTTCCCTTGCATAGATTCATGTTGTTTCTGCCATCAATCTACAAATCTGCTGCAGAGAAAAACAAACTAAATTTTAATGTTTACCAGAACTGCCAAGATATTGTATAGGACCATTAAGCTACTGTCATGAATTCTACATATGTGCCTGTGCCAATAAATGATAAAACCCTATTGGTCTTCTCCACCAGGATTTTTCTTTAAATAATGGACTGAGCTGAGCAGCAGTTGTGTCCATATGGTAGCCTCCAGTTCTTCTCTAATGATCTTAGTGGAGAATAAATATCTGGACTCACAGACGCTCACAAGGGGAGAGGCTCACAGATCGAGCTGTGCAGACTCGTCCTTCTCTGGGAGGGATTTACACCACTGTGGCACGAGACTGCTTCAATAGGCAGGAAAGAAGGTGTGAAGCCTTTCAACACGGATGTAGCTTTTGGTGAAATCAGTTGTCATTTGTCATGGAAACCTAAATCTGTAGCAGTTTGTAATTTAAATGACTTACTCTCCTGCACCTACACTATTCGCAGACACGAGCAGCCCAGATATTTCAAAATGACATTTTCGCACAAGCCATGAAACATGAAACATTTGAAGCTCCCTGACCTTAGGTATCTGTATCTCACTTGTAAAGATGCTGTTGTCGTGGAATTAACTGAGGTGTCTGATTGCATGACAATTTTTGAAAGAAGCTTGAAATTTGCGATGATTGTACATCAAGGGTAATCAATGTCACGTTAATAACTGTAATGTTTTCACCTCAGTTTATTAGAAAGCCTGCCATTAAATCATTTCAGGCAATGACAATTTTCATCTAACGATCAAAAACACAAGAGTTATTTTCGCTCTTACTAAAGCATCTACACTGTGAGAGCTGAGCTCAAGTTATATATAAATGCCAAAGAATGAGCGAAAGCAGGCCAGGGTTCACCCAACTGACTGTTTTCACTGCTTTCTTTACATGTGTGTCTTTCTCTGCCATGATGTACTTGAAAATAAACCACTGTGAGCACCAATGAAGAAGATTTCCAATACACTGATTCAGTAGTATGACAAAAACTTCAGAGTTAATCTAATGCCATGCACTAAGCAGTGTGAAGCACAACATAGGTTACGTACCTGTTTTAAAGTGATGCAGTTTTCATATTCACAGACTCTGTTTAAATATCACACTTTGGCTAAATGAGACTCAGCTGGTAGAGTGCTGGCTCATTTTCCAGTCCAAATATTGTTGGTTCGATCCCCCAACTCACCTGTTCCATTCGTCAAATTGTCCTTGAGCGAGATATACATATTTCTACATTCTATACTGCTATAGTTCAGAGCGTTGAGCTGATCCCAGGTGCAGAAAGTAAGACAACCACACACATTCAAAACTATGGTCAACTTAGTGTCACCAGTTAACCTCACATGCATGACTTTGGAAAGTTAGAGGAAACCATGAATGCAAATAGATAACATGCAAACCCCAAAGAGAAAGACCCAGGCAGTATTTGAAGTCATGACTTTCTCACTATGGGGGGAGAGCACTAACCACTGCTCCACTGTGCAGCCGCAGGCAGCTCATTGATCTCCAAAAGTCTTCCTATGGAGGTAGAGTATCAAAGCTGACAGCTTTGGTGTGTGTGTGTGTGTGTGTGTGTGTGTGTGTGTGTGTGTGTGTGTGTGTGTGTGAGTGAATGGGTGACAAAAAGGGTAAAGAGCTCTGAAACTACTGAAGCAACATCCATTCAGCCATGTGTTTAAGTGTGCCCATGGGGATGCTGGGTTTTTCGTTCAACGGGTTTGTTAGAAATGAGCTAATATTTTTCATAAAATATTAACAGTTCTTTAGAAACCTAATCAGTTATTTCAGCTGAATTGTAAATAATGAGTTTTTCACACATCTGGCCCTCTTTTAATCACATTCAGATTACTGCAACATTTTTGGAATTGAGGTTATATTTTATACACTCAGGGATTAGCTCACAGTGCATGTGTGTTCTTCTTGGTGCACACAAGGGTCTTCCCTAACTGCTGTGATGAGCTGCAGTTGTGTTTGTTACTTATTGTTTTTTTTGTAAGAGTATTTCTTGAGCGCTCATTAAAGAGATCCTTATGTGAGTCCCTAAAGTACAGTTTTCTGTATTTACAAAACAAGGCAGAGGCAACCACATTAATTACTCACAAATAATTTGTGGCAGGATCACAGAGCTCTAACAGTAGATGATGCTACTTTTATCTTCACTTTAAATGTGCCACCAGTCGAGCAGTTTTAGTTTGTGACGGAGCTTCCATGAGCACTGCTCTGCCTCTACTAGGAGCACTGTGGGTTCTGTTTCTTGTCCAAAGTCACTTCGAAACAGGAAAGATTGGAGACAGGGAAAAGACTGTTTTAAGAGGATGTTAACATCCAAATCACTGTATTACAGAGAAAAAGTACAGGATCATGGTTTTAGCTTATACCCCTTTCCCACTGCAACTATCAGGTCGACCCGTGTTTTCGACCTGCTAACGATCGGCCTGCAGACCCGGGTCTAGCTGCCTGCTGGCGAGCCGCGTCGCTGCGTTTTCCCGCGCTGATGGTGTCCCACGTTGATGACATCATCAGCACGACGGAGCAAAATGAAAGTTAACAATGCAGCAGAACACAGTCCCCGTTACCTGTAGACGAATCTCCTCTTCCCCACGGATCAGGGGAAGCTCTCTGGTCTCGCTATCTTGCCAATGCTGGGTCATCTTGACGAAGGAATTCTCACGCTGTGTCCAGAAACAACAACTAGCGCGCTAATGTACCCACGCTGCGTCGACGTCATCATGTAAGTTACCGGATGTGTCCCTCCCACTAAAAGCCGGTAGAAAGCTGACCCGGTAAATTCCCGGGTCGACTGCAGGGTCGAACGAGCCTGGTCGAAATACCGATTAAAGGAGCTATCCGTGATTCTGCACAATTTTGAGCCCTGACTTCAGTTTGAAATGTTGGCTCCGCCCCCGAGCTCTCTGACTGGTTCCTCACATTGAGAAAACCCTCCCACTCCCCCTCCGCTCTGCTCCCACTCAGCGTGCATGACGCTACAGGCACATCCCATACGCGTGCACAATCCTCCGGAGGAAACACAGCAGAAGCCACTTCTACTCTTTTTTGTTCAAAATAAATGGCCACTTCGTCTCAGGTAAACCATATGTTACCTTGTCGCTGCATGTTCAATGCAGAAAGTAGCTTGTTGCTCCTTCGGCTTCCATGCTGGTCTGTTTACCGGTGATGTGCACGCGCTGAAGATGGCCTCGCTCCCCGCCGCCCCCACTGCTGCCGCGCTGTGGGTGGAGGAGAGAGGTCGTCACGCTAAATCCTCAGGCAGCGCTTTGCGGGGCCAGATATCCAAAACACGCTGATCAATGTGTGATTTTTTTTTTTTCACAGAAATGTAGCATGGACTTGCTAGTACATGATGTCAAAAGCATTTTTCTCGTCGTGGTTAAATTAAAATCGCGGACAGCGCCTTTAAACCCTTTCCCACTGCCATGAGGAGCCGAATGTTAGCGGATTTAAACAGGTTTTTTTGGCCAGTGGGAAAGGGGTATCAGTAGGCATATCATCCATCCATCCATCCGGTTAGTATTTATTCCTCAAATATGTGTTTTAAAACTAAAGGAAGGAAGACAGATTAGCCTAGATGAAGTAGACAGTAGACTCAAAACCCAACACCGATTCCACCCTGGAACGTTCTTACAATGAGGTGGGAGTAGTAACCACTACAGCCTGGGCACACTGTCTTCCATCAAAATACCAAAGGTGGGTGTTGATACACACACACACACACAAAAAAAACTTCTGATACTCTGGATTTTAGACTTTGTGTGCCTCATGCCGCTGATTTGAAGATACTCTTCTCTGTTTTAATAACCAGCTGGCAAGATCATGCAGATCAAATTCAGTTGGAAAACATTTTAGAGGTTCTACTGTGACTTGGAGGGAAATTATACACACGTTCACATCAAGGCCCCTCAAAGCTTCTCTGATGCAGTGCACCTTAAATACAATCGCTAAAAAAATAATTTAAAGCACAAAGCCAGTAGGCTGAGATATGAGGAGCAAGAAAACACTGCACACAAGGACAGTGAAAATGGCAGGATTTGGTATGAATAACATGAATCCATGGTGGCAAGTTGTGTCAACAGAGCATGCTTCTGGTAGGGTAATTATGGGGACAACATAATCTTGACACTCTTTGGATCCATTTGACTCTAGTTGAATATTGGATTGACCATGTGGATCTCTTTATGGGTCACCTGTTTGAGATAGGATAACATACCAAGTCAGAAAAGTGTAAACATTATTGGCTCATGCAGACTGTTTCCCACTTTATCTAAAGATATCACACGGTACAGTGTAAATGTGTCAAAAACAAGAAGTGAAATTACTCTGGTGGAAAGACACTGGGACTCCAACTAGCGTTGCTATGATATGATTCATTAAAAAATTTAAATGCTATTAAGATTACAATTTAATCAATATCGAGGTGTCAACAAGACTTATGGACGGGACTGTTTCAGAAGAAAAAAAAACTTGGTATATAAAAGTATTTCATCCCAATAATAAGAAAATACTGATAGTTGTTTATGAAAGGCAAAGAAAAATTTAACAATCCAATAATTTGTGTCATTTTAGGATGCATGACAGGAAGAAAAAAAGAACACAGACACAGAAAGAAAGAAAGAAAGAAAGAAAGAGGGAAAAAAGACTCCTCTAGCTGAGGATAGTAGGAGAAAAGAAGCAAAACAAAGAGAAGGAAAGAAGAAGACAGGAAATGAGGTAGAGGCTATAGGTGGAAAGAGACTCGGTTTCGGGAAGTAGCGAAAGGGAGGCAAAAAGGCAAAGAAGCAGTGGAAAGAAGTGGCAGAAGGGAATGCACAGAGGACTCCATTGGGAACAAGACTTTTCTCTGAATATCCCAGCGCTGTGTGTTTGAGTGTCTGTCTCCCTGACTTTTTAAACTCTAGACAAACTCCACTTTCTGACAAATCAACAAAGCCTGAATCTTGCATGCAGAGCTTCTCCTTCACACTATGTTTCACCTCATTTTAGCATTGTGTAATCACCAGGAGAGTGGTCTGAGGTGTTTGTCAGGCCGAGTTAAGTGTTTTTACAGTATTTGTTCCGATACTTTTTTCTCAGGTTTGCCCTTTGGAGCTTCTCAAACCTGGGAAAACAAGACTGACTCCCACATCCAAATGATTTGCAGACTGGCTCACTCACTTCACTAAAGCCTGAAGTGGCAGGCATTGGCAAGTCACCAGCATATTTGAAATGAGTATTAGCTCCATATCTGAGCACTTTGAATGTTTTCCCTAATAAAAGCTCAAATATGAATAGCACTGTGTGACAGTGTTATCTTATGCATCACACAGACTTTTTTTTATTCTGAAAAATGAAAAGATGAAAACGGGCCCAGCGATTGTATTGATGGGAAAAGAAAACATATTAAAAATCTTGTTGTTCTGAATGTTCACAAGAGATTTTGCAGAGAGGTTGGCACACTACAAGCATTTGGGGGGTTTTCAAATTCCACCGTTGGGATTTTACCTTTTATTCAAACTATAACATAGGATTCATTTCGACTGACACACATTTCTTCACACACACAATAATAAGTAACCCCATGGGTCTTTCAGCATACTGACACATTGCATGTGTCAGTCTTTTTACCGGCTTATAATGAATGTTATCACACATACTGTGAAAATTAAACAGAGAAAAAGCATCAATTTTCTTTGTTACACTGACATTTTTCCAAACTGTTGTACTGAGAGTCATTATGTTTTACTGAACAAAACTCACAACACGAATGTCAGAACTGTTGATTGCCTGTGCTTCCTCCTCTCTGATAATATTCCCGGACGGCTCTCAAATTTTTCTACAAATGAAATCAACGTGCTTGCTTTCAAGGCCAGGAATGAAATGCTACTGGCAATTACAAAAGGTTGTAGAGGAGCTTCATTGTCTGTTTGAGACCTTGTTTTTGTCTATCTTGTAAAACCTGAGGTATGTTATCACAATGTGAGTTCTTGTTGAAGTGTGAATCCTTCAATTAAAGACATATGCAATCAACACTGGAATAAATATATTTGATGCAACATTTTCACAAGCACAAACTTACAATCTGTGTGTTCTATTTTCCTTATTGTTTCCTTTTTTTTATGCCTTGGGGATATAAACACAGTGGTTATTGTCAAGTTTGAAAATGTATTTAAACAAACGAATAATGGACTCAACAACCACTTTTACATTATGTCATGTTCCTTCTCCAAATGTTACTGAAACAATGAAAAATTTCAAATGTGGCATGTGAATCAGGTCATTTTGCAGATATTCGCAACAGTTCATCTGTTTAACAGAACAGAACAGTATTCAACATCAGATAAAACTATGCCATGATTATTTTATTTTTATTTTTTTTATTATTTTTTTTTTGTAAATGAAATTGGACTCCAAAATCGTGTTGAATAAGCTAATACAAATAATTTATTTCAAGGGTAAAATCATTCAGTACAACAACCCTGGGATTAGGACACTTGTGTTAAATGGTGCTTGATTGAAGGAAGCGAACATTACAGTAACTTGAATGATACCGGTGACACAATGAAAATTTATTGCTTAGCAACTCATATTCCCTATTGGGGTCAGACAGAGAATGAATGAAGAAATAAGTTGTTGTTGTTTTTATTAATTCTCACACATATTTGGCCTTAGTGCAACTATTGTTGGTGCGATTATTTAAATATTTATGGTGCGATTCGCTGGAGAAGAGTGGAATAATATAATAGGGTATACTGATATTCACTTCTGACACCCCCCCCAAAAAAAAATTACACACAAAATCCACTTAGTGAATTAACAACATGATTATACAGATCTCTAAACTTCAGCATTATTTTTGATACATGTTTAAAGAGAATGTGCAAATCAGCTCAGCCTTTAGCAGAACTGCCGCTGTTATAATGGTTATAGGTATTTTATTTTCCTACTGGCTGCCCATGACTTTCATTTGCAAACTTTAATATGTAATTTATTCTGTGTTGCACGTCTTTCCAGGTGTTACAGTCCTTTCTGACTACATTCTTAATTCCTTTTTCTCTGCAGCTTTGACTTTGTTACAGATTGTTTCCAATACTTCATTTTTGTTTCTCAATAAAATATTATTTCGATCTGACATGTAGATATGTAGATATAGATACATAGTCATAGATAAAATTGGCTGTTCGGTGCATCTTCATCCAATCCGAACAGCTGATTAAAGACGGTTACATGAGGGAAAATAAGCTCATTAGAGCATTTGGGTTTGCTGACATTATCATGCTTGTACACATACTGGCAGCAGCTCAATAGACAAGTTGCCAGAAGTCCATTAGGCTCGCACAACCAGAGTAACAGTTTCTTTTTTCATTGGCAAGGAAAACTTGTCTGTAGCAGCAGCCATGTGGTAGCATTGCTTTGTCTCATTTATAATTGACAGAGCTGGTGAAACAGCTGATTGGTGGCACAGGAAATCAGCTGCTTCCAAGTGCCATTAAACAGCAGCTGGGTCACAGCACTCTTGGCAGAACAGTGAAGCAAAGATAAGATTAAGTTCCAATAAGTCACCATGATCAACACATAGGCTCATGCAGGCTATAAAATAACATCTGCATAAAATACTTTTTTGGGTATGGCTGTCCAGAATGTGATTTTTTTCATGTTACAAACACTTTAAAATTTTAATAGGTTCATCCTGCCTGCAAATTTTCAAAGCTTTTCTCTCACTGTATTTTCTACGTGGTGGAAAAGGCCATAGAGAGTAATTACACGCACAAACAATCCTCCATATGAATGACAGTACTCGCCATGGGGCCTCCTGTCTGGGCCACATCATTAACTGACTTCAAGTTTAAAAAAAAAAAAAAATCACACTTAAGACTTAATTGAGTTTAAATTCTTAATTGGTTTCACTGCAGGGGGTAATTAAACAAATTATTTCTTTCAACAAAGCATTTCCATCGGGTGATTGAGACAAAGAAGGGAAGCATACAGTATCTGAATAATTGGAAACGCTGCAGAAAAACGCAGCACTAGTTTTTCCTTCTGTACTCTGGAAGAGAACATAAGATCAGAGAAGATGACTGATTGCTTATAGCTATTATTGGTTTGGGTCTCAGTGATGATCTGCTCAGTGCACCAACCATGATTAGTGAAGTCACTGTTAACTTTCTCTGTCCCATTATCACGTTTTCGCTGCCTAATAGACTGCATATACAGTTTTTACCTACTTATGCAATGGTACAGCGCCCATCACAGAGTTGCTTTTAGAAATTATGGATGAAGTCTCTTTTAAGATGCCATCTCATACACCGCACAGTGCTCTTGTTTGATGTTGGCAGAGGAAGACAATTAAGGACGTCTCAAACCTGAGTCTCTTGTCTACTTTTTTTCTGTCTCAAACCATATCTGTCATTCATTATCCTCTCCTGAAAGACAAACACACACACACACACACACACACACACACACACACACACACACACACAGAGTACATACAATCCCAACACTGCACAAACAAAATTATGTCTGGCATCATGATACAGAAGTCCCGAAGTGTGTGTGTGTGTTTTTTTTTTTTGTTTTTTGTTTTTTTTTTTGCTGTCCACACACATTTGTCTACTGTCAGAACGCACATGAATTTCTGAACAAGTCAGTGGGCTGACTCGGAGTATCAGAGGCCGTGTCACAGCTAATGTTTGTATGGAGACGAAACCACTGATCTCAACAACTTCACATGCATCAAGCTAGAGAAGACACAGTCAAGCACGTACACTAAGCACATCAAACTGCATATATACATCCATGATCAAACTCTGGCAAGCTCAGTGCTTTAATGCATCACATTTCTAACAGACATCTGAAGTAGTGCCATGCTCTCTTGCAAAAATAAAAGAAAGGCAGAAGGGAGGGTGACAGTATCTGTACTGTAGATCATGACCCGATCAGATCATGACCAAGTTTAATTTTAATGTATATGATGGCCATCGTTTTCCCAGTTTTTCCTTCTATGTGTCTGCATTTGCAACAGTAAAATTGCTGCAAAAACTGCTAAATTATTATTTATTACCTGAGCAGAAGCTTGGTCCAAAGGCTGCATTAGTCATTTTTTAACAGACTGCTCCATCAACCTCAAAGTAGTTCACATTGAAATTCCCCTGTTTTTCATTTTTATGTCACTACAGCATCATTCAAATTATTAATATGTCTTTTTAGGGAAATTATTTTCTTGTATTAAGCTTCTCAATCAGCATATTGCATTTTTAACAAATGCAGTGTGTCACTTCCTTATACTATGATCCTACAAATCCCACAAGGGTACCTCAAACATTAAGCTTGAATTCAATCTAATTGTCCTCTTGTGAAACAAACCCCAGCAATCAGAATTATACAATAAGTTGAATTTTTACTCTGTAAGAATTGTTTTATTAATACTGCATACTTTTAAAATTACAGATATGAAGCTTTGTATAGTCTGACTGGTTCAAGAAGTAAACATAAGCAAATGCGAATCTGTTGTCTCCTTTCAGCTTTAGAGCTCAGAGGTTGTGCATGTATGCTGTGAGGAAGAAGATGTGTCAGACACAAGGAGCGAGAGCTACAGAGAAGTAAATAGAGGAATGAGCAACAAAGGAAAACCTACATTTTGCTTTCATGTGCTCTCCTTAACCCCTGCTGCTAAGAAATAGCCCGGCAGCCCTGCGTACATCATAACTGCTTGAGGAATCAATAGCAAAAATGTGGCTTGGCTGACAAAGTACGCTGGTCTGAAAGATTGCTTCAGCTTTATAAGCTGGCTATGCCTTCAAGACGTTGCCTGAAAACAGTTTTTTTTTTTTTTTTTTAGAAATTATTGTGTAAATCAGCAGGAAATAAATGGCCAACTATTGTAATAATCAAATAACAAAATACCAAGTTGTTTCTCAGACAACATGAACAAATATTTCTGGCATTAGCTTCTTAAAGGATTCTTTTTACTCTCTCTTTTGTGCATTATGTGATATGGGACTAAGCAGATGTACTCAAGGTTGAGCTGGAGTGAAGCATGCTGAGTATGATAGGCAGGAGAAAATTAGACACATTTCTTTTCAACTCTGTCAGTGTGCATACCATCTAACGCAGTGGTTTCCAACCTCTTTTATTTGGATCCCTGCACGGGGGATGGTGGGCCCCCTCTCTGATTGCCAAATTGTTGAAATAAAAGTGAATGCTGGTGGGTACATCCACTCTCAACAACATACAGTCTCCCAAGTCTGCTCTATGTTCTTGAAAGTGTTTAATTTTTTTGAAAAGTATGGAGAACAATACCAAGCCCACGCAATTTCAGGCCAGTGCATTCATCTCAAACATCACTGACAATATTGTTATAGCCCTATTTGTTTTATGCCATGCTCTGCCTTTATGTTTTATATTCCCTTGAGATTCCCGGTGTCTGTTGTACGCGCCCTGTCTGGGTTTAGTGTCCTTTTAACTCTGTCTTTCTGTCATCCTATGTACTCCCTCTCCGCCCCTGATTACTCTTGATCACTGTGTGGAGTGTCTCACCAGCCCTGCCTCCCAGCGAATTTAAACCCTCAGTCAGTCTCTGTGTCTTTGCTGGTCCATCTGTGTTCTTCTGACGTGTCTGCTTCATTCTGGCATCTCTGCTCATCTCCATATCCTCCCTTTTACTTCGCATTTTGGATTAACACGTGTTTCTTTTTTGGAGAGAATATTTTTAACTTTGCTGAAGTGGCCATCAATTTCGGTCCTCCCTGCTACCTAGATATTAATAAAACCCCAATCTTTGGCTGATCTTTAAACATATCTTTTTCTGAAGAGTTAATTTCCTCTGTTCGGACGTGGAATTTTGTTCCCATAGTGACACGAGTCCCAGTTGGTATGTTTGCAAGTGTATAATCAGATTGATGCTCCCATCAGTACTGCAATGTAATGATTTTTTTCTTTGGCTTCTTGAGTTTTGTCTTCACAAAGGTAACAAGCACCCATGATGTGAGAGTGTAGAGAGACTTTGGGCCCTACAATAACAAATCGTAAATCCTCGTACACATATAGATAATTGCATAGAGGCAGGTTCAACAAGACAAGCAGGAGTACAAAGCAAAATGAACAGTGTTGTTCTTTAGCACAATTTCTTCAGATGAGTTTACTGCCCCTTGTAAGGTTTCTACAGGTCGTATGGAAGGAAATGGCCTGTGCATAAGACGACGTGCAGACATAAAGGACATGAGCCAAAAAGTGCAAGACAGAGAACATTACTTACCACTGAGCTTCAGTTATTTGACAACGTTCATTGACCATCAACATATTAAAATGTCTGCCGCTCGGCTATTAGTGTTTTACAGCATTTTCACAGCAAAGTTATGAAAAATAAAGTGAGAAAGTGGCACTAAGTCTGCCTGTGGTCATTCTGGGCAATGTACATGTGCATTTCAGAGTTTTTCTACTCTACTATAACAGTTTAGAAAGTCGTTCTGTGTTGCAGCAAGGCCAATTGAGCATTGCTGAGCAGGTCTTAATGCTCAAAGACATTCAGAAACCTCTTTCTGGGGTGCGACAGATGAAACTGCAAATACAATTTATCTGTATAATCTTATTCGCAGGAGGAGAATGTCGAGTCCTGAAGTTCCACATCCATCTGTAATGTTTTCTTGCTCTTTTTGTGGATCGAGCATATTCTTTACTCTACTTCCTTACAGGAGTGAGGTACATTGAGTTGTTTCTTCTTCTTCCTTTTTTTTTTTTTTTTTTTTTTATCAATTTACCCACTATCCACCATCTGGCAAATGGGCCGTGGCTGGCAAATATAGTAGTTTATTTTCATTTCACAGTGTTGGGAACTTATTTCTACACATAGAGGGAAAATCATATTTTACCAGCAGATCTCAGTCCTGGTTGACATTGATGTATTACTTTGGTCAAGAGCATTCCCATTCACTTCTCTGGTAATTGGGTTTACATTCCACCACCTGCATACTGCAAGAAAAATCTGAAATGTAAACAAACCAGAAAAATACAATTATCCAGTTTTGAAAATGCGGCAGAGGGGGCTCATATGGGATAATGCCGTCTGGGATAATAACATGTTTGACAGTAGCAGAGTGGCGGAGGTAGCGCTTACATCAACAGAATTTCTTTATTGTGAAGCAGTGCTGAAGGAGAACATTCACAAAATCCAGCTGTAACTGTTCGACATGAAAGAACAGAATGTACCCTCGATTCTTGTTTTCTTTTCCCACCATCGAGTCCGATACAGGAAATCAGCACAGTCAAACACTGTGCGATTACCTAAACATGGAACGTAATGGCCCAAACAAAATATACTGGTTTTTTGTTTTTTTTTTTGGTATTCTTTTTTTCAAGAAAGAAAAAAACATATACATAATCCTCACAGCACATCTGCTGAAAAAAAAGCAGGCAATCAACCAAATACAGCACAAGGCGAAGAAACCATGCTTGCTATATATTAAAAAAAAAAGCTGAAAGAAGAAGACAAGTAATTAATTGCACTCTCATAGCTCATTTCCACTTGTACTCATGATGACAGTTTTTCAGGCTACTTTTTTTTTATTGTCAACCATTATAAATCCTTTCTCGATTTCACTCAGAAATTTGTCTCAAAAAAAAAAAAAATTAATAGATCACTTGCCACTTAGCGAGACGAACAGAATCGCACCAACTCAGGAGCCACACAAGAATGAAAAACACTTGTAATGCTCTGCTTTCATTTACACATACATTCAACTGATTAAAATCCTACTGTTCATAAACATATTTAATACTCACTGATGGCACTTTTTTTTAAATGTCCTTAAATCTTCCCTGAATCTTTATTTACAAGTCCATAACATAAAAACCACTGTCTTTCAAGAAAGCTGCTCTGAAAGTAATTTGCATAAAATGTGCATTATTCATAGGCACCAATCATTTAATACTTTACCTTTAACTATAATACTACAAAAGGTGTAATGCAAATTACCTTCTGCAAATAATGGCTACAGCCAGAGACATGAGAGCGAACAGTCTGAATGGAGGGGGATGGAAAAAAATTGGCTGTTGCACAGCTAGTATCATGATAACAAATATCTGAATAGTTGTTGTAAGGATAATTTATGAAAATGCATCCGCTCTGAAAAAACACTGCATTCAAATAATAGTTAACTTGCATAATTTTCAGTGTCAGCAGCAGAAAATTTCTTTTCTTTTTTTTTTTCTTTTTTTTTTTTTTTGCAGATGCTATGGGGGAGTTCCATCTTTCAGTTATTCTGAGGAATTTAGTCATCTGTAGTTTATTTTCTACTGTAACACCAGCAATATATGTACAATATGTTCCATGATTTAAAAAAATTATTATGTGACACAATGCACAAGATATTTAGCGAAAGTGATAAAAATTAAAGGTTTACAAGCCTGTTACTTACACAAACTGCTGAATGTAAACTTTAACACAGTCACACAGGGATGAATAAAAACAGCTGCAAGCAAAACACAGCAGATTTTCAACCATTGCCTCATACAGAAAGAACTCAAGCTCATAAATGAACACCTGACCATACTGGTTTGAGCTGATGCCACCAACATAAGACTCTAGGATTATATCACTGATGAACAACGACATACAGTAATTCTAAGTGTATTTAAATGACTCTGAACTGGCAGTCTCACCCTCTATTCCCTCAAGTATGCTCCCTCTCGTTGCTAGTCCTTCTGAACCTGCATACTCTGTAAATGAAGTGTGCATTAGTGTGATCAAACATTAAAAAGCACAATAAAATCTCTGTTCTTCTCGGTAATGACTGACAGAAGCTAATTTCAGCTATACAAGGTGACCCCTCTTAGCAAACAGACAGAAAGCTTTTGATATTAGTCACATTCATTTCAGGTTGTACCTTTATCTTTCACCGTTAGGCAAAGAGCCATTTCTTTAGAAGATACTGCAAAGGATATGAAAGCTACGAGTGGCCACAGATAATACAAGTTCCCACAGTTGCACACTGTCCCACAATTACCGACTGCAGCAGCACTCACGATTTCCACTTTTACTTTGCTGTCAATGCATTACTCGTGCTTCGGCGTAACAGTAACTAGGTTAGCAGTGCTACCTGTGCAATACAGTGTAATTTAAAGGACTGAACATAATGTCCTGGAGGAAGACCTAGATAGATGGATCTTTCAATTGCTTCTCTTGATGGATAACTCATTTGCTTTAAATGCAGTCGTCAATTAGGCTTGACCAAGGACCCTGTCTCCATTGGCCAGCACGTTGCTCTCTACATACTGCCTGACCTGATCATTATTATTGTCTCAAGAGTTGCTGCTGGTAAGCTCTACGGGAGACTGAAAGAGCTATAGGTAGTTTCCTTTGGAAAGCTCTGGATGTTCCTTTAGCAGCATGACAGCCCTGGGTTTCAAGTGCTTTGAAAGCAGTGTCAGTTCATTTTATTATAGAAATGTGGCTACTTCTCTTCCATCCCTATCAGGTGTTATCTAAAATCAGGCGGTATGACTGCACTGATACTACTTTTCGCAGATAAAAATGAATCTTTCTGCCCTGATCATCTTCCAAGGGAACTATCTTTTTATTACAACTTCTATGGCAGAAATCTTCCAACACTTGCAGAGTATGTCATGGTTACTCAATGTAAAATACACTCTTGTTGCGAGCACATTTTCAGTGAAAGCACTCTCCTCCACTAGCTTCAGCATTAAAGGGTCTGACAGTGACAGAGGGGGGGAAGGAGAGAGGGAGGAGGAAGGAACAGGGGGGAGGTGTTGAGTGTCTGCTGATGGCCTAACTCAATTTCAGGTAATACAATGGACCCAGAGGCTGATTTCCAAAAGGCAAATTGTCATTCTGAGCAGTATGGCACCTGTCTAGTGAGTTCATCTCCTGCGGGGTGGTGTGCTCCAGGGAGGAGGAGGCTGGGACCGGAGAAAAGGACCAGATTACGGAGGTGCCCATGATGGAGGAAAATTGGAAGTGAAACTGTTTGAAGTGCGCCTGAAATACATTGAAATGAAAATCGGGTCCAGCTTTCATGAATGCCTTTGGAATCTATTCAGACATGCGCTCAATTGGTTTTGACCAGATTGAGTGGGCGAATACGTGGGGATCGAGGGAATCGACCCAAACAATGAAGCTCTGTCCTCAGAGACTGACCATGAGGCCCTAAACCCAGGAAACCTGCTGCTGGATCCTGTGCTCCCCCCACAACCACCCCACCTCCACAAAAACACACACCACCCCAATACAAGCACCCATCCTCCACCTCCATTATTTCTTCATCTTTCAGACTGAGGGTGTGCTATCAGCTCCAGGTCCTCCCGTCTCCAAGCCATGCTCCAATTACAAAGCTGTCTACACAGATTAAAGAGGAAGCCCATCTGACAGCAGCTAAACACTTCAACATACACACACCCACGCCAACACACAAACTGTGCTGTGCAAGCAAATAATACATCTAACCCCATCAGCCGGCACACAAGCATCACCGTACATCCCCTGGCTGCTTTCTGCTCTGTGGCAGAACAACTTACCTCTCTTACCCCACTCAGGGACACGCATGTAAACACACGACTATTAGCACAACACACCCTATTGATTGTATGTACAGCTTTACATTAACACACGCACACACACACAGAAACAGACACACACACACACACACACACACACAGTCAAAATACCCAGCAGGTCTTTGTTGTGAGTGTTTGTCATAAATGAGAAGAAACAATCATCTTTAATTAGAATGAAAGCCTATAATTGACCTTGCCATATTTTTTTAATTGGTTTATAAACAGTTTTCCAAGAATGTAGCAACTTGTCCTGGTGCACAATCAAAGCCTCTCTGAATGTTTCTCAGGCCCTGACCTTGCTTTATGGCAGGTCCATTAAAAACCAAGAGAACAGGCATATATCACCACATTTGGTTATTTTTATATCCCCATAATTCATTTATCTCATTCTTACATCACTGTCTACTTTATATGTGAATGATTACCTTCTGCGCTGGTAAAAATGACTCTCAATAAAAATTGACAAGTATAAATTGGGGCAACCCACACTGTTTGTACTGTCTTTTCAAGAGAAATGACTCCTAAAAAGTGACAGGTGTCAATAGAATGATGTAAAAGGTAAATATAATTTTGTGTTGCAGTGTTATGAGGCGCACAGAACGTTCCAGAAACATGGTTGAATGCCAGGGTTCATTGTGTTTGGAGGCTCATTGTGAGCATGATTGTGAGCTTTTGAAAACAGTATGACTGAATGACACCAAAACACGCCACAGCGTGAAATCTGGTAGTTACCTTATTGAAGTAAAACTTTGCACCCAATATTAGAATAAACTACATTACCTTCAAAACAATCGTAAAGATGACAGCGACCTTTTATCCCTGAAAATCAAATACATTATTATAATAAATTTCAGGTTCTTGTGTTTTTGCTTTGGTAGTTCAAGACTGACAAAAATGTTTTCCTCCGACGGACAACTTTCCTACTTTATTAATATGAAGGAAAAAAAGAAGTAGTTATATTCAAGTGCACTCAAAGGTGTGTTGACTGAGGCCTACTGAATGTAGGTTTTACAACGAGTTAGTTAGTTAGTTAGTTAGTTAGTTATCTTAAGTGATCCAATTCTAACAAAAGATACCACTGAGTATTTTTTCATCATTTTTCAGACAGTTATGTGCATGAATGTTGACGTGATTACCTATTCAGTAATAATTTTTGTATAGAGAAAGTATAAAAACACCAACAAATAGCAGTGACTGACGTTGTCCTCCAGACAGCTGCTGTTGCATCAACTGCAGTCAAGAACACTCAGTGTCAGAAATGTTGACAGATTTCAAAACAAAATCGTGTATTATTGTGCTTTATCGATATGGACGAATTCATCTTCTGTTCATGATAAACTTGAATCACTATCACTGCAGCACATCACTGTGAGATATAGCAGGTGAATAAAGTTAATGCCTCATCCCCTGCTTTATCTGGTTGAAAATACAGTATTAAGGACATAAAATAGATTTCCCAAACACCAGCTTTCAATGATCCAGTTTGACATGAAAAACAACAACTGACAAATGCTGCAGGAGAGATCTCTGAGCATGTAATGTATTTCCTCTTCATACCTTGAGAGAACAGGGAGGAGGAGGGTCTGTGAAGTGCCGCTCTGATGCTTGGCTGCTCATGTTCACAAGGTGTGTTGCTGTGAACAAAGTGAGACAAAGAGATTAAGAGGATGGAAGGTTGGGTGTTGTAAGCAGCAGGGCTAGCCTGTTGGAATACTGAGTATGAGGATTAGTTACCCTCCTTGTCTAGACAGCTGGAACTAGTGAGCGGTTAAAACAGCAACTTCAAAGAACAAAAACCATCACCAGTCTTAAATGTTATTTCCGTGTCACTGGTTTGTACCTCCAAAATTCACCTTTTAAAAAAAAACCAGCCAAAGCTTTTCTTACCAGTGTAATATTTCTTCTATTGTTCTAGTCTCACACTACAACCTGAACCTGTACATACAAGTGAAATTCCCTGAACCGTGAGATTCCCCCTGCTATTCCTGAGGCCAAATCCCCACGACCTCATCATGAAATGATACGCTCCAGCCTCCCTTCACACTCTGGGTTCCTGCGAGGCCAGTCAGAGCACCAGTCATTACTACAGGCCCATTTCCTTGCTTTCCTGAAATCAGAGAGCAGGCGTGTGTGGTTGTGGCGGTGAGACTGCACGCCGAGCAGGGGGTGAGCAAGTCATGTCCTGTGGGCCTCCAACCACATCATGAGCAAGCAGGGATTCTAACTGCTGATGCATGAAGTAGAAGGAGGCATAGTTCATAAATCCTGCCCATCGCAGGAACTACACATGGTCATGGTTGAGAAGCCTCGGGGAAGCAAACCATTGCAGTTTTTAAATGCTACACTAGCATACAGTGTTGCAGTCATTGTTGTCTGATGTTCTCAGGCTAAACAAGTATTGTGTAGCTATATCATGCCGTAGTAAACACATTTTAAATAATTCACGCTCATATCTTAAATTCATAGTCTGTATTTACTTGTCATCTCGTACTGCTTTTATCCAAAAATATTGCAATTGCTTTGTATTTGCTCTGCAACGCTGCTACTAAAGTGTGTCCAGCTTCTTAGACACAATGCTAAGAGCTGTGTAATGCTCCAGTCTTTTAGTAATTTATAGCTTTGAAAACATGAATGTCTATACCTCTGTGCTGGTTGGGAAGAAAATGCAAGACAGATTTTTTTTTTTTTTTTAAGTGAGCTCACTTAATGTTCACACAAACACATCTACAACCAACGAATGAAATCCGACGCTCCCTCATTGTCAGTGAATAAATCACGAGTGATTGTGCTTTGTAATGAAGGCAGCAGAGCATATTGTGCAAATGCTCTGCTTTTTAATGACTTAATTAGAGAACCTCGCTCAAAATGGAGCAGAAAATTTCAGCACAGAGATGAGCGAGGAACCCTGCCAGAGAAACAGCATCACAACTCAAGAACCCGTTAATTGCTGCAGCAGTCGACAGATGTGCCTCACGTTTCTGCCCATTTCCTGCTTTATTAAAATTAGTTAGACCCCGAAGAATGCCAAATGTTGTCTTCCTAAACTAAATGATTTACGACCACTAAGAGGCAATTGTGTCACTTTAATTTCCAACACACCCTCCCCGGTTCACAAAGGGTGCAGTCTGCAACTTCAAGCAGCAGAGCTTCTTTGATCGCTAACTGCAGCAATCATTAATTTGTTACAAAAGCCTTTGCTTTCACAGCCAACAAAACCAAATCTTATATTTTTGCACCAACTAATTGCTATATGAATCTATTTATCATTCCTGTGTCTTGTTTTCTCCAGCTCAGGCTGGAGATGACTGTGGTCAAAGTCAGGAGACACCTTGGACACAACCCAGGACAGACAATCACAAACACACTCTAATTTAGATATACGGTCAATTTTAGGTCAGCAGTTGATAGATGTTTGAATTCAGAGATAACCCACTTATGAACAGGGAAAACATAAACAATCCTGACATAAAGGTCAGCTAAATGAGTCAAACTGGGTGAAACTGGCTCACTCTGAGATGAGAGTGTTAACCACTGCCTCCACTGCATTGAAATGAGACAGATGTGTGTGCCGCGGTGCTTTCCTTGCCTGAACGTTGCGTCCCTCGGATGACAGCAGCACAGACATTAATCACTCAACTCATCAAGACAATCTGTACAAGTGCCCACAGCTCATAAAATCTGGAATAGACCACGGTGACTGATTTACCTCAAGAAACATCAGTCTATTTACCTCAGCACAGTTAAACCAGCCATACAGCAATTTCACATGACACGGCATTTTGACTTCTAATATCCATCACCTTTATTCGGAGGCTGAGTTTTAACTTCTTCAAACAAATATTTCAAAATAATGTGCCATGTCCCTACTGGCAAAATATTCTTCAGTGGGTCACCTAATGAGCTGTAAACTTTAATAGTGCGTCTTTACGATCAAAAAGTCCATCAGACAGAAACTGCAACTCTTCAGGTATCTGTGAACAGTAAGACTAAATTAAATTTCCCAATAAGTGAGGAAAAAGCTAAACTGCACAGAAATTGTAAACAAGAAAAATGCAGCACAGAAATTGATTTTTTTTTTCTAAATTGACACTCCTTCCTCAAAAAGAACAAACCCTTGTAATGAATAAAAAATAAGCAATATATCTGTCAAGCGTTATTCTGATTATGTTGCCAAACCTAGAGGAGATTGCTCGGGGCAAACTGCAGATAGTGAAGCCCAAATGTTTATCATTTCCAATAAGTAAACAAACGACAAGAAAACTGCCTCCACTTCATCATCCAGGCACAGCAGGTTCATTTTTCACTGAAGTTGAGTGCAGTCATGTTTGGGTTTGGATTTTTTCTTTCTTTTTCTGGCATCTACAACCTCTTGGTGTCACTCAGCTGCTTCAAGCCTGTACTGTGGTACTTTTGTTGCCTTTCTGCACACCAAAGTAACTGCAAAACCATTCTGGGCAAACCTACATCATCAACCAGCAATTCAGCCATCGGTTCAGGAACCCCTTGAGGGCAACCAGAAAAAAACATGCAGGAATTTAAGGGGTTTGCCTCAACGGAGGCTGTCAAATGGAGATATGCACATATCAAAGAAAATATAATAGCATTCCACTGGAGCAATACATTTAAACACCCTGAAACAGACATGCTTTACAAACTTTTCTGTCCTTTGTATATAGACATGCTGCTCATTTTCATTGCATATTCATATAAATCCTAAAAAAAAAAAAAAACAGATGGTTTGCCAGTAAATGCACAGATGAAACTGATTTTAGTTGTATCAGGAATACATAAAGAGGTGCATCATAAATCATTAAAAAAAAACAAAAAAAAAAAACAACATTGTGCCCTCTTTGACTGAAAGGTCTAAAAATAGCAATGCCACCATTTGTGAGTGTTTTTGGGCGAGGACTCCGACTTTTATATACTTGGATCTGATAGCCTGCAGAAGTAACCATGGTGATGTGCACTGAGTGAAAAGTGACTAGCTGTGCTGGGACCACGGTGCCAGCCAGGGTTAAGCCCAAAGTTAGTTTGTTAACCACTAATCCTGCCCCGTGGGGCATAACCCAGAAACAGAGGCGACAAAAACTCAGAGTAACAGCCACTGTGGGGAAGAAGCAGCGGCGATGGCTGAGGGACATAAGAAAAGGTCTTATGTTTTATCAGTGACAAGAGGTGAAGATAATCCTCTCGGCTGGGCGTGCAACAAAGGCCAGAAATTTTTTGTTGCATTCGTGGAAAAAAACTGACCAGAAAAACTCAGAGTGAAAATGTAAACTCAACGAGATTTTAGACAGAACAACAGAAGTAACTACAGTCAAAACAGCAAGCATATCAATAAACGGTCCACATTCTGTCCAAAATCTGAAAAGAAGCTGCAGTGAGGAAAATACTTAAATGCTTTGATGCAGGGTGTTGGATGATGAGATTGATATCATGCTCCCATATGCCCATTAAATTTGAACAACCTGCAGTCACCTACTTTAGCTGAGCCTAATGGAAACATGGGAGCAGGTTTGTTTGGTGGTGAGAACAGGTTAGAACAAACACTTCTGCCAGCAGTTCTCCTGCTCACAGGGGTTTTTTTTTTTTACTTTAATCCATACAATATGAGGCGTAAAAATGACAAGATGTGGGTTCGTGTGAGTTTAAGCTTTCAAAGCACCAGTTTCTCAGGTCCTGGCAGGTTGCTTTGCAACCTCACAGTCAATATGTATTTATTTAAAGACTCCTGTGGGCTTTTTGGACAATTGGTCCAGGTACATCCCACCTTGGCATTATTAGCAGCCCACATGGGCTTCAGTTTATGGGTCCAGAATACGCCAGTTCACCACTCACCCATGAAAGGCCCTTTTGGGACAGTTGTCCAGGTGGGTGTCCAAAACAGCTGCAGGCCAGAAAATTTGTTTTGACAGGCAAAATGTATGAGCATCTGGCAAATTAATTTTTGAGGCATGACTTGTGATTATTAGCTTTAAAAAAAAAAAACTCAAAAGACATACATCACAGTTACGACGGTTCTTTGAAGAATGTGCACCTTTGAAACATTTCTTATTCTCAGAACTACAGAGTTTTTACAGGGATAAATAGAAATATATAGTATATACAAAAACTTTCTTCGAGGTAGTCTGCAGGGTCCATGGAGAAAGGCTATGTGTGTGCGTGTGTGTGTGTGTGTGTGTGTGTGTGTGTGTGTGTGTGTGTGATAACTTCAGGTGTTTTCAGAATGACTTTCAGAATCTGCTGCAGTTTAATGTGAAAATATAGAGCTATGAAGTATGAAGTATTTTATTTTATATACAATTTTGGTCAAGCCATATCTTGAAATGAATTTTATGAGGTGAAAAAAAATACCCTATTAAACATTTAAAGATCTATTGTTGCACGTTAATAAGCACTGATTTGTTGGACATGGACAGCCCTCGTTCTTTAAAGCAGTGTCTCGTGTCTCTCAATTCCAGTCCTCAGCCCCCCTGTCCAACATGTTTTAGTATTTCCTTCTTCCAAAACACCTGATTCAATTGATCTGTCTGTCATCAAGCTGAACCAGGATTGGAAAACACTGCTTTAAAGTCATATTTAATTGCATAATTCGAAGAGACGGTTTAAAAGGGTATTTAGGACAATACTGATAGAGAAAATCTAATGCAAATCGAGGATGGCCTGTGTGAAAATTTTTTTCAGATGTGCCTCAGATGCCATGAAATGACAAACCTCATAGTTTCCCAACTGCAGTATGTTTTTTTTTTTCTTTTCTCTCTAAAACACTTTTGGTTTGATCCACTACACAGCTTAGAAGTTACCACATGCTTGCCAGATTGTCATGTTTCATTGTACAAAATTACTCAATTCAAAAATACCCCACTCGTGAGTTTTCAAGCGTTATTTCTTAAAAGTGGATTCTTGTTAACAGCTACATTAATGATACTACAAAAACATAAACTGTCCCATGTTTACTGCCTTAGCATGTTTATGCTCTCAAATTATTGTCTGAAAATGTTGTCCATCTTATCCAGGAGCTGACAGTATTTTCAAAGTCACATGAAAACAAAACACTTTAGAAGCTCTTGGAGGTTCTGCTGTGCTAGCTCTCAATTTGTACATCTGTGATGAAGTTTCTTTAGTTATAAACTGTTAGCTATTTATTAAACATCTGGCAGGCACATTTTGATGTTAAAATCTCCCAAACTGTCGTTCAACTGTGAACATTACCTTCCTGAACAAATCATAGGCATATCATAAAGTGGAGTTCATCACAAACCTTTGGTTCCTGCCAACAAAAACATCTATTTTTTACCATGAAAACATTAAAGCAGCTTTGAATGGTGGTTTAAATTCAGGTTTGTTTGGGGGTTTTTTTCTCACAAGGATATGTGAAGAAGGCAGACTACAAAGCAACTGTAACGCTATGCTCACAAAGTCAAACTGTGAGTGAGGGTGGTGGTAAATGAGTACATCCTATAATACAGTCACCGTCCCCAACCCCCTGTGCAATTTTCACAGAAGCTGGGTTTCATCAGGTTTTGTATTTCAGACCTATTGATTATCTACAGTGGGAGGGGGGGCACTGTGACAAAACCTCAGCAGGAGTTCTCCATCTGCAACGAACCATGTGCCAAATACAAGCACACGCACGCACGCACGCTCACACACACACACAGGTTATAAAACACAAATATAAAATAATCTTAATACGCACATGATGTCCGTGGCTGTGTAGGTTTTTCTTCCCGGGTGCTTCACTTGTGGTTTGTAATTGCTTTCTGGTCGATTCCTCCTTTAAAAGAATCTGATTTCCTGATTGTGGACTAAGTTTCCTAACCGACCCCTGACCTTTC
Organism: Salarias fasciatus; assembly: GCF_902148845.1. NCBI lineage: Eukaryota > Metazoa > Chordata > Actinopteri > Blenniiformes > Blenniidae > Salarias > Salarias fasciatus. Next base: position 23,052,764 of record NC_043766.1, on the reverse strand, counting down.
CGGCTGAGGAGCCACAGCGACACTTTCTGGGGCAAATGATTAAGTCTCTGTCCACGTGCAGGCCCCCCCCCCCCGGTCGCTTCAAGATCTCAGTCTTATAATCGTGAGCTTTGGGTGCTGAGATGATGTGGGGAAACAGCTTCAGGACCCCCTCAGTCTCGCGACCCTCTCTTTCAGTCTCCAACAGGCCGTTACCGCCACCTAGTGGCTGCGCGAGCGTCCGACGACGTCACTGCTGGAGGGAGTGTCACGTGACCGCAGCACTGTACAGCATGGCGTCTTCATTGATTTGCAGTGAGACACAGAGCAGGTAAATGAGTAAATTATAGCTTTGAATGAGTGACCTTTATCCACGAAGACATATGTGACTGACTAACGTGCCTGTCTGCTCAGAGTGAGCTCGGTCCTGAACAGAGACGTGAAGCAGTTTGGGAAGAAGTTCATGTTCGACAGCAATGAAGAGACCTGCTGGAACTCAGACCAGGTCAGAACTGCATCAGTCCCATTGTTTACACTCACTGGTCTTTAAATGCAAAGCATGCCTTTTTAAACAGTACACAGGTGATCGCGGTGACAGTCTGGAGGCTTCCTGAACCCCAGAAGTTATGTAAACGGTGATTTCTGGTCATTTTACTTTCCAAAACATTCAGAAGGTGTGAGGGACCATCTATGTAATTAATCATAATCTGTACTCTAGGTGGGTATGATTTCTTATGAGAGTGGCCAAGGAATAAATAGGACTGCAATAAGGTGCTTGGTCTATAAGGTCTGCTCATTTTTAAGATACAGTTGTGTTGAAAATAACAGTCAAATATGACTAACCCGATCACTCACTTTTTTTTTGGTTAAAATTTTGGGTTAAAATTGTTTCGACTTGGTAAATTCTTTAACAGTGGGTGCATTACTGTAACAGAAAACCAACACACCCAGCATTCATGATATGCTCCTGACTCTGTAACTGAACACTGAATTTAAAGATGTTCAATAGAAAGCAGTGTGGGGCTGAGCTGAGTTCATTTTGTGAAAAAGCAGGTATCAACCTGGTAAGTTTTTTTTAAGAGATGAAGCAGCAGATGTATTTCTCTCTGAAAACCTAAAAAAAATTGGTGTGGTTGTGGGCGGCGTTCAGAGGTAATTACGTTACATGGCTTTGATAAGTTACTGTTCTCCATCAGTCAAAGTATGGTTTTGTTTTTTGTTTTTTTGTTTTCAGAAGTTGTAACTGACTAGTGATTCCATTTGTGTAATTTCAATGAAAGAAAAGAGCTGCAAAGCCTCCATTTTTAAAACAGTATTATTACACACAATAGATTGAGGATTTATTTATCAGTATCACCTATATCTAAACGAATCCACTAGCAATCTGTGTAAACGTTACCTCATGTTGTAAGAGAAAATTGGCATTGTCTGTGAAATTATAGCTATTTAAATCACTACACGATACAATCAGTATTTTTTCTTATTCTTCTCAGCTCCTAAAATGACTGTTTGTGGTCATCCCTCATCTGATAATGATATTGAGCTCCAGCATGTGGGGCACATTTATACAGCTCCATTAACATCATTAATCACAAGGAACTAGGTGGAAGTAATTATGCCAACCTGCAGGACTAGTGCAATAGATTTTTAAATTTGGTTAAAAATATATGTCTGTCTAAAGGTAGTATCTGTAGTGTAAATGTCAAGACCTTTGCATTAAAACCAGTTCAAAAACAAACACATATGGTTTAGGAAGTATTGATATTTTGGTTTTAGTACTTTTGAGTCAAATGTATGACACTTTCTTTTTCTCTTTACTATTTCAGCAACTGGGCACATAAGCAGCTATGGAACAACTCAGAAGTTACTGTAAAACTTTCCCAGGAAAAATTTAGGCATCTTAAAATACATAACTTCATGAACATCCTTTACCAATACTTGAAATACTGTTCTTTTTTTTTTTGGGTGGGGGGGGGGGGGGGGGGGGGGGGGGGGGGGGGGGGGGGGGTTATTTTCCAGGGGGAAAAAAATGTATTCTTTGGCATATTCACGTTTTCGTTCCAATTGGTCAAAAATAATACAAATTCTAGTAGTCAGTCATAACATGTTTGGAAAATCTAATTGATTCTGAATCAATGAGGCATTCAGGAATCAAAGAAACTTATTGAGTGAATTTGGTCAAAGAAAGGTCAGCCGATTAAAAGAACAGGCTCAGGACAATGCTTTTTAATCTGTTTGATTTAATTTAATTGATGTTCTCTTAATTTTACTAATGTTGTTTTACTTGTAACATTTTAGGCAGGACGGGCCTCTGTTTTTAAAATGTAAAACACTTTGCGCTGCATTTTCCGGTTTGAAAAGTGACCTATGGTTGCTTGCTTAATTGATATAAATAAATGGCCCTGTTACATTGACACAGTAAATATGCGAGGGGGTTTACTACAGTATAGATGGCCTACCACTTCTCAGAAATAAGCCACATGTTTCTACATTAGAACACCTGCAGATTTGTTTGCGACCTGAAGATTCATCTCATTCAAAATAAACTGTATTTATATTAATATCGTGATCAACCTCCAATATCCAATTCTTTTGTTCCACAAGTCACACCCTGTGTAAACTACTGTGTTAATCTTGATCTGAACTGCGTGTGTGTGTGTGTGTGTGTGTGTGTGTGTCAGGGCGAGTGCCAGTGGGTGTCCTTGGATTTCCCCAAATCGGTCAGAGTGTCTGAGTTACAGGTCCAATTCCAGGGAGGATTCTCAGCTAAAGCCTGCAGAATAGAAGGTAAAGCTCGCAGGGCAGTTTGTTTAAGTTATTCTCTGCCGCCTGCTTTTAGTGTTTGTTTTTGTGGTTACTCCAAGTGAATGTAAACCATTTCCACTTGTGCTTTATGCAGGCTGTCCAAAGGACGGAGACCTGAGAGTGCTCAGCAACTTTTACCCAGAGGACAACAACTCACTCCAGATATCCTTCAAACTCAGTGTATATAATGAACAGGTATAGATTTGGGAATTCTGGGGCACAAACTTGTCTGGATTATTGCTAAATTAATGATGGGTTAAAAATTCGTCTGCAGTTGTAGAAACTATTTTTCTGAATAGCTTTTTTTTTTAAATCAAATCCTCACAGTTAATTCTTACTCATATTATTACTTTTTTTGTGGTGTTCAATAGAAAATTTATTTACATTATGACTTAATATCAATTTTGTAATCGTTTACTGTCAAAATGCATTTCTGCCCAAATAAGTTACATACAGCCCACCAGTGGTCCCTGTCACCACACGAATATGTGTTTCTTACAACATGGTTCATAAAAAGTATCAGACAATATTTTCTTAGGCATGCTTTACATTATTACTCCGCTTATCTTGTTCTTAACTCCACACCCACAGCTTTCCCATCCAGGAGGCCCCTGCTGTGGACAAAATTAAAATAATGTTTGAGAATAGTGTTGACTTTTTTGGGAGAATTATTGTTTATTCCTTGGACATCCTGGGGGAAACAGCCACATGACCATCTTTTTTATTCTCTCAGGAGGGAGGAAGTGGCCACTGAGTGAAATACAGGATACGTGATGCTGTAGTGGCACTTGGGAAACTTCATCTGTAATGCCACCTCAAAAACTGATGTGAACGTGGCCTTTTTTGGTAAAATTGCTCACAAGCAACCTTCTTTGTTCAAACGCACGTTGCAAGTTTTTACTGTAAATTTATTCGGCTTGCAGTGATTACAAGAGCACTTGTAAACCAAACATCCTTACATGTGTTGTGCCTTTTGGTCAAAGTGCCATTCCAGTAGAAAAATACAATTTCATTACAACTTGTACACTGTCATTCCTCTGCTGCTCTTCAGACAAGCATTTCTGATGCACAACCGTTAAATTGTACTTGTTTTCTGTACATTTTTGCACAATGCAATGTGTATAAATGAAATAAAAATGAACTATGCAGTCTGCTTGGGGAATGTCGCCATATGGTCATATCAGTCGTGAAAGATGTATTCGTCATCTCACAAGATCATAACTGGTCATGGATTTCAGATCAGCCTGTATCAAAATGTCCTTTGTAGTTGTTTTTATTACTGTCATGTTGGCCGCTTGTAGAGTTTCAGGATATGATCCTCCAAGACTTTCTGAACTACAAAAGAGAGAAGAAAAAATGTTAGATAAGCATGACAGTTTACACAGATTTCCATAAACAATTTTAGAAATTATTTTGTGACATGAGCATCAGATTCATGTTTGATCCTCTTTGTATTTACAAGACATTTTAGTAAAATCAGGGCAGGCGGGCGCTAAATGTGGTGGCCTTAAAATCACTGTTGATCTGCTGAACATAAACAACAATACTGCTTTAAATTTTCAGGATTTCTATTACCTAATTGAGGTCTCCAACCATGAAAAAAATGGCTTAATCACACTGAGATGTGTGAGTTGACCATGTTGAATATATCCAGGAGTGGTAAAGGTTCCATAAAGATTTGAACTTGATTCAACTTCCATGCCACTTTCTCAACAAAAAGGAAAAAATATTTTCCACAGAAAACAAATGTACCTTTCAACAAAATCACATCAGATGTTTGACATTTTTACATGTGCCTCTTGTGTTATTGGAGTTCAGAAGTGAAGGAAGTTTGTCAAAAAGAGTTAAATTATGAGGGATGCAAATCCGGGAGAGAATAAAGGTAAAGCCACTACTGTTCTCAATTTAAAGAAAGCAGTTCAGGTGGCTCAGACATTTTATTAAGGTATCATCTAGGTGTGTCAGTGTAAGTGGACATCCTTTGTAAGTACCAAGCATCTGCTGAGGAGATTTTATCTGACTTCAACTGATATGCCCGTCCCGACCACAAGTAGCTGGAGGAAGCTGTGCTGGACAGTGATGTCTAGGCTTTTGATTGCCTTTGTATAATAAAATGTATTATTGTGCAGCACATTTTTCTTTAAAAAAAGGCCAACTGTTCAAACATCCACATCTCAGGAACCAAAGCTAACTCAAATATGTCTGAGTTAAAATTTGCACATTGATTGCATCGACCTTACCCATTTAAATTTAAAATAAAATCCAGGCTGGTCAGTTGAGGATTTTTTTTTTTCATATATATGTTTTTTCTTCCCATTTAGTATGAGGTGACTTAGAACCATTTAAAAAAAAAAAAAAGCATACTTTTTTTGTGACCCAGAGCCACAGCTAAGGCCATTGGACTGTAGCCAGAATCGGACTCAATAGTCATGTCTGCTCCTTTGGCTAAAAGAAAGCACAGTAATTGAGATTATTACAAGAATTCATACAGATTTTGACAGAATTTATCATTATTTGTAGACATACCAAGTAGTGCCTCTACACATTTGATATGGTTCCCTCGCACAGCATAGAGAAGAGGAGTACCACCATTCTGAAAAAAAAACAAGACAGAGTACAGATTATAAGGACAGATAAATTTAATAAAAAATGTAAATGTATTTGAAATCTGATTTATTTTTCTTTTTTTTTTCTTAAGAGTTGTGGTAAGTCATTTTACAGTATTGTACCCAGTCATAAGTGTTGATGTCAACTCCATGTTTCAGTAGAGACACCACAATGTCCACATAACCTCCAGAGCTGGCCAGGGTCAGAGCGCTCTCTCGCTCTCTTGCAATAGTGTTGGGGTCAGCACCCTAGAATCAAATAAGCAACAATGACACTCTTCAACTTGTTGTAATGATGACTATGGCTCATTTATAAATTACATGACGGTAAACATATGTGGTGGGTATGAGCTTGTTTTGACTGGAGATCATGCCTGAAAAATAAATGGAATGCAATCTGTGGACAACAGAGATGGATGGAAGAAAGTAGAGAGGAATAAATCTAGGAAGTCAAGGCCACAGTCGACCAGCCAGGGTGTCATGAGCTTTGTGATATAATATCAGAGCAGGGACTACTTGACAACCCAGGCAATAGATTTCTGTCTAACTTGGCATTTTTTCAGTTATCGGGAGTTATTCCGTTAAGTGTGTCTGCTGTCTTTTGAGTGGATGAGGCCACTATCAAAGTTCCTGTATGTGTGGTTTCACCTTTTCCAGGAGAAAGTCGACCACTGCTTTCTCTCCAAACGCTGCTGCCCACATGAGAGGAGTAAATCCTCGTTCATCCTGTCCACTGAGGAGTGAACTGTCTGCAAGGTAAACATGGTTTAAGTTCAACAGAAAATATCACAGTTTTATATTGACTTTTAAAAAATCCCCGCTGTTATTGTGAGGGTATTTTGCTCTCACCTTTACTCAAATGTGCAGCCACTTGTAAAACTTCACCTTGAGCTGCCAGCTGATGTATGGACAAAGCTATTGATGAAAGTTTAAAATAGTTTGATATTGTTAAGATATTTAAACACGTGAAATATACTATTGTATATTTGCCAGGTCTTACAGTCTAGTGTTGCTGGGCGTACTGTAACCTCATTCCCTCGCTGCTTGTTGGTCAGAGTGGTGGAGTGTTTGAACAAATCATCTTCAACCAGGTCCATGTTTTCTGGAAGCATCAGAAATCAGACAGCCATACATAAGGAAGCAAGGCATCTGTTCTTTTGTTATTGTCTTTAAATCGCCTGTTTTGTGAGGTCGAAACTTTTAATTGGGCACTGTATAGCAGGTAGATCATAAATAAAATACCATGGGATCTCTCATCTCTTGACTCCGAGGCACATACACGGGCACCAACATGCTGGCCATCTGCAACCTCACTATCACCTCTGCTCTCCATGATCACTGCAATTGCAAAAATACACCTGAACTCCAAACTCAAAAAGCTCATTGCATTAACAGAAAGCTGCAAAATGTGTGCGGTTTAGTTGTTGTTCATGTTGTTTCAACGCTAGTTACATTTGCACTCACCACATTTAGCCTCACAGCGTGAATCGCGCTCACTTCCTTTTATGAAAACTGAAAGTAAAATATCTCAGACTACACGATGGCTCTTACTGATCTTCGAACTGCACAGAGAGTGCTTTAAATGTCGCTCATATGACTAGAAAATATCTTCACCGAAAACGAGGAAAATACGTTTGGACCAAGGCGAAAGGCGAATTCTGGCATCCTGAAAGGGAGAACTATAGTTTCTCACGATCTACTTTTCTGCCCGGAGTTTATTGTGGTTGCACAAAACAACAATAATACGGAAGTGGCTGCAGTGTATTGATTCCCGGATTCCTTGTAAACCGACTTAGCTTCTCACGGTAAAACTGCGACTATGGATGACCAGGAGATGCAACTTAAAGTCAGACGAGGTAAATATGATTTACACAAAGAAGTCAAAAACGTACCTCGTTTTCATTGAAAACTGTCGATGCGATCAGTAATTAGCTTAGCCTAGCCGCGCCATGCTAAAGCCTATATGAAGTTACTTTGTAATTTAGCCATGTCCCGAACTTTAGTCTTGACTGTAATCAGCGTTAATCCTTTTCTTTGTGCACCGTGCAACTGTGGGTGATACTGTCATGACCACTTCACAGTGACTGACAAATTCACGGAGAGCATGTACGTCCTGGCCAACGAGCCGTCGGTGGCTCTGTACAGGCTGCAGGAGCACGTCAGGAGGTCTCTGCCCGAGCTGGTCCAACACAAGGTACACTTCATGAGACATCCTGAGGGATGTTTATAAAAACAATCTCCAATTCTCTCATGTATCAATGCCTTTAGACAGAACACTTTGCACTGTGGTGCTTCGATTATTGTATCTCTATCTTCTAAATGCAGAATATCGGATGTTTACACATAAATGGAAATAAATTACACTGCATATTCTCAGTGTCTATTAGAAGGGATGCACCGATTTTAAAAAAATTGACTGATGCAGATAAACAATATTCATATTGCTGGCATGGACAATAACATATATGTATCCATATTGATATGTTTGATAATTTCACAATATTTGTTTAGTTTTAAAATGTGTGAGACTTTATAATGTTAAATATTTATGAAGTATTTGGTAGTTTTAGAAAGAATGAAGTAATTAAAACACTACATCTGATGAGTGTTTCAAGTCACAAGGCTACCAGTGTTATGAATTGTTGGTGGTTCATTATGAATTTAGTAAAAGGCATTCTTCCTTTCTTCCTCTATTGAGTTCAATTCTATTTATGTAGTGCTAAATGCTACACAGTTGTTTCAAAGAACTTAAAAAAGTCAATAAAAAAGAGCACTGGGGGACAACTCAATGTTAATGTTCAAAGCTGAGACACATAATAGCAAGAAGAATTCAAATTATTTATTTCTGTATTTCTATTTAACCTGTATTGCTCTTTCATATCAAATTTTTACTTGATTATTCTCTCTTCCAGACAGATATGCAGAGCTGGGAGGAACAAAGTCAAGGAGCCATCTACACTGTAGAATATGCGTGCAGGTGAGTTAAAGCAGGCCTAAAACTTTCATGAACATAGAAATTATACCTTCACTGACTTAACACTAAAACTGATCTGTTGGTTTTTGCAGCGCCGTGAAGAGCATGTCAAACAGCAGCTTCTGTTTTAAAAACATTGACAGTCTTCTCCATCAAGCCATCAGGATGAAGGAGCAGATCAGTAGCTCTCAAGGTCGCAGGTAGGAATCATTAGTGGTAATGGACAATACTCACTGAGACACGATGAAGTCAAAGCATGATTTTTTTTATTTTTTTTTTGAGAAATATTAGATTGTTAACTTATTACATTACAGTGTCTTCTTGAGGACAATATTGTAGTTTTTTTTAAGCATGTCTTATCTACTAAATCCATCTTTGCTTTGCAGAAAATATATCAATCACATCTGATTTTATAGTTATCTTACTAAATTCATAATATTACATAAACAAACACAGTAATTGCACAAAATACCCAGAGTGTTACAGGATTATTTGTAATTGGTAATGATTATGGTATTTTTTGTAATTAGAAATTATTCAACACAAGGTTGAATAATCCACTTTCAAGTCTTTGGGCTTTCACCCTTTAGTTTTATTATTATTTTTTCACTCCACTCCACAATGTCCCTCTCTTCATGATCAACTTTTAGTTGTGTTTGTTGTATTTTTCATTTGGTATCTCTCATGTCAATTTATGTTTCACTGTCTCTCTCAGTTTATGCCTCCCTTAAGCCTTTGGGTTGTTCTGCTAATATCATTTTTCCTTTTCTATAGTTTGCATGTTTTTTGTCTTTTTTGTTTTGTTTTGTTTGTTTGTGACACCTGCATGGAGCTCACATGGTGTGACTCTTTCTCCTAGCCCCCTTGTTTCTGCTCCACATGCCCCATCCACTTCCTCATGATCTCTGCACAGGTGCCCAAGGTTAGTAGTTTCCTGACATGGCATCAATAACGACAGAAGTCTCTACAAAGACAGAAGTAAAATTATATTTTAAAATAATCAGTTTTGTGAGCATTCTTTTTTGTTTGTTTTTCGAAAACAACTTTTTTATTAATTTATTCAAGGTTTATGTGAAAATTTGAATAACATGGTAAAACACATCTGCACATTGTGTGTACATATTTGGCAAAAAGCTACTATATACAATAGAATAATATATTTACATGAATATGATGAAAGCTATAAACTCATCAGGTTGACACTTGTGTGGCACTGGTACATGGGATTCAAATCAAGTTCATCCATACAAAAAAATGCAAGAATATTTAAATATACTTCCCACCAAGTTAATCAGTCTTGATAATATGAATAGGAGAAGTGAGTTGATGCGTCTAAAACCTTAATGTCAGTCCTGTGGTTTGTACAAATTAACAAGTTATACACCAACGCTGTTGTTGTCATCTATGTTGGCATCTACAGCACGTGAAGGTCATCAGTCAAGCTGCAGAATGGTTCACACAAGAGTAGAGTCTTTTGCAGAAATCCCTGACTTGCGTGCAAGGACACTCCTCATCTCATTATTGACCCCATTCCAGGGTTTGACCTGGGCCTGTAACAAACCGGATTCAGTAGACAGGGTCCGGTGCATTCGAGGAAAGCTTCCTCCACTGCTGTAGCCGTCTCTCTCACTCGAGTGGCCCTGCGACCCTTCAGTCGGGGAATACTGCTGCTGTTGAAAGTGTTCTCGTTGCCTGGGATTGCCACACTGTGGGTAGGACAGCTGAGGTGGAAGGTGAGACTGGCTGCGGTGAATTCGTGGTTTGTCCACGCCGATCTTCAGCTCACAGGGCCGAGAGACAGGTGTGCTGATTCTACTGCCACCGTGGTCATTCTGGAAGAGGGTGTTGAGGTGGTCGCTGTGATAGTGCTTGGCAGTACGGGAAGCTTTGACCAGAGAGTGTATCACAACAACCAACACAATTAGGATTCCAGAGGCGAGGACACAAGCACTAGCGATGCCAGTCTCTATCTCAAATATTAGGAGCATGAAGATCGACATAGCTGCAAAGAAAGAAAGAGAATTGAATATGAAATTCAGAATTTATGAAGGCAGAACATTTAAAAACGATCATCTGTAATAAGTAAAGTATATTTTGCTGTAAGGGAGCACACAAAAACAAAACACGTTGAAAAGTTCTTATCCAAGTTGTTCTATATCTGTCTGCAGGAAAAGAACCATGGACTCAGGCATGCAGAAGGAGGGGCCCGAAAAGCACAGCTCTGGGATGTGACGCGGCTTCCTGAACCCACGGTGTTGCCAGGGGAGAGTCTTGCTCTGCTACCTATTGATAGCAGCTGAAGTAGGGGCATAACGGCGACACCACCTCATCACAATGAAGTGACTGCTTCCAGTGACCCTCAGTACAAGCCACTCCGTGGAACAGCGCACAGCAGCGCTGCCAGATTCAGCATTAAAACCATTTAAATCATGGGCTTCTCAAAGAATGCATTGTTCTCTTGAACTCACTGGACGGATCAGGCAATGGGAGCTGCAGTGCCGTTTTGCCTCTTCTGTTGAAAATCCTCATCTTATAATTTTCAACAACATTTCCAAGGCACCAAAGATTTTAGAAAACACAGTGATGTATGTATTTTTAGAGGGAAAAAAAACCAATGTAATGGATACTTTGCAGTCTGGTTTTTATGTATTTTACTCTACATACATTGCATCACTTAAAGTTCCTATTGGCACTGTAATGGCAGAAAATTCTGGAGAGTAAACAGTTCTGGTTCTGCTGGATCTCTTCTCTGCATTGTCTATCACAGTATAAAAGGCAGAGATCCAGTAGAACGATAACTGTTGACTCTCCAGAATCTGCTATGCATTTGGAAGCAGTAGTGTTGTTTTAAAGTGGTCAAATGTAGTAATGTCTGATACAGGAACCCTGTCCTGTGGGGTACCCCAGGGATCTGTTCTGGGTCCTGTTCTGTTCTTGCTTTTCATAGTCCTTTTTGGCTATAATGTTATATCATTTTTGTGCTGACAACATCCAGAGATCAGCACTTATGGATTAAATAAATTGGCTATTTATTTTGAAAACTGACAGATCTCAAGCAGTGATTGAGCAACTATTTCTGTCAGTCAAATGACAAAACTGAAATTTTGAATAAAAACTTCATACAAGGTGATCCCACACAAGACTGGCTTTTTAGGCTCTTCAGATAAATCTCTTTCAAATTTGTGTGTCCTCTTGACAGTTTGATGTTGTTTTAGCGTCACTCCAAACAGCTGGTTTGGAACTGTTTTTATCATTTGAGAATTATTGTGAAGCTCAGGCAAATGTTGAACTTAGTGATTATCCACCTTTTATCTCGTCTTGTTTGGATAATTATAACAATATTTCTTGCCTTCTTAAACAAATCGGATTTGGACTATATTCAGATTGTGCAAAAAGCTGCAGCAACACTGTTAATTGGCACCAAAGAAGGTCCCACTTTACTCCAGTTACCGCTTATCTTGAGTAAATTTTAGAATTTGTTTTAAAATTGTATTCTGGACATTTAGGGGATTACACAATCAGACTGACCAATGCATCTCTAAAGCCAAATCCTTCATCCTATGCTCTGTGGTCAGCAGGTCAGAAACTCCTGTTTGTCTTACCCACTGTTTTAAAACTTGTGGAGAGTCGACATTTCAGACATCAAACCTAGAGTTCTCTCCTGCTGCAGAACAGATTGCATTGACTCTTCAAAAGCAGCTGAAGACAATTTTCTGCTGAGTTTTCTGCTGAAGACAATTTTAACTGAGATTTCTGGATTGCAACTTATGTTATTGTATTGTTTAAGTCATTTTTTATTTTATCTGTGCAAAGTACTTTATAAATAAAACTGCTTGCTTTTCGGACATTGATTTCCTTTAGTTTTGTTGCCTGGCTGTGTTCTAACAAGTTACCCACATGACAGACTGGCTTGTGTATATGTATACAAGTTTCAAAGTGTTAAATACATTTGTTGCTTTTTCTCATTTTCTCACCTGCCAGATACACTGAGACCCCCATGCAGAACAGCCCGATGGCCACATGACGCACAGCTCTGCTGTCCAAAAGGAACCAGTCAGCTCTGTTGAAAGAAAATGTCTTTATTAATATAAAGGGGATGCACAGATTTACAAAAAAACAGGAGACTTTTTTTTTTTGTTTGTTTTAGTTGTTTTTGACTGGTTCTTTGATTTTTTTTTTAATGGTTAATTTTGTACAGCATCACCTACTTGGGCCATGCTAACAAAAGTTTAGGAGGCAGCAAAATTGTGACCTCTTTCTTATATTATTTGTTGTTTTGTCGTGTTCTGATCAGAGGGCTTTTCTTATGACACTTATTATTCACTTTCACTTGGAATGTCCCCTCTGTCAGTCGGCAGGTCTTGGGGTATGCGGCTGGATTTTGTAAACCGACGTGGGAAAGGGCCAGCCAGAGGCCGTGTGTTGGGTGCATAATGAGAGAAAGGCCATTGTTTAGATAGGATTTGTAAGGGTTGAGAGGTGGGGGTTGACCAACAGCATCGCAGTCTGGGCCTCTGCACTCTGACATGGGAGCTCGCGTATTTCAAGCTTGTGAAGCTGCGTTTTCTTTTCAAGAGACCCGGCCGTTGAATTTATTATCCGGGGTGAACTTGTGGTTTAGGAATTAACAATTAAAGAAGATTGTGTGGGCACGAGGAGCTCACACACACACACACACACACACACACACACACACACACACACACACACACACACACACACACACACACACACACACACACACACACAGAAGGGATGAATGGATGGTATGTGACCAGAACACTGGAATCCATGAAAGAGCTGCAACATCAGCTGTTAAACACAACATGCAATCTTACTCATTTTTGTCATTATGGAATTTTGTTTACAGTTTGATTTACATTAGAAATATTGACAACTATATGTATGGAAGAGAATAATAAAATGATTTTAAATAGCTATAACAGTAATTGTAATACCTGCAACTAATTAACCCCTTCAAGCTGGAATGTCGGTCATATTAAAAGTTGGTCTTTGGAAAAAAAAAAAAGCGTTCAAGTTTATTTTACTCTAAATAAAGTTATTTCAGCTCCAGCTAAAGCAAAAATAAAACTAGTTGTTAAATGTGACTCATGTAATTAATTTGTATGAGCAGCAGTAAAAGGGGGGTAAAAACCAGGCAGCTGCAGGTGTTTACCAACAGGTGGTGAAGAAGGACCTGCAGAGATACCTGTCGGTGTCCTGCTCCCCTCTGCAGACCTCCGTGGAGAAATAGCTGTGGAGGAGACAGACCACCACCGAGCTCAGGTTGAGAGTGAGGGACAGCGCGGAGAGCACCGTGGACACCGGCAGCAGCACGGCCCACACATGCGGGGGGATGACCGCGGAGGTGGACGGAGGAGAGTCCCGCACCGCTGTCTGCTGGGACAGCAGCTGGAAGATCAAAATGACCGACAGCACAGACATGATGGCGGACAAGATCCCCAGCAGAGACAAGACCATCAGTGACCGCTGGCTGTACTTCTGCGTCATGTTTGTCCCAGATATCCTGCGGTCAGAAAGTTTCCGCTTTTACTCCGTAAAAAATAAAAAAAAAAACTCCGTGCCCAGTGCGTCCTAAAGTCCCACAAAGTGCGTCTGCATGGCAGGGTGTGCAGGAAATGCCCCGGGTCCTGTCTGGAGGAATGGGTTTGTCCTCGGTGTGGATTTGAGCCTGTTGTGGTAAGAGCGCCCCGCAGTCCCGTCTGAGCATGTGATGGGCTCTAAATCCCCCAGATTAAAAAGTTCCCAACAACAATGGACTTTTTCTCTCGGATGGTCGGAAACAAAGCCTCGACCTGCTCACAGACTCAACGCCGAAACAGCGTGACAGAACAAAAGCCATTAAACGCATGTTAATCCATGATTACAAGGCAATTAAAGGGGAAAAACGCACACTGCCACTGATGTTTGGATTTCGAAATCCACCCAAAATTTATTTAATTCAACACACAATAAAGAAAAGCTTGGCAATATGGTGCAAAAAAAAGTTTTCTGACATTTTGCTGTACATCTAGGGGTTGACAGTTCAAATCCTGGTTGAACTTGGGAGTGTTCCTCTCTCCTGGAGTCTGCATGTTGTCCTTCTGACTGCGTGTGTTTTGTCCTCTAGGTTCTCTGATTTCCTCCCACAGCGTTGATCAGGATTCCTGATGTTCACGCAGGTGGCCTCGGTTTGACTCCTCCTATGAGAACACATACTGGTTGTGGTTTACAGAGGTTAGAAAACCAACCTGGGCCTGCTCTTCCTGGTGACCTGTGTATCCTGCCTTAACCATATTCAAGTCGAAGTTGGTTTTAAAGCACTTTTGAAAACAACTCTCATTAACTAGTGTGCTGTACATGTTATATAAAAATATAACACACTAAAAATTATTAAAATATTGGTCTGTTAGACCAAAGGGTTTTGGGTTTTTTGTTTGTTTTTTTTTTTCTTTGTTTAGTGTTTTTGTGTTTTGTACTAGAGATCACAACAAAACGTGGTAAGAGAGATTACTGTGAGGAAACCAGTATCTCTATTTCAACAGGGGCCAAAGAAGAGATATTTTGTTTAAGCTGATCTTCCTCTTATTTTACAGGTGAGGCTACTTAAAACCTTACAGTAACCAAGTTTTTATACCTTTTTTAAACCCTGACCTTTGTTCTACACGTGAGTACAGCTTGTTGGTCATTGTCATGATTTCATACAACCTCAGTGCTCTGAATGGCTGGTAAGAGCTAAGATAAATAAGACAGTGCCATTCTGCTCAAACTTCTATGAACAGCTATTATTTCAGATTGAATCAATATGTTGTCATTATTTTGTTCATGCATCTAACAGCACTCAATTGAATAAAGGAGCATAGAATATGACTGAATGGAGTATATTGATCATAGACCTGGGTCCTCTTTTAGATTAGCCTCCTTCCTATAAGCTGTAACGAAGACTGCTGTCCTCATAAAGTGATTAAGAGATTATCGTAGCTCACTTTTCAGCAGCCCATGTGATAGTCTGAATGACAGGGTTGCACTCTACGTATAAAGAAAATAAAAAATTACACAAGTAATACAAAAAAATGAAAAACAAATTAAGTGTACTTGCACCCAAACAGTCTAAAATTGCCCTTGAGCACAATGAGACCAAGAGGACATGGCTGTAAAGTTTTCAGGAATGTGCGGCAGGGCAGCTACCTCAACTGACCCCTCTTCACTGCATAGATTCTCTTTCATCCAGGCTCCTCTCGCCTCTGAATGTAATTGCATTTGTGCTTTGTTACCTTGGAAACGTGCACAGCTTAACAGGTATGCAATTTTTGGCTCTGATTCTTGACCTTGAGTGTAGGGGACCCTGGGTATGAATCCCAGTGATCAGTCGTATAAGGGCTATAGTTGCAAAGAGTTGTTGTTGTTGTTGTTGTTGTTGTTGTTGTTGTTGTTGTTGTTTTGTGTGTGTGTGTGTGTGTGTGTGTGTGTGTGTGTGTGTGTGTGTGTGTGTGTGTGTGTGTGTGTCTGTGTTGAAGCAGTCGAGTAATCGAATTACAGTAATGTTATCATAGCGTCCTCTGAGGGGCGCCAGAGGGCTTTTTTCCCTTTTGGAGGGGCTCCACTCCCACAAAAAATTTTACATTTTGAAGAAGAATCATGATAAAAAAAGAAAAAATAGAGTTTCAAAGAAATTTATTTTACTAAAGCAAGTCTATATTGATCTGTATTAATTATAATGGGTCAAAAGGAATGATAAAGATTAAAAATGTATTGCAGGCCCTCCTCCTTCCCGTTTTGATCAGCAGTATGAAGTCTGCTGGCCTGTTGCTGTGCAGTTCATCCAGCTGTGATGTGGAGGACAGGGTGGACCTGATAAGAGTGAAAGTGCTGAAGCCACCAGGTACGTCATTTAAAAAAAAACACACACACACACACGACCAACAGAGTTGACTGTCTGGCAAGGCCGGTTCTTGCTATAGGCAATATGGGCAACCACCCAGGGTGCGATCACTCAAGGGGCACCATGGGTCCCATAAAAGGGCACAATATGCACTATCTGCTGTATAGTAAGGTTCACTGAGGTTCCTGAGCCCACAAGGTGCAGGGGAGAACAGCAGAGTCAGTTGTGTCATGGAACATAATGTGCATCAATACCCCCACCCCCACCCCACTCCCTTCATCCTTTGTCACTAGTTTTCCACTTTACCTTTTGTAAGGTGATCTAGACAGAAATACAGATGTTTCACAGAGAAAGCATCTAATGGCTGCATATATTGAATTGCATGTATGTGTTGTGAAAATTATTGCAAAATCATGCAATTATTTAAAAATGACTTGGGAATTAGACCAAGCATGTGAGCGAGCAAGAGGCAACGCTGCTACAGCTCTGTGCATGTGTGCGTCCGTGCGTGTACATGCTTGGATGTGTGTTTCGGGGGGGTCTCATCCTTTGAAAATCCCTGATATACATAATTTAAAGGTTTCTAAATATGGGCGTTTTTCAGAATCTACCAGATTTTTTGGAATTTGTGGAAAATAGTCTTCATGTAAACACTTTTTATCCGGTATAGGCCACCTTGACATACTGAAAGAATGAATTACAGAGGCTTTATTGTTCTGTTAGAGGACTGGTTTTGGATTGGAAGGTAAAGGTGTAACCCTCATTCTGTTGAGATGTAGATAAGACTGTAGCTATAAAGGTACTCAATGTGAACAATTGCTCTCACACATGTACACTGACCATGGAGGCTATTTCTGAATTCGACAGCCTCACCACACGCTCTAAAAGGGTCATGGCTGATCTTGTCGAAAGCAGAAGTGAGAAGTTTCAGGAAAATGAAAAAAAAAATTGACTTCTTACAGAAAGTTCTCAAAGGCACCTTTGTCTCTCTTCAGCTTCTCATTTATGACTCCTGTCTGGTGTCAGTTATTTATCAGTATAGCAGCAATAATCTGTGATTCTGCCGTCAGCCTGTGCGTGAACGTAGCTGTCGACGTTGGGGGAACAAATGTACCAAGAACACCCCTTACAAGACTTTCCTGTTTGTTAAAGGTTATTAACACATTGTGTTTACAGATGGAGACATGCACTATTCTCTGTTGGCTTTATGTGACCCAAGCAGATAAACCCAGGAGAAAAAGACGATGGCGGCCTGTGGGGATGTTGCTAACTATTGCATCAGATGCACAGTTTAAGCTTCCTTCTGGGATCTTGAAGTGTGTCTGTTTGTATGCGTGCGTTTCAATGTGTGTATGTCTACATGGTGTGTTTTTCTATCTTCTTTAATGTGTGTGTGTGTGTGTGTGTGTGTGTGTGTGTGTGTGTGTGTGTGTGTGTGTGTGTGTGTGTGTGTGTGTGTGTGTGTGTGTGTGTGTGTCGTGCAAGGGAGAGACAGAGAGACAAATAGAGTTGTTGTCCTGTACAGATGGTGTGTGCTAATAATTTGTCACCATATTTTTAGGAGTCCATTGCATCACATCCCGAAAATAGTCCATAATGTAGCACATGCAATGATTCACTTATTACCTCCAAATATATCTATTAAGCTTAGCGCATGCCTGCTTCCCACCTTTCATTCGCTGTGCACTGTGAGAATCTTATCTCTGAGGATAAAAGAAAAATCTCTCTCAATTTTCCTTTTTTTAAATGTATTCATTGCTTACAAATTGTAGAATCATTTATTTATTTATTTATTTATTTATTTATTTATTTATTTATTTATTTCATTGTAAAAATAGATGGGAATCAGTTCGAACAATCCAGAGTATTAGATAACACTACAGATGCTAATAAAAAATACTATGCAAACAAAACAACTAAAGGTACAGCTGTGAAAGATAATTACTGTAAATTTGAGATGGATATTTTTCAAGTGTAAGCACAATTAAAAAATGCTTGGTTTATTTTTGTTCCAATAATGATAAATATTCTTCAACATTCACTGCTTAAAAACAACAAAATATGTAGTAACAACATCGGAGCTGCTTTAAAGAAAGTATATAAAATACAGATGCAAATGACAAATTAAAGTAGCTCTGAAATGTTGGTTCTCAGTTATTTCTACATCTGTAAAATATCAGCTAAAACGTTTCAAGCATTTTTAAAAATTTAATTTGTGATTATTGTGACCTTCAGTCAAAAAAACAGGAAGCATCTGTTCTTATAAAATCTTCTAACATTTTCAGATTCTGCATTCTAATCCCATGAAATACAAGCTGATTTAAATATTTAATTTTGTAAACATTAGAAATGTAAAATATAAATGTTTCACAGTATGAATTACATTTCTGATGAGCTCCCATTTTCCATTTCCATTTCATTTAAGTGAAACATAGTTTTTAATTTCTTCAGCCTTAATGACATAAAGTTGGGAGAGGTATAAGACTCAAGGTTTAGCTACAGTCAGTTTGTGATTTGCAACAAATGGTTAGAATAATGTTTCTCAGCGATCTGACTTCCCCTGTCTGTCAGCCTGTGGCTGGGCCAACACAAAGCAGAGGCTGCAACAACAGATGACACCATAAGTGCAGAGTATCAGACCTGAATCTTACCATGCTATACAGACTCTTGGCATCCGAGTTTTAATATGCACAATGTGTTTTTTCTGTTTTCACATATTTCCACATCTCAAATATAGCATTTTAGCAATTTATCGTAAAATAAAAAGTGTAAATCCTTACAGATGTTAACAAAGGCGTATTAGTTGGCATGACTGATGGATTCCAGTGGCTTTGCTCCTGCCAGACAGGAGTTTTCTTTTGTTTGTTTGTTCTTTTCCATTTGTCCTATTCAGAAAAGCTCACTAATAGAGCACCTTTTAATTACAATGTTCTCATTTCATATATATACTCTTGTTGTTGTTGTCGTTGTGGCTGAGGGTTTTATTAGCTTGAGAAAGTCCTGTGAAGGAATAATGGTATAAGTAGTTCTTAGGCCCTTGTTGTTGATTGTATAGTGTTGGGGGGTGGGGGGCTTCTGTGAGGAGTTTGTGTTTTCTCCTTGTGCACATATACATATTCTTTAAGTACTCTATTTTCCGCCCACAGTTCAAATTCATACATTTGAGGCTTGTCACTGACTCTAAAATTCCCTTTGTTCAGGGCTTGTCTCTGTGTTTGCTGTGTGATGGACGAGGATTAAACCTGCCCAGGGTGTGTCTTGCCTCTCCCACAGTCAGCTGGGATTGACTCCAATTTCATTGATCAAGTTTTACCCAAGCTGTCTTGACGACAATATTTGTGTGGATTCTGTTCCATGAACTGAACTTGAGTCATCATCTTGCAACTAGATAATATCACAATAAGCAAAATACATTGAGAGTAGCATTATATCCTCTGCACAAGCACAACAAAATCGCACTGTAAATGCCTATACAGACTTTTTAACAACATATGTGGCAAAAAAATGTCCTGTTTACAATTGGAATGACTGAGGCTTTAGACAGACTCCTCCAGAAACCTGAGTGTTTTTCACAGCTGAACTGGTTCAGGATTAGCTTATAAAAACAAACAAACAAACAAACAAACAAACAAACAAACAAACAAACAAACAAAAAACCCATCTTGACAGCAATGCTGTTTAACCTGTGTTGTCATAAGAACATAGAGCATTTTAGTTTGGTCACTGAACATTGTTCATTACTGGATTATTTAGAAAGTGGCTGAGCACTGTGAGTGACAACATTAACTACACTGTCAAATCTGAAACAGCGGCTTTGCCACAATTACTGTACTAGCAGAGGCGTGGGGAGGGGAGCTCGTGATTGAAAGTTTGAATCTCGCTGCCAACTGGTCATTATGCTGTGAGTCCATCAAGGAAGTGTTTTTAGCTTTAACAGGCATTGGTGAATTGGAAATAACAGGGTTTCCTGCAGGTCACATAACCATCACAACGGTAACAAAAACACAGATAACTACACTGTCATTTGCACGTCAATTCAAAACTTGTTCACATGAACACATGTTTGGGGGGAAAGAAGGTGAAATCCCTTTATTTGACATATGACTGTGAGATTTTATCACCTGCTTTTGACTGGAATAGGAAGCAGTCATCGTTTTGGGACCATGAGGACAAAAGGTGGCTTTCGCTGTTCCCACACAAATCTCTTGCCTGTTCATGATTCAAAATCCACACAATTTCAGCAGGAACATGCAAACCCCCGACAGACAGGCCCGCCAGTCATGGAAATGAACTCAGTCACAATCACTGTGAGGTGAAAAAAGATAACTACTTCACCTAACTACTGCTATGAAGCCATACATATGAGTGCTGTTCTTTTCACTTCTACCCTGAGATCTTCAGTTTTGTGGACCTTGATGAATTGAGATAAACTCCTTGGACTGTGAAAATGTCGGAAATCAGTGTAAAGATGCCCTTAAATCATGACGCACTGCCATGGTGAAAAGGTTCACAAAGGGGCTGACACTGGTCCACATCAGTTACATGTGGATATTATATTCAGTAGCATGACTGAACCCTCCTAAAGGGACCCCCTCCTTGTTCTTACTGTGGCTGGTAGGGGGCCCTACAAGACATTTGGTCCAAATTATCAATATAACCCGACTTGAAACCACCTAGACAGCTTTCCCTACTGGCACCCCACCTGCAAGACACTTGCTGCTGCAGCAGCTTCTGCTGCAAAGAAACTCTTAGAAAGAAAGATATAAAGAAAGAAGCACAGCTATTTAAAAAAAGAAAAAGAAATACAAGGAAGACAGCCTGAAAACATCTTTGCACTGAAATAAACTGAAACTTTTCCATCAAACCATAAATTTATATTCATACACTTTGGCCACATCAAAGCTTGTTTCAAAGTTTGTTCGTTTGTTTTTTCTCCTATTAGTCAGAATAAAAGCTTAAAAAGTAAGCAGCTATTAGATTAGGTTACATATTAGATAACACTGTTTTTTGTATATTAAACAGATTACAAGAGGGAAAACAGGCACTGCAGAGTATCAAATATTTAAAATGCCACATGGGCTACTAGTACCTAAGTATAAGTATAAGATAACACCCCCACCACCAAACCTCCCCCCCCCCACCACCACCACCACCACCACCACCATCCCCCACCTAAGGAAAAAAAAAAGACATTTTAGACATAAATGTCCATGATTTCCTTTTAAAATATCTCAGTAACTCAATTGTCTGGAAGCACCCCTGGAAGTGACAGGCGCTTTAATGAGTTCCAGAATTTTTACAAATTCCCTTTGTTGCCCCCCCCCCCCCCCCCCCCCCCCCCCCCCCCCCCCCCACACACACACACACACACACACACACACACACACACACACAATTCAGAGGTCACTTTTCAATGTAAAGTAAAGAAACATTGAGTTGAGACCATCGAGTGGTCATGAGAATATTTTCTAGCGCTCACCGCATCCAGCGCGGTGGGGAGGCGGGCTTGCGCATCCAATGGTCGCGCGCCGGAGGCGGCGTGCGGGCATACAGAGGCGGGGCTGCAGCAGCCAGCTGTTGTAAAGCAGCGCTCCAGAACCATCAGCGGCTACCGACCCAGGTGAATGTCTGTACATCAGCAGAGGACCAGTCACCTCCTGCTCACGCCGCCTCTCATCTGCAGCTTGGCTTCACTGTGAGAACCGTCTTCACCAAGCAGCTGAAGCTCAGAGGTAAACAGAGACAAAAACAAGATCGAGGAATAGGTGAGACCCCGTGCTCTATTTTTGGTGGTAAACATGTGCGTTTGGTTTCTGTCTCTCCCTTTTTTTTTCTTTTTTTTTTTTTTCTTTTTTTTTTTTTTCGGTTTGAGCAAAGTTTCCTGGGGTTTCCTGTGCGGGAAGTTTCATGACACAGCTGCCAGTAAAGTACCTGTTGCTGTGCGTCTCGCCGAGCTGCACGCTGCCTATAGATGAGGTTAAATTAAACAGGGGTGCTTAGCAACTCGGGCACAGACAGGCTATTCTTAAACTGACTGTTTTGACTGACGTCAGCAATTTATTAGCGGTAATTATCACAAATATTTTTTTTAAGCTATGTATTTTTACATTTTCTTTTTTTATTTTTAGCACGTTGTAGCGCGCGCTCTTTGGAGACAGACACATCCCATGTGAGTCCTTTCAGCGTGAGCTGGCTCCACTTTAAGATGCATCAATTTGTTCCAGATTTAATCTCTGTCAAAGTCTAAGCAGAGGGGATTTCCTCCTCTGTGGCATAACTCCTACTTTATTAGGACTTGAAATTGAACAACACCTCCATCACTCATCCAAGCAGATAGATAGATAGATAGATAGATAGATAGATCTGTAACCAGCTGCAAGCATTACTGATGTAGTTTTATTATACATGTGCAGCAATTTGATTTAACATTTAAAACTTTATTCTGCACCTTTGCAACAAATAGATTTATTATTTCAACTGAGAAAATCTGTTTGCAGAGCAATTATATGTAAACGTGCTGTATTGATATGTACCTTTCTGTTTGTCTGAGAAATGACTGGAACACTGATATTGCATATAGGCTGCATCCAATGGTTGCAAAGTGACTACTTGAGTAATTGTGTTCATTGGGAGGCATGCACATGTATTCAGTACTCTGTCCAGTATCATAATGATTGCCTTGATGTAGTTGTTTCCTAAAATGCAACATCGTCTGTTCTGTTTTGCTGGAAATTCAGTTTTAATCATAGTGCCGCTCAAACAGCTGGTTTTCTGCCTGTATGGTACAGATGCATCTTCACAGATTCGTCCTAATCAGCTGATGTAAAGCAGCTTTATACAGTCAGTCGGCCAAAACGTTTTGATATTTATGGAGATGGCCAATGTGCAGCTCACACCTGTGTGTACCATTGCTTCTTTGACACAATCAAAAATATCAAGGCAATTCAATTATCTCCGGTTAAAATTAGACAAATATTTCCTCACCATTGCTCTGTAAAGGCCCAGTGAGCACATGAACTGTCTGACCTCGAGGATGACACACACACACACACGCACACACACACACACGCACGCTCACTCACACGCACGCACACACACACACACACACACACACACACACACACACACACACACACACACACACACACATTATGTGACTGACCTGCTGAGTAGAACAACTCATGCTTTAGGTTGAGATGCTAGCTAGACTGCAAAGTGCAATGAATTCACACCTCTTAAAATATGTTTGTTTTGATTTGGATGAGCGCTATGAGTGCCATGCACTTTTCAAAAGTTGAAATTGGATCTTTGCCCCATTTAACTTAAACTTGTCTGAATGATTTTTCATATATTTATGTATTTTTGTTTCATAATGGAGTTAGGGTTGTCTTATAAGATTTCTTAGGGGATGATTCTGGGATGTTACTAAAACAGTGAGAAATAATATAGTGGTTCCGATGTTATCCACAGTTGGAGTTTAGTGTTATAGTGTAATATTTGATAGAACTGTTGCTGTCATACAATGGTAAACATTTGAGGGAACAAACCTCACTAAATTGCGTGTCTTAAATGAGCTTCAACACTTTTGTGCCAGAAAATGATAGTTGGTGTTAAGAGAAGCATTGCTCATTGGTAATTATCCATATTTTCTCTCAAATAACTCGATAGCAACTTCTGCTGATCTGCACATGTTCACTCTGTGTTTCAGAAATGAACAAATCCACAATGCTCTCAATGAGTCATGCAGAGAAAGCTGATGAAGCAGAACCCCCAATTTTCTACCAGTGCACAACTTTCCCCATCTTTTTCACTCATGCAAACAGTTCCCGCAACAAGAAAGATATCCAATGATCAATATTGCATTGCTCTACATAAAAAATTAGCAGTGTCCTCCTAAATTACTCCCTGATTGTTAATCATGTTCATTAAAAGCATAGTGACACAAGTAAAATTTTCAAAAATGGAAATTTTACTGCTTCACATTACTTTAGCTTTTTGTTTGATTGTTTTAACAGAATGAACCACAAGCTTGTCAAAGAGAAATGTGTGTGGGGATGATAATTACAAAAAACAATTCTAAAATAAAAAATTCTGTATTTCCAGCTTACATATGATCTTTTGTGTGCATGTGCATTGTTGTCCCAGTGACCTCCCTGGTGACTAGCCAGAAGATCCCAGGGTATGTGAAAGAGAGCAGAGCTACTGGTGGCCCGCGATGTGTCTGTGCGCGCACTGTTTTCCACCCTCTTGCCTCTGGGAAGGCGTCTGACAAAGGTTGTGTCCTTCCCTGAAGAAGCATGAGAACCCGGGGGAAGCGTTCATGTGTGCAGTTATTGCATGGTCACTGGACAGACTGAGATTCTGCATTGCGTTCACTGTGTTATCTTAAAGCTTCTGCAACCCTCTGTTGGTAATGAAGAAAAAAGATATTCACGCTTTTTTTCTTTGAAGATGAGGTAAATGCTACCTGACTGCTTCAAACCTCAAATGGCTGTTTCGTATGGTCGAACATCTTGAATTAGCTGTGGGACACAGCTAGTCCTTTCCTGCTCGTCGAGCACTCGACGCCTTCAGCAAACCTATCAAACCACACAAGGTGCTTCAGCTTGTGCCACAATGTTTGGGGGGTTGTCTATATTTGTCCAGGTAGCCATGCATTTTAACATGGCTGCTTGATAGTTGTCACTTCTTTCAAAGCAGAGAGGATCCCTGAGATAAAGATCTGTCTGCTAGAACACACCTCCCACTTCCCCCTCGTGTCTGCATTGACATGCATTGAAAATAGGAGTAAATTGTCCCACTTATGACCTAAATGGCAAAAGAAGGCGGACCTGTTAAATATTTTACCATTGCAGCAATGCTGAAGTGTTTTCCGTGTGTTTGCAGTAGTCTCATTTGTGGCTGTGCTCGGTCTTTGGCCAGTGATAGCGACAAGCCCGTCTTCAGCTGTCACTGTCGAGGTGTGTCTTGTCTCTGCAGCATGCTCAGCCCAGCAGATATCGTAGGACTTTATAAGGTAATCGTGACAGCAAAGAGGTGGATTCTTCCAAAAATGCCCCAGATGCCTGTGTGCCAAGCTTACTTTGAGGAACAGCGGGCACTTCAGGGGTCGTGGGAACACGGGCGCCATATCCGCTCAGGAGGGCCTGGCAACTAAATATAGAGATGTCCAATACATATCCAGTATTAAGGGGGAAAACCAGTAAGAACTCCTCTGGGCTTTGGAGAAGGACTGTATGGTCAGGTCACAGGAGTCAGACCACCACTTAGCAGAGCTGTTTTACTGATAACGGAGTGATCTGGGGATAACTTGCGCACAGAGAAAGTGGATTTGATTTTTGATTGTATAGCTTTACAGTCAATAAATGTGTTTGTTTTCTGAGTATAGTGACGTAGCGCTTTGACCGTGTCTGTAAAGCGGTTCCTTCTGTATGGACTTTGTGACGTAAGAACAGCAGCAGGGCCTCTAAGTGGGGAGAAGAAAAGAAAAAACATCTGAAAAACAACAGGTCTGAATTATAAAAATTTCCATTCTCAAGCCAAAATGCAATCCATCCTTGTCTTCGCCTTCTTCCTCTCTAATCCTTACTTTTTTTCTCTGACCTGGCTGTGCATGAGAGAGGAGTGGGTGGCTTTTAGTGTCAGCCATCTTTCAAAAACACACCGTTTTCCTTCTTCTGTTTGCTTTCAGCTATTGCCTGCTGAACCTTTAAAAGGAACCGTGGACTGTATTTTTAACCCCGTCTCTTGGGGCTGTGCGGTGCAGTCGTGCACTGTGCTGCTGGGCCTGGGGTAACCCAGACTGCGAGGGTGTCAGTCTGCGTGGACTGCTGGCCCTGCAAGAGTCACTCTAACTTTAGACTGCATCGCCTCATGGTGGTAAAAATAAACACCCAACCCCTACCGAGGGGATGGGACTTGAGTCACTAAAACCAAACAGATGACATTTTCCCACCAGAATTGAATGAGTGTAAGAAATATGATTGGGCATTTGTTCTGTTCAGAGAATATAAGACTCAACTTAAGTACAGTGCATGCTACAGTTAGCTTTATCGGTGCAAATGGACACCTGCGTTTATTTTATTCTATTTCATTTTTTTTTACAGAGGTACAGATAAGAAGACAAAATGGGAAGAAAGAAGATTCAAATTTCTCGGATTCTTGACCAGAGAAACAGACAGGTGGGTTTGTATTATTGTGATAATTGATTAATTATATTCGGCTAGAAATGCCAAATATTAGCTGCTTTGGTTTCTCCGGTTTGAGAACTATCTGATTTTTAAACAAACCTTCTTTAATATTTTCGAAATGAGCTGTTACTGGGGCTGAGATCTGCACTCTCTGCTTTCCTACCTCTGATGTGATTTCACATTATAATGTTGAAAAAAGGATTTTGTTAACTTTATATTTCAATGTATTTAATATGTTTTTGCACTACAGTATTTAAGTGATATTTATATTTAAAAAAAGCATATTTTCAATATGCCTTTGATTATTTATAGTTATACTAATTATTATACTGTTATTGTCAAAAAATGTAACACATTTGATTTTCTTGGAAGGTGATTAATTTTGAATTTATTCGATGAGATTTCGGTAAATTCTCCATTTTTTTTCTTAAAGTCCTAAGGAATACAGAGAGTTCACTGTAATGCTCAAAGACTGATTTTGTATCACTGAAAATAATTGTACTGTCTTTTTGAATTTCTGAGAGAAATCAGCCGAACATTAAGATATCCGCAGCTTTTCATTGTGGTTCTTCACTTGTACAAAAATCAGCATTAACTTTTTTACTATACTTAGGTGTAAGAACTGTGTTTTCCAAATATTTTGTCTCTTCACTCTTGACACAGTTTGTAGTTGCAAAGGTTTCAGAAGCCTGATGAAGCTTTTAAAGAATCATCTGTCCATTAAATGTGTTTTCAGTGGCAGGCTGTCACTGTAGTGGCATCCCACAAGCTTTAACTTGCAGAATGCAGCAGCAAATGTTTTTGCATCATTTGCAGCAGCAGCCTGAGTATGTCAGTCAGTCTATGCAGACAGCTTACTTGCTCGGTAAAGCCATTCATTACAGGCCATTTATATGCATTGTCAAAGCTGATGTGATTGGGACGTGAAACACATTTAAAAGCGTTTTGTGATTGTCTGATGATAAATCCACTTTGTATCCTTTCTGAATACAAATTTTGCGACAGAAAGTTGTCAGTACTGCTACAGTGTACTATTTCTGAAGCTTATTTTTAATTCCTAAACAGTATACATGATATTTTGAATGGGAGTTTATTCAGTGCCAAAAGCACACGTTGAACATTAGTGCCACTTCACACACTACGAAAGAGGAAATATAGTTGAAATGCAAATCGAAGACATAAGTGGTGACAGTCGAGGAAGGTTTAAGTGTGACGTGGTTAAATCTGATAACAAAGTAAATACACACTTTAATCTTTACATCACTCTGCAGTGCAGAAGTTATGTACCACGTTTTTCTCATACAACTGAGACTGAGACAATACGGCCACAATACCATCATGTGAGAGAAATGTTTGGTTTGCCTTCGATGCATCATATAGACAGTTATTTGCACAAGTAAAGGTAAAAGGGCACAAGTATTATTCTGTTAGCATTATGAAAACTCCAATCAGTCACACATTAGAAATGAGTTTAGACAACTTGGAAAAATGTATTATAGTGTTTTCAGTGTGTAGGTAAACACAATTTATTTCCCTTATCTGATCTCTGAGGCTGGATGTCTTGTGGTGATAAGGTTTGTTTTTGTGAGACTTTCTTTATCTGTGTAAAGCGTCCGAGAGTAGATGGAGTTGTAAAACCTTCTGAGGTGAAATGGTTTTCAAAAAACAATAAACCTAACTGCCAAGACTGATAGAATTCAGAAGCGATCAGCCCAAAATGACTTGATTGTTTTACATTTATTTGTTTTAAGTGATTATCCACTACAAGTTTTTTTCATTCATACTCTTCAGTATTTTAGGTAATTTTACAAGATTGTTTTTTTCAGGTGTTTATTTTTAGTCATACTTAAGTCAGGACTGAGTAGGTCTGTGATAAGAATTCATATTATTATTATTTTTCAATCTTATCCAACATGTTCATTGTTTAAACTTTGAAAACTCCTGATTTATAACTACATATGTTACAAAACAAATTGCCTTGGTATATTTTCTGTAGACTATTTTGTTTGTCTAATAAGGGTTGAAACTTAAATATTTTGGACAGGTAAATTGATTCTAGTGTTTATTATTTTGTATTTATTATTTAATGTATAATTAAATATAGCTAAAAAGTAACTAATCATTTGGACTTTTTACTTGTATTCCTATTTAGACATAATCACTGTTTGTGCACATATGAGTGGGTTTATATGCACTATAGCTGTAAAGCAAAGGGTTACATTTTTAAGAACTCTGTATATGATTATGAATGTATGTAAATGTGTTAAAAAAATCTACATGTCTGAAATAAATTGTAATTGTAGTTTTTTTTTTGAGAATGCTTTGTGCTTTTACGTAGAGAAGATTGAGTGCAGTGTAAGTCGTACATATGTTAGGTACTGTTTATAACTGTGATAATCAGCTGAAGTTACATTGCCGCATTTTTTGACGTAGGTTACTTTCACTAAGCGGAAGTTTGGCCTGATGAAGAAGGCGTACGAGCTGAGCGTGCTCTGTGACTGTGAGATCGCCCTCATCATCTTCAACAGCACCAACCGTCTCTTCCAGTACGCCAGCACAGACATGGATAAGGTTCTGCTGAAGTACACCGAGTACAGCGAGCCACACGAGAGCCGCACCAACACTGACATCCTGGAGGTACTGTACAAACTGGCTTTGACGCTCATTTTCTGATAAATAATTAAAATTAGTATTGAAGTTATCACACAGTTCTGAAGTTTTTCATCGTTTCATTTTATCATCACCTATCACACAGCATTGCGTTCTGAGGGAACTTACCTCACCTGGTGTTCTTGTGGTATTAAACCGTCGTTCTAACAATATGGGTACTTTTCTGTGTGCACTTTCTGTTCTGCATCAGACTCTGCGGAGGAAAGGCCTCGGTCTCGACAGCTCAGAGCTTGACAGTGAAGAGAGCATGCAGGTGGTGGCCGACCAGTGTCCTCTCAGCGAGGGCATGGATCTCTCTGTGGCTCGTCAGCGCCTCTACGTTAGTCCTTCCACTTCTGCTCTCGCACATTCAACAAAAACACATGCAAATATCTCACAACTATAAAGGAAGAAAACCAATTAAATGCAATGTTCTGCACACTGCGGCTTTTGTCACTGTGGATAAAGCAAGGACGTGTTGTGTCCCTCAGGGTCCCACCCTGCTCTCATCCGAGGCACAGCTCCTGATGTCTGCAGGCTGTGAGAACGGTTTCTCCAACTCGTCTGGATCTAATATGGTCTCCAACAGACCCCCAAACTTTAAACCTCTGAGCTCCAGACCCGGCTCTGCAAGCCCTGCGTTCATGTCTCCGCATTCAGGTGAGCTGAATCAAGCAACACCTCAAAGGATCTGTTTGCAATATATTAGTCTGTGGATGCCTGCGTGTGTGTGTGTGTGTGTGTGTGTGTGTACACAGGCTAGTACTTTTTAAGCTGTTGGAGAACATTATAAATTGGGTTGATTCTGTCACAAAAATCTGTTGGTACTTATTGTCATTATGTTGATGACAGATAGTATAAGACATTTCAGACGACACTCTTTACTCATGTCACACAAACACAATATAGTGCAGGATACAGTGTGATAAAAAAAAGCGAGGAAGGTGCAAATTAAATGCAGTCTAAAATAAAAACAAGTAAACACTAAGGTGCTGCATCTGAGAAAAGCAATGTCTTGGAAAAACGAATGCATTTGCGCATAAAGCCATTTAAATTGCTTGCAACAAAATACTCTGAGTATAAAACCTCCCGTGTGTGCTGTCAGCCACCTGTGAACTCACAGGAAGTGTGTGTTAATTCACACACGTGCAGTTAGCCTGTTTTGTGAAACTGGCCCTCCACCAGTGTGAAAGCGGTCATATTCAGTTCTTTGGTTTCTACCCAGAAAGTATCACACCTCCTAATCATGTCAGCCACTGTGGACAGTGTTCATCTTTTGAAGTTCTTTATAGTATCATCACACATTGTTTGTTCACGTTGGTAGTCCATCTGGAGGCAGCATTATGCAGCTTTTTTTTTGCATAGAATTGAATCGGATTAAACTTGCTCCTATGATGCAGATTTCACACCGGTATTATTATTTACTGGCTGCTTTGTAAAGATCAAATGCTGTTTCAAACATGGCACTAAAAGAAGTTTGTTCCGATCTCTCATGTACACTGCAATAAAACTAGGTGAAGAGTGCAACGCAGAGGGTGAATATTTCTCTGTGGGTGAAACAAGCCGAGGTCTCTTTTCACTTCCTGCTCCTTTCTTTCACTGGCTAGGTATCGGCTACTCTGTGTTGTCCCACAGCAACCTGAACCGTGCTCTGGACATAAAAAGCCCTCCTCCTCTCAACCTGGGCGCCGACGGCCTGCGAGCAGAGGCCGTTAATCATGGCATGGCTGCTGCGCGTGCTAACCATAACTCTGCTGTATGTAGCTGTTATCTTCCAGTTTAGTCATTTTGTGGGAATGTAAGACATGCTGGGTTTTATTCTGTTTGTTTTTTTTTTCTCGTGCATCTCCACAACCTGAGTTCTTTTACTGAATTTAGAGTCTTACGACAATTTGTTCTTGATGCAGTCCAGATAAAACCGGAAAATCAACATTGTCAGTCCTGTCTTACAGTTTCAACTAAGACTGAATAATTTTTACCTTGGTAAAGGCTCAGTTTATGGCAGAGCAGTTTTCATGGCTATCATTAGATTGTATAATTGTACCGAAGTAAACAGGAAGTCTTTGGGATAAGTTGTCCTGTACAAGTTTCTCAGGTTTTTTTTAAAACTCACTCACACCTTTTTTTATCACAGTTCAATATACTGTGTGAGCTTTTACATCACTGTATTGCTACAAACTCAGACTATTCTCTTCCCCTGCTCCTCAGAGGGGTCTCTTGTACCAGGGCCTGCACAGCGGCAGCTCCATGGTGGCCATGGGAAAAGCAGGCCTGTTGACTCACAGTTTGGGAGGCTATGGTCTTCCCTCTCCGGGGGCTTCTGGTATGTCTGCTCTAATTTATGTATTCTGTAGTGATGAATAAGAAGATGTAAACTTGGGAAAATGTCTGCAGAGATTTTTGCTATAAGTTAGTAGAAAAAAAAATCAACAGTGAGAATCAACAGCCATGCTTAACGTCGTTTCAAAGAATGTGAAAACAGATGACTCTGTAAGTTTACATCATGTATTGCAATTTACAGCTCCAGAATTGGGCCATGTCTGCTTCTGGCATAACAGTTGAACATAAAACAAAAACAGTAAATAAATGCAGTAAATTCAAAAATATATTTTTAATTTGCTGCATGAAATATTTTGGGAGAAACTTAGTAGAAGAAACAAGTTAAGATGTGTGAGAGACTCACAGAAAGAAACGTGTATACACATATAAATAATGTTTTCAAAGGAACTGACAATAATTACCGAAACATTGTCTAAATAATATTTCTTGATTAAACGTACTGATTTCAAAGTAAATATCTTATGTTCATGTAGCTAAATGACTGTAACAAGATGAAATTGAATAATATTGTAATTGTAATATTTTTCAGTCACATTTACTTCACACACGAGTAGTGAAAATGCCAAGTTTTTTTTGTAGTAAAGCTAGTGTTTTTTGCAATATGCAATATTTTATTATAAATCTGCATTTCACTCATGTTCTTCATCATATTTGATTAATGTACTGTCCATTGCTTTCCTTTCAGATTACAGCCAGCCTGGTTTTTATCACTCTGTTAGTTTACAACGAGGATCAATGAACCCCTGGCAAGCAGCACAGACGCCTCAGGAGCCCCACGGGCCTCACAACAATGCAGGGTAAGTATATTTTATGTTAGGGTAGACATAAAATGTCCAATGTGTCAATAAAGACCAAAATCATGCGTCAGAAAATTGTGCCATTTGAAACTGTGAACTATTATTTGCCAGAAGGTTTTAAGTGTCAAAAAAATATTCATTACAGCCAAAAAAAATCTATGAAAATCTAAGTCGCGTGAATTGAAATGGAGGAGACAAACAGTTAAATATCACATTGTTTCCTCATAAATGCAATATAATCGCTAATTTTACAGTGGTGCATTCAAGATATCCCGTTTGCAGTGCAGTGAAGGCTGTCAGTTATACTGAATTGTGTCGGCATTTCCTCCGAAGCCCTTTTGAACTGACCTGATGTTTTCTTGCTTGTTGCTGTTTGAAGGATGTCCAGTGGAGGGTGCTCTTTCCCCTCTCAGTCTTGCTCCTCAAGCTCTCCACATCTGCCCCCCCTCACCCTCAGCATCAAATCAGAGCAGAGCTCCCCTGAACATATGCCCTCGCCCCCCTCTCCTCCACTGCACCACCTCAGGAGGCATTCCCCAATGAGCAACCCGGATTCCACTCGCCATACCCCTCCGGAAACCCGTCGAGCCAATGGGACAAAGGAGCTTCCCAAAGCTGGGTACCCACAAGACGAGGAGGAGGGAGGGCAGCCTCTCCGGCAGTTAGAGATGAGCGACGGCTGGCAGAGATAGCCGTGCGCGGCGGTCTACCATCGCCTCCCATTTGGCAGAGATTTCCCAGCAGAACCAGATGGGGTCGTTCTGTCGCTGTCACCCCAGAGAGGAAGGCCTCTCTTTGTTGCCTTGTACAGAGCTGGTCTCTCCTGGGCAGTGGAGGATTCTTCACAGCATCAGTTGCTTGTTGACCTCATAAGGAGAAATATGCATACACACAAGCTTTTTTGTTCGCTTAGGTTTAGTTTTCTGTGTGCAGCTCTTCAAAAAAAAAAAAAAAATGTGTCCATATTTTTTTGCCGCCTATGTTGAAGTTTGCTTCACCAGCGCAGTGGGACCAACTGAATCTCTCAAGTCTCTTCAAACCCTGTCCTCATATGTAAAGGCTTTCACAGCAGGAAACTGTCTGATCGGCTCAGTGTTTGTGCAAATTGAATGGATTCTCTCGTCAAACAAATGACAGTCTGGCCTTTTTTCAGATAAGGAAATGTCCCTGTGAACAAATTCTTTTTAAAATTTTCACACTTTTTCAAATTCTCTGTTGAATTGTATTCTTTCATGGCATTATTCAAGATAGGCCTCTTAAGGGACTTTAAATACAACTTTTCAAATCATTGTAGTACATATTTGTGTTTGTTCATGCTGGACTGGCGACCTGTTCAGGGTTTATCCTGCCCTCACCGAGTATAAACTGGGATTGTCTCCAGTGCCCCACAATCCTGAACTGGATAAGCAGTGTAGAAGATGGATGGGTGGATAGATTGATGTTCATGCGAGATCTGAAGGCGTGTGTCGTCATGATAGAATTTGAACGACAGGCACAATCTATAATGTAGGAAAAGATCCTCTGTAGAGAAGTGTCTGCTGCAAACATAACAACTTAGAAATCGATGCAAAATGTGACATTTTATCATTTCAATCAAACATTACTTTTTGCCTTAAAACAGCACCAAGGCTGTAGTTTGTCAAATGATTTGTCTCAACCACTTTTTTTAAAAAATTATCCTCCTCATATGATAATGTTCAATATGCTAAAAGCTTCATATCTTCAACAGTTGAAGAAATTAAAGATTAACCCATGGTACACTATACTGTCTAAAGTATTTGCTCAGCTATCCAAATCATTGAATGAGGTGTTCCATGGCCACAGGTGTATAAAACCAAGCAGCTTGGCATGCAGGCTATCGCTATGAAGATTTGTGAAGATTGTGGATTAATCTCAGGAGCTCAGTGAATTCCAGCATGGTTGAAGTGACAGGATGCCAGCTGTGTAATTTCCTCACCAGTAAATGTTACATATTCAGTTGTTAGTAGTATTACAGCAGCGAGGAAGTGACTGGGAACAACAGCTACTCAGGCAAGAAGTGGCAGGTAAAAACAAAAAAATCACAGAGCAGGGTCAGCAGGCATTGAGGTGCTTTGGTTGGCAACTTCCTGCAGAGTCTAATAGATACTGCTGCTATAGCTGCAGAGGGCGAAACATCATGTCTTATGGATAAACAATGGGATGCCTCTCAAGTTCATATGCACCTAAAGGCAAGCAAATACTTTTGGAAAAAAGTGTATATTAAATAGGGCATTTAACATACCCTTTTTTTCCTTTTTGAAATGCAAAAATTGTTATATACACAAATAGTTCTAAAATATGCATTTGTGGGTCACCTGTTTCAGATTTTATTGCCAATTTAGGCAGGAACAATCTCTGAACAGTTATTTTTAAGGCCCAGACGTTTCATAAAGTAAAACAGCTAAACACTTAGTGTTTATTACATTTTGGAAATCTCTAGTGCTATCTCTAAAACCTGCTCCTCTGACTTGTGATGAGGAGAATATTTTGCTGGAGAATACAGTAGAGTGCATTTGCATGCAATATTTGACACTGCCAGAGCCACTGCTCTGTCTTTATTCACAGCTATAGCTATATGGAAAATGACCAGAGTTTGCACTCCATCCTTATTAAGTAATGATCACTTCAGGGTGTTCACTTCATTTTCAACCCCCCAAAAATTAAAGTGCTGTTTTGATTCTTTCTGAGTCGATTGTGGAAATATTTTCCATTCTGGTTATATTCTGTTGTATCGTTCCTCCAAATCACAACAAATTCATGTGTTTTGTAACGTCATTAGAAACACCCATTGTAGCCTGATTCAACCAAAGACCAAAGTGTTTGACGAAGCCAGCCTATGCATTGCAATAGAACACAGCCAAACAGCCAAAGAAAGATATATTTGTCAAACGAAAAGAAAGAAAAAAATCAATCAAATGAAAACATTACTTTTCTGAAGGGCTTCATTTATTTAGTGCATACTGTCAATATTACAAAGCTTATGTGTATTTTTAATATGTGAGGTGTGTAATAAATGAGTCTATTGTTTGGATGTGTCTTTAAATAGCTAATTCTTTGTGGGGTTTTTTTTGTTGTTGTTGTTCTTTTGTTGCTAAATCTGCAGTTTCCTTGTGACTTTGTATTCTGGATGGTTGTTTTTGTAATTTAGTATCAACCGTTCAAATACTGTTCTGCAAATGACTGAAACTTCAGTCAATTTGGGTTATTTGCGCAAATTGTCCACAAGGGGTCATTTTTTTCTTTCTTTCTTTCCTCTCACCAACACAAGTTCTGGGTGACTGTAGAAAGTAGACAACAGACAATACCAGCTTTCACTGTCAGGTTTTTCAAATGAATTTCCATGATGAGACACATGTTCAGTGGTTCAGTGTGATGATGGTTAGATAATCTCTGTGGCGTCCTGGTGAAACAGCAAATGGATGTCTTTCCTTCTAAACTCTGCCTTTTTTTTTAATTCTATTATTAAATGTTATGGTTGATAAGTTTTCAGTATTCTGAAGTTTTAGTTGTATTTTTTCTTGCACACAAAAATACTTTTCTTTGACATTTGTTGTGTTGCCTTTTAATAAAAAGTGTTTAATTTGTATGTTTGTTCTTGCTGTTATTATTTCATCAAATCATTGAATTCATTCATTATATTGATAATAACTTTCCTCAGATGTGATTCTGCGGCTTTGGTTTTATCAGGTGCATTCAGAGTGAAAGCAGATGAAATACTCTGCGATGTGTAGCTTTCATCTGTTCATTCATTTTATCTCATTCACCTACGTTTCATCTTTTGAATGCTCACACACCCCTTCATTATCATGTCAAGTTCCTGTCAGACACCTCACCACGCAGCCACCAAATGAGAGGAGAGGGAATTTTTTTTTTTTTAAAGTGTGACATGAAGAAGAAGGAAAAGAGCGTAAAAAAGGCTCATTTCCACAGCTGGTTGTCTTACATTAATGCTGCCAAAGCTTTTTTTTTTTTTCCAACTACCCCTATGGAGTGTTTGACTTCCTTTCCATTTCAACTAAATCCAAAAGGGGGAAGCATGGAGCAGTTGTGTTTGGGTCCATCTCTGTCATCTCTCCTCCCTAAATGAAAAGAGACTCTCACAGGGGTCATGTCTGGTCTCTTCCCTGGAGAAAAGACTGGGACCAGTCTGCAGGGCATGTCTGGGTCCTCTCTCCCACTCTCCCACACACACACACACACACACACACACACACACACACACACACACACACACACACACACACACACACACACACACATAATTTAGTCTCTATAGTAACCACAGCCAGCTATGGCTGCCTTGGTTAGCTGCTCACCACAGAGCAAAGCAAAGGGCCCCGAGGCCTCTGCACCCAAGTAATGTGATTACATAAATATGTCAGCTCAGTTTGTTTGGTTTGACTCACTCATGGAAAGACAGAAACCAGGCCTGATAAACGCATTATCTACATTTTGACAACTTCTTTGCAGCTTTGTGATTCCTAATATCCTCCAATTAACTATTCAATATTACACATACCGGTATGTAAATAAAAAATGTATTTAAAAAAGCAGTAGAGTAACCTCCTCCATAAATGGACATGCAATTGAAATGTTACCACTAAATTAGACACGAAGCTGCTCCAGACTCACTTTGTTAAAAGATGAGATTGCCTAAATTACACTGAAAAAGGCTTAATAATCTACTTTTGCATGATTTAAAAACTACACTAACTTTGTAAATGCAGTCAGAAATGGCACTTTGTATACCATCCATGAGCAGGAAATAGTGCAATTCCACAGCCGTGTGGAGCAGCTGTAAGCCCATTTCTTCTCACTCTGACAGTGCACCAGGTTCATAGTAATTATCAGTGATTAAATCATGATCTTCTGGTGAGGCTGGGGTCAGAGGTCAGGACCCTGCTCAGCAGCTAGACACTATTGTCATGCACACAGTCTTTTGTCAACTAGAGCACCACTGCTTAAAAGGAAATGTTCTCAACGTCCTCATATTAGGCCAGAGTTAGACAAGAGGACCAAAATTACACACACAGACACGCACACAAAAAAAGTACAAATTTTTTTTTTATTAAGTTGCACACGAAAAAAAACAGCATTCAGGTTACAGGCAAAAAAGAACAAAAAAAAAACAAAAATAAATCACACCATGCATTCAGAAAAATCTCAAAAAGCAGTATTTCCTATGGATTTCACAGTATGATTTCATAGCATTCAATTCCAAATCCAATGCACTAACAATTAAAAAAAAAAAAGACATGCCTCAAAAAAAAAAAAAAAAAAAAAAATAACAGAACTACAGAATCTGTATTCTGGCTAAGGAAATTTAATCTGACGCACAGTGAATAAATAAATACAACACAGATGAAGACAACTTTGATTATTCTTACATATAAAATGCTGATTGGCTATAAAACAGCAGAGACAATGAACCAATGGAGCTCGTTAACAGATTACATGATGCCTTGTATAAAATAACAGATAAAAGCAGAAATGTGAATGGAGTGTTAATTTAAATGCTTTAACTGACTCAACTCGTTCTAAATGTGTGAGGCCCGGGAGTAAGAAGACAGAAATGTTTCCAAACCCCCTGGGCTCACAGGCACTTCGGATAAAAAAAAAAAAAAAAAAAAAAAAAAAAAAACTCATCAGTGTTTGGTTCAAACTCAAGATGCAGCCAGAATGAGCGTCAACTCTGATACACTCGTTAGGCTGGATCTGAACTACACTACATCATAGAAGAAAAACAGCAGAAAAAGACCACAAATAACACACATTTAGCACTCTTGAATCGGTTCTTTGAGGGAAACTAAAAGTTCCCCTCACAAAAATAAATCTTACTTCTCAGGGATCAAGCACTCATCACACCTGCCCTGGTACCATTAAATATCTTAAATGCAGCATTTATTAGTGTTCTACTGAGAACAATTCGGGTAACACTGGCATAAATACAAGTGAAAAGTCGCAGTAAAAATGCTTTGCCTAAGAAGCTGGAAGATGACAGACGGAGGGCCTGTATCACAATGACGCACTGGTGAGTTGTAGCTGCTCTTCAGTTTATCTCGAGTTCAATGGACTCCGGCTCAAGTTTTACCAACATTGGCCAAGCGGCTGATATGCATCGAACAGCTCAGTCTTTTAGGGGATCAATCAAAGCACATCACAAGCAATTCATGGGACACTGAAATTTTTCTCGATCAAAGCAAAAACAAAAAAAAAAAAAATTTTTTTTTGAGAAACATCCAGACTCTGATCAGATTGAGGTGGTGAAATGCCAAAGGAAGGGCAGGTTCTGCTGAACAGAGCCCACTGCTGTGTGTATTCATGGCGATTTAAAAAGAAAAAAAAAAAAACTGTAGCTTTAACTGGTGAAATTAAATTTACTTTTTATTTGCTCACAAGAGAAAAAATGCGACCATATAAGAGTTACAGTAAGTTAAAGTATGTGTCGCTGTGGTGATTAGTCACTGCAGCACTCTGACTTGTCTGGCTTTTCGTATTTCTCAACAAAAAATATTAAATGCTTTAGATAAAATCCAATTTTAGATGTTGTCACATTCACTGTTAATCATTACCAGCCAAAGGAAATTCATCCTCCCCGTTGGACGACTGGAAAGACTCGACGTTACAGGAACCTGCCATTCCATCTCATGGTATAAGGCGATATTTCAAAGCCAGAACATCAAAGTCTCGCTGCTTCCCTGGGTTAACTCCAGTAGACAATGAAGCAGTGCAACAGACTTGCATTCTGATGTGTCGTATCCATTATTTCATTGTATTAAGCTAATAATTTTAAGATAATTCAATGCTTTGCACATCCCACCTCATGGTGAATCATCACTTAATGACAAGACTCTGGTTAAAATGTAAGGATGACTTCTCATTTCTACAGCTCTGAATTCCAATTGCTGAGTATGTTGGTAATCACAAAATGTTTTTAATGTAAATCTTCAAATCCTCCAGCCACAATTCATCAGCTGTTAATGGGGAACAGGAATATGTTTTGATTAATGAACCCATATTATTGCGAACCGGGTGACAAGCTTTGTGATATAATGAAAGTCTGCATGCTTCTTTGTGATAAA
This sequence comes from Salarias fasciatus, assembly GCF_902148845.1. Lineage (NCBI taxonomy): Eukaryota > Metazoa > Chordata > Actinopteri > Blenniiformes > Blenniidae > Salarias > Salarias fasciatus. The sequence continues at coordinate 23,013,439 of NC_043766.1, read as the reverse complement.
GGCCCCAGTTTTTGTTTTTTGTTTTTTTTTTTCTCTTAAGCTAAACAAATGTTTTTAATAGCCTTCTGTTCCTAAAAAGTTGCAAAGATGACAAGATTGCAACAGATCATTTCAATCTTGACCTGAAAATCTGTTGCAGCCAAAAAGCAGGGTGTAACTTCTCTGTAGATGCGTTTATATATCCTTTTCTTGCCTGCAGGAATCCCTTGTAGCATCAGCTGAGGTCTGAATTGTTCGCAGAAATGGTCGGCAGTCCATTTCGCTCAGTTAGTTCTGCATGAGATACTGGTGGAAGTAGATGCCGAACAGAGAGCTGATGACCTGGCAGGCGGCCACCCACCAGGTGAGGAAGGCAAAGAAGCCTCGGAAGAACAGCGGTGTGAGGACGGCGCGGAGCGCCGTGAAGGCCTCTGACAGGCGAGCCACCGTGGCCTGGATGTCTTCCTCCATGTCCTCCACCCCATCTTCATCCTCATCGAGCTCCCCAGGCAGGACGGGCGCTGCTGTGGGCATCACCAGAGCTGGGGTCACCCCGGGCGTCTCTTCCACACCGACAAACCAAGAGAAGTCGCCTGCAAGAAAACAAAACCTTTACATCACATCTTACAATCTTTTCAGTTTTACCCTCTTCTAGGTTCTTGTAGGAAATATCATCAAACCAACCAACTTATTGATAAACAGAAAAACCGAAATACAGCTCAAACAATACGAGGTGCTTCAGAGAGTTCATCACGTATTACAAAGGATGTTCAAGGTGGGCCTCACTCCTACAAATGTGTGCTAAAACTGCACAAGTGGTTTACCAGACGATTACCGACATGCACACTGGCTGTACACGCCAGTCCGACCGCTTTGGCAAAGGATCTGGCCTATCATTTCACCTGGGCTGTTCACCAGCGCTCTGCTTGCTCAGTGAAAATGAAGTCTGAGGGTTGGGTGGGGGCACCAGAGGAGGGGTCCACAGAATTAAAATAATCAAACCATAATAATAATGATAAAAAAAAAAAAATCACATTAATGAATGTATTTATTTATAAAAGGGGAAAAAAAATAAGAAAGGAAACTGGTCTCGTAACGGGGGTGGGGGCTTGTCGGGCTCCCCCTTCGGTTTCGGATGGGGTCCTGACCCCTTCGGCCCGGGGGCTCTGGGCCCTGTCCATCTCAGCCTGGCGGCTCGTTACCGGTGCCCTTTACCCCCTCCTGTGGACTCCTCCTGGATTGGGGTGGTCTTCCCTGCGCCCCCCACCCCCTCTGGTGTCCCCAGGGCCAGGGTGTTGCTGGGAACCCTGCCACGTCCATGCATGTCCAGTAGGCATGAATCTGTCAAGTGCTGATGCCTCAAACATGTTTCAAAGCCCAGCTTAGCAGCTCCGTTTAAGTGAAAATTGTAGAAACTAAGTGTTCCTGTAAATACACAGACTACAGCAGCTATATTTGAGTATTATTAGTTTTAAAACTGCTGCTCTGACATGGCTTTTTCTTTGTGCTTTGTCAAAGATTTTAGATTAAAAATACACATCACCGTGAAAACACCAGAGTTTTTGTGGATAACTTGGACCAACCACCACTCTGACTAAATCATGATTTTTGGCTCATTACTATTGTAACTGTATAGAAATGTTGACGTATCACAGAGGAGAACTCAGAAAGTGATACCAATCAGCAAACACACATTTTATCTCTGCTGCTGATCACCTCATCTTTTGTTTGTAACATCAAGCAGTTAAACTTACAGTGCATTAGTGCAGCATTCGCAGTTTCTCATTCAACAAAAGATGATAAAAAAAAAAGCTATATATTTTATTTAGTTTAGTTGATTACATACTATATTTGCAAATTATCCAGACTGGTGACAATGTTTAAAATGTATATAAAATTTTTTAAAAAGTGCTTCTGAAGCACTAATACTCAATTTAATTTGCACTAAAACATCCAGTTGCACGTTTATGCTGATATAGGCACTTTATATTATTTTGGTCTGAACTGGAAGCTGCATTATTATTTTTCAGACATTGCATTACTCTGGGTTGGCTGTCTTCTCGATGGAGCTTCTCATTTAACAGCACTGGTATCAATCGCTACATCCAAGTCCAGAAAAGCGAGTTGATCTCCTAAAATGTTGTACTATTCCTTTAAGTCCAGATTTGGAGGCCTCGGGGAAAAAGGTGAAGAGCTGAGATCGACTGGCGCTAACAGCCACATTATTTTACTCACCAAGTGCTTTAAGTGACAGTGTGGAGAAAAGGATGAGCAGAATAGGAACCAGGTACTGAAGAGTAACAACCGTCAGGTAACAAAACACACGTGTAACCTGAAAAAAAAAAAAAAAAAATCATTTCACTCTTGACACAGTTACAAACAGAAGCATCTATAAATGTAGCTATGAAACAAAGGTTTTGATACTAATTGAACCCCCACTCCCAATGTAAGAAAATACAATTAAAAAATAATTTCAAGAAATGCATCGGAAAGAATGAGAGAAGAAATCACAGGAAACAGTCTAAGAGCCATGTCCGACCTTCCTCTGAATGTCAACAGCAGCAATACGTCCCGCCTCCTTCTTCATCTGTTCCACCCACTTCTGAGCCAGGTTGAGGTAAGCCTGCAGGTGGTAGCGGGTCAGTCCCAGTCGCAGCACGCACAGCACCACAATGATCCACAGACGAATGCTGTCAAAGGCTGCACTGGGTATGCTGCAAGAAGACCAAACATCAGTCAGGTTTGGCTCTGTGCGGAGATTCAACCCTTCGCTGATCTTCCCTTAAAAATTAAATTTCACACGTTAGTAGTGTTTGTTCCTTGATGGTCAGTAGTCGGCATGTTTTAGATGTTGCCCTGCTTCAACACGTCTGATTGTAGTGAATTTCTTAAAAGGTTTTGTGCAGAGATTAAAGATGACACTGAACAGTTTCAAGCTACGTTGGAGCAAGTAGACACTTCAAACCTGCAGGAAAGTGCCATTCAGGAAAAGTGTTTGACTGTACTGACATAGTGGATAGAAATTAGACAATATTTGTGTTCACTCACATTGTCACGGAGGTCTTTCCCATCGGTGCATTGGCCAGGAAGTCTCTTGCAATGGGTTTCACCCATAGAATCAACACAATAACAGGAGACATAAAACTCATGTGCAGCAAAATCCTGGAAAAGTCGATACAAAATGAGTCAGCAACGTTAGCTCCCGTGCTGTTAACATACTAAGAAAGCATATCACAAGCAGCGATCCTCACTGAATGAGTGGGCGGTCCGAGTTCATCTGTACGGCATCTAGATGAGTCTGTGCCAGCCGCAGTCCAGGGAAGGCCAGCAGAGCACCGATGTAAGCGCAGACAGCAGCTAAGCCCAGCTTCACAGTGAGCTTGGTCACAGGGATTCTCGGATCAGAACGACAACAAACAGTAAGCGATACAAGTAATCAACATAGCTGCAAAAGACTTGAGTGCAGTTTGACTCATACACTGTACTAAAGAAGAGCATGAACCACTGCCTCTGTGCACTGATACTTACGACCACTCAGCGTAGCCTTGTTGTCTGGCAAAGACTTCCAAATTATCAAAAAGGTTGGAAAAGCCCGACTCGAGGCCAAACTCCAGGTAGTCCTCTCTGACAACAAGTACCAGCATGGCCACCAGGAGAGACAGAAAGCCGAAAGAAAGGCACACTGAACGTTCTCCTCCCTCCTCTGAGCGGAAGTAGTGGCTCATCAGTGTGTGAAGGGTCTTTCTGAAGGTTATAAGTTAAATGAAAGCAACTGAGCAATAGAAAGTCTACTCTTGTTTTTCCACTGTCTGTACCTTTCTGGCTTATTACTTGGATCAAGTAGTTTTACATACAAAATATGGTCACATATAAATAAACAAATATTACAAAAATAATCCTGCTTGTCACAGCTTTTATGTCACCACTTAATGTTGAAGGATACAGACCAAAGAGAACAGTGAGGACACACCAGATGGCTCCAATATTGACCTCTTTGCTGGCATCTACGATGCTGTAGTAACACTCGGTGAACAGGAAGATACCGGTTGAGTAGACTGCAAAGTCTACAAGCCACTGATACTCCAGGAAAAACCGCAGCACTAAGATCACAAGAAAAAAAAAGACATAGGCGCTTATCTTCGTGGACTCTTTGCATACAGAATTATGTCACTGTAATGCAGAAAAACTGCGTTTGTTACCAAGAGCATCGATCACATTAACTGGAGCTTTTTCCAGGTGAAGGTCGATGTCCTTAGGCACAGTGAGAGGCTTGCTCTCCCCATTCTGTCTCCTGAAAGCAAACACAGGACAGGGAACACAGAAAAAAATATCTTTGCATGTCATTTTTATGATTAATATGAGTAAACCACCTTCAAACTTCTTGCCCATAAAAATGTGCGCAGACAAGGTAATGTACAATATGACAGGACTCATGAACTCACAACCATAACAATCATTATACTCTCATGACTCCTACCTGTCTCTTTTCGTTTGTTTGGGAATTTGCTTTCCTGCCAATGCACACAATTCTCCTTCTGAAGGGTGTTTGAACCTGTACAAGCTGGAAAAAAAGAGAACAGAAACTTTTATTAATCCCAAAGAGATGGATTTATTCATTTATTGCTTTAGGATCTCTGTTCGTAGCCTCAACTGATGGCTGTTCTTCCAGATATCCAGTACATTATGTCCAGTAAACTACGCAGTACTTTCAGTAGGCAAACAATGTAAATAGAGAATACATAAATTACTACATCACACAATATCACTGCATCAGAGCAGTGATATTCAACTAAAATTCATTAACTTCCCTTTGTGGCATATTTTATACTCAGCCTCTCTACAGCCACCTCACAAGGCGTCAATTAAAAAACTCTGCAGCTTCAAACATTGTCTTTGTTCATATCAACTTCAGTTTTTTTTTTCCTTTCGAGAACTGATTACCTTGTTTCCAGTGCTGTATAGAGTGAAAGCTATAAAACTTTTCTGTGTAGTAATTATTCAGTGCATTGTTTTTAGGTGAAGACAGTGTATCACTTAAGCTTGAAATATGTGTTGTATTATTATTGTTATCAGTAAACCTGGTGGTAGCAAAAGCGAGATAAGCTGAAACCACAAACTACTTGGTGAATATAACAGAGGTAAGAAATCTTCACCCTGAAAAGCTATATTTCAACATGGTTTTCCGATATTTGACTGTAATGATTGGATGTTGTTGATTTTCTACAGAGACGATGATAGGAGCAGACAGGCCTGTGGCCCTCCAGGACCAGGAGAGCTCACCTTTACTGTCAAAACTGATTGATTATTGATTTAATACAAATGTGTTTTCTATGTGGTTAGTCTGTGATGGATGGGAGATCAGAAAAGAGTGCACTGAATTCTTTGCCCATGCTGCCAAACATTCTCCAACTCTCGCACTTTTTCAAATCAAACATTTTTAATCTACCACATTCCATGACTATCACACATTCTATTCAAAAGCTGCCACACATTAAAAAAAATCAGCTGTCCCAGCTCTATCATGTTGAGTGTTTATACAGCCACGGTAGGGCTTGTGTGTCTTTACCTGCCACTGCAAAGAAGCCAGCGTGCAAATGAGCAGTGGGGAGCCATCCGTTGCATGATGCTGGCAGCCAGCAGGCTGACCACCAGCTGAACCCCCATCAGCGCCTGTCAGAGGAGACACGCGTTCAGTTGTGTAGCTCACAGCTTTCACATGCAGCACTGCGACTAGACACCAAAACACGAGAAAGATACACTCAGAGTGCTCTAATACAGCCAGTAGATAGAAACCCGCTCAGTGGGGGTACATGCTGGATACGACACACTTAAAACAAATAGCAAAACTCACTGGACCAAAGGTGAACTTTGACAGCGTGAACAGCTATTGTGGCAGCAGCTAAGTCGAAAACCCCCCCTCCCCCTCACAAAACAAAAACAAGTCACATCAGCAATAGATACGGTTGAACGGCCTCAAACACGTGTAGCTGTGGAAGCTAAATGAATGAGAGTTAGCAAAAGGCTGTCCTGCTAAATTTAGCTGGACTCCTGCAGCACCTGTCAGCCTGCAGCTAGCAGGTTAGCATTAGCACTCAGAGCTGCCAGACTCCGGAGCGCGCAGTGCGACGTGAACCGCGCGGCCGAGCGTTAAGGAGAGTACATAATGAGCCTCTGTGTCGGAGAGTGACCAAAGTTACCATCTCGTCTCCCCAGAGCTGTAGTCAAAGGCAGAATCGCAGCTGGAGCTCCCTCTCTGACTGACAGCTGCAGCACGGAGGAAGGACCATGTGAAAGTGCTCCAGGTCCCGGATGTGGTCTTCAAGTCTCATGACGCCTTCAGGTACTCCTCCAAAGCAGAGGAAATTCCTACACTTCTCTCAACAGCAGCTGATACTACCTCTGACCTTTGTTTGGCTAATTTAAGACGCTACGACGTAGGTGTTTCAAAGATTCCCCCCTCAGTCTGAGTTTAAATAGCTGTCAGTAGTTTTTCATAATACCATACAAGCTTCAACGATCTCAATATCCAGCACCAATAGAACAATGTTAGTTTCACAATTGAGAAAAAAATGTGGAAGTTACAAAATAATGTCACTGATTGTTAATGTCCTTAAAGTGAAGGAGTGTCAGAACATGTTTACAGAAGTACTTTGGCAGGAAATTGTATTTTTGTTGGTAATAACAACCAACAATCAGTCTTTCATTCCTATAGTGTACCCAGCAGTGAAAATGTAACCAACAAACTGACTGAAGTTAAAGATATTCTATGATAAACAATGACTCAAATGACTTGATCTACTAATTCTCAGGAATATCAGGCAGTTTTAATGTGTTTGCTAAGTGTGTGTCATCAAGATACTGAAAACAATAAAACACATTTTCACACATTGAAAACTAATGATCAAAAAAAAAAAATAGCAAGCTTGTCAATTTAACACTGATCTGTCCTGTTATATGTGAAACTCCAAAAAATAACTATAAAAAAATTAGACATTTTCAAGATGCTCCCACTCTTCTAATTAAAATGTAAAATGTTATATCCATCTTAGTTCCTTGTTCATCCTCAGTACCCTTGAGTGCTTCTGTTGATCCTCTACATGATAATCTCAAGGTTTCATGCTCCTTCCACCATGTTTTTTAACATGTCATTGGAAGAAAACAAGCATTATGCAAATTGTGGCGCTTAAAGTCTCAGATACGCTGTTCCCACTCACTGCTTTGGCATTAAAACATCCAACACCAGGGAGGGGTAAAGTAGAGGGGAGCATACATTTGGATCTAATCATGTATTAAAGCATTACTTTTCCATTTAGGGGGATACAAACAGGGAACAGTTTATAACAGCAGCGTGGTTGTCTTCACATAGAGCAAGATTGTCACATTTTAATTTCTTAATGTGTTAATGCGATCGCTGCACCTTGGATTAAAATAAGCCATGAGGTGTTTGGGGAGCGATGCAGTCCAAAGACGGCAGCTCTGGGTGCACTGATGCATCCTTCGTGTGTGGCATGCTTGGTCACTCAGGGTGAGAATCATTGTCCATACACACACACACACACACACCCACACGCACACCCTGTGGCGGCCTGTACATGCATTATAATGTCAGCTCATCCCTGTAAGGCAGAGGCCTCTGTGCCTCAAAGCAGGGCTTCTAGCAGCACGCCGTCCAACAGATCTTTCAGCAAAACCATTCACAGCATTCAAATCTGTCTTTAGCATGTGCGTGCATGATATTTGGGTGGTCCTCTGAAGTTGTCAGAATTCCTGTTTTCTTGCTAATTGGTGGCTCCCCTTCTGCTGCAGATGTGTCTGATCCTTTGCCCTGTGAATTTGAGCGCGGGAGCATGACATCTCAATGAAAGCATCAAATCTGATCTAACTCGGCTTTGTGCATCTGGCATCCGTGGCGGACATGAAGTAAAAGCATATGCAAATATAGATCTCATTAGATCAGTTACTATAAAACTCTACATGGACATTTGATCTCTGCGAGGCAGTGATCCATATTCACCCTTATTTTTACTCAGTTTGTGTGATGGAACAATTCTGTTTTAATCAGAGCTGAGCTTTTGCATCAAGAAATAAAGGGATGCGCATGCATAGGTGCTATTTCATAAGAATAGACACATGTACTTACATGTCAAACCAATGAGTAGTGTCACAGTCAGAGCTATAACATTATCATATGCATGTTTAACATATCTTCTTAGAATGCATGAATTTGCCATTGATCTCAAACAAAAGGATCTTGAGATGACATAAAGATTCTTTTCTCAACATTTCAGACATTAGAATGTCAGTCACACTGAGGGAAGAAATGTCTCTCTGGGTGGAAAAACACTTCCATCATTATCATCTTTGACACAAATGCTAATCCCTCTGCCATGTTAGCCATCTGTGGCTGGAGTGCCGGGGCAGAAATTACTGGGAAAAATGGACACAAATAAAATGCTAATTCACGTCGGGCTACAAGTGGCTCCCTTCCCTCTGCTCAGCACGGGGGGCCTCTTGGTTCCCACACCTCATCCCTGTATTTCTCCCAGGGAGCTGCTGGGATACCGACGGCTGCTTCTGAGCCCTCAGCGGGGACGCTGCCCTCCCATTGGCTTGTCTTTTTGTTCACCCCTCCTCTCCCCATGAGCAGTATTTATTGTCAGATTTGAATGTATGCAAATGTTGCAATAGTGCCCAATGAAAGGAAAATCCCCACCACCTTCCCCGCTTGTCTCCCTTCACTTTGCCCGCTCTTTTCCTTTTTGTCTCATACTGCACCCTCAGTGGTGTGGAGGGATAGTTCTGGGAACCAACGATGGACGGCCAGATCTGCTTTGTCACAGGGATTCATGTAGAAGAGAGGGAGACCCATAACTGTGATTCAAAAGAGATAAATCATCTTTCAATCAGATCCTTCATATTTCGTCATATAAACTATAATCACATGTATAAAGTTTGGTCAAATTAAGGCAGATTCTTCCAAAAAATTAATATATGCAACCTTTGCTAATTAAATATCACAGCAGGAGGCAGGAAGACGTTCCTTTTTTGAAAAGGAAAGATTTACAACATCAAACACTCTTTCTTTTACCTTGCATCAATTCAAGCAGTATCCTCAATAGTGTGCAATTATGTTTCTCTTTATTGACATTAATCAGAGCACGCACTTGAACTTGTTAAAATTGTGAAGCATGGCCCTTTTCCCAGTCGGCACAATATCAGGTCCCTGAAAATGGAGCGGTTGCAATTGATTTATCCATTATTCAATTTATGAATCCCACCTGCAGCATGTCGGAATGTGTTTTATGAAACAGGCAGAGAAGGGCCAGCTAACAGAAAGATAGAATAGTTGTTCTTTGAAAACAGAAGAGACCCAAACATTTGAGGGGCACAATTAATTTGACATGATAAAATTAAAGGTTTTCTATCACCTCTTATACATTTTTCTGTGAGAATAGAAAACTAGTGCAGTATATTTGTGCAATTTAATAGTTGGTAATTCACAGATATATACTGTCTCACTTTGAAATGAAGCCTCTCATTTCAGATCAAGTGGTCTCATCCGTGCATTGACTGCATCCGATCGTTTTTTTGCACTTAGAGACAAACACAGGAGATTTAACTCACCCTGAATTTGTTGTTGTGGGTTAAGCTGTTGCTTCAGCTCATCCTCACACACTTTGTGGATTTGGATGACACGAATGATCGCACTCTTAGACTGTAATTACGCAAATGTACAGCACTAATTCTGGCTCCTTAAGTGCATGTGTGTTTCTGGTGGGTGGATGAGTCAAACTGGGTGATTCAGAGGTCATTTCACACTACCATCTTTTACTTGGCTGTGCCCAAGGACACAAATTCAGTGACACTATTGGGAGACCAACAAAAGATCCCAGTGAAGGCAGCTGGAGACTTGAGCCACATCATTTCATAATATAGTCATTTATGTCTTTTCAGACTCCTCTGCTTTCTCCCAGTGACCCATGATTTTGACCCGTGTCACTGCCAAAAGTGACATAAAACATAACAAACGGACCAAGTTAGACTTCCTTCTTGATGTATAGTTTGCAGACTTATTTGCATAAGGACTTCAATTCATCTGTTTGATTTTCGGATTGATTTATAAATGAAGAAAACAAAAACTCATCTTCATGTCCTCAAGTGAAATGTTTTCACAATCTAAAAAGCTCCCCAATCTGTGAATTCACTACCAAGTTAGATAATGGAAATGTATAGGTCAGTCTAAATCTATAAACATCACACCACACTGCTTCATCAGTTATGTCTGAAAATAATTATCTGATTGTTGAACTCATCATGGAATTATTTGGGTTTGTTCCGTTTTTTTTTAAACGCGCTCATATTTTGGAATGTGTGCGTGTGTGCAGTAACATTGTAATTCGGCTCTGCATGCGAGGCGGTTGCGCGCACGCACACACACGCGATAACTTCTGAATGAGAATTGCAAGGCACTTGAACTTGACCTAAGGAATTGCCTGGGAAAGGAGGCGCGACTTTGGCCCTTTGCCCCCCTCCTTTATGGAGCGGAGGCTGCTGGGACTGATGTCAGCGCTCATTTGCATACATTCCAGTCTGTAACCAATTAAACCAGGAAAGCAGGAGAGACCAACACTCTGTTTTCACCTGGCAGGGAATGAATCAACATCTCCTTCCCAACTCTGCAGGCCATACGAAGCTGCTGCAAATGTAAGTGGACCAACTTTGAAACACATTTGGTGTTTTCGTACTTTGGAACCCCAGTAGACATGACACAGCATTATTATTATTATTATTATTGACAGTGTATAGATATTTTTTTCTGAATATGTCATGTTCATGTGTGAATGCGGCCCTGTGATATAGTGATGACAGAAATTTAACGCTTGCAGAATGTAAGTGTAGATGCTCTGAAATATCTGTGAATCTGCTCGTAACTGAGCCACATGTGTTTGATTTCATCTCGATTTGCTGATAGAAACGTGGAGCTTCTATCCCGTCGACACAGCGTTGCTCTTCTCATGATGTGAAATTGAACAATGCATGGATCTTGTGAAGCGTCTTGTCTGTATGCTCACCTCTGCTTTTCCATATGTTAAATTATCTTTCAGGCGATCTCACAATCACAATCCATCACATATTGAAAAATTATAACTTTTGCTATTCTTGTATTTGCTATCCTTACTAGTATCACAAACCTTGTGGGCGTCAGTGACAAGAAAGTTTTGGCAAGAAATAGAAATGAAAGATTCTTTCTAGATTGACTGAATTGAGTACCTTTTGTTGTTCTGCAAATTTTTGTTCAATATCATTAAAGAAAAAGAAATTTCCTCACTGACCAATGTGACACAGACCGGATGTTTTTTGAAACTCTTCATGGACTCTTCAAAATCAAGTTTTGTTGTCTGTTGGTTAGACTGCACCTGTGTGATTATAACAATTATCTGAACTCTCATAACATATCAACAGATGTTTAATGCTACAGGAAATTTACATAATTTCACTCACATTCTGAGAGTTGCTGTAGGCACGAGGCTGTTCTTGCTCTTCCATTTTTTCCATGTTCCACAATGATTATTCATGATACTGATAATGAACATCAGGCAGAAATGCATTGCTATAAGAATGCACAATCTAATGAGCTTATTTTTGGGATGACAAACATTCCATTTTTGGTGAAGGTGAATAATATTACAACTCTCAGTACGCACACCAAGTTGTGAGGCTTAACTAGAGGTGCTAATTTGGAGCGTGACAGGCTGAAATACAAACCCTGCCTGTTGGTGTTCACTGATCTTTGACATGGTTATGTGTTGGGTCGGGCCTCTTTGAAGAGCAGACATTACAATCCCCAGAAGTGGCTATACTTGAATTGGTCAGTTACTGACAAGTGAATCCGACAGGAGTCAGTACGGCCATTCAGGAGAGCAACAGAGCCGCGCAAATCTGACAGATTAGGGGGAGGGAGGGCCTTGCAGGAGTGAGATTTGCATTTTTGGTTATGTGTGTTAATCTTGTGCTCCTAAAATTATGTGTGTGGGAGGAAACTTCACTCATAATTTTAACCTAACGATCACATGTTATAAATTGTTTGGAACAATTAAAGTGAACTCTAAAAAATGTTTTTACTGTAAATTTATAGAGAAAACATTTTGAGTTTGAATTCACCCATTTGTATGTATTCATTTCCCTGATATTTTTAATCAATCGTTGATCTGTAATTGAATGACTGGGAAGGAATTTATTACCTTTGCCGTTTATCAGAAGGAAAATCCAATTTAATTCGACAAAGTCGATGTAGTTGCTTTTGTTTTTAAGGGTGATTTATAGCTGAATTTATACATTTCATCGTCTAACAAACGCTATCGTTTCACTGAACGTTTTATTGAACTCTTAAGAAGCTCATTTTTTACATTGTTAGGCAAAATTATTAATACTGTCCCCCTGCCAATCTAACAAGTAATGACTTTTGCACATTTTTCAAATGCAAGACGATTTAATATATGTATATATCGAGAGAACAAAGCAACAACAAATTACAATAACGAAAAGAAACTTTTATGGAACAGCATAATAACTCAGGTTATTTCATCAAAGTTTCCATTATGATAAGGGAATCTAAAATATTTATTTTAAGGCTAATTGAAACCTCGCAAGTCTGACTCTGATTTCTTATCACATTAGTCCTCACAAATATAAAATGCATTAACACAAGCAGATGCAAACTACAACAGGTAGTTTTTTTTCTTTCTTTCTTTCTTTTTAATTTGAGTCCTAAGCTCTACAAAGACTCGAATCGTCATCAGAGTGGGCAATCTATAAGGGATGGAGAAAATTGCAAGGAATTTGCTTATTAAAAGCAGAGCATGTTGCTTCATTACACAATGCAGTCCGCAGAAGGTTTTACTTTATCCAAAACAAAAATATCTGCAACGACTGTAATACCAGTCACTCATGTTGTGGTTACTAATTAATAAATAAATAAACCAACATGAGTATGCTTGCCATATCTACTTCATAGGTATGCACCCGGGTTACTGTAATATCCTAAATCTCCCCCAAACGTCCCCACATCATATCTTCATTTAAAACATTTACACACAAACTATCTGGCCGTTTTCCCTCGCACGGATGCGTGATCGCTCGAGGACTTCAGTCTTTTCACATATTCGACTGCTTTAATTAACATGTGCATTTATTACGTCGTTTTTGTGAAGGTTATCTTTTTTTCATTACCGTTTGCAACGTGCGCAGGATTTTAGGCCGTGCAGGCCCAAGTGGCAGTGGCACTTTTCTGCCGATTGATGGCGCTGTTTAGCTCAGTTGCGCTCCTTCTCAGTGTGGTCAGGACTCGGAGGCCCTGTCAGGGCCCGCTGTCTAATGCAAATGATGCTCTATGCATGAAGATACAAGCAACACTTTGTTAATCACAGCTCAGCAAAGGAGCTCTATATTCCATATTGCTGATCTTGAAATACATATAAAAGTCACAGTTTTTCATTTATGAGCACAGTATGTCATTGTGTTTTTTTAAGCTCGTTGTATTTCAAATTTAAATTTCTTTTTTTTTTTTTGCCTCAATTTTCAACAAAAATTCGTGTTTATAAAGCTTGTAACAACTATACTATGGAAGGTTTATTGTTGGATTTCTGTTTTTGGGCGTATGAACTCAGTTTTATACAGTCACCAAACAACCCTGTGTTTTAAGTAAATCAAGAATAAGTTATCATTGATGTGTTATATCATTGCAAGTGTTCACGATCCTCAAACTATTCTTGGCATATTTTGAATATGGAAACACACATTTTATGCAAACAAAAACTTTTTGCAGAGGACACCAGAGATGTTTCTAAACAGACAAAGATGTGTAATTTCTTTGCATAATTGCAATAAATAGAGATAGACATAAGTAATTAATTGTGTTTGCCGAGCCACATATCCCATTTTCTTATAAATCCGCGTGAATCCCTTTAACAGACGTCTCGAATGCAACATTTGGAACAATATCCCCGTGTCTGACGTCAGCACGTAAGCGTTCACGTTTACATCAATGGCTCCTTTTCATCCAGGTCGACTCTCTCCTATAAAGCATCGACACACTGTATCGCTGCTTTTGCGAGCTGAATTCTGTCGGTTCATCCTTGACGGCTCTGGAGTGAACATTTGGCACAATCGGTGCCCTTGGTGCGCTCTGTTACGCACTGCGAGGAAAAGAGACGTCGCAACGTGACCTGCAGGAGCTCCAGGGGAAAAGCCTCCGTTTCTCGCAGCGGTGCGTGGCTGCGGCAGGAGCACCTCCACACACCGCTGCTACTGCCGCTGCCTTGCTCTGCCTCTGCTCATCGTCCCTGCCTGCTGCAAACCGGGTTCGGCTTCATGCGTTTCGCGTGAACTCCACTCGTAAGGCGCGTGAAAGCTGCATTTCCATCGCTTCTGCAGGTTCCTGGTCCCGGTGCGGCTGTCTCTCTCTCCCTCTCTCTCGCTCTCTCCCTCTCTCTCCTTTTCCCGCAAGATATTGTCACAGGTGCTTCAGTCAAGCATGGTGCAGGTGTGGAGATCACTGCCCCTTCGCGGTGCATCTAGCGGCTATGCCAGCCCAGTGGGGTTATTTTTTTCTTTTGGTTTTTCTGCCCAGTGCCATCGGGGCACCTCTCTGCAGCGGACTAAGGGGGGAATCGCAGGACGGCTGGGGGTAAGAGGGGGACAAGGAGGGGAGTGTCGGCATCTTTTTTTGATGCCGTCAAATCTCTCAGCTAAGCAGGACGGTGTCTTAATTTCCTTGACATTTTCCGTGCAGCGCGACGTGCCCCCCGCCCAGTAAGCCAAAGTTTTGGGTCTGCTGCGTCCGTCTCCCACAAGTCCTCCGTGGATGCGTCGTCCTCACCGAGTCGCGCTCTCCCACCACGCAGTCACAGGACAACTCGTGCCTCGCGTCGTCTTTCCATCTAACAAACATTGCATGCAAGTAAAGAGAAGGAGAGAGAGAAAGAGAGAGAGAGTCGGGGAGAGAGGAGGGAGAGCCGTCATTCATGCCGAACAATGGAGTTCACAGTGGTCAATGAAGAATGCTTGGGTTTCTGTACACGTTGTGTAGAGCAGCCGGCGTGCAGCATGACTTGTGGGAGAGAGGGAGAGAGAGGGGACCGGCGACCAGCCCCTCTCAGACTGTCATCCGAGGCTTTCCAGAAAGGGAGCTGGTTTATTCTGGCACCAGCCTCTGCCTCATCTTTATCTGGTCATTCAAGCAAAAGTAGATCCAACATTTTTTATGTCTTTTTTATTCTTCCTTTTTAATTGCTTCTCGGATGAAATGCAGATTTCCTTAAACCTACTCAAGGCTTGTACTTTTTTTTTTTTTTTTTTTTTTTTTTACGCTGGACACTGGAGTTTTTACTGTTTGGTTACACTTGAGAAAGTCACTGAAATACTGAACGGACTTAAAACGGAGATGAAGGATTTACTCAAAACTTTATGACTTGTAAGTATATTTTTGTATGATTTTTGTCAGGTCAGCGATTTGAAGTTTGTGGAGTTTGAGGAAAGTAAATACTTGACTATCATGATTCTTACAACTGCACTGAAAACAACAACAACAACTACTACTACTACTACAACACCAACACCAACACCAACAACAACAATAATAATAATAATAATAATAATAATAATAATAATAATAATAATAATAATAATAATATAGAAACAATAGGTTTAATAAAAAAAACATTTTTCCTTTAGCCTATTCGGTAAAAGTAAAATACAAACAATTAGCACTGTCAATTGTGTGGAGGCCGACCGTGCTGAGTGGCAGGCGGCTGCAGCAGGGCGGTGATGAGGCGAGCTGAGTGGCCCCAGAGCTGGCGTTTATAAAGCAAACAGTTGTGTGATTGTTAGCAGAGCCTGGGAAAATGTCCCCTTGGCTGGGAGGTGGAGGGACTTGACGCCAGAGCCTCTTGTTAAGAAGACTTGTGTGCTCCCAGACAGCATTGTGATGTTAATGAGCACCAGCACGTTGTTGAACTTGATGTTGACTTTTTTTCTTTCTTTTCTTTGGCGATTTCCCCCCTCCTCTTTTCTTTTTTTTTTTTTCCTCGGGTACTTGTTTATGGGAAAATCTGCTCCAGAGCTACAATGTGAAATTATTTAATCAGGCCATACTTTTCACGACAACAAATATTCAACTAATTAGTGCAAAGTTACCAAGTTATTTTGTTCGGGTTTAAGTTTATTGGGGGGAAAATGCTTTTAAAAAGCAGAAGAGTGCCTCACTATTTTGCAGAATTTTCACTCGAAACTATAGATTTTGTTTTTTATTTAGAGTTAGTTGTCAAGTCAATTTCCGTCTCCTCTTAAATGATTTCAATTGTACAAATGGCAGTAATCAACCTTAAAATAAAAAAAAGTAAACAAAAACCAAAAAACAACCAAAACTGTGGATATGTTTATACAAATTAAAAGCTATTAAGAACTTACTTTCTTTCTTTGCAACAGGTGTAGGCCAACTGTAAATCTCGTTTCCCTTGCTGGAATATGTCTTCATTTATATATAAATACATACTGTATATAAAACCCTTTTTAACTGATATCTTTTTTTGAATATCATATAATACCATTAAATTTTACATTTTTTGAGCTATAAATCGTCTCGAAGAGATTTATTTATGTGAACCTCAATGCACAGTTTGAATATCAGTATAATACGGCGGTATATTTAAACAGTTTCATTTTATTTTATAGTTTACTATCCTCATGTATAAGATCTGTTTTAATAAATTGAATATACGTCAGTAAAACGTCTAAATGTAAATAATTCTGGAATTTCAGAACACGAAACAAATGTTACAGTTGCTCTGAAAGTTCACCTCAAGATTTTCAGAACTTTTTTATGTGGAGATTTGTTTCATCCCAAGAATCTAAAGGCTTATTGGCTGAATTCTGTAACTTCTCGATTGGCTCGATTCTGAAAATTATTTTCTCTCCTTCTTTGCATATGATTGATTAGAAATAGATAAATATGTCTGTACATTTTATTAAAGATGTCTGGAAATTTAGAAGCGCTTGAAGAATAAACGCACAGCGCTGATGAGTCATTTTGGTGCGTTTCAGCACCAAGGACAGAGACCGTATGCTTATAGCTGAGGCTGAAGCTCAGTTTTTTGTACAAAACGCATTTTAATGGAACAGATATGCTCCAGTTATTGGAAGTTTAACCTTGTCAGATTTGATTTTATTTCATATGGTAGTTTATGCATGCGCTGATATAAGCAAAATGAGTATTAGCCCCATCTTCTTTTAATTGGGGTAATTAAATACACAGCGGCCCCAAGTGAACCAACGTCACCTACAACATATATAAAAGGATAACCTAGTAGACAGCTCTATATATTTTTTTTTTCCCCAATGTAAAATTTCAAGCTGTTTGAAAGAGTTGTTTCCACGATGTTCATACATGTTTGTAATGAATGAGAGTGGAATGAAATGCTTTTGTAAAGGTAAGAGATTGAGATGGTTATCAGTTCTCTCCCAACGCCTTACTGTATGTTTGACAGGACGTGACGTAGATAAGGGGGCGTGGCCTGAGATCAACGTGAGGCTGATGAGACGAGGGACTGACAGTCGCTCAGTATTAATATACAGTAGCATCATTCACGAACACACACACACACACACACACACACACACACACACACACACACACACACATACACACACATTGTTTTCGACCTTGCTCTGATTTACAAGACTGAATCCTCCATTTAGCTCATGTTTTTTCTACAAAATTTACATGTTTTAATTGGAACACAACAAAATTTAAAGAAGTGTTCCATAATTTTTTTATGTTTTATAGTCGTGATTGCACACAGAACCAATCGACCAGTGCAAGTTTAATTCTCTATTAGATATATGTTTTGACCTTGAGTTGAAGTAAATTCTCTATTTTGAATATACACACACACACACACACACACACACACACACACACACACACACACACACACACACACATATATATAATATTGGAAATATTAGAAAATAAATAGAAGTTGCTTTATTTTAATCTTTTAAATGTGGCTATAAGATAGTCAGTTTGCATAGGACCAGATTTAATTGAAATATTTTCAAAAATGTAAAGTACACGAGATACACAAGATGTTATTGTTATTATTCGTTTTTTGTCGTTTCCTTTGTGAAATAGAGCCCTCTTTATATAAAATACTGTACTCTTCTTACAACCCCGTAGATAAAGGGCATAAGTAATATAAATTCAAATAAAAACAAAATGATTTTTCACACACACTCATTCAAACAGGCATTTACGATTGCAACCACGGTAAAAGTATATGAGCCAAAAAGGTGGTTATTTTTGTTTGCATTTTATAGAGCAGCGTGCTGAGCGTGTGCATGGTAACTGTCTCTTTAGTTTGATGAAGCCAGAGGTGATGAGCTGCCACAGGCTTGTGCTGAGATAGTAACTCAGGGTCCACGTGTTTTTATGTTTAAGGTCTTACCGTTTCTGTGTATTTTCTAAATTAGAAAATGGCATGAGGTTATCTTCAAATGGCTAATTGCCTTGTTTGAATGGTTGTTGGGCCAATTTACAAAAAAATATGATGACGACAAAAAAGCGGTTGCCTTTTTTCGCTGCTGGTTTAATATTTATAGAGACAGACTTTCTTTGTCATTTTTTACTCAAAGTCACACATAAACTTAAACGATATCAGGAAGTGATCTGGCAACAGAAGGTTCCGGGGAGGAAAACTATTATGCAGACAATGTGTGGATGAAAGATGGATGCTTTGCTGTAAACACATCTTTAAACGTGTGATGTGTGATGTGGCCAAAGGTCTATGCAGTCAGGTGATTGTGCTCCTGTTGCACACTGTTATGCTTTCTAGCTGAATTTAGGGCCAAGCTGTCGTTGATATTCAGAATAAGCTACTGCTAATTTGTGGCCGAAGCGCAGTGCACGCAAATTCATGTGTTGTGATTAACCACGGTAATGTAATCATTTCTCATTTGATGTTACCGACTCTTATCAGTGCTGTTGAAGCACCGTGTCAATTCCTTTCTCGTGTGTGTGTGTGTGTGTGTGTGTGTGTGTGTGTGTGTGTGTGTGTGTGTGTGTGTGTGTGTGTGTGTGTGTGTGTGTGTGTGTGAATGAGCATGCTTAATACAGTGGATAGTGTGGTATCCCTTGGCGCTCTGACCCCCGAGGCCCCCGCTCGGCCCTCCGCCTCCTGCGCCTCATCTGACACCCTGATCGCGCGCTCTCTTCACTCATTTTCTCTTCCCAGAGCTTTGATGCGGTGCTTTTGACAGCTGGCTGTAGACTCTATGCCTTTCGTATACCTCCAGGAAGACGGTCTGAACATATATACTGACAGTGTCCGGGACGCGTGCCTAAGATGGGCTTTGTCTTCGCTATGAGCCGGTGATCCACGTGGTTGAAGACAGGGAGCGTGACCACTGGAGAAAGCCGGGGAGAGGGGCTTCCTTCCTGGGCTGAGCATTAGAGGACATCTCGGCATCAGAGAGCCTGATGGATTTTATAATTATATCGCATTACTTGATGAAACGCACAATTAAAGGAAATGGGCGTCAGGTATCCCGAATTTGTGAGTATGTTTATTCTTAAGTTGTTGTATCTTGGACAATTTGTCATTATAGTTAAGCGTTTTCCCTTCAGATATGTGTAATTTTAGCACTTTTTGGAAGTATAAATATCAGCCAAGCAAACGTTTGTGTGTTTAATAGGTGTGCTTATTAACAGTTATATGAGACACATTCTGAAAGATTTGATCCTGCCATCAATCTGTGTTTGTGAGATGATATTTTTTGCATCAGACATTTGTATTTAAAGACTTAAAACATTTTGTCTCCTAAAAATATGACAGTGGCCAGTTTGTCCTGTGTTGGCATGTGACCAACTAATCCTAAGTATAGACTACGATGACATCCAGCTCGTTTCACTGGATCATGTTGTTGACATTTAGCTGTAAGCCCTTTTACAGTAGGTTATATAGGCCTTTAGTAGTTTGTCATGCTTTCAAACAATTCGTGGATTAATACACTCAACGCGGAAACTATGGTCTATGGTCTGAAATGGGTCGATGTGAGCTGGCATTTAAAACAATAAGCTGGTTGTTTGTGAGGGCCCGTGGTGTTTTCTGCTGGGGAATCAGGGGAAGTAACATTGTCTCTTATCTCAGCTGAGGAGTCAAGTTATCGCTCTGAGAGCTCAAGCTGGGCTTTATATGCTGTTATTAATAGGATAAATACATGCTACATGGAGGTTACCAGGGGCATGGGTCCAGGTCTGTCCTGTTACTGCTGTTCATGGATGACAAGTGGATGTGTCATCCTGCTCCTCCTGCAGCTGGATGACTTCACCCTGCAGATGCTCACGAGGACTCGGGCTTTTGGTGGGAGGAAGTTCACTGGTGTTTTTTGAAGAATGGAGATGATGGACACGTTGCGCAGACATGCTGGCAAGCAAGGCATGAGCTCGGTGGACATCATATAAGGATTCGCTTGATGCTGTGGTATGGCTGGCTGTTGTAAGATGTTCCTGATATGATGTTTGTGTCTGTATGCTGTCCCCCACTCTCAAGTCGTGTATTTTAGTGGTCAAAGCCCAAGCATTGTGATTATGTGCACGCGGCTTATGGTTGTGCTGGTGCTGAAACAGTATGCGTAAAGATAACCATAAAATACAGTGTTACCTTGACTTCAACCTGCTTGGTGCATGCGCATAGTTAAGTGTGTATATTAGAGATAGAGACAGGGGGACAGGGGAAGCAAGCAGGAAGGAGAGAGAGAGGGCGAGAGGCGTGCGCATGCAAGCGGAATGCAATGGCTCCATGTGACCACAACACAAGCAGCTCCGGCGGCGGCCCCTTTAAGAGACGTGGGTTAGTTTTTCTCTTTGGTTATCTAGCTGTATGAGTTTATGTAATATCATAAAGCTAGAGAACCGAATGTATGAACTAATCCTGCTGTCGTCACGGCGGAGCGAGACGGAACCGGACCCGTGATGATGGTGGCAGCGGCGGTGATGATGAGGGGGGGCGGGCTGCCGGAGCGGATGGATGGATGCAGCCTGCACGGAGGACTGTAAGCCCCCGGCAGCGTCCGTGCATCGCACGCACAAACGCCTCCTGCTTGCTTGGACGTTTGCACGATAGGAGGACGCCGACGCAGAACAGCGAATTCGTGGCTGTAGTTTTCGTTCGCGAGGGCTGCGTGGAGTGACAGTGGTTAGCAACCGGAGACATGCTCCATTCATAGAGTGGTGATGATGAGGAGGAGGATGAGGAGGAGGAGCAGGAGCTGGGGAGACTCGAAAGTGATGCTTGTGATTGTATCGCTTATTAGAATCGTATTTGCATTTATGTCTCTTAGACTGATTGTTTAGATGCTCTTGCGTGACTTGGACACCTTTAAACCAGAGAAATGAGATGAGCTCAGCACGAGCTCAGCTCCTGATTGGCGGACTACCAGGTGTCACGTGTTCCACAGTACTGGCCTCATATTCCCTATATGTATCCTATGTAGTGAAATGTTTCTGGCTTTATCCGTCACAGGGAGTGTACCTTTGCAGTTGTTCTGCTGTACAATTTGATGTTTATTTGCAGAAGTTTTACTGTGTTTCTGAGAGAGCAGTCTGTGCTCCTGTAACCTGTGATGGCAGATATTCCTGCTCTCCAGGTAGTTCCCAGAGCTTAATACACAGGATGCAGAGGGGTAACAAACAGGAGCGTGCCATGCAAGATTTCACCGTAATGTGTCACAGCTTATGAAGTGCAGAATAAGACAGTGTTATGATTCAGTAACCCAGGCGTTTGTCACAGCAGTCATTTTATATCCCTGGATTTCGGTTGATTGATGCTCTTATTAACAGCACAAGTAAGTGAGGACACAAAAACCAGCTCCCAGTGCCGTGGAGGAGCTTTGTGGGACATCAGGGAGTAAGTGCATACTGTACATTTGTGTACTCGTTTGAAGCAGAGGTATTTGCAGCTTTTGCTGATGAGCAGTTTTCACAGGTGCAGTTTATTCTTACAGCTCACGACAAGAAAAGAAGTTGGATGCAGTAGCTTAACAGTTTGTTCTTCCACTGAAACACCCATAACTGATTTGGGGGAGCTGGCATGTCCACACATGATCCAAATACCCAGACAGTCGGAGTATGTCTCCATGGTGCTTATGAAGCAGCTGGGATTTTTGGAGGCTGTTTGACGGGCAGAGTCAGGGTCAGTCGGGTAGCCCAAAGATCCTTATGATTTACAGGCCTGTTTCATAATGCTATTTGGGCTGCACATCATCTGTTCTTCGCCCACTTCATCTGAGCCACAGAGAAGCCGCTATGAGTGAGAGGTTGATGCCCGTAGTGGAGCCTGTTGAATTTTAAACAAGCCAGTTCTGTGCTAGCTGCTAACGCTGTAGCTGCCTGGTTACTCTGTGCTGTGCAGAGCATGTGAGCCTGGCGCTGTCAGTAGGCCCTGGCTTACACTGCGTCACAGAGCAGGGCAGGTGCTACTGACAGACTGAGCTCAAAAATATCTATGCTTTCTCAGCAAACTGTGCCTTTGTAGTGTCATACTGCCGTGTGTGTGTGTGTGTGTGTGTGTGTGTGTGTGTGTGTGTGTGTGTGTGTGTGTGTGTGTGTGTCTGTCTGTCTGTCTGTCTGTCTGTCTGTGTGTGTACATATTTTGTTCTGTTATCAATCAGTTGATGTGCACAATTGTAATTTCAATAATACCGTTTATAATTGCAAGCTGTTGGTAAATGCAATAAGGTATCGTTTTTCAAATTAATATAGCATGACAATACACACCAAGTATGCACCAGTGTAACAACAACAACTAACGACTTCATTTGTAATCTGTAAAGCCCTCAATCCAAAAATCAGAAATGATCTCATATCGCTGGTATTTCTTTTGTGTTTGGAGAAAGATAATTTTTCTGATACATGTTCCTGAAACAGATATTGTGCAACATCAAGCTGACACACTAAGAAAAAAAACAGTTTGATCTGTCTGCTGTATTTGTAGTATTCCAACAGCACTGCAGTCAGCCTTTCACCCAGTTTCAGTAGATATTAATGCATTGCTGAGGGGTAATAAATAGAGGATATGGGGTAGCCCTTTGAGATTGAAATGCAGTCTGGTGAGTGACTGAGAGGCAGGCGAGACGTCAATGTTCCCACATTAATATGTGTCTGTCTGGGCCCTCTCTACCATCAGGAGGAGGCCCTCCACACCAGATGGAGCCCAGTCTAGGTCTAGCTCACATGCACCTGCCATAAGGCTGTGCTAAATGTCCTGTTGTCTCAGTGATTTCTCTATTTGTTTCACAATTTGCATGTATTTTGTAATATCACAAGGCTTAGTTTTTATGCTACATGCATTATGACTGCAGTATAAATAAACCAGGTGACACAAAGCAATGACTGAGGGAAATAGGACTGAGTTGAGAGGAGTAAGAGCAAGAGCGGAGATGTGTTTATGCATGCATACCATGCATTTCTCACTAATCTGACATGTTTAGCCTTTCCTGCAGAAGCAAAAATATCTGTACTTGTCCAAATAATTTTCTCTGTGCCTGCATCTTATGGAAAATCTTTTCATCTTTTTAGGTATTGGATGTTGCATACGGGGCAAGTGTCCTTGTTGACATGGGTATTTGGACAAAGCAGCCATCCTGTACTTTGTCTTATACATAACAGAGCCATTGCTTTAGGTTTACAGCCACACTCTCTTTCCAAGCTCCCATCCTATAGATGTTATCTTGTTTTTGTCACACACAAGGATTGCAGAGCTGTGTGTATGAATGTCTGTGCACATGTTCCGGCACATTTGTACATGTGCTTGCTGTATGTGTTCATATGTGTGGTGCTGTACATTGTTACTACACCCTCAGTGCCTCATTTTTTGCTTCTGCAGAGTACAATAAACATGACAAGATACTGTGGATTACAGAATAGCTGTCCTTTACAGCATGGGACTGAACTATCAAGCATTTTCATTTTTTTCTCTGCTTTCAGGTTTGACTGTATATGGCCTAAATGTAAAAGCAGAATAATACATTGTTTGCATTTGTAAGGAAAATGTGATAATATTAATTTCCCCTTAGAAAATGGTATGTTCAGGAGTGTATAGTACTGTAGGCATACTTTCAAAATAGTTATTTTAAAAAAATCAAGGTATTATGATGATGCTGATGATGATGTGATCATGGGCAGTAGCAGCATTATTATTGCACATTTTCTTTTAATATGGAATTTATACCAGCTTATGGTCCATTTGATTGTATATCATTGAAAACCAAATTCCAGCGTTGTCCGTTTTCTATTATCATTTTACCTTGAATTGCAACGGCCTATATAAACCTTTTCTCTGAAGTTATGAATTCTGGGTTTGGTAGCCTAGCAACAGCCTCTGACCCATGCACAGGAAAGAGGGGAAAAATTGAAAGGCTGACATACAGGCTTTAAACCTACGAAGGACGTCAGATTTCAGTGGATGTAATCTTTCAGTATTTTGTGTAATCACATGTGAAGTGTGTGTGTGTGTGTGTGTGTGTGTGTGTGTGTGTGTGTGTGTGTGTGTGTGTGTGTGTGTGTGCGCGCGTTGAGGAGATTGGGTTTGTCATGGATTTGACACTAACAGCTGAATCAAATAGGAACTGTAAGAAACTTTCCACAGAAATAAAGTAAACCTGTAGAGTCTGAAAAATAACTTGCAGCATGCCTCACAATTTGTTGTTCTATTATTATTATTGTTACTAAGTTAAATTTGTCAGGTATGTTAGTATTCTTCTTCTTGATAATTGTATAAATCTGAACTTTACTGACTTTAATGACTTTCTACGTAAATTGTCACACAATGAGATTAAAACTGTCCATTTTTTTTTACTTTAGCTTGATTTTTTACAAAACCATCTTAATGTTGATAATGATTTAAATATATCCCTCATTGTTGTAAAGTTAAATAATCTCAAATCTTGTTTGCTATATGTCACTGTCTTTATGAAATTAATATTTTTAATTGAGGGAACATGTAGTTACAAACGCACAGTTTCAAACTGAGCTGACTGCTTTGTAGTGATAGATTTGCTGAGGTCTCTTATTTTCATGGAACCTCTTTTAATTTCATGTAATTTGCTTTTGCAGGACACTGTGCTCTCCTTCAGAAACATACACGCACGCTCCATTTGCAAGTCTGCTGAGCAGCAAGGTCAGAGTAGAGACACTCCGCCTCCTGCTCTTGGAGCAAAGGTCGCCGGCTGGGCCACAGTGAGGCCTCCTTTCAGAGTTACAGGTGAGACACGCAACGCCATGCTAGTGATCCCTCAGACTTGAACTTGAACTCATTTCACAACAACCAGACTTTGAATTTGAGGTTTTTTAAAGTTTGCATTAAATTAAGTCATCACTCCATCCATTTTTTTCTTATAACTTTTAATCCCAAGTAGTTAAAATTATTTATGTTCACACATTTTTTTTGTGGCCTTCTCTCAGTCTCATTCACTCATCTGTCATATTGTGCAATATAATCCAGTGTGTTTGATTCTTTTTATTTGGTAAATAACAGCAGTGGGTAATTTTTGTTATCTAAATTTCATTTTGTGGTTTCCATCTCTTTATAAATGCATGACCTGTTGTGTACAAGCTTAGCTCATATGGAAAGGCGGGGGCAAAGTCCTTCACTTCACTAATTCTCCATTTCTGACTGTCCACTGCTGCTTCTTACTTTTCTATCCTCTGTGCGTGACTTCTACCCAAACGCTAACACAGAAAAAAATACATCTTTATAAAATTTCCACTTTAGGCTACTCGCTTGGATTTCTTTTTCACTTCAGTGCTGGAAAAAGTTTCCAGAAGCATCTCAGTATCTTTCTAGGTGCATATGTAGTAAAACACTCCAACCTTCTCACACACATTAAAGACTCACAGTCCATTTCCATCCAAATTTTTCTGAAAGGAAAATGACATTTCATTGTTGGAAAGCAGTAAATTTCTGGTTGTTGATACTGTAGCACACACGAGGCTACTTATCGCAGCGTGCATGCTGAGACTTGGCTTCAGCCACCAGCTCCTCTGCTATCAAGCCTCACAAGCTGTATGTTTTTACAACGGCGTATAATGTTGAAGATGATGGAAGGCTGAAACCAGAAGCAGGTGACTCACTCACTTCCCTCTCAGCTTCCTTTTCAGAGTTGAGTGACATGACTAAAGATTACCTTCACTATCCTAACAGCTGCAATAGCAGGCCATCAAGGCACTGAACGCCGCTCGGCTCCTGCATGTTCAACCTCCTGCGGAGAACAAAGTAGACAGCGTGATGCAGGCAGTGCTAGTGAGGGGAGGTAAGAGAGACGGAGCCCCATCCACTGAGATTGAGGGCTGTCATTGGGGAGAAACAGAAGAAGCGATTTTTTTTTATTTCCCTTCAGGGTTAGAAAAGCGTTCTGTGACATTGGCCCAGTTCTATATCAGCATGCACAGCCCCAGAGGAGAGGTTGTGTTTGAGAATCAGACAAGAGAAGATCAGAGGAGATTTCACAGCCTGTGGCTATCCTCCTCCGTAGCGTTCGACCACCTCGTAAACCTACTTCACTTTGCTCCAACTCAATGAGGTCTGCCGGTCTACTTAGTCAATATCATATCCACAAACTAGATAAATCGATGCAAACAAGCTTGGGCTGGACATGGGCTTCAGAAGTGCAGGCATAGCTACAGGCGAAATTTGATGCAGAGATGCATCAATCCAGAAGTGACACTCCGCACATCCACTTTGTATTCATCACAGCAATTAAGAGCTCTCATGCACAGGTCTGCATCCGTGCTGCATTCCCCTTACAGGACCCGAGTACAGTGTGTGCATACAGTATGTTAGGATTGTTTCTATAGGAACTGCAGGCTGGTGAATATGTGATTTCACACATAGCAGTGTTGCTTCCACAGCTGAGCACGCTCATGTATATGGAAAGACTTGTAGAGAGAGAAGCACCAAAGCAGTAATCCGCTCATTTACAGTACCTCAGATTCAGTCTGCCCCCCCCCCCCCCCCCCCCCCCCCCCCCCACACACACACACACACACACTTTTACTTCTCCCCTCAAACACACCAATACACACACCTCAATGTACCATATCTCCGCCCTCTTATAAGAACCCCCCCCCATGTCTTCCATCCCCATTCGGGCTCATCTCGCCATCGCCTCTCCAGCTCCGCCACCCCAGAGAAACCAATTCAGGCTGCTGCTCACACCGTCATGGCATGTTGGCCAAGGGAGATGGAGTCCTTTCAGGTCCGAGGCTACAACCTCCCTCACTCGCTCCCACCCTTACTCCCCTGTTGCTGCCCCTTCGCTGCCTCTCAACATTTCCTCAACACGCTTGGTGTATCAGCAGGGTTGCTAGACAGCACGTTAGGATTGCTCCCGTGAATCTGTTGGAGCTATTCCGCACATTATGTGACCTTTTAAAGTTCCTACAAACTTGCATGTGGGTGTGTGTTTTACATTTCTTTCTGAGCCCAGCGTTGCATCCAGACTGTGTGAAACAAATGAATGTAGTGTTGTGTGTTTAAACAGAATGATTGTGAGGTTTACCAGTAATAGGTTATATTTAATGGCAAAACCACCTACCACCCACTCATGGCTTCTTGAAGTTGACAATCGGCTTTTGCAGCCCACTGTTTTTCTGTTTGGTTTTAGTTTTTTTGGGGGGGCTTTCTAGATTTGAATGCATAAACGGCGCTGTTTGGCTGTTCTTAAAAGTGTGTTTAAATTATACCCTCTGCATTATGCAGCTTGATAGGAAATAAATCTCTTCAAATGAATACAGAAGATGGAGCGAGGTGGTGAGTGGGGCAAAATGTTTGCAGGACTGTGTGTGTGTGTGTGTGTGTGTGTGTGTGTGTGTGTGTGTGTGTGTGTGTGTGTGTGTGTGTGTGTGTGTGTGTGTGTGTGTGTGTGTTCTCGTATTTCTATCCTTGTTGGGGCCAAATGTCCCCACAAGGATAGCAAAACGTGGAACGACGTGCCTTGTGGGGACCTTTTTCCGGTCCTAAGTAGGAGAAACAGTGTTTTCTTGACCATGTTGTTGTTACAGAAAAAAGTAAAAGTGCAAAAACATTTCTTTAGGGTTAGGCTTTGTTGTGGTGTGGGTTAGGGTTAGGGTAAGGGTCAGGGTTAGGGGCTAGACATGAATGGGAGTCAATGGACGGTCCCCACAAGGATAGAAATACAAGACTGAGCGTGTGTGTGTGTGTGTGTGTGTGTGTGTGTGTGTGTGTGTGTGCATAGGCACACCGGAGCAGAGTTGTGGTGTATGTTAACATAAATTCAAGTCTATGTGCAGAGAGGCATGGAAAAGAAAAGAGAATGTGAGACACAGAAAAATAAACTAGAAAATAAATAAGCATAAAAAAAAATCTGCAAAATGATAAATTAACTGTTGATGTTTTTAAAGATGTGAGAGAAATTAACCAATTGATATTTGCACGATAAGAGTTGAGGTGCTGAACAATCAAATTTGATCCATTGCCTGTGTGTGCCACACAGTAATCACATCAGAAGTTACTCATTTTGCATTGGTATTTGTCTTTTTATTTGTTTTTCTTTACTTTTATAAAGCAGAGAGGCCTCTGGCATGTCAATGCTTTCAGGCTGAATGGTGGCTGTATTAAAGATTGGTGGTGGCTGCGATGGTGGGGTGCAGCAGGGTGACGAACAGAGCGCAGGAGGGAGGGACAGGGGTCCACTGAAAGGCAGCAGGCTGCACAGTGAATAGGAATGGGGAAGGGAGAGGGCGGGGGCATTAGCGGTGGAGACAGGTTGGGGGTGGCGGGGCTACAGCGGGGCCTCCATTGGTTCAATGCAACGGCCGAAGCATCTGTGAAAAGAGGTCTCCCCTTTTTCCCACGCCCAGTGCGGTGCAGAAACCCTGCTTCAGTCAGCCAGGGTCAAGTCACATTTCTAATATATACACCGGGCCTGTGGACTCTCACAATACATACACACAGCTCATTTATTTTATGTATGCACACAGACAGGCACACACTTGTATGCGCTCAGCAAGTAGGCAACCTCTCAGACAGAAACTCGGGGGGCCGCTGCACAGAGCAAAGAATATTGTGACACTCATTTCTGTCCCACTGGCACATTTGTTTCATCCTGGTTCTTGCAAATTAGCCACTTGCACAGAGATATGTGGATTCTTCATTTTCCCTCTCTGTAGTTTGGTTGGGTTTGTTCGTTTTTTAATCTTCAAAAAAGAGGAAGGTTTACATACTCGTGTTGTCTTCCGGATGCTGTTGCTGTTTTAATACTTCAAGTTGTAAAATCACATATATATGTAAGATCTCTTGATGAACTGATGGAGTCATTGGGATCTTCACTGTACACACTCTCAACTGTATCATTTGCCCGTCCACCATCAAATTGCAGTGCCTTTCTTCTCCTCACACATTTGTCTCAGCCGGCATTTACAAACTATAATCATATTCCAGGGAGGGGGATGTAAATGCTTTGTCCTGGTAGCCCCCAAACACTATACCCCACCACCAGCACACCCCAGTGCCAGATGCCCTGCTGCATTGTGTGGGTGCTTGGGGCAGACAGGCCGGCAAGCGGACCCCCCCCCCCCAACTCTCTCTCTCTCTCTCTCTCTCTCTCTCTCTCTCTCTCTCTCTCTCTCTCTCTCTCTCTCTCTCTCTCTCTCTCAATGCACCATGATGTCACCCTACTTGTCTGTCTGTCAGGACCTGAGCAGGAACTTAAGCGTGGGAAGGGAAAGCATTCATGATTGCAAGGGGGTGGAAAGAGAGGTTCAAGGAGAGGTTCAGGGTTGGGAGGGGATTTTTTTTTTTTTTTTTTTTTGAGAGTTGGGTCTGGAGCTTAAGAGTTTGTCGTGTTAGGAAGACCCTGTCTGGCCTGAGAGGTCAGTGAGTGGACTTGAGCATGGACTGTGTGTGTGTGTGTGTGTGTGTGTGTGTGTGAGAGATTGAGGTCGAATTGGGGTGGGGTACTCTCCTAGCAACTAGAGAACAAAGTGGAATTTAGATGAGTCTGTCAGTCTGTGTGTTTCAGTAATGCAGCCCGAGGTTGAAACTCTCACAAAGAGCCTTTTAAACAGTGAGGATATAAAGAAGAAGAATTCCTCAAAATAAAAAAAAATCTAATCCATCACGAACATTCACAGCTATGCACAGATGTATTAAAGCCAGGGCAAAGTGACAGTTTAAATATAAAGCATGCAATGAAATTAGTAAATGTGCATGATATTACACAAAGAAATGGATTTCTTTGCCTCCATTGAAAAAATGTCATTTTGAAACTGTTATATTTCTCAAATGTGTGAGGACAAACACTGATTCTCACCCCTGGATCTGTTTTAGCATTACCACATTTAGTGCACTGTCATTGAGTTTTTTTTATTATTATTATTATATTGAAAGTGAATTCAGACTTCGGATACCTACCCTTCTCCAAAGAAGTGCATGCATTTTGATTTGTGAGTAAATATACCAAAGCTATGAACTTGTGCATGAGTAGTTTGTTGGCTCTGTGAGGGGCTGCTGATGTGTCTGAACTGTAGCTTCCCATTCACCCAGTCTCATCTGGGATTGACTGCGGCGCCATGTGATTCTGCACAGGATAAAGCAGCCGTAGGTGATGGATGTCTGGTGCAAATTCAGGCCAAAAGCAGATTTTCAAAATCAAAAGAATGTGCACACATCTTTGAAATCATATATACTGTATGTGAATTTGCTATTTTACTGATTATCTTTACTCAGACTTTATATGTGCCTGAGAGATTTCCTTCATGCCTCAGGTTTCTCCATCACTGTATGTTGTATTCTTTAGTTTCAAGGCCAACAAAACTGGGTTGTACATAGAAGCACTGATCTAAGGTTTCCTCCCTAAAACACTTTTGGAGGATAGAACTCTGCACATACATCACCCTGCACATGAAGGTCAAACAGCTAAGTCAAGTCATTTATTGTGACTGAAGGTGAACTTCAGATATTTCTATGCTGCTGTTTCTTCATTCAGTCTAAGAAAATACTTTTAGCTCGATCACAATGAGCACCTGTTCACGCTTTATGTTATGCTCGTTTAGCAAAAAAAAAAAAAATCCAATTCTTCCATTAATTGTCAAACTGTATGTATCCACCTGAGTATTGTCTGTGGCTTTAGCTGGCCCCCTCTGACTATGGACGAACTTGGCTAAGTTAGAAATGTTGCCAGTCCGTCACAGGGTAACGATAAGGAGATGGACAATCATACACATGTATGGTTAATTTGGAGTTTTTTGACTGTGGAAACCAGAGTGCACAAAGAAAACTCCAGGCTTCCACAGGCAAGCCATATAAACTCCACACAGAATGACCCAAAGCCAAAACCGAAGATGTTGTTGTTGTGAGGCATATTGTAACCATTGCACAGCAGTGCAGCCATAAATCCTACAAATGTTACAGAGCAAGAAATGCAAAACTGTGGATGCATCTCTAGATTGACTTTATGGATGAAGAGTTTCATCTGACAGCAGTAATGCGCTGTTTACAAAACCACCTGCAAACAGACAACAGGAACCCTTTTCAACTGGTAAACATTTACTAGGGCACAGACACATGCCTTTGTCATTCATTCTTGCTCTTTTTAGACTCCTGCTTTTGTATTTCCTTCACCCCTCTTCTCTCTCCATCTCTTGCTCTAATATGTTCTCCCCCTGTGTCTTTCTCGTCTCTCTCTCTCTCCCTCTCTCATTCTCTTTCTGGCTTTGTGAAAAGGTGATAGTATAGTGAGACAATGGGGAAGACTCACTTAATTAGCTGGACGAGAAGATGCATTGTGGCAATTACTGCGCACAAAGGGAGGGGAAGGTATGGCTCTGTAATGCGCTGCCTTGTGTATTTGCCTGGCTGTTGTAGCCTGGAGTGCAGGCAGGCCTTTATAGGAGAGAGTGAAGGCAGTAACAATGGAAGACAGGATGTACTCCACATGTAGAGCCATTTCCAGTCCTTTTACAAACAGGGACAATAGAAGCTACAGTCTTTTAAAGGCTGGAAATGTAGAAACTGTATCCCCACAGATGAATTATGGGGCTTTAAATGCAGACTGGCTTTGTGAAAATTAACTTCCCAGGTGTAGTTTTTTGTGCAGTCTGTTTTTTGTTACCTCTTTCCAATAAGGTGGCAATTTTTAACAGCCTTTTTTTTCCCTTTTTCAATTCATGTTTGATGAATAATCTGCACTACTGATGCTTCAGAGATAATTGAAAAAAGCTGAACTGACCTGATCTTATTTTGTCAGACAATTTCTGATCTGTTCATTGAAATAGTAAATTATTAGAATAAAATCTAGTAAAATGTATAGTCTGTATAATTTTTTTTAAATTACATGCTCATAAAATGTTGCCACCAAACAATCATACCTGAATTATACTGATTTATACTGTGGATACATTGAAGCAAAGTTCATAATACAACAGCGCGTCATCAGTGATGTTTGACTCTTATTTACATGATATGTATGTGCCTGTATTTGTTGTGTGTGTTTTTTATGCAGGTCAGTGTGCCTTAGAATTGCGTCTTTAGGAAACACAGGTTGCATTGAATTGAGTTGAAAATAGTGGACCAATTTCGAACAAGAATTTAATTTTGTGTGTGTAAAACAATTTCCCTCCTACATCAAGCCAGGTAACATAAAATCCTAGCTTGTAAAATTTTGCTATTTTGCCTCAGTTAATGATATCTGTCATTTATTCTGCTTTCATTTACAAGCATCATGTTAAATAATACCTGACAGAGACATTGTT
Source organism: Salarias fasciatus (assembly GCF_902148845.1). Classification (NCBI taxonomy): domain Eukaryota; kingdom Metazoa; phylum Chordata; class Actinopteri; order Blenniiformes; family Blenniidae; genus Salarias; species Salarias fasciatus. The sequence continues at coordinate 22,980,636 of NC_043766.1, read as the reverse complement.
TTTATTTGTATATCAAATATATTTGGCAACAGTAGCTAACAACATAAATAGTTGTGATTCATTTATTTAGGCTTTCGATTCCTCACTCTGTTGACATATTTTAGTTGCCTTTTTGCATGACTTTTGGAAATTTGTGGAAATAATCATCCCCTAAATTACTGAGTTAAATCTGCCTTTAAAATGCCTTCACCCCGTCGGAGGTGGTTTTTAAATGTTTGGTCACTGTTTGAATTTCACAACGGTTGTCACAAAGTTTGAGAGCTTTTAAGAACATTTGCTATCAAGTAAGTAAAGTTTATTTACAAAGTGCTTTCCTCCGACAAAAATCACAAAGCGCTGTACAGAACAAGGTAAAAAGACAACATTTTTATTTTTCATGGATTTCACTGGTGAGATATTCAGCTAAACGCTTCTCTAAATCAAAGAGTCTTCAAATCCTTTTTGAAGGAGTCCACGGACTCAGCCATATGGAGAGACGACAGCAAGTGTTTCCAGAGTCCGGGGGCAACAGCCTGGAACACTTGGTCTCCCCAGGTTTTAAACGGTGTCTTTGGGACCTTCAGGAGTTTCTGGTCTGAAGACCGAAGGGCTCGTTGTGAGGACTGAGGGCATGGCAAGTTTGTAATATACTGGGAGGCCTCACCATGCAACGCTCGGAATGTGAGGACTAAAAATTTAAAGTCAGTCCAAGACTAAACAGGCAGCCTGTGAAGGCTGGACAAAACAGGGGTAATGTGGGATGTTCTGGGCGTACCTGTCAGTAGTCCAGCTGCAGAGTTTTGTACCATTTGGAGTTTGTTAAGAACAGTCATATTGACCAAAGCAAAAACAGAATTACAATCATCAATATGAGATGAAATAAAAGCATAAATGATCAGTTCAAGGTCTGACTTGAACAACATTTTTCTGACTTCAGAAATATATCCCAGGTGTTAAAAAGTGTCTCGGGTCAGCTGATGAGCGTGAGCTTCCACAAACAAGGCCTGATCAAGTGTAAACCTGTCAAGCATTGACAACTCTTCTGGTGTCATTCAGGAATGAGGAATATTCTTTAAATTGCATGAAATGCAGTCAATATTTTATTTCTCCTTCCCAAAAAGATTATCAGGAACATGGCAGCAACTCTTATGTCCTTTCGTTTTTTTTTGTTTTTGTTTTTGTTTTTTTTTAAGTCAAAGTTGTTAAAATCAAACAAACAGTGCCTTCAAAGAACATGGAACCAGCATGTTTCAATAACACAAAATTTTGATTTAATTTACCGTAATTGTTCAATAGATGTTCATCTTTTTGATTTGATGAAGGGGTCTGTTCAAAACTGGACATACTACTTTCTATTTCTGACAGTCTATGAGTGGGCCACTGCTTGGTCCCACTTTGTGTTGTGTTGTGTTGCATGTGTGTGTGTGTGTGTGTGTGTGTGTGTGTGTGTGTGTGTGTGTGTGTGTGTGTGTGTGTGTGTGTGTGTGTGTGTGTGTGTGTGTGTGTGTGTTGGGTCTAGCAAAGAGCATCCTCCTCCAGTGGAGTGGCCTGAGGGGATTTCTTTCATGAAGTCAGATAACATCCAGGCGACCCCCTCTTCCCTTTTTTATAAGAGTTCTTTAACCTTGATAAATGAAGTAGAGGCGAGAAGGGAGTGAGGGAGGCTGGGAGGAAAAAGTTGTGGGTTGTGTTCGGGGATGAGACCATGATGGAGAGGGGTAGAGAGAGAGAGACAGAGCGGGAAAGAGAGAGAAAGAGAGAGAGAGCAAGAGAGAGAGAGAGAGAGACACCAACTCCCTAGCTGGCTTGCTCTCAGGATCAATAATGTTCGGAGAGCTGCTGAGCACTCCTGTCTGGCAGCTTTACCATAGGGGATGGAAGGAAAAGAGGGAGGGAGGGATGGAAACCAAGAAAAGAAGTGCTGCAAAAGCCTCTATCTCCTTCTTGTCACCCTTTTTTTTTTTTTTTTCTGCAAAAAGGGAGAATTGAACCGGACAGCAATGGAAAGATGGGAAGAAACATTGACGAGAAGGTGGAGTGGAGAGAAGCCGACACCAACACACCTATCCAACACAACCGTGCCACCCACCAGTTTGCCCGCCTGCCCGCTGCCAAATCACACTCTCTTGCAGACACACACACACACACTCACACACACTCTGAGGTCTCCTTTTACGGAGCCACAAGGTTACAGAGTGTCGATACAAACGCGCACAGCCCTCCGACAAATGGGATTTGACATGTTCAATCAACAGTGCTGCCAAATCCCTGTTGTTAAGTGTTGCAGAGCCATATCTGTCTGCAGTGGGCCGGAGCAATGCTACCTGGACCCGCTAACTGTCCCCTAAATATCCTCTATTAAAGTCCTCAGTAATAGAATTATCTGCTGCATTTGTCATTGGGTTTGAATAGGTAGTGTGTGCTGTGGCATAAATAGCAAACGGAGAGTGAGTTGTCACTTTGTGCTCCTGTTATAAGAAGGAAGCCTTCAGTGACTCCTTTACAGTGCCTGGAGGTCATGGACATCTGAGCTCTCTTCCTCTTTTCTTTCTCCCTCTTTCACTTGATTTCCTTGCTGGGAGTTTAAGTCACGGGTTTCCCTCCTCTGGCCATCTCTCTTTTCGCTTTTTTTTTCCCCCCTTTTAGACCTGATCCTTTCATCTTCTCCCCCCTAATCCTGTGCTGGAGAAGCCGTCTCTTCACCCCTCCTCTGTTTCCCATTGCTCTCTTTTTAACTCTGTGCCTTTTCTTATTTTAGCGTGTCCCTGTGTTTCTTGTGCCTCCATCTCTTCTTCTCCATCTTCTTCTTCTTGCTTTCTTCTGTCCTTAATAAAGTTAGTGATCAGTTGACTGCCCCTATCATTGGTAGAGAGCAGGTTGGTCCTCCCATACCAAGAGGGGGGTACATTGTCTGTGCTGGTTGACCAGTGTAATCCCCCCACAGGGACAAAGAGCAGTACCCTCGCTACCTTAGCCTCCCTTGAAGGGCATTAGCCCCCTGACGAGAGCCATGCCCTGGTCTGCTCTTGCCTGCCTGATGGCCCAGCATCATGCCGCTGACTCCCAGCTTATCTCAGGAAACCAGTTTAACTCCCCACTGCTGAGCGTGAATGCAGACGACTTTGACAAGTGGAGCATGTGCACGAATTCATGTCCATATCTGTAGTTGAGTGTTTCAAAGGTTATTCCCAAACAGTGTACAAAGGATTTTCCAGGTCCTTCACGCATCTCTCTCTCTCTCTCTGTCTCTGTCTCTCTTTCTCTCACTCACTCTCGCACTCTCTCTTTCTCTCTCTCTCTCTCTCTCTCTCTCTCTCTCTCTCTCTCTCTCTCTCACACACACACACACACACACACACACACAAGCAGGCACATTTGTTGGATTAAGATCATGGAGTCCTACTCTAAACCTCCACACAGACCCTCATACCCCTTTCCTCTCTCCTCGCTGTTTCACACACACACACATTCACACAGGGAGCGAGTTGGTAAGGTTGCTATGGGAACAGTGGTCAGAGTTTACCAGAGGGGAAACAAACAAAGTACTGTTCATGAGACCAGGTTGCTCTGTGTAGATGGAGCAATGATACTCTGAGTGTGTGCAAATGTCTACTGTGCCTCATGTCTGGTGATTAGAGGTGTGTGTGTGTGTGTGTGTGTGTGTGTGTGTGTGTGTGTGTGTGTGTGTGTGTGTGTGTGTGTGCGTGTGCGTGTGTGTAACATTGAATACTCCACAGTTTTTAAATTGTTATACATTCGTTATACAGACTGGTTTGGTTTTCCCTATTCTACCTTCTCACAGTATTTCAGTGACTCAATGAGTGACTGCAGCTCCCAAACAAATGTGAATAAATGATCATTTATAAAAGTTGTTAAACTTTGTTTTTGTGCCTCACTTGTTTTTTTTTCTTCTATCTCTCGCATGTTTTCGGGCTGCATCTGCAATATTTTATTTTCCATGGATTAAAATCCTGATTGTTTGCTAATTGAGTAAATGGTTCAAGATCAGCCATTAAAATTTTATCTAGTACAGTGTTGCACCTTTACATGTTCTTCACAGATTCCAACATCTTTATTGTCTATAAATCTTAGTTAAATCTAAGTAATTACTGAATATTGTTGAAAGGCAAACTAATTCTTATTTTTTGAAATTATACTTCATTACTTAAAAACATTGTTAATTTTCAGTAGCTTAGGTGGAGAATTGAGGTGAAGAATGTAACTTTTGTATTATTATGATCTTTGGATCTCGTTAAGAGCAGACTGCAGATTAACGCACCATTGTACAGTTTGTTTCGGGAAATTGTGTAGTTTCTTTTCTCCAGCTTTTGGATTTAATCCTAACTTGTGACATTGTCTTTGCCACATCTCTACATCAGTGTCTTCCACTGAGCCTCCCCTCCTCTCCCCTACTCTCCTCTCCTTCTGAGAAAGTAGGTCTGGAGGTAGTTTAATGTCTAGCAGCAGATTCCACATTATACCTGTCATTCCCCTCAGTTTGTCTTTCAGTTTCTTGATTTGTGTGAACAAAATAATGTCCTTAATTTAAAGCATTTAAAAAAAAGTTATATCCCATTAAAAAAATTCAACCATGCCTTCATCTCTCCATCTGTGAGCTCTCCTTCTTTTAATGCATCCTTATCCCTCCACTTGGCTGTTTGAGTAATATTTATTGCACCCTCTCTTAGTCTCGGTCTCTCGCTCCTTTTTCCCCCCATAAGCGAGCGAGTCCAGTACTGTGGGAGGAAAACACCCCCAGTGCCACCACCTCTGCCGACCCTGCCCATCTCCTCCACCCTCCCTGCTCGCTCTGCCCTCTCTCCTTCAGCACTGACAGATAGACAGACGTACTGTTCTCTCTTTCTCTGCCTTTCACCTCTCAAACCTCCCTCCATCCATCCTGCCTGGATGGGTACAATGCAGGCGCTCTATCCTGCGGCAGGGAGAATGCAGCCCTGAGCTAACAATATCACCAAGGCTGCCTGAATGCCGCCGTGCCCTATTGTGCTCTGTCAGAGGGGAGTTAACACCCATGTCTGAGCCCAATGAATAGTATTATTGTGTCTGAGACGTACACCGCACCCCGGGTCCCCATCCATGTCCCCCTAACTCAACTCACCCCCCTCTCGCAAACTTGTGTCTCTTGTCCCAACAGTGTAAACCCCCACACCACCCCTGCTCCCCCTTCATTCCTTCCTTCACAGACAGCTCTAACTTCCAAAGCCTTTGCTGGCCCACCGACTCTAAACCTCTGCACTTTACTTCTCTATTCCCCTGGCAGTCAGCCCATGGATTTTAGTCTGTTTCTTTAGGCCTGCAAAGGGGTGTAGAGAGGCGGACAGCGAGGGTGTTCTGTTGTGAAGCAGTGTAGTGTACTCGGGCAAGGAATATTTTGCCGATTGTGTGGTTGAGATATGCCGTGCTGCAACGTGAAATGGTGGGGGTTGAATTTGGCCTTGCCTCTTTCTCTGCTGAGGAGCACAATAGGACCATGAGTCCTCAAAGAAATGTCCCCCAACTGCTATTATCATAAGAAGAGGGCTGCTGAACCCATCTGAATAATTCTAGATAATACAAAAGCTGAGATGTTTTCTTTGACAAAGTTTCTATGGAGCACCACTGGCCTGACCAAAACATTTCCATTCCTTCACACTCACTCTTCCACAAACACAGATGGGTGAGCTGGAGGTAGTTTGAAGTATCCAGCCTGTTTAAATGTAGCTTTTGGCATTTCAGCCATAATGGTCCAATAAACATAAAACCTTGGAGGCTTATGCTGCTAAGGGAAAGCTAAAGAGGGTGGTTGTTGAAGAAAAACATTTCCTGGAAATATTTTAATGTAATCTATTGACACAGTGGTGATTTTTTTATAATGGACCCACTCTCGCCATATTTTGCTATCTGAGGCACATCACAATCTAATAGCTTTGAGTACCTTTGGCAGGCAGTATCTCACTGCCTGACACACTTAACTCTCAGGCCTCCAATTGCTGCAGTTTCTGCTCTCTGAGGTTAGCAGGTTCATATTACCAGCTGAGAGAGGATGCCAGAATGTTCACCCCCGACTTCTTGCTGATGAAAGACCAGGATTGACATTCAGAGTGGGCAAAATGTTGAAAGTTAAGATTAACTTTTTTTTTTCTCTCTCTCTCCATCTCTGTCTCTGGTTGTTTGTGTACAGGAGGAAGAAGAGGATGAGGAGGAGGCAGCGGAGAACGAAAAAGAAAAGAAGAGTGGGTGGAAGAATGGAAGAAGAGAAGGATAGAAGCAGTTCGACGAGGTGGTTGGAAGCGAGTGAACCCAGAGCAGGTGAACACAGCTGTGGATTGCCATGGGCTCTCTGGCTGCCTTCCTCCTGTGGCCCCTGTGCTGCATGCAGGGGTCCCAAGGAGCCAGCAAGGGCCAGCCAAAGATGCGGCAGAGTGGGCAGGCTAGGCCAGCCAAGCCAGGAGAGAGGCAGGTGAGGCGGGTGAGCCGAGCGCTCATTCCCGCCGGCTAGGAGCCTCTTCAGCAGAGTGGAGCTGCGCGGAGCAGCAGAAATCAATACAGAGGAGCGAAGTTAGCAGAGGTTGCCCAGCACTGCCTGCAGGCCTCAGCACCCAGGGACCAACCACCACCACTGCTCCCAGCTCCTCTCTCCAGCTCTCTTTCTATCTTTCTCCAGCAGTCCCAGCACCAGCCAGGGCCAGGGCCCTCACCTCTCAAGCGCCCCACACGCAGTGTGTGCATGTGTGTCAGCAAATGCACATGTGTGCGTGAAACAGAGAGAAAGGTAGAGAGAAGAGAGAGAAACAATCTTTGTGTGTGGTTCTGCCGGAGGGTTTTTTTCTCGTGTCCAACACCACTTGATGAAACTTTGTCAGAAAGACATGAAGACAACAGGGGAGGGATAGAAATGATTGAGGAATGAGACAGGACGTCGAAGACCTCTTCTCGTTTCAGCTCCCTCCCTCTTATTACTCATTTCATCATAACGGTTGGAATAAGGATCCTACTATGATGGCCCATCGAACCTTGTTTTCTCCAGTTCCCCCCCTCTTCCATGCAGATAACGCACAATATTCCTAAGATCTCATGAGCCTGGATGAAACGACAATTTGAACTTTTTCTCTCATCCACCGTGTCAAACACAACCTGTCTTTTCGCCTTAGATTTTCTTACCCTCACTACAGCAGCTCCCATCAGAGGATATGGCAGTGCAGTATTGATCTATAAGGTGGAAGAGAGGAAGGCAGGCTGGGGCTTTCATACCTCTCTTTCAGAATGTGTGAGGGAAATAGCACCTGAAGTCCACTTACGGCTGTGCAGCAGGGATCCCATGGCAGCACAAGTGAATGACTGCTAATTGAATGAGAGATGAAAAGGACAGTACTTTTACCTCCACATCGTTCCTGCCTGACGACTACAAGTTTTTGTGTGTGTTTTTTCTCTCATATACAAAAGTCCAGCACCTAAAGAGACTCATTCTTCAGATGGTTTAGCTAAAGAGCTCTGCACTCAGGAAACTCTACATAACAATGAAGACTGAAAACACCTGGTTTAATATCAGTGTCAACGTATGAACAATGCCTAAAAGAACAGAAAGGACTACTGTATGACTTTTTGCATTGTTAGAACCATGCAAGTGAACCTTTGGCTCTGGGAAAGCTTCAGACATCAAAGATGAGGACAACAGTTTCCGAACATACAGAGATTACCGTGGGATTTTACATTTCTTGGTGAGTAGTTGATGATTCTGATATTAACACGAGCCACTAGAAAAACAGTTCCTCTCCTTTTAATGCTGTAATGATAAGATACCATCTCTGCTTAGAGAACCGTGCATGATTTCAGAGTTAACAGACATAAAGTCGTTGATCTCCTCCATCAGCCCTGGGCTGTGATCACCCCGTCGCCGATGATATGAAGAGCTCATTCTCCTTGCTTGTACCAGGAAGGGTATTAAGGCACATTTCCCCCCTGCCTGCCAGTCTCCTGGCACACAGAGAGACCAGCACCTCTTTACGCCTCAGCCTGGCAGCGACCTATTCTTACAAAATGGCTGCATCTTGTCTGCCAGCTGTCTTTTTCTGCCAAGATGGCGCTTGGTGGCTTTTTAGTGCCCGCTGTTTGCCATCTGCTCTTTAATTGTTAACGGCTATGCAAATATCTTTTAATGCCTTTGCATGTGCCCGATACTAAACCCCTCCCCTTCAGTTGTAAATAATAGCACGATCTTAAAAATAAAGAAAAAGAAACGCGGCCCTGTGTGCTTGCTGATTGAATACACAGCAGGAACAATTAGCAAATGAACGTTGCCCGTTGTCGCTGTGATTGTTGCTTCTCTTTAAGCCCACCTTATTCTGTAAGAAAGTCACTGATACAGTGTTCTAGATTTCAGTGCTTTAGCTGGAAAATAGAGCAGCGCCTCATCGTCCTCTCAGTGGCTCATTCAGAGACGCTTGTGTGTCTTCTCATTGTGCCATATGTGACATCTGTGGCCTTACCAGGGTACCCTGCCTACTCTGACAAGCAAAGCCCTACACTGTAAAGGAGAGCAGGAGCGAGGGAGAGGCATAACATAATGACCTCATTAGCATGCTCAGCACTCCCTACTATAGGCCCTGGTGCGCTGCTGCGCCGTGGGACCCACCGGTGTACGCCCTTCTCACAGCACTCAGCATGCAACATTGTGTTCTCCCCACACAATGCGGCGCTTCATACAGGCTTTATTACGCCTTGTCAAAGCACTGGGGGATCAGGGGTATCAGTGCAGAAGCAGCAGGATACGCGCTGTGTACGTGGAACAGGAGATGTATTGGTGCTTTATGGTCTTAATGTGGCGTTCACTGCGCTGATGGATCCTCTGCTGCCGCTTTCATGCGTTTACATGTGTGTGTTTATGTTTGTGTGTGACTCCATGCCTCAGAGATGTGTGTATTTGTACAGTCGCCTGTGTCATTGTTGGTTCCCATGGTATTCCTGCTTGTTTTCACCTGTCACTGTTAATTAAGATTAGGAGAGATTTGCGGAATTGTCTGCACTCAGGAAGCGGACCATTAGCCCCTCTGAAGACCTGCGGCAGGACATCTGTGGTCAGTCTGCAGTGGTGTAGCATTGAACTTCACAGAGAGGACTGGAGGCAGACGCAGACACGTATGGCTTCTCTCAGCAATATGCATGACGGAGGATATGAAAACAGGGACTGACCTTTTTGGGGAAAAGATTTGCTTTTTAGGTTTTTAAGTTACCACTGAAACAAAATCATATTAGCTTCTTGAGATCAAATTAATTTTTTCCTGTAAGAGGAAATCTCCCTCCCTCTCTCTCTCTCTCTCTCTCTCTCTCTCTCTCTCTCTCTCTCTCTCTCTCTCTCTCTCTCCCTCTCTCTCTCTCTCTCTCTCTCTCTCTCTCCTTTTTCTCCTCATGTATTGCTGGGAAAGCAATTTGTGTTTATTGTGTGGGACAAAAGGAGAAAATACTGTGAGCATGAAGTATACTGCTTAACCAGTCTTTAAAAGCATTTTTTTTTATTGAGCCCTATGCCAATAATGACTGTGCCATGTAAGTGGCTTTTATTAGTTTTTTTCTTTATTCTCAGAACTATCATTTTTCACAGTAACAGTAAATTATAAGCAGCATTTTTGTTCCTTGAATACCTTTTTACTAGTAGTGCTGAAAATCGTCTTTGAAGTCCCCCCTCTAACCAGTGCTGTCATTTACCCATCTAGAAAGAGCTGCTTTATTCCCGTTATCATGTCCTCCATCAGACAGAAGAGTATTAATCAAACCTCTCTGTCTAATCAGTGCCACATCGACACTGATCAGGCTGAGGTATTCCTCAGCAAGTTAGTAAACACATGCTGGCTGTGGTTAGCCCACAGGGGCTGTAGGTTCCTGTATTTATTCAACAGTGAAAAGACAGTTGGGCTCATATCAAGTCTCAGTTTATGACTGTCATTGAGACAACAGCTATGACAGGGTTAATTTCACTTCCTTTTTTTATATATATATACATATATTGACACAAACTATGAGCAAATTGAAAAATACAAGAAGTGTGATGTGTCGTACCAGCAACATATGCTGCACAGCCATAGCTGTGCATACTTATGCCCATAAACACACACACACATACACACACTTGCACATATTCGCACTTACTCACTGGGAAAAAAAAAAAAAAAGACTCCCCAACACCATCTCCTGCAGAAAGCTTTTATGCTAATCAGGATTATGGTCATGCATGTTCCAACAGTGCTGCAGTTATACATAATTCAGAATGCAGACAACATGCTGGACATTGCTGTAGACCTCGGTTTAGGTGAACTCACTGCAGGTTTAACTATCGTAGTTTGGAAGTGAGCAGGTGAATTTGAGACCCTTCAAATGGGATGTATTTAAATATATGTTTGATCTTAATTGACATAACCTATATCTCTTTTAAAATTTTCCAAATAATACTATTGAAATAAAGCATTATGTATTTTGTGAAAGATCTAAAGAACTTTCCATGGAATAACCTTAGTAAACCGAATAACTGAACCTCTCTTAAAACATAAAACATGGAGCACATTCACACAGTACCTGAAGAAATAGGGCTGTGTTAATTTGATGGAATTGTTTCGATACAACACACTTTAAAGTGTTTTTTCTGATAATCTCCGTGATCTCAGCTGAATGTGGACTGTTCATTTGCAAGTGATTGTCGCCCAGTCCACTGCAGCGTTTCTCATTCTGACTGCCCACTGCTTTTTATTTGCTCAGGTATTGATTGAATGTGGTCCACCCTCTGAAGTAATAGTTACTGAAAGCATTTGCAGCCATCACTCAATTTATCCTGGCCTGTTCCACGTGTCATTTCTTTTTTTTTTTTTACTTCCCCGTGTGACCAAACAAATAAGTGATTGGTTTTGTCTGCAGAGCAGCTCATTATTCAAAATTTTAAAGGATAAAATTATAAATGTGCATGAATTTTTTCTGTTTTGTTTTATAAATTAGGCTTTCATACTGATTGTAGTCACCCTTTTCTACTTTTTGCATTTGTAGTGCAAGTGTAAAAATACTTTTATTTGTAAAGTGTCTTAATTGTTGGCTTTCTTGTTTAATATTACAGTAACTGTCACTATTATGATACAAATTGAAAACAATTAAAAATCCCAATGGTGAATGCTATTTAGAATATTGAAGGCTAACTTTTTGACCCTGAATTTTTTTTTCAGCGTGCTTAAAGTTAAAGCCTGCCTTTAATCTGTCGAGATGCACATGGCCGATTAAACTGGATTCATTTTGTTCATACTCAAACAAATTCCTAGTGTGAAACTACCTTTCCGAGGAAGTAATTCCTTAGTCAAGTGTTGCTCCTGCGGTTTCCTCGGAGCTGCAACACTGAACCCCGAGCCTGATTATAGACTCAAGAAAAAACAGTTAGGCATTTATCCAAGTCACTGATTATGTCATTTCAACAGGCTGCAAACACTCAGACAGGCTAGACAGCTCTGAGGGGAGAATTATGAAGCCGGAGTGGAATGGAGGCTGTATGAAAAGGAAATGAAAATGGAGTACTGCTGTATGTGTGATTAAACTGCCTGCTCGCCAGCAAAAGGCCACGCTGGTGTAACACAGGCCTGAGATTTGGCCATAATGAAAATGTGAAGGTGGTGGGGTTTGAACCCCCCGAATGACGTGGGTGAGCACATACACACGCACATAGACACTTGCACACGAACACACACCATTACACATAGCCTACATTATAGAGTATGTATGTGCCCGGGCTGAATGGTTTATACGAGGGGCTATTGAGAGAGACTGCAGAAGTGATTTTAGCCATGAAACAAAGAGGAATAAAGCTGTGTGGAAGGAAGAAAAACATGAACATGGAATGCATATTGTGCATATTGTCATAGCAAATTTGACACTCTTGTAAAAGCCTTCAATTTAATATGTCCCTTTTACAGTGAACATTTTTCTAACTCAGTTGCATTTATTTTATGTTTATTTTGCAATGTGTGGTGTACTGGACCTTTATATTAATGCACGCATATCTGATTTTGCATGAAGAAATTGTACCTTTCAGTCATTTTATAAATGGTTTTGATCAGAGGCACTGAGGCTGATAGAATGTCTTTATGTCTTACGGCTTATAGTCTGAATATTTCAAAGTTTAGTAAGGTTACTGTCTTAAAGCTACTTTCTATATGTGTTGATGGCAGCAAGTAGACACATTTTGAATTAAAAAAACATGCTCAATCCAATAAACATTCTCATTTCTAATTACACTTGCAAAAGACGCTGCATGAAACTGTTGGTGTCATTTTCATGTACTTCTATGTTATGATAAATTCACTGTCGAAAACAACTCATTGATTTGAACACATTGGGCGGGGTAGTAAGACGTACTCAGAAAATAATTCACACAAATTACGCAAGAGACGGACATGATCATGCTGGTCACAACTGAAAGTAAACTATTGAAACGTGGAGGCAGTAACCCAGTCAACAAGCGTGGGAACAGGCTAAATGATGGGGGGACGGCGGTCCATGTGTCGGAGGGGGTTGTGGTTAGTTCATGGCCAGACACTCCAGCTGCACTGACTTCCATTCAGAAACACGTTAAGAAGGACCTCAGGGGTCAAGGTTAGAGGGGGTTGGAGGGAAGGGGTCATCAATGCAGCGTAGAGAAGCCGCTGTGTGCTCGCGCGTGTGTGCGTGCGTGCGTACTTTATTCATCCGTTGCTCATCTCTGGCTGGCTAGCCAGCTGATTTGTCTGTAAGCTGCCCTGTGTTTGCTTATTTTATAAGCTGCCTCTTATTGCTTTGCTCCAGGGACAACTTGAGCTGAGAAGCAGGGGAACCCAACCGCTTCCAACCCCCCTTCCGTCAGCCTCTGGCCAGTCTCCAGCCGGCCCTGAGCCAAATCAAGTCAGAAATCAGTCCCACAGCCTAGTCAACCTCCTGGTCAAACAACCCCCAGCCTAACATGGTCAAATCCAGTCAGACACTTTGACAGCCCCCCTTGTCTGTCTCAGTCCGCTGCCTCCTGTAATTTAACATGTCGGCACAGGATTCATCAAATGTGCATGCCTCAATCAGAAATGTGTTGTTTTTTTTTTGTTTTCTTTTTTTTTTTTTATTACACTTTGGCATGTATGCTTTGATGGAGATCATTCAAAATCAGCTACGTTTTAAAATGCAGATGAGATTCCTTCTCTGACGTGACATGTTAGCATTTTCTCATTTTATGAACGCAGTGGTCACAAATTCTCCATGAAACCAGCCGCTTTGTGGGTGAAATGGTCACTATATCATTAGCATTTCATCAAATCATACACGAGGCGAGTCCGTGAGCCAGCAGGACATTATGCCCATTATGTCTGAAATAAACAGTGTAAGCCCTTTAAGGGGAGGGACTGCATCACACGAGGAAAGGAGATTGAGGAAAGGGAGAGTACAGGAAGCGAGGGCAGACATGGAGTGGAGCGGAGGCACAAGCTAACCCACCCTGCGGTTGCCTACTTCCATTCTTCATCAGGGACTTATGCTTCATTAGACTGTCTGAAAGAAAGACCCGCTTTCCCTCATCACCTCAATAGACTAGTCCCCCTTCTCTTCCATAGCCTGGAGGGTTCTCCTACAAAAAAATGAAAAATACACTCCTCCCTCACCCCTGTTTTCCTCCTCATTTTTGCCTTCGTCTCCTAATCGTCTCAACTCACGCTGAAATCAAGCTTAGTAGCAGCAGTTTTGTGAGCCCCTCTGGTCCGACGCCTCCTCCCCCTTGCCTCCGCCTCCCATCATCCTCCGATCCCCACCAGCTCCCCTTTTCTGCTCATTCACTCACCTTGGTCAGACACACCACCCACCCACTGCTTAAATCCCTATCAGCATGTCAAGTAAATGTCTGCCCAGCTGGGGTTGCGCGCGCGCGCACACACACACACACAGACACACACACACACACACACACACACACACACACACACACACACACACACACACACACACACACACACACACACACACTGGCGCGCACACACGCACGTTCATGCTGAAATATAAATGCACTACACACACAATCTTTTGCTTGCTTCTGGGGTTTAGCCTTCCTCCCTGCTGACCCTTTTCACCCCTGTTTTGCTCTCTTCCCCTTCTCACCACCTCTCTTTCCCCCTCTGCCTCTCCTCAGGCACTGATCTGACAGGATGGTTTGGCTAGCTGACTATATCTGCAAGAGGTTTATCACAGAGCCTCAGTGCACTCCTACTGTTCCCTCCCTGTTTTTACCTTGAAAATCACGGCGCTTTCTCCAACAAAACTGTGCTCTGCACCCCGGGCCATCTCTACATCCCATCGATGTGATTAAAAGGTTAGAGGAATCCTATCCTCCAAATTTGTTACAGTAAAACCCAGTCCATTTATCTTCTAATACAATCTGCAGCTGGAATATCTGCAGCCTGTGTTGAGAAATTCTCATGTTTACCATATTTTTAAATCACACTGCTAAAAAATATAATATTTTCTGTATAGGAGGATAAAAATGATCAAGAATGCACATTATATTAGCACTGTTACCTTTTTCCATAATAGATTCTGTTAAGACAAAGATCGTTTTGACATAAGCTCTCTATTTTATACTGTGAGCCCTCTTTTTATTAAGTTTAGACAAAAATAGTGCTTTACAGAGATGTCATCAATAAAGATGAATCAGAATTATCAGTACAGATCAGATTTGCATGAAAGACCTTGCCTTGCTTGTACAAAGTGGCGACTTAAGATACGCTGATCTCACACGCTCATCTGTCTTGATCTGATCCTCTACCAGTGGAAGTTAAAATTATTTGACTACATTGTGCTTCTTCTCTTGCAGTGCTGCATTACACTGCCATGTATCAGTAACCCTGCAACTTCAGTGTTTCCGCCCAGAGTTTACAGCACACTGAGGCTTCCCTCTTACTTCTTACAACAAAGTGACCATTTCACGTTTTAAACCGCCACCTCTTTGCACCAGATTTCAATCATTACTCCAATATTTGGGGATACTGATGAGCACAGTGCATTCCCAGTAGTGCCTCTGTCAACATGCTGCCATCTTTATGTAAATGTATTCAAATGCATTCTCAGCCCCGTAGACCATCATCTGTGCTGGGTGATGGCGGTGGAAAGCTGTTCAGTCACATTTCCTCCTGTAAGCAGGCGGGCAGGCTGATGAAGCGCACGATGAGGTGGACCCCTGCCAACGCGCCTGAGAAACCCCTATTAAACCCTATGTTTATATCAGGGCTGTGATTTACAAATGTGCGTTTTCTTGCCTTTAGGCATGTGCACCTCCTATGTCGCTTTGCTTTTTCATCAGGCGCACAGCAGACAGCAATAGAATAGCGAGGACGGGGTCCTTGCTGCATGTGAGCGGCGAGATGGGAAGGGGAGGGGGCGCGAGAGCAAGAGATGAGGAGAGGCGTGTGCATTTTCATCATAGTGGGTGCTGTTTTCTGGAGCCTGGCGCTCTGCTCATATTGAGATATTTCTTGAGTGGGTTGACACAATTATGCACACACTCAGCACTGTGTAAGGCGGGTTCTCCTCAGCTCCGGTCCACCTCTGATGTCCTGAGCTCGACTCTCAGCAACTTTATTGTTCTTCATTTCACTGTCATCCTGGGTGCCCTGAGAGACGGAGTAAAGTCTCCTGGCCCAGGTCTTCCAACCAGGATGGTGTTTGTCTCTCTCTCATACACACACACACACACACACAGACAAACACACACACCTATTGTTTCAGCAGCAGCAGGATGGCTGTAGTCCTCTGGGTAAGGATGTATGCTGACTGTATCAGGGAACACAGCAAGACATAGCAGTTTGTCAATGACCTGGTTATGCTGCATTCAACTGCAGCAAAGTTTGGTTAGATGCAGTGAGAGGAGATGCACCAGTGTGAGATGACGTTGTCTTGATTTCGACGAGGCAGAAAGGCTGAAAAATTTAACTGTGCTTCTAGTTTTAAATACAGATCTTCAGTTGATTTAAACTGAAACTTCATAGGCACTCTATCTTGTAATATTTTTTTTTGTTGATTAATTTTTGTTCAGATTTAAAAGTTTTAGCTTCTTTCTTCTTTGGATTTTCTTGCCCTTCTCTGTCTCTTTCTTTCTTTCTTTCTCTCTCTCTTTCTCTTGCGCTCTTTTTTCTTTCTCCTTCTGTCACAAGAAAACCAGGGGCTGCAGTTTGCTTAGCTGAGTCCATAAAGAGGCGTTTTAAAAAGCTGTGTTAACAGACCAACAAAGCTTTAAATGTGCCCCCCTCTGTGAAGGGGTGGTTCCCATAGGGATGTGGCATGGCGGTCCATTGGTAGGCCTCTATCCAGCCTCTCATTCAGACCAACGCTCAGTCACGGTCACTTATGGTAGGAGGGAAAATCACACAATTCAGCCTAGGCCTGATCCAATGACATGTTTTTTTAATGAGGTGGCTCTATGTCTTTGTTTGGGACCCAAATTCAAGTCCAGACCTGAGCAAGTCCAGCTGAATAAGATGCAAGGCCACGGCCAGGCACAACTTGGCACACAAAAAGCACAAAGAACCCAGCTTCTGTTGAACCAGTGAATGGCTCTCTACTTTCTCTATTGCTCTTCAGTACAGCCTAGAAAAACCAAAATGCAGACAATTAATTTTAATTCCGCATTGCTAATGACAGCATTTGCTGTACTTGTTGTCCTCTGTGCGCTGAAGGTCAAGCTGAATACTTATTATCTTTTTAAAAGCATATGGGAATGCCCAAGTGCCCGCAAGCCATTCCAGGCCCCTCTTCAGTTATTTCTTTTCCAGGGTCACACACAGAAAGATTTCTTTCTGTTTCATTTTCACTGGCCCTGGCGTCTTTTCCAGAAAGTGCCACACCATATATCACACATACATGTGCATGTGTCACACGGTGTGTGTACACCTGTGTGCGTGTGCCAGGTGCTCACTCGGTTGTATGTTCTGGGGTGAAGACTGTCATTAAACTGTCTGCCTGCATCACCAGACTCAACCATCACCACACACACGCACGCACGCACGCACGCACGCACGCACGCACGCACGCACGCACACACACACGCACAGGTTCACTTACTTAATGAAAATATAAAAAGCTTTCTGCCTTCATACAATACAAATCCTACTGATAACTAATACTTTACAATTCATGCCAAAAAAATCATGAGTATACAGAGCCAACAAAACAATTTTCTTTTCAGTTTAAAGTCTCTGAAATAGTAGTTTTGATCTAATTCCTGATTTATTCAGATTATGCCCTCCATTAAATCATGCTTGCTTGTTTGCCCTTGTATCGAGAATTTCCATTAAAAAAAAGGACTTGAATTACAGAGTTGATAGAAAGATGTTTTCCTCTCGTATCATTTATTCACTGCCGTTTTTTCTTTTTTTTTCATTGAAACTCATATCAAAATAGTCTTGAATAGTGGATTAATCAGTTCACAAAGCAGGGTTTCTACTGTCACTAGCAAATTTTTGTGTTTTTACTTTATTAGAAATCCAAATGAATAACGTAACATAAAATCGTATAGGATATGCAGAGAACATCTTTCTTTTTTTTTTTTTAAGATCTAACCAAACACTGAAAATGAACTGACTCTACAATAAACTATGGACTGTCCGCTGGACACGTCTGCTAAAGCACTCCTAAACCCTCTGGAAGAGCCAGCCCATCAGCCGCGCTACTTGTCTCTGATTTAGTCCGACTCTGTTCTTCACTCACGTTCAAGGCTTCGCTAATGTGGAATTAGTATGCAGAGAAGCAGCCAGGCAGTCCTGTGGATCTAATAGGTAGCCAGACTGGAGAAGTAGGCTAGAGTGGGTGGGTGGGGGGGGTTGCTCCCGGTTCTCCTTCTCTCTCTCTTCCCATTGCTGCCTTGTTGCCTATGCCCTGTCCTAAACCCTAATGGGATGTCAGACGTTCAGTCCAGTCTGAATTGAGCAGGGAAAACAGCTTGTTGTCTATCTGGGGGGAAAAAAAAAGAATTCCCCCATCCCCCCCTTTTTCCCCTCTGCTTCCTTTTGCTTGTGCATAGCGAGCACCCAAAGCTTCTCCCCTCAGTTTTCAGGCTATTGAAGGAGTCCCAGACACCCTCCGCTCCTCAGCCCCTCGGCCCAACTCTGCATACATTAGGCACGTCTCCCTGGTGTCTCAGCCGGTTCAGGCTCGCCAGACCGCCGGTCTGCCATCTCCCAATCTGCTGCTCCCCACTCCCCTTGTTCTGTCACTTTCTGTCTCATCTACTACACCCCCCAACCCAAAAAAAAAAAAAAAAAGAAAAAATTAATCAGTGTTTGAGTCTCTTTTATCTTGTGCTCGGTTCTATTTTCCAAGGATCACATGTCTGTCTATCTGTCTATCTATCTATCTATCTATCTATCTATCTATCTATCTATCTATCTATCTATCTATCGGGCGTCTCCGTTTCAGGCTGGATATTGTTTACATCTGTCTGTGTAATCGCTAGCAGAACCTCTCTAGACCTCACAGATGTTGCAATAATACAGGGGATTAGCTGGCTTAACACTTGCGCTTATTTGGGGAGTTTTCCCGATGGCTTGGTAGTGAAGCCTGCCAGCTCCTCTGAATTTGACCTTTTTTCTGTTTTCGCTCTGCTGAGATTCTGCAATCTCACTTCCCTTTGATTTGTGATTTTTTTTTTTTTTTTTTCGAAGTGTCTGGCCTGCTGATGCCTTTTTATCCAGATTGGTGCTCTGGGTTTTCACTTCCTGAAGCTTTATCAGTGTTTGGGTTAAATTACAGAGTTAAAGTACATGACAGGACGGATACAGCTACAGCAACTCAGCGGCTCATTTAACTGGTGTTCCATTCCTCCAATTAAAAAGAAAAAAAATTACAGTTTTACATAATGTACTCAAGCATTAACTCTGTGTAGCTGTAGCTAGCAGCGTGTTGTCGTCACTCTGATGACGCCTGAAAGATACCAGTCTCCCCCTGCCCTCCTCTTCAGCTCACACAGAAAGATAATTGGATGGCCTCCTCAGACTCAGCATCTCTGCCGCTCCGGTCTGCATCACGCTGCACAGCCCAGTCCTGTTTTATGACCAAGCAGATCCAGCGTCTGAGCGTGTATGTGTGTGTGTGTGTGTGTGTGTGTGTGTGTGTGTGTGTTTGAGGTCAATGTGTATCTGTCTGGATCCTAATCCCAGAGGTGATATTAGTCTGGAAAGGGGGGTGACCCATCCCCCCCGCCTCACACGTATGTATGTGGGTTTGTGCTGCAGGCGTTGGGGTCAACCAGGAAGCCCAGACAGGCTCTGCCTTGAACTTTGACCCATGGCTGTCTGCTAGCTCTGGGGTCATGCACTTCATTGATGCAGACAGCTGATAGACGCTCAAGCAAACGCGCACACACATGGACAGCCGTACGGAGCCTTGCTGTGGAGTGAACACGTGTCGGATGCTGATGATGGCACGGGCAGCGTCATCTTTACCGGTGCAGAAAACACACACCCCGTGATTCAGACAAAAACCGCAACGAGAACACTCACGCTTTCCCACAGGGTGGAAATCCTTGCAATATGTTTATTTACTTGAACAGAAATGACATTCAGCAATGGAGAATATCATTGTGCTGACTGCTTGATTTTTGGGTTCTTCTTTAACCAATTGTGTTTTGTTTTTCGTTGCATTCACAGGTGCGGAGAAGCAGGACACCGGGAAGATGCAAAGCAGGGACTGAGCGTTCCCCATCCAGCCTGATTAACAAAGCACACCTCCTGTCTGTAGCCAGTGTCTCCAAATGAGTTGATACTTGACCACATATGGAAACCGGCTCCTCCACACTTGCAGGAATAGTCACTTCGACACACACCATCAGTTCCATCATCGGTTGTCTCATCTGCACTCACTGTGAGAGTACACAGGTAAGTCAGAGTCACTTCTTAAAGGTAAGTTTTGAGGTTAAATCAGTGTAAGAGCTGTCAAAAAATAAAATGAAGCTGCCATGTAATGTTTTCACAGATTAGCTTAATCAGATATTAACTGCTATATTTGAGGCTAATTTTCGGTTGGAGATTGGTTGAGACTCCAAGGGGTCCTGCTTTCATTCTGTAATTTAAACTCTCAGTGTTTGACTGTGAAATGTTTCACCAAGAGTTCTGAGGCGGTGAGATCACAGATGATGAGCTTTCTCTTTTTAATAGGACATTCTGTACACACATGCATTTTTATTGATACCATCTTTTCTAAGTGTAATGAAGTTATTTGAAATGTAGTGTATGAAATCGCCTTACGTGGTTTGATATTAACTTTGAATAAAGTTGATGAATTTGTGAAAAACAAATGTCTTTGATTTTTTATTGCACCCTGTCTCTAAATTTTGACAATTGTTTGTTTTTAATTGCTCAGTGAGGAGTTTGTGTTTTTAATTGACAGTCTAAGGAGTATCATAATGATTCTCATTGTTTAAGGAGAGCTATACTTTCCTGTGTGTGTAAAGGTCAATGTATCTATTTTTTCTATACCCCTGCTGCTCAATAAAATACAAATGTATTTATTCTAAATAATGACCTTATTAGTTAATATGGATGTCATCTTCCCACATTTTTTATTACAATTTTGTGTTCATTTTCAGCTGATAAAATATTACTTTTAACTGCAGTTTGGAGTTTACATAAAGCTGCAGGGAAAAGCTGTAGCTGAATAGTTTACTAAAATAAAGCTATATGTTTTGACCTTGTAATAATTTGGCTTGATCTACGGGCTTGTTACACATTAGGAGTTTGACAGTACACCAGGGTCAAACTCACTGGCAAACCTTAAAGCATGGAATTCAAAATATCCTAAAAAAAAAAAAAACAAAAACATCAAAATCAGTCTGTTTGTACGAACCAAGGTTAGTGAATGAAAAACTAAGACTTGCATTATCTTAAAAATAATGGAAACACAGACAGTACATCAAACACAGCAATCATTACGCCTTTTTCATATTTTCTGTCAGTGTTTCATTAAGTCCATCTGGATCAGCGTATTTTACCCAATTAAAATGAATGAATTTCAATTTCTTTTAAAACTTAAACTGAATTTCGTTCCTAAACGTGAATAGTGATGGCTCTTAATTGTGTTTGTTTTTTCTGAAACTAGTGTTAATAGAGTTACATTACAAGTGTGATGCTTCCTGTACAAATAGCGACTGGAAAAGAAGCTCAGGCGTCTCTTGATTATTCCCACACTGGCTGCAGGGTTGGAAGAAGGACAGTTAAACCTAGTGTGGCCTAAATCTGTAGTGTCAATTAGGTGCCTTTGTGTATTTGCAGCAGGGGTGTTGAAACGAGTTGCTGGAGCTGAAGAAAACTGAACAATGATACACATTCATAACCACACACACACACACACACACACACACACACACACACACACACACACACACACACACATACACACACACACACACACACACACACACAAGCACAGGACCTTTTTTTTTTGTGGGGATCGCACCTCTTTTGTTTTCCCCAACAGCAAGTAAAGGTGATGCCCCACTGCCCCCAGTGTGCTCCAGTGCTCCTGCTGAAATGGGCTCCATGCTCCCCTCTCTCCCCACCTGCTTGCTCCACCTCACCACACCACTGTCCCCTCACTCACTCACTCACTCACTCACTCACTCACTCACTCACTCACTCACTCCAGGCTCGCCCTGACTGGTCCTGACCTGAAATTAGGACCAGACAAGCTTACATGGCCTCACCAGCATAAAAGAAATGTTGTGTGTGTGTGTGTGTGTGTGTGTGTGTGTGTGTGTGTGTGTGTGTGTGTGTGTGTGCGCACACCATGGCGCTGAAAGAAAGTAGGAGATTATCCCATTCTGTGTGTCCAGTCAGCAGTGCAGTATTGACCATGGTGGGCCACCCAGGGAGCGTCCAGCCAGCCGTGAGATGGCCTGATATACATGCTTACTGGCCACGCTAGATTCCCCCACTCTCACCAGGAGGAAGGCCAAGCCCTACAGGCTGGACACTTTCTAGAGAGAGACGCTGTATGTGAAGTGACCAGCCTTCTGTACACACACACACACACACACACTCACACAAACGCACACACATTTCAGCATAACCTCTCTGTACAGTGAAAGACATTGCCATCAGGTCATTTTCTGTGTCCTGTGAGGCGAGGCGGAGGTCACTGGGAAGGTGGAAAACCTCTTTAATGGTGGGAATGATACCATAACACCTATAGATGGAGTTACGGATCATGTCACATAAAGTCTGTATACAGTGTACAACTTTGACAGCAAGGCCCGAATATGTGAAGACAAGCGTAAAACAAAAAGAAAAAAGCTTGTGTTGAAAGATGCAGTTATTTGTTTTACTGGTGGATAGTTTTTTTTTTCTTATGTGTTTGTTTATTTATTCTGGGTTTTTTATGTTTGTTTTACATGTCCTTCTGTGTATTGTCAATTTAACTGTGTTATTTTCACTTTTGCTGCAATTTCATAATTTCATTGGGAAAGTGTTTCTTTTGGAACAAAAATGCACTGAATTCAAGAGTGCTGTGTGTGTGAAAAAAAATTATATTAAACACAAACACACTGATCTCTATTAAAAATAGGTCTGTTCAAAGTTCTTCTTCATGTCCAGCTGACTGAACCCTGAAGGATCCCTCACTTGTGAGCGCAGCTCTTCATTAACCCAGATGAGCCCCCAGGGGTCGTGGGTTAATTGTCCTCTAATTGTCTGACTGTTTGTTTGCCTGTTGAAGGAGAGTCCCTGACATCCCGCTCCGTTAACAACACAAAGGCCTTCAGGAGCAGGACTGAGCGGCATAAAGCTCTGAGGCTGTAAAAGCAAATGGGTCTGTTTGAAGAGTCTTGTTTATTGCATATAAACTATGAATAACAATCTGTGGCGTCACAAGGAAATGGACTTGTTAATTCTGTTTGAATCCCTGACAAATCAGCAATTACACAAAAAAGGGAAAAAAATGTGAAATAAAAACCGTGATGTGCCATATAAAATAAATAAATTCTGTGTTTTAATCAGGCTCATAAAACAAATGTATGTTTGCACAACGGTTGTGTATATTTTGTCCTTTATTTTGAGAAAACAGTGACTGACCCTTCAATAAAATTTTGAGCATCCTTTTTGTTCTGTTTAACTCACAGTCGCTGATTGTCTACACTGAGGTGAATTTCATGAACACAACTGGGAATTTTAATTAATTTTAAAGAGGAGAGAAAAGAATAAACAAATTCACACAATATATTTGTTACTGATTTTGTTCTTTAAAGCAAAACACTCTGCCTAAATTGCCTTTATGTTATGTTTTTATGCTTGTTAATGTTTTTCGTCTTTAAACAAAAAAAAATAAATCCTCCCAGATTTCAGAAATAATGCCTTTATCCTAGTTTTACTCCACTCCATCAGAATATTGTTGAATCTTTTCATGGAACTCAAATGAATTCCAAATCAGAGGTGATTCAGTTTTCCTAAACTGGCCTTGAGAAATTGCATCTTTAATCATCCTTTGTGAGAACAGGAGTGTATTCAGGACCCCTGACAGTGACGGGCGTTTTACTCTGAGACTATTTGCACAACTATAACCACGTTTGAGCAAGTTTCTTTATAACAAGAGCACATAAAATTCAACCTTTTAAAAGTCCTATTTATTTCGTGCATTCCCGTTATTTTTGTATTTAGCTGATGCTAACTCACCAGAAATTCATTAGTACAATAAGGTGAAATGACCGACTGACATTTCAGTCGAGCAAAATGATTGCAGCCTGGGGACTCTAGAAAAAAAAAGGTCATTTTAACCAAAATAATTGTAATTTTTTTGGGGGGGTACAGCAGATATTACAAACATAACACATGACATTGATACAATTTTTTGCCTTTGTTTTAAACTGGATGCTAAACAATTCAAACAGTTTGGGTTCAGGTCGCTCAGTCGAGGACTATTTCCACACCAACCCAGAAAGCACACATACAACATTAAACTCTAGGCGCTCTGATTTCAGACTCTGATTGTTCCTCTCACACTCAAAGGCTGAGTTAGGAAATGTGTTGAACTAATGTTATTGAATAGAAAATAAAAAAATTAAAAAGAATCATCCTGAATGTTGATGAAACTTAATCCTTCATGTTTTATGTTTATGTCTGTTGTTTTTGTGTTGATACATTAAAAATGCAGAAATAAATTGAAATAAAAGCTGATAGAAGCCAACCTGAGGCTTTTTCTACTCACCAATGTGTGTGTGGATGTGTGTCTGTGTGTGCAGAGTAATCAGGGGGGCTCCCCTGAACTTGGGCATCCCCAGACCTACCCTCAGACTCCTCATGAATGTGTATTCTTGGCCCACAATCCTCAAGGAGAAACAAGTGGCGGTTTGTCATAGAGTCAGGACACACATGGGTGGAGTTAATAACTGCAAGGGAGAGAGTCGGGGGGGATTGGGGGACAGGGTGCTCAAAAAAAAAAAAAAAAGTCAGAGAACTTGGAGCTTAGTTTGTCATGTTGACTGCAGCAGTGTCTTTGACTGTGGACGTAGAGAGCAGAAGGTTCACAGGACCCTGGCTATTATCATGCAAAGTCTGAGAGAGCTTCCCCTTCGTCAGTCCACCCACCCACCATCCACCCCCAGCTTCTTGTCCTGCAGAGAAGACACATACATGTTTAAAAAGCAACAGGAGGGTGCTCCTTGTTTTTATGCACACAACTGTAAAAACATTCCTCTTTTCCAGAATTATGATCACTGACATGAGAGTGTATTGCTAAAAACTGTCATCTGGCTATGCCTTTTGGACTTCTTTTCTTTTTAATGGAAATAAAAAAGCACAGTGAATAAAAACAGGTGCATTTTTGGGATGAAAAATGATGCACAGATTTTTCTTTCAGCATTTTTGTTTGAGAATTATTCTTTAACTTCCTCTGACCTTGACACTACCTTGACAGGCAGGAGCAGAAAATTGGCCTCAAAGCAAGAATGATTGCGAGCAATAGCTTTGTCACAGCATGTTCCCAGGGGTACAAACTTCTATTTAAAATTTCTATTTTAATATCTACATGGAATCAGCCTTGCGCCCTGCGTTTTATTTGTGCCTTCTGTTGTCAGCTGCACCTGTCATCTGTTTCACCAGATCCTAAGATTGGAAGAGGCTACAACTCATTTGGTGCTTGAACACGTTTAAATGCCAAGTGGGTGAAAATGGACCCGTAGTGGAAGCACATACCTTTACATACATTTACCTCTTTTTAAATGCAAACACTCCATGCAAATGAATGTGATAACTGCCCTGCGGCTTGAAAAAGTCAGTAGAGGTAACAAGTACAGCGCTTTGCTTGCGCGAACACATTTATGTACTCAGATTTATGTGCACCACGTTTTCAGTGAAGGAGTCTGCGTTTATGCGTGTGTGTGTGCGCGCGTATAAATATGTGTGTTTGCACCCCTTCATCTGCACTTGGAGCTGCTGTTTGGAGCTTGCATTTGATTGAGTGAAGGCCAACACTGCCTGAACACTCCCTCTAATGGAAGAGCGGAGCCCAGCAGCTCAGTAATGCACTGACCCCAGAGCTTTTACAACGCTGCCAGCCGATAAGTGGCAGTATGCTGGATCTTATAAAATTAACAAGACTGAGCTATGGGGAGAGGGAGCGCCGAGGGTGGCAGCAAAAGAGGATGACAACCCTAAAGGACTTGTAAATATCAGCATGCATGCATGAAGGGAATAAAGCTTTTCCTTGCTGACTTTTACAGACGAGGTGATGTGATTAGCAGTTTTTTTTTTTTTTTCATCAGATCCTTTCCTTTTTTTTTTGGAGTGAAAGTTTACAGGCAATCATTTACGGTTCAGTTTATGTTAGATAAAGCATCCCCCAAGGCATTTTAATGCCGGTGAATTTATGAAAGCAGTCTCAGCGCCAGGTGCTTGGAAAGGGAACACAGAATGGGCCCTTGAAAGTGATGACAACTGGATCCCAGCCAGCATCTAAAAAGTCACTAGCAGGGCTGCGAACATGCATGTTTGCATTTAATAAACACTCACTGCTAAGCCTGTGCAGGGGTATATGCACAGCATTAGCTCAAAGTCAAACAGCCCCTTATGTCTGTTCACACAGCAGTATTTGGGAGAATGGCCCCGTCCAACAGCAAATTGTGTATTTTTAATACATGAAGAATGATATTGCAGACACAGCTACTGCTTCTACACATCCCAATCTGAATCAGCCCAGAGTTTCATTCCTATCTGCATCCCAGTGTAACTTCCTCACCTTTTTCACACCCAGTGAGTCTGGGTGTGTGCGTGCACAGGAGGCAGTATTTGTAAGCATTTCTCCCCTTATGCTGTGGATTTGTGTGTACGTGTGTATGT
Source organism: Salarias fasciatus (assembly GCF_902148845.1). Classification (NCBI taxonomy): domain Eukaryota; kingdom Metazoa; phylum Chordata; class Actinopteri; order Blenniiformes; family Blenniidae; genus Salarias; species Salarias fasciatus. The sequence goes on along the minus strand of NC_043766.1, from coordinate 22,954,309 downwards.
GTGCGTTGCGCTCCAGTAGGGGGGTTCAAAGTGAATTATTCATGCGAGATTTGAATACATGCAAATGGTTCATTCCCCTCTCTTGGCACAATTCCAGGTTACCTATAGCAACAGCGCCTCCAAGAAGCAGCTTCCATCCATCCTTCCTCCTCCTCCTCCTCCTTGTTCTCCTCCTCCTGCTTCTCTGCTTCTCTCAGCCACCCATCCTCCTTTCATGTTATCCACCCATTCGTATTGTTTCTACTGTTGCGGTACCAGGCTGTGTGGCTGCACACTCCAGGGTAGTGGGATATCCCATCATTCACAGTCAAGGTCATATAAGCAGGATGGATGTGAGATTGGGGGGGGGGGGGGGGGGGCGTTGTACACACAGATTGAAGGAGGGCAGCATCCTTCCAACCAGCTGCTCAGATGCAAAGTTCAGAAGGCAATACTAAGCCTCCAGCAGAGAAAAAAGAAACTGTTTCCGGGCGGTGAATAATGCAATCAACGCACAGTTCTGATTTATTTACAGCTTGTGCGCATTAGCAGTAAAACAGGATTCGAATGCAGCCTACCACTTTCAAGAAGCCTGTTTATTATATTTCCCACAAATGTATCATTTAAAATAATAAATAATACATGACTGAATTTAAAAAAAGATATGGTTAATATAATCAAACCAAAAATGTAGCTTACACATTTTTTACACTAGTTTTACCCCCCCCAAAAAATCTATTATTTTGATATTGATGAATGATATTTGATAAACACTGTAGTGGTGAGCACTCTTGCTTCATCATGAGATGATTGTGGTTTTAAATCCAAGTATAGCCTTTCTGTGTGGAGTTTGCATGTTCTTCATGTGGTTTTCTCTTTGTATTCTGTTTCCATCACACTCATAAAAAAATGTTAATTTGTGATACTAAATTGCCCATGGGAGTGAATGTGGGTGTGTGGGTGTCTGTTACTTTGGATTTACCATGTAATGGACTGGTGACCCACGATAAATGAATCAAACATAGACTTGTATGTACAGTGTAATGATAATATTTCTAATAAATGTGTTTCTGAAAAGATATTGGTTGCCATGACTGTTGTTATTTATATGTATATGTGTTTTTCTTTCTATAAATGCCTAGAAATTAGTGTGAATTTTGTGAATATGAATAAAGTTGAAGTGAATTGAATTAATACACTGCTTTAAATTGGAACCAATATAGATAATGCATAAACAAATAATAAAAGAACACTTTCAAAAAAATCATCGTGAAATCTGTTTTTCTAATTAATCCACTTTTTATAACCTGGCCATTTGCACTATAAAACTGGGATACATTTATGCATATTATATACAATTTATAACCGCAATTCAACATTTGAAGATGAATAAATAATTATTGTATGTTTTTTTACAGAGGGTGGATATGTTGAAAATAGTTACAACAGTCTAAGAATCAGTGGAAATGCCTGCAGGCTGGTGTGACTGAGCAGAGGACAGGTCAAGTTCAGGCCACGAGGTGATCAGAGCCTAAATAACCTCCATTAAGGAGCTCTCTGCACAGAGGAGCCGCTCAATGCTGCCATCTACAGACAGGGAATGGTGCGGCTGTTTTTTTTTATTATTTTTATGGGCATTGTATTGAATTATTTTAATTTTCCGTAAGTAATTTGACTCATTCTTAGCTTTGAAACCAGGCGCACTCGATGATTAATTGTTCTCTCTCTTTTGTTATTTTTACTATTTTTGTCCTTCACAAAGAAGGAAAGAAGGAAAATTCATACAACGTGAGGATGGGAACATATTTAGGTCCCCACTATAAAAACAGATGAGCGGAACAAGATTCATGTTCTGTGTAATGACTTGATTTTTTTCAACTTCACTTGATTTAAAATTAGTGTATTACATATCTGAGTAAATGAATAAAATAAATATAAATCATTTTAAATACATAATTATGTGTCTTATCAGTACATCATAATTCATCATTTTAGACCAGTATGTTTCACCTTGTGTGCTTTTTTTCCAAAATAAGGAGCAGTGCAGTTTAGTTGCAGTAATGTGTGGTGACCAGTTCTAAACTAACTAACTAGCTCATCAGACTTTATTAATTCTCTTGGGGAAATGTTTTTTTTCTACATTTACTCATGTGATGGGCAGTCACATTAAGACACTCCAGGGAGATAATGGGGGTCTAGGGATTCACCTCCAGGATCTTACTCAGGGACTCACTGTTGACCCATCCACAGTGGGATACAGACCTGTGAACTTTCAATCCCAAGTCGGCCTCTTTTAAGCATTGTGGTATCCCACACAGAATCTATTCTGTTTCTTTACAAACTGTCGGTGAGGACTGACTACGTCATCCTGAAACTTACTTCCATCCATGTGATACGCTGATATTCAAAGCTGGTGTCGATGGAGCTGTGCCCAGCTGACTCAGGGTGAATGCACTTTGCTCTCTGGACAGGTTGCCAGTACATCAGGACAACACTCAGAGAGAAAGACAGTTGCACACACTCACATTCACACTTACAGGGAAATAATTTTTTAGCATTTACATTAAACATAATGTAGTGATTTACAAATCTCATGAAGCCACATAGTTCCCAACAGAAAGCTGTCACATGACATATCAAAACAGAGAATACTAATTCATTCATTCATTTTGTTTGCAGCAATACATCTGAAAACTGGTTGAGAAGTGCTATTTTGTTTCATTTAGCAACTGAATCTCAGGTAAATGAGGAGGTCTTCTTCATAACCTCGAGTTGATGTGGTTTAACATTATATTGCGATGTATGAGAGTTCTTGGTCAAATGGAAAAAAAACTCTGGATGGTAGATTATAACGTTCAAAAACCTCAAAGAACTGTCAATATCAGATGCCGAATTTTAAAGTGTTTGCTGTAAACAAGTTGGTCTCTCTCCTCTTCAGTCCACAACTTTTTTCATTTTACTTCAGCTCATTTAAAATAAACCTTGGCCCAGGGTAGATGGTAAAAAAAATAATAGCATTTCTGGATTGTGTTCATATGAAGGTTGTTGTTTTTTTGTTTTTTTTTTTAAGATACAGCTTTAATTCATATTTGTGGATTGAACAGTAATTGAGTTCATGGGGGGGGGGGGGGGGGGGGGGGGGTGCAAAAATATGAGGAAGTTTTATTGTGTGAAAGATTTGAAAAATGACCCAAAACAACGTATTTAGAGAGTTCCCATGGTCTACAGAGGCTTTGGCCTTTCCTGAGCTCTTCCATAGCTCCTTCTTCCAGCCTACACAAACAAAGAACATGTGTGACCGCTCCAGATCAGCCTTCTTGGTCTAGGTGGGGACTCTGCTTCAGCTCCTTCCTCCAGCCAAAAGTCAGGTCTCCAGTCAGACAAGCCCTCTCAGTATCTGCATTAATACCATCAATGTTCTGACTCTGTATCACTCTGTCTTCAACTCTGTCAACAAACACTCTCTTCAACTCTGTCTCACTCTCTCCAACTATCCAAGAAAAACTCCCACAAACACTCACTCCAACAAGCCAAAATGCCTCCCTTATATTTGATAAGCCCCTGCAACTGGGTGTGTCAAACAAAAATAATAAATTCAAACAAGGCATATTTGTGGCCACTAAACAAACAGATAAATTATCTGAGATAATCATATTAAACACCAGTGAAATGTAAATAGAAACCCACTCATTAATATGATGCATGTGTCAGTTCAAACAGAAGCTATACCTACCTCGTGGATTAATTCAGAGCAGCTGGCCTGGTGGCCACTCTCCCGCCCAGCGGCCCTATGAAGCTGAGTCGGTAGGAGCGCCTCTGTTTGGCCGTGTGAACGTCTGTTTGAGTGAAATGGGGAGAAAACACCGCGTCTGTTGTCTGTGGTGTAAATGTGTGAGAGCTGATGTGCAGGAGTGGGACTGCAGAGTGTGAACCCTCACCTGAGCTCCAGAGCTGATTCTGGGAGGAATCGTGGTGAGGCTTTATTGGGGCGCAGCGACCCAGGAAGTGGAGAAATGTTTGGCACGTGTGAGCACTGTCTTCATTCAGTGACAGGGGGCCGCTCAGTCACATGTTGTAAATAAAATGTTAGTTTATTATTCAGAACTGCTGCAGGCTTTTTTCCCAGTAAGTGTGGAGGGCGTGTGAATGTATTTCCACCCCATTTCAGAAACTCTTTGTGCAGTTTGGATCAACACATACACCACGCTAATTGTAGAAAGTGTATAAGCTATAGATGTTTCATGTGGTTCTTCAGGAAGATACCTGGATATTTCAGACGAATTAAATCCTTTATTGTGGGCAGTGCTGGTCCAAAAACAGTGATTCCAAAATATGGTTTGAGACACAATGTGTGTCGCCAACAGATTTTCTGTGGGTTGTCAGATGAGAGAGTAAACCTTTTAACTCCGTGGATCAAGCTGACGACTTCAAATATAAGTATGACAGAGCTTTTTCATTATATGATGTTTGTTTCAGATGTGGTCCAATGTAAAAATGGGTCAGTCATGACTATCTGGGGGAGCAGCCCCCTCAAGTGGACACAATGAGTAACTGCTACCTGTTGTGTTCAAACACTTTATTGCAAGGTCAGCTGTGATTTGAGAAAAAAACCCAGCAAATATAGATCTTTGGATACACTGTATTTATACACTGTATACTTGAAATGCTTTGCACATAAAACACATATATGGGTTAACAGTGTTTTCATTTTTTTGGGGAGGGGGGTTAAACAATGCTTTAGGAATAATAGCATTCATGTAATCTGCACAACAATGTGAGCACAGTACAAAAGGTGCAACCTAAATAATACACACATAAATCAATTTGTAATACATTTTAACATATTTAAACCTACAGACAGATTTATTCATTGTTTGATTAGCATCCAGACTCCACAGCTGTGTGCAGGGCAGATATTGAACGTGTGCAGTCCCGCTGACAACACCACCCTCCGACATTCGCTCACTCCATTAATATACATTCAGTCCAACATTGGCACCGTCACTGAGTGCTAGATTAAAAAAAGACACCAACATTGCAGCCACAAATAATTGCCTGAGGTGTCAAGTTTTCAAGATCAAAAACATTGATCTTTTTTTCCTTTAGTTTTTTTTAAAGTAGGATTTTCTCTGGATAAACTGAATGATTCAGGTCTCTGTGTTTTCTAAGGACTGAATTTAAAAACTAATGCAAGTCTGACAAAGTGCAAAGATTAGCAGAAAAGCGCAATTCACTGTGTGAATTAGTTTCCTCATATTGTTATGATTTTAACTACAATGACAGTCATTTCACAACAAAGTTTCCATAGTGTGAACAACACTTCCTAAAAAACCGTTCCTTTTCCTCGATGAGTGTCTTTACCTGTGCGGCTAACAGCTCTCCTGTCTACTCATCCATACCTCTGCTGTCCTGCATATCTGAACCAAAACTGCAGAAAGATGCCCGTCTGAACAAGCAGAGATTTGCCTCCCTGTTACATTCTCGCCACTCTGGCGTGATTCAGTGGATGAAGAAGCTCATCTGATGCAATTTGAGCAGCAGGTTTTGTGTGATGTCAAACGTAGTGAAGCTGATTCCCACTGCAATGGGGCCTTTAACCCAGTTCATGCTCAGGCCTTTGTACAGTCCGCGTGTGACACCCTCCTGGGTTACGATCTCACGCATGGTCCCCATGATGGTGTTGTAGGACGAGCCGGTGACTCCGGCGGTCTGCATGCGTCGCCGCACCACGTCCAGGGGGTATGAAGCTGACTGTCCAATGAGCCCTGCACAGGCACCGAAGGCTAAGCGCTCATGAGGGTAAGGCTGAGACCGCTTTGTCTTTTCTGCAGAGAGATAAAAAAAAAAAAAGAAGAATTTTAAAACAGAATTTTTAATACATTTAATTGTATTAAATTAACATCAAAGGTAAAACTTACCTGCATGTAATTTTTTAAGTGTTTCATATGTGAAGAAGGTGATTCCTGCGTAAGGGATGACACCCAGGATAGTGGGAGTGAAGCCTCGGTAAAGCGTCTTCACACCTTCTTCTTGGGAGATCCGTACAAACACATGCATAATGTTACTGTACCTGTTGGAGAAAAAGAGTAGTTAAACTAAACTGTGGAGAAGCATTTGCCATTTTCAGTTGAAGGAAGGAACGAAGTGCAAATACTTTAATGAGCAGCGTTCTCAAGGATTCTCACTTAACTTGGTTCTGTTTAGTCTTTCTGGTTAAGTTGTAACAAAATATCTGCGTGTAAAAACTCTTTAAATATTTAAAGTTTGCTTTTATACAACCCTATTCCCCCAAAAATCATAGCATAATGTCTGTAGTCTATCTTTTTATCCCCACATAACATGCTAAGACATTATTTTTTTAATTTCATGGAAATTAGTGAATTCTAAATTCATGGCTGTGATGCATCTCAAAAAAGTTAAAAACAGGGCAACAGGAAAAGTAAAACTGCCATTCAAAAACAACTGGAGGAGCATTTTGCAGATATTGTTTGGCAACAGGACAGTAACATGAAAGAGTATAAAAGAAGCTTTCAGAGAAGCACAAAGTCTGAGATCTAAAGATGGAAAATCCTATCTGTAGCAAAATGCATCTTAAAATTGTGGAACAAAGAGAAGTTTTTTGGTTTTTTTTTTGCTTGTTATCTTTCTCCATGCTTAAGTTTAAGCCCCACCACTGACAATATATTCCAGGTGCTTACATTTCTTTAGCTGTGACGGCCATCCTGGCTCTCACCATGTCCAGTGGGTAGGTGAGCATGGCAGCGGTCGTGCCCGCCAGAGACCCCGCCAACAAACGAGGGAACGGGGGGAGAGCTCTGAAACAAAAAAGGAATCAAAAAGTCGGCTAAGTAAACAAGTCGCCATCCAGCCATCAGCTACAAACTAAACCAAACAAATACTTTAAAAAATGCAGAGTGAGTACTCACTTTCCCTGGAAGCCATAGTAACTCCCCAGCAGTCTTTTGTACTGTTCATGTGAGCAGAATTGAATGGCAGCGTAGGGCATGACTCTCACCATAGTGGCAGAGTTTCCCCTCCACAGGCTAAGCAGCCCATCTTTCATGTAGGTGCAGTAGATGAGCCTGAAGGCCTCCTGTGGGTGGGGGGTAGATTTTGTCAGAAACAGACTTCAGGCACATTTTCTAGACCTAACAAAGTTCCCATTAAAATTCCACAACTATTATAAGTTTGCTGTACACTGCCTTGCTTATGACAGAAGACAATGTGTAAAATTATATAATAATGAAGTAATCAGTCTGTGATTAGTGACAAATTTAGACAGCTCAACTCACCTTGGCAGAAAATCTGTTTGAAGACACTGTGAAAGGAAAAAACACGGTCAACGTCAGCATGGAACAACAGTCTCCTGTGCAGGCTAAACACTCTTCTAAGAGGATTAACTATCAGTTACGGCATACTTGAAAACTCTGAAACAACAAAAAATACTGTTGCATTCCTGAGCAGTTTGGTATACATAACAGGTTATGTCACCCTGTTTACAGCTGGAGGGAAAGAAGTAATCGGCTGTCGTTGTTCTTGCCTTGAAAAATAATCTTGGTACGGTCTAAAGGTGCAATGACTGTTTTGGCCACAGCTCCAGCAAATGCACCACACAGCAGGGAGTCCAGAGTGGTCCATCTTGATCTCAGGTCCTGTTTAGACACATTCAGTCAGATGATTGATTAGTGTGTCATAATCTATCGCTAATGAGATGTCTATGGGAGAAAGCATGTTTTTATCTTTGTTTAAAAAAAAAGTGACGCAAATGCTGGACTTTTATCGGAACAAGTGTGCAAATATCCAAATGTTCAATTCAGCTTTATTTATATTGCGTCAGATACAACACAGTCATTTCCAAGCGTTTCTACAGAGAAAGCCCTACAGTTCCACATGAGCAAGCATAAGTGCCTGTGGGAAGGAAAAACTGTTTTAACAGGAAGGAAACTTTGCAAAACCAGGCTCAGAGGTGGCAGTTTTCTGCTGTTCCAGTTGGCATCAGGTGATAGAAGGAGAGAAAAGGATAGAACAGACAGACTGATCTCTGATCAATCAATAACCAGCAAAGATAGACCAACAGATGACCTGAATCTGCACGTGAAGTCTGCTACGCCAAATAGCAACAGATAAAACCACACTGAAGTCAAGCTGTTTGTGTGCTCACAGAGATATGTGGAACAGTTGAACCCAATAAACAATCCCACACACTGATAAGAAGAGCACTTAAAACAAACACATCTCACGCAAAGTAGAACATGAACAATTTGAAGCTGGATGTCTTTCATTCACCCTTTTAGTACTTCAGTAAAGAGTGTGAAACTGATTTCCTGATGTATTTGTGCTGTCTCATGTCAACATTAAAGTATTAGGCTGTAAATGTTTGCTTGTGAATGACAGTCGGCCCGACTGCTGCGTAAACAGAGTCTAGCTTTGGATTATCTGGCACCTCACTGCTAAATACAGCCATGTACTAGTAGAGGCATGCCCTTCACTGCTTGTTTAACACCACAGCAGCTGCTCTGCATGTTAGTTACAACAACCAGTATAACACTAATCATGTCTGGGACACTTTGGAAGGTTTACCATGTAAGAGTTAACAGTCTAACAGCAGAAAGGCAGAGTTGAGCAAGATTTTCCAGCCTTTTTTTTTTTTTTTTTTTTTTGAGATAAACAAGTTTAAAATCCATACCCCCGACCAAACCACTCATAATACTGAAATGTGTACGTAAATATTCACCTTTGCTTGGTTGGACGGTGGCAGAGTCAACACAGTGGCCTGGGCCACAGGCAGGTGACTCTGGTGGTCGCGGACTTGGTGGGCCATGTGTGCCCTTCACGGATCACAGAGACTGTCAATCTCTTGGTCACTCATTCAAGGAGAAATGACACCCTCTGTGGAGAAAAGTGAGAACAAATAATCAAGCCCCACTCGGACATGTGTCGCAGTTCCTTTTTTTGTTTATATCCCAACACGGATGGGATACTGTCCAACACAGACTGTAAACAATGGTATTCTATCACAGGGGGTCGATTCTGCTTTGTTTTTGTTTTCCTGCATAGAGCAAATACACTATCAAATATGAGCAATCACACTAACCCTATTGTCGAATATTTAGAAGCAGATCAGGCAACTTGGTGACCACACCTTGCAAAAATAGTCAAGCATACACAACCATTGTATAAACACGCTAATGCATAATTGTCTTTTTCAGTTACATGAAGTTGCATCGTGAATAAGTCTCATATATGTTACCTTTCTTCCACGTTTAAAAGGCCAGAAATGTTCGACGCGTCGCCTCAGTCAGTGATGCAGCCTGTTGTAAACATTAGTTTGCTCGCTGGGGGCTCGCCCGTCGACTCCCCTCGACACGCAGCGGGGCTCGTCTCGCACGTCGCCTGCCTTGTTGTTGACGTCCCTGAAGATGAGGCTGAATGACAGCTGGCGAACTGCGGCGGACCGTGCAGGCTGTTTTTAGGCGCGGCCTACGAGGAAATCCAGTACAGGCCTGCGCGAAAGATTGTTTATCTGCGCTATCTTAAGGAAACTGGGACAGTGTGTCTCTATTTTGGACTACAAGAACCGAGAGCTAATTCCGTTATTGTACAAGGGAAGTCCCGCGAGAGTTCGAACGATATTAGGTTGCCAGGTTTCCCATCTAATAACGTGTTTATCTCTCTCTCTCTCTCTCTCTCTCTCTCTCTCTCTCTCTCTCTCTCTCTCTCTCTCTCTCTCTCTCTCTCTCTCTCTCTCTCTCTCTCTCTCTCTCTCTCTCTCTCTCTCTCTCTGCTTGTTTACGTTTTCTTTATTTTCAACTTAGAGTGGTTAAATATCCATGTGAATACGTCCAACATTGTTACTTATGAGCAGCATTAAAATGTTGTGCAGCTCAAGCAGACCTAAACAGTGTAGCCTTCCACTTCAATTCGAGGTGCTTGATTTGCACTCAGTATGGTTTAATCATGTCTATTGGTGCAAATGTGTTTTATCAGTATTGTTCTTTTGGATTTCCTCCTCTTCAACTGAACCTATCACCCAGGGCTTCAGGCCATCAAAACCCACCAACAACTTCCAATTAATGAACCTCAAATAGTTTTCAATGCAGGTCATACACAGTGCATGACTGTGGAATTCACAGGGTGAATTGGAATCAGTACTGAGAGGCTGCCTAAGCTCTGAAAATGTTACATAAGTGAGATCCATTTCTCTTCTATAACTAAGCAGTACAATAGTTGCAGCAACATTTCACCTTCAACAATTATTTCTCAAATAATTGCAAAACATGAAACCATGCAAAAGTGAAGACATAATAATCCTCACTGGTTAAAAGTTTCACATTGTAGGAATCGTATGAAATCTGAAGAGAAGGGACCGTTTAAAAGTTAAACATTAGATGTGTTTTTATTAGTACAAACACCAACTATTTTATAACTGTATGATTAAGTGAAATTAATCATTATTGATTCATTGATTGATTCATCAATGGGCCACACAGAGGTGCAGTGGTTAGTGCTCGTCCCTCGCAGCAAGAAGGTGGGTTCAAATGCCGGCCAGGGCTCAGGCCTTTCTGTGTGGAGTTTGCATGTTCTCCCCGTGTGTGCGTGGGTTCTCTCCGGGTACTCCGGCTTCCTCCCACGCTCCAAAAACATGCATGTCAGGTTAATTTGTCACCCAAAATTGCCCCTAGGTATCAATGTGTGCTCCAGCCATCCGCGACCCCGGAAAGGAGAAGGGGTAGGTAACGAATGAATGAATGATTCATTTATTCATCTTCTGTACTTTATCATGTTCAGGGTCGCATGTTGGAGCCAATCCCAGCTAGTTTATGAGGGTAAACACACCGACAGACAACCACACATACTTATATTTACACCTTGAAACAATAGTGTCACCACTTAATCTCACCAGCATGCTTTGAGGAGAACATGCACATTCCACACAGGAAGGCCCCGGCCAATAATTAAGCTCAAGACATTCTGACTGTGAGGTCAAAGAGCAAATCACTCCTACACTTCAGCCAAGGAATGAATTAGTTCTTGAAAAACAGAAGAATAACTGTGCAATTAGATAAGAAGATGGGGTTATAGCATATCTGACCAACGTGACAAAATGTGAACTGTATTTTGCATCTTTATTCAAACAAACAGTTGTTTGGAAAAAAAAATTGTCTAAATAAAAATTTCAACAACATCAAGTCGGAAAGTGAAAGGGAATATTTGGGTAGGCTCTTTGGACGTGGGTTGTACGTCCACAGATCTGGCAACCTGTGAGTCTGTCCAAAGCGTTTTCAGCGCTGAAAAACTTGTTGTTGTCTGAAAGATGGCGTCTAACGTAGAGGCCCCGGAGCGCTGGTACCTCGCCCTTCTCGGCTTTGCGGAACATTTCCGAACCTCCAGTCCGCCCAAAATACGACTGTGCGTACACTGCCTCCAAGCCGTGTTCCAGTTCAAACCCCCGCAGAGAATTGAGGCTCGGACGCATCTTCAGCTCGGCTCGGTCCTCTACCACCACACCAAGAACAGCGAGCTGGCCCGCAGCCACTTGGAGAAAGCGGTGAGCGGGCGCCCGGTTTAGGAAAGAGCGGGGATGCTGCGGAGAAGCGGACCAGTGTAGGCCGCAGCCGGGGAACACAGAGACCGATGGGAGACTTTAGATTATTCGTCATCCAAGTAACTTCAGCCTAAACTGAAACAAACATTGGGTTTGAATCGTGTATTATTGATAGAAGTTTTGTTACATATGCGTCCTCAGTCGGTGGCCTTCGGCTTTCTCTCCTGTTAGCCATTGTGTTGGTGTTATTACTGCTTATCTGGCGCTGATGTTGAATGTTATTTTTTTCTTCTTACAGTGGTACATTTCTCAACAAGTTCCTCAGTTTGAAGATGTCAAGTTTGAAGCTGCCAGCATTTTGTCTGAGCTCTTCTGCCAGCAGGTAAATTATTTTCTCCAATGTGGTCGATGTGCAGTTGTTGGAGTAGTTGAGATGTAGTAAGTCGCGCATGACAAATTTTTTCAAAAAACACCAGACAGAGTCCACTATGTCTAATTTTGTAGTCATAAGTAACACTGCGATATATGTCGAATACCATTATCTTTTCAATTGAAGACGGAAGGGTTTTTTTTTACCAGGAGCGTTTAGATCATTAATCGCTGGCCTAGTTAAAAAAAAGAAAAGAATGAAAGATAATAATTTAGAATTGTGTTGGGTTTGTTGTAAGCACTAACAAAATAAAAAAATTTTTTCCCCTATGTAAAGACTGAAATATGAAAAATTATACAATTAACAATTGTATAACAATTAACTTTGAAATAACTACAAACTAAATAATTTCTAGATTTGATTATATGCATTTGATTTTTGCAATCATTTGCTCAGCTTATCTTAAATATAAGCATTTAAAAATCTTTTTATCTAATCAACTATTACTATGAACTTATAATTTCAGACATTCAAAATGTTTTTTTTTTCATATTTCCCAACAATTTCGTAAATATCCTGTCTGATCAATAGAAATGGAAGTAGAAAAACTCATCAGTGGAATCAGCATGAGGGTGGATCAGTTTTGCTCAAGAATCTCTTTTTTTGCACTTTGTTAAGTCTGAAAACAGTCCCTGTGGTTATTCTGGCAAATGTGATAACTGAGACATTTGCCAAAGTAGACATGGGTGATGTGTGACCCAAAGTATGCCCTGTTTCTTTACCGGTTTAGTTCACTGAATTTCCCTGTTGAAAATGTACTTGCCTGTATTACTTTTTCACAGATTTTTTTTAGCCTTCAAACCATTTTATGGTACTTTGTTAGTCATGTTCACCCTTTCACAGCCACATATATTTTACACGCTCCCATGCACGGTGCTCAGCCTGTCCGTTGGGCGCGGTTTGGGGTTCAGTGTTGTGCTCAAGAACATTTGAGCTTTTGGGGGATCAAACCTGCAACTTTTTGATTGAGAGACAACCCACTATAAACCGAGCTGCTGCTGCTGCGCCCAGTAGAACTTCAGCAGTCAAATACATAAATAAAATTGTTAGCCAGTTAAGGGTGATACACACACCTTGTAAATTGTCCTCATCACTGCTGTAAGAAAAACAGTGCTTGAACATCCTAGTCACAAAATTGTAGGAAAGAGAATGAAAAGACAACTGTTGGCGAAGAAGCCGGGCCACATTCAAATAGATTTTCATCATCATCATCGTCATGAAAGAAGGGCTACACAATTCTTGAAAAAAATGTGAACCATAATTTTTTTTTCTCTGCTTAAAATTGAGATTCTCTGGCGTGATTGTTTTTCACACTGTGTTGTACTCATGACCTCCAAAAAAGCAAACATTTAAATTGTCGTTCAAGTACCCAAAAGTGAGATTTCTTAAGAATGTCAAGCAAATGTTTGTACAATAGTTAAGTTGGAACATGTTTATGTCTACTGGAATTTGTTTGGCATGAAGTTCCATTGCACAAGGTTCCTGTTAATAATGTCTGTCTTTGTTTCTTGTTTTGTACGGCTTCATTATGCTGCAGTTTATGGTGGCAAGATTTGTGGTGTTGCCTTGTGGTGCTGCAACCAGGGCAAAACACACTTTACAATGCAATGCACACTGTTTGTCATCATGCTTGCATGGGGGAGGTGCGCGTATATGGCACAGCATTAATAACAACGTAAATATGTGCAATTTCACAGCAGCATTTTATTTTCTGTGCCATTTCAGTACAACATGAAGCACCTACCAGACCTGCCAACCTGTACGCATTTTGCGTAGCAGGTACGCAATTTGACATTAAAATACGCTGGTACGCTCCGCCTCATTAAACTACGCAAAAAGCTGCAGACGTCTGTGAGCGCTGTTATAAATGCGGACCGTGGACGTTCTCATGTCTGACAACACGATGCAGCAGCAGGGCTCTGAAGCGTCACGCATTTCGATGTGTTGTCACGCATTCACGGCACACAATGTATTTGTCACGTTGAAAAAAATACCGGTAATTAGTCTGGTGCGCCGCAGCTATGGAACCGGGAGGAAACACATGTGCTGCCCTCGTAGAGCTGCGACGTTCAATGAACGAGTCGTTCGTTTGAACGGCTCTTTCAAGTGAACGACGAGAGCCGGTTCTCAGCTGTCTGAGAGCCGTTCCTTTGTGCAAACTGTCCACGCTTCCTTCACATGTCTCCTGAGTGTCTCCTGAGTGTCTCCTGAGTCCAGCTGTCTCCGCTGCCTTCATGTGAATGACAGAGTTTCAGTTTTCCGCCGCTTGCTCCAGTCACCTGAAGGCAGCAGCTAACTAGCGGAGGAGGAGTGTCGCGAACCCGGAGAGGAGCCGGTGTTTTGGAAGAACTGATTCCCTATTAACTGGCGACTGGGTTTCTTTCACGTCCCTTGTTGCTGATAGATGTTAAAAACCAGACAAAAAGCCGTGTCCGACCTTTTATGAGTCTGATTTCAACATCTGCTGCTACTAGCAGCAGCAGCAGGAAGTGCTAAAGGAAGTCAGTCACCAGTTAGCAAGGAAACCAGTTAATTTGAAACACCGTATTGACAGCTTTATAAAGGTTTCAGTAATGGAACACTCGCACGCATGCGCACACACAGCATAAAATGCTCAGTTAAAGGACACGTGGCAGCATTTTGAAGCTCTTTTCTGGGGACGACGTGCAAGGTCAGCGGCAATGTAATGTGTATCAGAAAAAACATTTGTTAAATATTTGTCATTAAAGAAATGAAAGAACCAAATGAAAACTTAAAATTTACAACTTAAACTGACAGTGCCCCCCCCCCCCCCCCCCCCCCCCCCCCCCCCCCCCCCCGGTCGACAACTGTCCTGGCAAGTGGTACTCCAAAAATGTTGCCAAGGTTGGCAGGTCTGCACCTACGGTTGAGGGATGTAAAGCACCGACTAGATAAAGAAAACAAGTGTGAAAAAGAATATGCCTAAATCTTACTGAAGGTGGACGAGGTGCACCGCGTGGCTCCATCGGCCGCCGTGTCCAGTGTTGTATTGGCCGACTGGCGGTGCAGGCTAGGCGACTCTGTCACCAATGCCACCTCCTTCAGTCAAGGCGAGGGTCTCCTGGCAACTTGCTCCTGGGCACTCCATCGACTGGCCGCCAGGCTGCTCGTCGGGGAAAAGTTGTGGCGTTTCCATTTAACGTTTTGTGCTTTGCATACACAGTGCTTTACGGCATCAAAAGTGAACGTGCAGTGTACTTAGTAGTGAGTGAAACAAAGCCTCGGCGCATTTTAGTAATTGAATTACTCATGGAATCACTTCAGTCCTGTTCAGCTGTAACTGTAGCTTATGCTTTTCACATACTCAACAGTGGTCGGACTAACACAAGATCAAATGTTGTAAAAACACTTTATCATTGGTTGAAGGATCAGTCAGCGACAGTGCTGCGCTTGGGGGCGCTTGAAAAAATCCTAGGGGAAAATAACGGCATTTATTTGCCATTTTGCCATGCAGCTCGTAATGTAAAATGTTTCAGGATCGTGGTTTGTAGAAATGAGATCACGTGTACGTGAGAATCAAGATCGTGATTTTTCTTTTTTTCGCGATTTATCGTGTAGCCCTACATGACGGGTTAGAAGTTATTGCATTATTTATCGTATGCGTGATGAATGCTAAGCAATACAATAACAATTTAAAGATTTGAAAATAAATGTACCTGTTATATTGATTTTCATATAAAAAATTTCAACTTGGTTTTTCTTATAAATTAGATGTGGAATTATTTAGAAATGTTTTTATTGATGAATTCTCTCAGTAATTGTTAAAGTTTTGTTTCCGTTAGCCTCTTCAAAAGTTTCTTTTAAAACCATGTCTGGGTCAAGCAGCTCTCTGGCAGAAGCTGAAGTTGGATGTGCTGCAGTGCTGTAATTATTAATCCCTGGTCGCTGATGTGTGCACTGGCTATGTCTAACGGCAAACGCCAAGCTTTGTAGGAACAAGCTTCACATTGGTCAGCCAACTCTCACAAAAATAAAAAAAATACTCATTTTCAATATTGCTTCAGACTACAAAGGCAGAGAAGTTGTCACTAATACAGTTAAATACAATAAAATGTCTTTGTTGTGATTGTATTTCTAGAGCCATATGAAATCCGTGTTAACGGAATCGCAGACGGAATCGCGGAAATGGCCAATAAAAACGGAATTGGAATAAAACGCGGAATATTACGGAATTCGTCCTAATCTGGTCTGAAATTCAGTTTTCGGGAGAAAATGGAACCTTATAGTGCAAAGCAAACATGCCGGGGGGACCACCCGAGCTGCTGCAACGTGTACGTCACTTCCACAGCGCTGCTAACATGCTAAAGGTGCGTTCACAACGCCAAATGCTTTCCGCGATTTTGCGTCAAAATACAATTGAAAACAAATGTGAACGCGCGTTCCAGCCGCGACAAGACGCGACGCAACAACACGATGTCCAAACGAGCTGCTCCCTCCCCTCTCACACATTCAAAAAAGTTATGAAACTCCACGCTAAGCGCTAAATACAGAGCAGAACAGTACACGGACTTTTATGCCTCAGGGGAAAAGCTTTTTTCGTAAATGCTGTCAACGTACTGTGGACTGGACTCGCAAAGACGCATGCGACTAATTGAAAATTATTTCTTTGTTGCAGGACTTTAAACATTAAATGGACTGTTATATCCTATTAAATTGTGGACATTTATTCATTTCCACTTACCAGACACCTTTTTTTATGGTAAAAATGAGCATAAAAAACAAAATACCAAATTCAGAAATATTAAAACAGAAAAAACGGAATTTGGGAAAAAATAAAACGGAATTGGGGAAAAAATAAAACGGATTTCATATACCTCTATATTTCTAACTTATAAGTACAAATTGAGGTGCAGCACCTGTCTAGTCCACAATAAAAAGATACAAATATGCATTCACATTAAAAAGTTAAAATATCGTCTATCAGAGAAAACTACCAGATCAGTTAAACATACCATGCAGTGATCTGAAATGCAGGTTAGAATGTCTAGAAAATTTAAACACATAAAGTTTGACTTAAATATTTCTTTAAATGTTCAGCTATATAGTAGGGATGCTTTTTGGTACATGGATTGATAAATACACTGCATTTGCTATTGATATACTGTCCATCATTTTTTGGTTCTTCCATATTCTATACAACTTAGTCCAATTCACCGTATTCCAGCTAACAGTGGGAAACAGAGTTGTACAAATTGAACAGGGTAAACAGAGAGACGGGCAGTTTAGAGTCACCAAGTAACCTCACATCTGTGTTTTTGTATTTTGAGATAAAAATCACACAAGCACAGGGAGAACATGAAAACTCCATACAGGAACATCTGGCACTAATATGATGGTGATAACTACAGCTTAATGTTTTAAGAACAAGTGAATAATAGTTTTGAATTGTTTCTTGTCTGTGTAGAATTTGGTGGACTCTGCAAAGCCTCTGCTCCGCAAAGCCATCCAGATCTCACAACAAACACCGTATTGGCACTGCAGGCTGTTGTTTCAGTTGGCGGTATGTATATTTCTATTAAAGTGTAAGTTCAGATGCTGCAGCAACACTTTTCAATGAGAATAGATTTGATTGTGACTGAGCTAAACCTGGGTGTTAGTATGACTGGTGTTTTCCCTCAGATTGACTGACTGTCTGTATGGTGGGTTTTATTGGAGTGGGGTGTTCCTGCTCAATGATAGGCTGCAGCCACACACTAATTTATTTCTTTATTTTATGTGACTTTCAGCAACTTCATACACTGGAGAAAGACTTGGTGTCAGCATGTGACCTTTTGGGAGTTGGAGCCGAGTATGCCAGAGTGGTGGGCTCAGAATATACTAGGTAAAGGTCATCCTGTTCTCTGCTCCGTGCACGTTTTACACCTCAGTCAACCATGTCCATGAATCGTATTGTGAGTAAAGAAAAACACTTCCAGCCCCCAACAGGAAGACTGAGTAATTTATGATTATCAGTCCAGTGTCCACGCCCTTTTTAACCACTCTGCAGCAGTTTGTTTCCATCTTAAGTTATTTCAAGCCATATAAAGGGAAGTGAACTATGAAACTCGGGACGCCAGGTTTGTTTTCATGCCAGCTTCTCAGTACCATGATCCCGTTGCACAAGTGTTGTAAAACTCATTTACTTTTATCAAATTATACAACTCTATAATAATGTTTTTACAGTTATAACTTTAAACTCTTGATAAAGTGACTTTTTTCATGCACGTGTTTCTCCCACACTGCTGAAATGATATATTCTGCAGTAAAGCAAATGAAGGCAAGATGGTCCTATTGCATTGGGGGGGGGGGGGGGGGGGGGGGCATGTACATATTTCCATGTTAAAGTTGCTATTTTGAAACATTTACTGTGTTGTGAAACACATTTCAAATTTCTGGGTACTTTTTTTTTATATGGTCTCAACTTTGCTGCATTTTAAAAGTTTTCACTAAGTTGGGTGCAATTATTTAGAAAAACTAATTAAAATTTTTTTTGCTCCATTCTAGAGCATTATTTCTTCTCAGTAAAGGCATGGTGAGTATTCTACTAACTTTTTATATTCTTGTCTCCAATTTTTTTTACATCACTGCCATGCACCGCACTAACATAACATCAGCATGCATGGCAGTGATGGTTGTGTAAGATCTAGATGAACATAACTCGATGGATTATATTTATGGTGACTATTATTTTTGTAGTTGCTGCTTATGGAGAGGAAGCTTGGAGAAGTGCATCCTCTTCTCACACTATGTGGGACTATCGTGGAAAACTGGCAGGGGAACCCCATCCAGAAGGAGTCGCTGAGGGTGTTTTTCCTGGTGCTGCAGGTCACACACTACCTGGATGCTGGACAGGTATGATGCTCTGTCTTCAGGGGTTTCGGATTTAGCGATATTGCACATGTGTTGAGATGGCTATATGTGTGTGAAAAGGGGATGAGTTGATGTTGATTGTGAAATAAAAAAATTTTTAGGTGAAGAGTGTGAAGCCATGTCTGAAGCAGCTGCAGCAGTGTATCCAGACCATCTCCACACTCCATGATGACGAGATCCTGCCCAGTAATCCGGCTGACCTCTTCCATTGGCTGCCCAAGGAACACATGTGTGTCCTTGTGTATTTGGTAATGCAGCTGCTTCATCTTTTTTCACTTCAAACCTCCTGAGAGTTTAAACTTCTTAAAATGACAGAATAGAAGTCACATCTTGGTGTCTGTCTCACAGCAGGGATTTTTCATACCACCAACCACAACAGAACTATGTAGTGTTTTTATTGGGGTTTTCCAAGGTAATGTGTTGTGATTGAGCAATGGCAACAATTACTTTGCATTACCTTTTGCATTACAAATAATCAGCGTGATAAGCCACCAACCAAACATACCGTAGTTTCATTGCACTTTCCTGATGTTTGACGTTTGACCAGCTCACCTGGGTGTGCTCCAGTCACATGTTCCGCTTGTTTCTGAAGCCAAGAAAATTAGATATTAAGACAATTTTAGACTCACCTGATGACCCTCTAATCTTGACAAATTAAATAACTTAATGAACTGATAGTGGTAAATAACTTTAGCTTTATTATCATTTTCAAGTTGGCATTTCTTAGAAATAAAATATAACTGCTACATTACGGAGCTCTGCTGTTTCAAGGTTGTAATTTTTGGTAAAGGGGATGGTATTGCATTTTTTATTTATTTTGCGGTTTATACAGGGGGGGTACTGTAAGCAAATTTTGCATTTATTGAGTTTGTCGTGAATAACTATGCCATTAATTACAATTTTAAGAATGTCATTATTGCCCAGAGCCTGTTTTTTAAAGAGACTAGCTTAATGGTTTTTTTTAACACATTGTTTGCCAATTAGGTGGATGTCTATAGTGTTGAAATACAGATACAGCCAATATCTAATCTGAAATAAAGAACAGTTTGATAGCAGAAAACGTCAGAAACCTAAAAACGCTCTACATGTCACTCATACAGATTGATATAGTGTTTCTGAATCCATTGCTGTCTATCAGTGAAGCCTTTTTCAGATGTGCATTTTGTGTGGGATCGTCATGAAGTTCAGCATGTTTTTGTTTTGTTATCTTGCAGGTGACGGTGATGCACTCCATGCAAGCAGGCTATCTGGAGAAAGCTCAGAAGTACACAGACAAGGCCCTGATGCAACTAGAGAAACTAAAAAGTAAATCTGAGCTTCATGTTTACTTTTTTTTTGTTGAGAATTGCTTTTCAAATAGGGGAAACATACAATTTACATCATTCATGTTTTGTTTTTCTACAGTGTTGGACTGCAGTCCCATCCTCTCTACCTTTCAAGTCATTCTACTGGAGCATATCATCATGTGCCGACTTGTCACAGGACATAAGGCAACTGCGTTGCAAGAGGTATTTTTGATCTGTTGCTGCTGTTTTTTTGTCTATATAAATGTTATTTGCAATGCATGCAAACTTCACCATGTAAGCATTATGTATTGTGAAACCAAATAAGTGTGTGGAGCATATTGTGTGTTATGTTCAGATCTCACAGGTGTGTCAGCTGTGCCAACAGTCTCCCAGGCTATTCACCAACCACGCTGCCCAGCTTCACACACTATTAGTAAGTATTTTCAATTAAAGTCCACATTTTAAATGATCCAAAGACGTGCTTGTTTAACATCAATCATTGCATTGTCAGGAATTAAGACTATCTGATGTTTCATGTGTTCAGTATTGAGTTTTTTCTTATCCAAGTACAATTTATTACCAGGATTTATTGTTACAAAATATCCTCGCTGACTCTTTATCTTGCTCTTCAGAAAAACACAGAGATGCATTTATTTTTATGCAACAAGACAATGTCTCAACATGACAAAAGTAGTTCAAAGCTAGTTTGCTTTGCATGCTTCAATAGATATTGCTTTTATCAAGATGAGAAGATGACATACAAAAAAAAAACATACACATCAAAATATATTGAAACGAAGATGTTGGCATAAAAAGTCTGAAGAATCATGTTCAATAGCACTAAAATGCTAGTAAACATGATTTTTTTTTTCTTTTTTAATAAACACAAGCACCATGAATAAATTTAAACTTAATCCTTCTTTCATTGCGCAGGGTCTGTACTGCATCTCAGTGAACTGCATGGACAATGCAGAGGCACAGTTTACTACAGCGTTGAGGGTGAGTACTTTACTTCCTCAGATACAGCGGCCATTCTCATTTCACCTTTTCTCCTCTGTGTTCGGTACATTCTTCACAAACATGTCCTTTCACTCTTTGTGTTTCAGCTCACCACGCACCAGGAACTGTGGACGTACATTGTAACCAACTTGGCCAGTGTCTACATAAGGGAAGGAAACCGACACCAGGAGGTCAGTTAACTATTCATGGGCCCCCCCTGTACATATTCACTGTGGAATGCAAAAAGCTGCATCCAAAACCTGGCGTTGGTTGTTTTGTTTAATGTAGATTTTTTTTTTTTTAACTGTTGTGTTTTTAAACAGTTTCTGTGTGATTAAACCTGCCTAACCAGCGACTTATCACATTTTTATTATGTTGGGAGTAAAAGTGTTGAGAACTGCTGATAAGATGAAATTCTTTGTTGGCTGATACACAATATGTCCACCAGAGGTCACTAAGAACTTTAGGTTGTACACGTGAAACATCCAACTTTTTCTAGCACATTAGTGCCCAAGTTTATGTGTTCCCTCTTTTGGGTTTGAGATCTTGAGCGGGACATTGAGCTTATTCAGAATTTAGCCAGCTGTGAAGATAGCGAGAAAATTACATTTTTACTGCTTCCTCAGTTCACCTCTGTTTTCATTGCTCTGGCAGCTGTACAGCCTCTTGGAGAGAATAAACCCAGACCATAACTTCCCAGTAAGGTAAGTGGCAAATGATTTGTGCAGTTTGTGTAAGTGCAACACAATACGTTGCACTGAAGCAAAGCATTTTGTTGAAACGACTAAATATTGAGTAACTTTTTTTTTTTTTTTTTTTTTGTTTCAGCTCCCACTGCCTCCGTGCGGCAGCCTTCTACATCAGAGGACTCCTGTCCTTCTTTCAAGGACGATACAATGAGGCAAAGTATGGCAAATCTTAAATTGTTTCATGGAGACACACCCACAGATTTTTCCTGCATGGATTGATGATTATACTTCAATGTGCTGCAGGCGCTTCCTGCGGGAGACCCTGAAGATGTCCAACGCTGAGGATCTGAACAGGCTGACTGCCTGCTCCCTGGTTCTGCTGGGCCACATTTTCTACGTGCTGGGCAACCACAGAGTAAGACTTGATATGAGACTTGAAGTCGGCTTCAGTGTGAGCAGCAGCTCTTTACTTCTCGTTTTTAATCGGGCCCAGAGAACAAGGTCACCACCACAGAACATTTTGTCTTGTCCGCTTTTATTGAAACAAATACAAAATGTCAAACATCTTCACTGCCTAAATGTTTCACGTTTTATGTTTTTTAATGGATCTGCCTAAAGTAGGAAGACAGTGTTCTTCTTCAGGCTTGTAAAACTGCCCATGCCACCACTTCCTACTATCAGTCAATTATCAGGAACCAGTAGAGTAATGTCCCGTCATCCATCCTGTTAGGTGAAGTTAAGACAAAGTACGAAGACTAACAGAGAGATTGTGAAATACTCGGTGAATATTTCAAAATTACTGAATAAATGATTAATTCAATTTTGGGTATCTCTACATCAAACACCTTTCTAAGCTAGCTCTCCTCAAAGTGATAATTGTGGTGATGACAGTCCCTTCGGTTTCTGCCTAATTTATATTCTAAAGCTAGTCTTTTGTGTTGCGGACTTTTAGTTGGTGCAAATTATGTGAAAAGAGATAATTATTATTAATGTGGAAAAACAACTGAATCTGTGAAACTATGAAAAAAAAAATCACTAATAGACAGTTTTTTTTTCAAAAGAGGGTATTGCAGTGACTGTGAGCCGTGTCCTAATAATTGTAGCTTTTTCTCTCCAGGAGAGCAACAACATGGTTGTACCTGCAATGCAGCTGGCCAGTAAGATCCCCGACATGTCAGTTCAGCTCTGGTCTTCGGCTCTGTTGAAAGGTACTCAGAATTTCATTCCTCTAACCTTTTAATTATTAACCATCTATGCTCATTTGTTTCTTAAAGTATCAGCTATTTTTAAGCATCTCAATTGTTTTGTTCTTGCAGACCTGAACAAAGCACTTGGGAACACTATGGATGCCCATGAAGCTGCCCAGATGCACCAGAACTTCTCCCAGCAGCTCCTACAGGACCATATCGCAGCCTGCAGCCTCCCTGAGCATAACCTCATCAGTGTACGTGAAACAACTTAGTCTGTCATCGATTTCTCTATTTTCCTTCCTTTTTTCCACCCAGGTTCCATAATGGACTGTCATATTCCAGCTCTTCCCTCATATAGTTTTTTTCCCCCATGTAACTGCTGAGTAGCACTAATGTCCCAAAATGTATGTTTTTGTTTTGCAGTGGACAGACGGCCCGCCTCCTGTCCAGATCCAGGCCCAGAACGGGCCAACCACCAGCCTGGCTAGCCTGCTATGAGCAGCCTCCCGTATGACTGCAGCTGGTGTTTTATCACAGGCAGCAAATGGATGCCGATTAACCTGCTATTCAGACCACTGTAGCTTGAAAGGATTTTAACAATTGATTGTCTGTGCTTTTCACCTTTTTGTATACTCAAAATTTCTTCCTCAAATTGTTCAATGTCACGCAGCATCAGCCGTCTGATGTTCATGTTTCATCATCTTTCTTGACATGGATGCTTATGGGGCACAAGTGCAGGACTTCTATCTGTCTGCCAGGATTTATTTCCATTTGTTGGAAAAGGTGGGTTTGATAAAGGGGTGATGCAGAAACGGAGAAATTAATTTATTCTTGTCACTTTCAAACTGATGGTAAATATTTAACTTCTGGCATTTTTGGTATGAAGGGTTTGTTTTATGCATGGTAGTTACTAACGCAGGTTCCCCATTTTCTGATCCTCACCAATTGATCTCTCTTTTTTTTTGCACAGAATGTGCAAATAATATAAACAGCTTAGTTTCGCAAAATTTGGATTTGAAAAGTGTAATTCTGCAGAAGTTCAGTTATTTTGAGGCAATGTGGAGAGTGCCTCTTTTAGGTCTGCTGTTTTGAACTACTTTATCTACCTGAATGATTGGTTTGATAAAGCATTTACCTGATTTATTTTTCCAAGTTCCATAATATATACATATATATATATATAAAATTTTCATCTGTTTTAGAGATATCAAATGCTTTTTTGTTATATGTTGTCCTGATAGTTTGATTACATTTTCCCCTCACTATGTCTGTTTAGATTTGCCACTCGAACCTTTTACTGTACATTAACATTTTATAAAGTCTCTAGTAAGGTGTGATGATATTTTAGTCATTCAATGTAGGCATATTGTTGCTTGGTATTTAAATTACTCTGTAAGGATACAGTTGACGCTTAAGTACTGGTCATATTTTATCCAAATCCTATGTTTTTAACTTGGTTTTGCTTTTTTAATAATTCTCCAATAAATATATGACTCATTTTGTGACTTGCATGTTCATTTATAGTCCTATAACACCTAATTGTGATTTTATAACCAAAGCTGTGGAAAGGAGATATATGCTGACTGTCTGATAGTACAATGAGGTCCATCGATGCTGTCGACAAACTGCAGAAGTACAGAAAGCATCAGAGCTCATACTTTGGATACCAGGTGGCAGTGTGACAGAAATACCCCAATATTCCAACTAGTGAGCTTTAGTTTTAAGGTTTAGGGTAAGGTTTTAGGGTTGTGGTTGATGTGATTTTTAGTAGTATGTCCAGAGTTTTGTATGAGTAATGGTATAAATCAATGCCATTTAAACTCTTATCTGAGGCACTTCAGAAAGCTTGAAAATTGACTAATAGAACCTGGGGGAAATTTCATCAATGTATATTTTAAATTGTAAAAGCTGAGCAAGGATACAGTTTCTAGATTAAACATGAAGGTCAGTTTCTCACAGGATTTCTGTGAAAGCGTCTCATCGTGCTCTTCCTACACCCATTGTGGCCTTTTTCCAGAATCATCTCTTCATAAAGGAAAACTGGATGGGATGCTGGAGTAGAGGTTCTGTGTATCACTTCACGCATAAATTAAACTGTGGTAAAATTAACTTCTTTCTAACAAGCTGCTGGTTTCATTGTCTTCTATCATTGGAGCTCAGCACCCACTGTCAGCTAGTATATTCAACTCTGTCCCCACCTGATCTAAGATCTTTCAGTCAGCCTTTTTTGTGTTGTCATATGCTGTTCATAGGAATATGGACATGTGTTTCCCCTGCAAGCTCTTGGGTTGATTGATCCAGCGAGCGATACACACCAGCCTGGATCAGGACTCTGATGGAAATTCTGATTTCTATTGAATCCTTGGCTGCCCTGTAGTCAATGTTACACTGTTGTCGTAGGTTTGTCATTCTCACAATGACCTGGATGATCTTCTCAGTAAGGAGAAATTAAAAAGTCAGCTACAGTGGGAGTCGCATAGTGAGCGATACCAGGACAGGCAATGCCAGCTGGCTGGTACCTTTGTGTTTATTCCCTCCGGGTACTCCAGTTTCCTCCCACAGTCCAAAGGCATGCATATAAGGTTAATTGGTGACCCTGCTCAGCGGTCTGAATGTGAGTGTATGTCTGTCTGTCTCTGTATGCAACAAAGAGTGCGTTTGCGCACACACACACACACACACACACACACAAAAGACAAACAAAAACAAAACACAGGCACAAATGTCCAGGGACTCAGAAGGGTTATGTAATCCATGTTTTTTTTTTTTTTTTTTTTTTTTTTTTTTTTTATGTAGGAATCAGAAGCATTCAATGGGAGTTTACTGGGTTCCAGTATGCAGCTATATGAACAAGTATGAAAGCATTACTACATGTAGTCTCATCAATGCATTCATACAGAAAGGTGAAAAAGAACAAAAACCCTCAGGCTCTTCTTTGCTGTGCAGTATCGACCATGAAGATCTGCTGGAATAGGAATGTTTTACACACTACAGCAGTTGCAACAGATGGCCTGCACCACTATCTTCCTCTGCCAGGTTTGTCTGTGGGTGGTGGCTGAAATTCTGAGGTGATCATTATCAAGCGATTCAAAGCAGCAAAGAAATGCAATAACATGGACAATGACCCCCAAATTTCCTGCAACATCACCACAAACCGACAGACGTGGCCTTAGTGCTTTTGCTGTGTCACATGATGCATGGATCTCTGGGAGTGTTCAGGAACTGGCCGACGCATCCGACCATAAGGACAAAATGTTCCTTGGATATATACAGAGGCTCTGGGCAGGGCAGCAGTGCTTACCTGGGGCAGTGGGGACGCTGAGAGCATGCAGAGAGTTTGGCTCTAGCAGTCTCCACTGATGTCCTCACTGGTGTCATAAATGGAGCCAAAACTATGAAAGGTCAATTTTATTGTCTGGCACAGCATGAAGCTTGACACCTATTCTCTTCAAACAAGACAGGGCAAAGCTACTTTATATTTGTAGAGCACGTCTTCAACAAGACAAGTGAAAGGGCTTCACATAAACAGACATGGAAAGTGAAATAGAAAGAAAAAGACTATAAAAAAAATGCATATTTTAGTACCATTACAAAAACTAAGAAATCACTTTGAAAGTTATAAAGAGGTTAAAAAAAAAAAAACTTTTGGCAAATTAATCTAATGGAGACCACAAGGATCACATACACAATATTCGAAACAGTTATGAGTTATACAAATACTGTTGAGAAAACAAGATGAGGTCAAAAAATGTATTTGCTTGTTGAGTTGCAGTAACAGTAATGCTGTAACTGGTACAATACTGTCAATCCGTAAAAGGTTACTCTTTGCTCCAGGGTAATAATACAACTTATTATTGAAAGAAATGATTGTCTTGATCTTGATTTATTATGATTACGTGACTAGTGCGACAGACCTCATGACCAGATCAGTATAGTTCATGCTTCTGGTAGAAGCTGTCCTCAGAGTTTTACAAAAAGATTTGACTAACTTTATGTACAGATTAGGTCATTTGTGCTTTATGCCACAGTGCAGGTCCTAGTTTAAAAACCAAATCTGCATCAAACCTTCTTCTAGACAAAAAGTAGTACTGGCCTATGTTCTTACAAAGAACCCTGAAAGCAATGATTAATTTTGTTTTTAATTATTTTATTTAAGACCTTACAAATGTTTACTTGAAGGTAGAATGATTCAAAAAATCACAATGACTACTCACCAAAACAATGTTCCAGGGTTTGCATGTTCTCCCTATGCAAGCATGGGTTTTCTCTCAGGTTTTTCCACTTGTTCCCTCAAAATGCACACTTTTTAAACTGGTGACTGCAATTTTGTTGGGTATTTAAATGTGTTGACATGCAATTGTCTGTCTCCTTGTGATGGACCGGCAGTGGACCGGCAGACCGGCAAGTGTGTAACCAGTGTGATGACCAGAGTCAGCTTGATAGACTCTCCAGCTCTCTGTGACTCGATGTAAATCAGGTTATGGATGGATGGATGGAATTGCAAGACAACAATTACATGAAAGGCGTGCATAGACAAAAGAAAAGTGTTTCCCCAAAATTAAAATCTCCCATCAGTCCAATAGTAATTGCTGACCCAAAACTGCCAATAGCAAGTGTGTATGATTGGCTGTCTCTCTCTCTCTCTCTCTCTCTCTCTCTCTCTCTCTCTCTCTCTCTCTCTCTCTCTCTCTCTCTCTCTCTCTCTCTCTCTCTAAAACAACATATTAGATGGATGGATGGATATTTAGAATTTGGTGTGGAGAGATATTTAAAAAAAAATACAATGACAATAACAGCATTTTAACTTACAAAATTTCTTTTTTGGTGAAACTCATTAGGCAAAGTGTACTTTTTAACCATCTGTATGAAACCTGAAGTGAAACATAATGTATGTAAAATATGCAACATGGTCATTTTTTGTAATTTATTTAATACGTTTAAAAGTATAGTAAATTGTACTTATGATGGAGTAAAATGCATACACGAGAAGTGCCAAATGCCGATTAACCTAATTGGATGCAAATGACTCCATTTGTAGGTTTTCGCTTCCCGTCTCAACTTTGATTAGTCTTGCCAACAAGTTCGAACGAGGTGATACTTCACTGAAAAGTGCTTTATAAATTTAATTTTGATTGATTGATTGACAACAAAAAGTGCAACTTTTTATATGTAATGTGTTGTCTGAGTAAATACAGGCTTATTAGAATTGCTGAATTTTAATCAAATTTATAGCCCGAGTTGATCTATCTTTCTGCAACTTTATGACTGGATTTGACACTCTTCCCACCAAAAATCAATGGAATGAGATTCTTTGAAACATTGTAATTCTTTTGATTTTTTTTGTCGTTTTTAACATTCTCATTACTTTTTATGCATTATTGTTGCAAAAAGGTTACCTGGTTACCGATCTATCTATCTATCTATCTATCTATCTATCTATCTGTCTATCACATGGTCCTAAACGCATCATTTTCCGTGTATCTGTTGGGAAACTTAACATTTCCGAGGTGTGTGTGAACGCAGCATGACGCCGCCTGTGGTGGCTCATTACATTATCTGGCAGCCGGAGTGGCAGCGGACAGAAGAGAGGGGATCCCCGGGATTTTTACACCGAAGCCAGCGAGATACTTACATCTAACGACTGAACATCGCGGGGGGACTCCACCAAGCTCCTCCTGAACCCTGTGAGTACAACAAACATTGTTTCCCGTAACCACTGAATCACACCAAAGTGTTTTAATTCTCAATTAAAATATGACGACGACGGAAGTTTATCTGTCGGCGTCAGGTCGGCTAAGTTAAGCTAACTAGCGTAGCTCGATCCCGGCTAATGTGTAAGGTAACAGTAGTGTCCCTCCGCCTCACACGCACACCGTGTACGAGCTTCAAGAGCAATATCAAGAGTAGAGCGATAATACTAAACTTGCCCGGCAAAACTTGTATCAGCATGCATCACCAATAGTGTAAAATGTAAGTACTTCCTTTTATGCACTTATAATGAAGGCACGACACTCTGTGACCAAGCGGTGATTTGGCGTAATTGTGTAATTAACGCTGTATTATTAGTGAATAAATTTAGCCACTGTCTGCCTGTGACCGGGGAGTTAGCGATAGCAGGCTAACTTAGCTCGATAGCTGCTGACTGAGACGGGGTCGGTTTCATTGTCTGTCGTGTATCGCTATTTGGAGGCGTTCAGTCATCCTAGCCAAACGCAATAATGCACACAATAATCTTCATAGAAGCACTTTCCTGAAGTGTTGCCCTTTAGCCTGCTGGTCTTTGTCTACGCTTATAGTCACAATGGGATGTTAGCTGGCGTTGGGTTAGCCGCTGGTTTTGTGGCCGGACAGATGGACAGGTTGTTGTTTGCAAGCCAAGTTAACGTTAGCATGCGATAGCTTGTTGTTGTTGATGGTTTAGTTGAAATAAGGAGCAATTCTCCTAGAAAAAGTTGGATCACTGAAGTTTATGAATATCGTAATATGCATCCCTGCTGGGTTTCGCTAAGCTTGGAGCTCGTCTTAACCGTGGATGGCTTTGGTTATGGCTTTATGAGCCATTGATCTCACAACTTTGTCAGATTAGCTCAACCGTGAAAAGCCTTTTTATGGAGGCGTAATGGTGGACGGTGTGCCTTCGTCGGGGTGTGTGTCTGTGTCCACGACAGCTTAGCAGCGATCACCCCCACCACCCCATCTGAATCAAGGCTTTGTTTTTGCTTTAAAATAGCTGTGATAAAGACCAAATTTAACACTTATTTTTAGGTGATGAGGTGTTTACTGTCAAGTGTATGGGCATGCTGCACAATTAACCATTTATTACCTCTTCAAGCAAAAAAACCCTTGAAGGCATTTTTTGGCTTTTATTGTCTGATGGTAATGTTGAGATGTTTTCTAATTATTATTTCACCTTATAGTGACCCATTAGGACTCAGTGTTTGGGTATTTATTTCACACTGTCACCTTGTGTGTAGTCGGCTGTGAACTATGGGTCATGTTATCTGAGTGGACAATTTTTGTCTTCCCTTGACTTTGAGGTGTGTCGAGCATACCTCTGCTAAACAGTGCCCTTGTTTCAGAGCAACCAGACAGTTGGCACCCTTGGCCAGTGATGGGGGACACGTGTCGCTTTGCATTTTATGATGGGCCTTGGATTTGCCTGAGGAGGGGTGCCTCTTATAAAAAACCTTCCTGAGAATGATGTAACTAGACAGGCATGACTAGAGATCCTCTTTTTCTGCTGCATCAGGATATAAACTTTAAATTATACATCATTACATTCCATCACCTCTTTATTTGGCTTTTGGCAGTTTCAAGGATATGATGTTCATAATTTTCATTCTTGAGTTTATTGTGATTACAGTAACTTTAGCGAAAATCTTTGTGCTTGAAATTAAGTTTTTTGTCTTTGTACAATGAGTTTGAAACTGCACAGTTCAGTGTTGTGCATTTGGATTGAAAGTGAAACCTCACACAGTTCTGCATTTATTATATAGTTCTATATTTTAAACATATATCAAACAAATTTTTACATTTTTCATATTACACATAGCCAATTTATATCTCTGGTATATTTAACCTGACATCATTGCTGTTTCTCACAATCTTGATTGAAATTTAGAGACTGCACATCCTGCACTCCTGTAGAAGGCGACGGTAAAGTGTCATGCCTCCACTCGTCGCTAGTTAGAGCTACAGATCAGTCTGTCTTACCGTGACTGCAAAGATTATAACAGTGACATGCATAACATGTTCCAGTTGATTCCAGGTTGACTGTGAATTCCAATCTGAGCCGGGAAGAATCAGAATTCCAATCTGGTCCAGCCCAAATTGGAATCCTTTTGAGGTTCCATTCTAGGCCGGCGTAGAATAGAATTCCAATCGGAGCAACCCATTTCCGGATCAGGCCAGATTCCAATATGGGCCTTGACATATACCTCCATTTGAATTATTGGAAGGTTATTGCAATAGTAGACCACTTCTCTTTTGTGATATTTTGTAATGAAAACATACAGATTTATTGTTGTAATTAGGCATGGGACAGTATTAAAATGTTAATATTGGATATGTGAGAAAATGCAAGCTGTAAGGATGCATGGGGCACTTGAGGTTTAGGAGTAAACAATCTTCCCGTACATCTCAGAGCCCCACAAACCTTGGACTCTTTTAAGAAAGGGCTAAAGACTTTCCTGTTTCCATTCTAATCTTTGCTGTGTTGTTTTTGATCTATTGATAGTTCTTAAACATCTATTGTTTTGTCTTTTTTTTTTTTATTGTTGCACTTTGAGATATTCAAATGTAAAGTGCATTACAAATTAAAGGTATTATTATTATTATTATTATTAAACAAGTTTCTTACATCTCCCTTCTTTTCATTCATGTATACTGTAGTATAGATTTGTGTAATTTTGATATCCGTTTTATTCATTTGAATGTCTTTTT
This sequence comes from Salarias fasciatus, assembly GCF_902148845.1. Lineage (NCBI taxonomy): Eukaryota > Metazoa > Chordata > Actinopteri > Blenniiformes > Blenniidae > Salarias > Salarias fasciatus. The sequence goes on along the minus strand of NC_043766.1, from coordinate 22,922,879 downwards.
TTCTTTTTATGCATGCTCAAAATGAAGGAATAATTGTCAAACATAAGTCATGATTATACTGGACAAAATAATCGTGATTTGATATTATCATGATAATCATCTTAATATGTTTACAACTGTTAAACTGTCACTAAAACATACTGGAATCACTTTATGGAACATTTTGTGGTGGGAAAACAATTATTTTTTTGCACACTTAGTAATACTTAGTTATTACTTAGTAACAGTTAGTAGTAATTAGTGACCTTTTTTACAAGTGGAAATAATATGACTTTTTTAATTAAAGTAATGAATTTTACTTTAATGAAAAGGTCCAACTTGCATTGTGAGGTGAAAGAAAAACCTTTTGGACTATTTAAATTTTAGTACTTATGAGGGTAAAGGCAACTAGCCCAATAAACGACAATCCCGATAATAGAAATGTGCCGCAATCAACTTTTCATTGCAGTGGATGAAATAATGGAACGTGGTCAATAGAGTTTTTGATAGATTGCATTGGTTCATGCTTTGACAGACAATACGTATAGGTAATGATAATGAAAGTCACTCCGTGCCGAGCCAATCATGTGGCTGGAACAGAGCCATGCCAAGTTGGCACACAGCGCAGTCGCAGCTAGTCGCAACACATGTTAATGTTTGTACTGAGGAAGCTGTTTACCTCAGCAGTACGGTGACCACGGAAACTGGGACCCCCCCACAATTTACCCTTCACCATCCCAGAAGCTGAGGCCATGCCCCACTCAGTGATGCTCAAGCATGAATGAATCGCCAAAAACGCAAAACTAAGCTAACTGCCCTGACCCCCCCTCGCCCCGCACCCAAACACCGCCAGGCAGGATGCAGTCTCAACCGCCAGAGACCAAACAGACCAAAACACTGCGCGTGCCGAATAGAATAGGACATGTGGCCACCCCAGCAGTGGGGACCCCCCCACCCAGTAAAAAACAAGACATTGAATGTTCCTAGTAAGAAGTGTTATATGTCATGTTCAACTTTGACAGAAAATAAATATTTTCATTAAAATTAACCTTCTGATATCTTTAAATCACACTTAAGAGTCACAATGGACATTTAAAATCGATATAAATTAGTGATTTGTTTTGTATCATAATATGTCTCAATATCTACTGATAGGAGAAACAATTATTGTGATAGGACTCTTCCCCATATCGCCCAGCCCTCTTATTTATTAGATATGGTACAAAATATAAGGAACATGAATGTCTTGCTTCATTGGATTAATTTGCTTTGTGTTCTTTCTTTTGCGTATATTTTTTTCCCAGAAGGTGGATAACATGCCGTGTTTGCTACAGTTAGGTTTTAGACTTCATGCTAATTGTTGTACCATGAAGTTATTTTTGAGGAGTGTAAGTAATGGGCTTCATTGTCGTACCTTGGTTGGCACCTTTGTCGTGTTTCAACTGAGCAGATTTATTATTATTTTTTCATTAGCTGATGTTTGTATGTCTTCTGAGTACCTTGTTGGTCCATCAGCCAGTAGAAGAATGAAGTGCACATACTGGCCATGAGTTCCCTCCTGAAGGCCTTGGGCAATTCCTGAAGCTTGAGATGAAGAATCTTCCACTGTTTGACTGACTGAATTATTTCTTGTTTGTCCAGTTGGAGACAAGCTTGTGTCTTTACAGTAACCAACCCATCTTGAACTGTTAAATCGCAATAAGTGGAGTGTTATCTTTCATGTTTGCTGTGGGTAATCTTCAACCTTTGTTTCACTTCAAATAATGCGTGAAATATTGCGCTCAGTTTTTGTTTCTAATGATTCCGAGATCCATGATGAAATGGAATTGTTGAGTAGAGTCCCATACACTTAAGGGGTTTATGTGTGTGAGGTAACTTCAGGGTTAATCCTGGTTTTACGATGGCTCGCCTCTTACTAGGGCGCATCACCATGGTGCCTTGTGTGGATCGATGCACGTAGAGTCACTGTCCTCTAAACTATTGGTTCTATTGGAAGAGATAGCATTTTTAGAGAATCATGTCAAAACAGTAAAATTTGTCAGAAACCAATAATGTCATTTGATTTTATCAGAAGTTTTTTTCTTAAATGTTGATATTTGTGCTTAATGGCACATTGTCTACATTTTGATTAATGTGACTTCATTTTTTTTCATTTGGATGAGAAAAACTGATTGATGAAAAATATTTTAATATGGTACCTCCATTCTTTACAATCTCACTGTTTGTAATTAGACCCTCGTTTTCTTGGAGTGCTGGCTATTGTTACCCATTGAGTTCCCAGTAATTTGTAGTAAAATAAATAATTCTATTCAGCTTTATTTATAAAGTACCAATTACAACATAGTAATTTCTAGACATTTTTACAGAGAAAGCCCAACAGATCCACATGAGGAAGCATAAGTGACTGTGGAAAGTAGGGTTGGGCGGTATCCAAATTTTGATACTGTCATACCGTGTCCACATTTTACCCCGGTATATGGTATTACCGTGACTAATTAAAAAATTATAACTTAAGGCTCAGACAGCATCACCAAACTGTTGGCTTGTCCCTACACCATTCAGAAACTGAATACCAAACACTAATAATGAAACAGTAACAGCATAATGTGCAAAATCTTAACAACTTTTATTAGCAACAGCTTAAAAAGTGCAAATACAACAAACAATTAGCATAACCATCCAGAACAGTTTTTGCGCAGAATGCTTATATGTGGTTGAATTTTTAGTTTTACTTCCACAGTAGTTTAATTTTGGAGACTTTTGATGACGTTTATGAATATGACGTCATCAAGTGACAGTGCGGGAGTGAGAGAGAGGCAGAGAGAGAGAGAGAGAGAGAGAGAGCGGGAGAAAGATGGCGAGTCACGCACCGAGTGACCTGGTCCTAAAGAAGAACAGGACTGCAGCGGACTGGCAGTATTTCGGGTTCCGAGCTAACAAGAAGGGAGAGCCGGTATACTGACGAGGCAATTTGTAAATTGTGCAATACGAAGGTGATTGAATTTAATTGATGTGTGCGCGGTGCATTCTGCGCAAAAGCTGCTCTGGATGGTCAGGTTAGTTTAATTGTTTGACTGTTGTATTTACACCTTTTTAGAAGCTGCTCTTTTTTTGTTATTCAAAGTTGTTCAGGTTGTGATTTTAATTTAATTGATGTGTGCACGCATTCTGCGCAAAAACTGTTCTGGATGGTTATGCTAATTGTTTGTTGTATTTGCACTTTTAAGCTGTTGCTAATAAAAGTTGTTAAGATTTTGCACATTATGTTGTTATTGTTTCATTATTAGTGTTTGGTATTCAATTTCTGAACAGTGTAGGGACAAGCCAATAGCTTTGTGATGCTGTGTGAACCTTGAGTTATATTTTTTTAATTAGTCACGGTAATACCATATACCGGGGTAAAATGTGGAGACGGTATGACGGTATCAAAATTGGGATACCGTCCAACCCTAGTAGTGATCATGTCAGTATATAAACTGTACAAGACAAAGCAAAGCTGCAGGGAGCACAAACATCACCAGGTTAGCTGGCAGGGGTGTTTTAGACAATATTGCAGAAGGAATAAAAAATATTCATATCCTTCCTTTGCTGCGTTAAAGTATCCAGTTATGCTTTGTGTGACTATTTGGTACTGCTACAGACAGTCCTATGAAGCATTGGGGCTTCCAAATATTTAATGCTTTGCTGACAACGGGGCTCTGTTAATTACACAGTTGAACCCCTATCACTGCCAAACTAAGTCTCAGCATTAGTGTTCGATTCGGTAGTTTGATGGACTAAATGACTTTGGGATTAAGTTTGATTTTGAGCAATTTAGTTTTTTTGCTTGTAGTTTCATTTTTTTCAAGTGACAACCTAACCATCGCTGCCTGACGGGGTCATCTCATTCAGTACAACCAAAGCTAAATTTTCTCTCGCAAGTTATTGAATACACATTTATTATGTTGCTTTTCAGTCCACCTTCAAAAATTGCATCTACTGTGTGGCCAGTGCTGACATAGCAACTTTATAACTCCCAGTGCAGCAAACATTCAGACCAGCAACTTGGATACAGTATATGAAACATCAAGGCATGTATGCAAGAGGGGACAAAGTGTCCTGGCTGACTCTCATCTAGATGGCTTATATGTGCTAGTTGTATATACATACTGTATTTCATCACTACCCTGCCATACATTGCAGAGAAGTCATCAAAACAAAGATTTGGTAAACCCCTTAAGAAGTTTGAGCTCACTCGTCTGTCTAATTTTGAAGTGACTTTTGATTCTTCACTTTCTGCCATGGTAATAATGTAAAGACAGAATGGGTTTGTAAGTAAAAAGATCAGGCAAAAAAAAAAAAAAATCAGCAGATCATCGTTGTGTTGGATAAGTAATGAGAAAAGTAGTACCGTACCTGAATTGGTGTTCTTTGTGGCAAAGTTGTTCCACAGCTTATCTTCTAATATCCTGTCGCTCAGAAAAAACAAACAAACAAAAAAAACTTGTATATTTTCAGAATCGCCCTCATGATTCCAGAATAGACTATGCTGGAATAGATTCCAGTGTAGTGTCTGAAATATAGCACACAAGCACCCTTTAAGTTTCTGATACAATTGTTTTATGTTTGCATCAAATTCTAGGCAATTATTTTTTCGTGATTTTATTGTACTCAGAGTAACAAATTAAAAGTATTTGTCTAAAGTGACACTTTAAATTATGAAAGTAGATCAGGCACCTATATGTAGACCTTGGTGAGTTCTTTGCTACGGCTTGGGTTTCTTAACATTGTACTGTAAGGAATGTGGCAGTGCGGGAAAAATGTTGAAAAATTCTAAAAATGTTTTTACTAGGCATGTTTACATGCGCCCGTATAATCCGCTTATATGGCGGAGCGGATTGTAAATGCATCATGTAAACGCCCGAGTGGATCCGCTTCACTCGGAGCAGATTGTATTTCGGAGTCGATTGTATAAGGTGGTGTACACCGATCGTCGATCCGCTCCATGTCCCTTATAAACGGCGCCTGACAACGAAGCGGATTAAATGTGGGATTATTTGTTCCGTGCATGCGTTCCCTCGTACGTAGTGATGTGTGACGTGCGCAGTAAACGGGAAGCAGGACAGTCAAAAACAAGCAGAAGAGCACGATGGTGGTTGAAAAACACTTTTTTAATAAAAAAACCCAGACAGAAAAAACACTGGAGAGGCGAGATGGAAGCAAATCGCGCAATAGCGAATTGTATAAAGAGCTCCATGGCAGAATACGAGCGATCGTCCGGCCGGTGTTATGGATTAACTGGTTCCCGTGTTAATGAATGACGGCATGCTGATAACAGCAGTTGTTAAAGTAAGACTCACAAAAGACTTTAAACTTATACATTCACTGTAACTGTTGATAACCAACGTTTCAGTCATCTATTGGTCACAAGTTAACACGGGTACCAGTTAATTTGAAACATCGGCAGGCGGAGCAGAGCACGCACTGAGACGTGTCGCTCGGCGCGGCGGTGCTCCAGCCATTGAGAGGAACAGCTCCTTGAGCAGCGTATCATGGAGATGTTGGGACATTATTTGAGCAGATATCAGCAGATAAAAACACTCTGCTCGGCGCTGAGGACTGCTGCTGCAGAGCTAAACACCTGAAAGTTCCTCATGAGACTTTGTGCGCATGTCACAGGACGCTGTATAATCCACTTCACCCAGGGTCCTTGTAAACGAGGATTCATCGTGGATCGCTTTGTATGCCGTACATGAATACACTCGCGTTTAATACGATTGTTTACAATCGTATTGAAAAAAACATCCATGTAAACTGGGCCAATGTCAGTCATCATATAGTTACTTTTTATTTTTGCTCATTTGCTTTGAGATGGATCAACTAAGACAGGCTTTCGCTGTATTACATTTTGTAAAATGACATTTAAGTTTCCCTGGATTTGTCTTTTTATTGTTGTAAGTGGTGCAAAATCTGGTATCTAATTTCAGTAGTGGACTAATGTGTAAAGCTGCGTTCACACCGCAAAATGCTTTCCGCGTTTTTGCGTCCAAATGTAATTGAAAACAATGGGGAACGCGTGTTCTACCGGCGACGAGACGCGACGTTTTGGCGGCGTCGGGGCGTTCTCGTGTCAGCAGTTCGATTTTGCGGCCGACGCAGAAGTTGGGATTTTGCGGCAAATCAATCAGAGAGCGTGTCTATGGTGACGTAGGTCAGGGAGTGGGGACCGGCAAAGTTCGTTCCTGGAGCGAACGGTGAAACTCACCAAACTCCGACCGTCTGTGGATAATATCGTGCACCCAGGCATGGCGTACTGTCCGCCGACGGCGTCATTCTCTGCCTTTATTAAGCATATACCACTCACTCAACAGGATCAGCCATGATGCTAAGCTAACACAGTAAAAGGCCGGAAGTCCCGCCTTCCCACCAGAGACGCGTCGCGTCAAAACAAGCCGCGTTGTTCAGCGTCGGACCTCAAAATTGACGCGCGTTCAACTTCTCGCGCTGTAGCGATTTTTGATGCAAAATTGCGTTCGTTGTGAACGCGTCTTGAAAGATGCAAAAACAAGGGCCTCACAGTGATTGACTGCAAAAACATAGCAAACAAGTAAAAGCAAAATAATTGCTGTAGTGCAAGTTTAGACTTTTATGTTAGTATATCACTGTGAACTTTAGTAAGACTTTTTAAAGTTAGACTTTGATAAACATGCAGTAATTGGTGTCTTCTCATCGTCTGATATCAGAAGGCTATAGGAGACATTATCAATAAAGAAACTGACTATATTAGGATCAACTGTGCTTCAAGCTCCTTTTAAAGTGGTCAACCCACAACTGATGAGCGACAGGGCTCATTAAGAGGACCCAGGTGAAACACAACGTGCTTCTGTAGAACAAGAATTATGTACTTTAGCAAGAGTGGGCAGCAGCTTGTCTGGAACACTATGAAGGAAAAAAAAAGACAAGACTGTGCAATTAGTCCCGAATGTGTTGAATTTCGTTTCTACAAAAATAAAGGACGTGTGCTAGGATTGAAAGTTACAAACATCACCTTTAAACTATAAAGTCTTAAAAGTCATACACAAACTCTAGCATTGTCCAAGCTGCAGTTTTATTTGACTCACCAGGTTTCACTTAGCCTATATTTTGCTATGATGTGCTTATTTTCTTTGCAGCATTGTGGCGATTGTGCATATTTTCAACAGATCTTTTTTTTTTTATAAATTCCCGCGCCTGCCTATTCACATGCCTGTGTGAAGTGTGTTTTCTGCTTGACGCACCAGTGTGGCTCCGCGTGACGGCATTATGCCATTTTAGCAGACGCGCCCCCTTATCGCGCTCTTATCAAGCGAAAAATTTCTGTCACTCACACCATCTCACTAGTTTATACTTAAAACGCTGAATAAAACCATCCGTAACTCCACATTTATTGGCAGATGGGTATCAAATCTAGCAACACCTATAGGTGTGGCTATGGTATTATTGAATTAATTAATTAAGGGAAAAAAAACAAGCTTCTATGGCTTCCCTGGTAGAACAGCATATTGAGCTAGAGGAGAGAGAGAGAGAAACACAAAACAGGATCAAAACGAAATTAGAAATCCATTGACTGATAAGAAAACCTTGCTAATCTGATGCTCATTTCAAAGCCCGGTCCTCTCCGTTTTGGAAAATGAAATTCAAGCACATATTCCACTGTTTTCATTTTCCATGCCAGGTGGTAAGAATGGGCTCCATTCTACTCGCTGGCTTTTTATTCACCTGATGCTTTACGGCAGGGCTACTCAACCCTGGTCCTCGTGGGCCGCAATCCAGCATGTTTTAGATGTTTCCCTCTTCCAACACAGCTGATTCAAATGATCAGGCTGATAACGATCCTGATCATTTGAATCAGCTGTGTTGGAAGAGGGAAACATCTAAAACATGCTGGATTGCGGCCCACGAGGACCAGGGTTGAGTAGCCCTGCTTTACGGTGTCCCAAAAACACAAACAAACCCCCCCCAAACAAACAAACAAACAAACAAACAAACAAACAAACAAATAAACAAAAAAAAACAACTATCAATTGTGCTGCAGCGCACTGCAAAAGATACAAGATACACAGCAAGTCTATTTTCTCTGCTTTTCGTAGTCAACATGCAAGGAAGTAAGGGAAGACTGCTACAAACGTATATAAATGTAATAACCTGATAAACGTCAGTTATGTGTTATTCTGTTTTATGATTTGATGTCTATGCATTAGCAAAGTTGGTTATATTTTTTGTGGGAAGAGGCAAATTGTAAAGAAAAAAAATTCCAATTTAAGGTTATAAATATTGTTGAAAATATAGTTATAATTAATTCATTTGTATTGATTGTGGTTTTCTACTTGTAAAATATGTTTTTTTTTTTTTGCCTGTGACAATATGGACAGGAAGGGAATAGTTTGCGTCTAGAAGAGGAGCATGGAGGGAGTTGAAGGCGAGCAGCTGAATAAGAGACAAGTGTGTGGACTTTAATGTTTTTGCGAGCTAAATCTGGATTTTACTCCATCCACGTTGACTCTTTGGTGATTCTTCGCTCACGCTGCTGTACAGGGTGTTTGCTATTGGAGCTGGTTTGAGCCAGTTGTTTTGTGATTTTGCAGCTGGAGCTTGCCCTGTTAGCTTAGCTCACCGGAGCTAACTTGTCCTGGGGACCTTCGGCCAACACGAGAGCAGGAGTTCCTACACCTTTGAAATGTGGAGAACGCCATATTACAATTCACGAGCTCTAACGAAAAGTGCCAATGAACAGTAAACTAAACTTAAGCATGCACTCAGGCTGACAGACTAATGATTTTCATAAGTCCTGGGTTTCTTTGTGGTTACACTGTTTTGTCAATTGTTGTGTTTAATACAGAGTTCAAATTTCATCATTGTGGTCTTTGGTATTATTTTTGATTGCGTCCATATTTTCAGACTGAGTTGAGTGTTATATTTTGCTGGATATTCTTCCAATATAGAGCCTGGTAGCCTCAAACTTGGTATATTGTTTATTTAGCGAGAATCATGTGTTAACCTAGACTGTTCGTTGACATTGAGACGTCTCTCCCACCATTGATTTTGGGAACTGAAAGGAGCGAGAACTTTATCAATTTCATTATAAAGTGTTGTTTGTTTTGAGCCTGTGGTGAGAGGGTTAAAAATAAAACAGCCGTATCAGAAATGCATCATGGCGGGTTATAGCCAAAGATTGCTGTGGAGGACGCAATGTGGTGCAACCTCAACCATTCATTGGAATATCGGGGTAGGATGCTTTGAAACTCCAACCCAATTTCCAAATTCTGGGAACATTTTAATGAAAATAAGCCAGTGAAACAAATTAAATGCAAAATTTGAAGCTCAACTTTCACTCCATCATAGCACCTACAGCCATGCACCAGCACCTTAGATGCCACACCCCAGAGCCGCTGTATCATCAGGCACCACAGAGAATAGGTGAGAATAGGTACAAAATGGACTATTTAACTAATAAAAAGAAAAAAGATAGATTAGTCAACAACAAAAATTATCATTAGTTGCAGCCCTAGATTACAGTTTTTGAATGTAAAAGTCATGATTTGGTACAAAATTGCATCATATCCAAACACAAGTGCTTCATAAAACCATGAACAGGCATGCCAACCTCTTCTGCCGTTTTCTACTTTTCACATGTCCACAGTCTGGTAAAATCATTAGTAAACAACAATCTCATCAAATATTTTGCCCTCGCATAATTTTAAACAGTATGATTGAAGCTCAAATGGGATAAGGGTAATCCCCTATTTTACACTGGATGCATCGCAGTGGAGACATGCCGTAAGCCACTGCATCCGTCTATGTTGCAGAGGAATACATATGTTTTTTTATCAATGCATATGATATATCGATGTATTTTGAACTGCTAGGGCTGCAGTAATTCCTTCAACGAACAGCTGATTCTCCATGTAAGTTTGTTGCACATGTTAATAAATAGTTAAATTGATACCTGAGTACCATTGTTGTGTTTGGAGGGAGAAGTGAAGAAATAGAATTTAATTATGGTATTTTTTAAATATGTCATGATGTTATAAAAATTCCAAAAATTATTCAAGTAATAATTCATTTTTTTTATTTTCGTCTCAGAAAAGTTTTGCATTTCCATGGCAACGTTCTGAAAACGAAGTCAGTTTACACAGCAATGGCAGAAACACTGAAAATGATGCCGTTAGCATGCCAAGTGCCGAGTTTCCCCAGTTGGTTGTTTTCCTAATGAAACCACACACATATGTGCAAAGAACAATATTCTGTAGACACTTATCAGTGGTGAATACGTGAGATTTGTATGAACAGAGGATGGATTTGGTGCTATTGGGGGTGACTCTCATTTGCCAATATGGACTTCCCAACTAGAAACATGGACTTGGAGTCATGCCACACTGGCGTTCGTCCTGTTTGTGATTGTCCATCTTCTTGCGCACGAGCAGAGTCCCACCTTGTGAACTTGGGATGGACAATAAAATTGTAAAGATAAATAACTTTTCTTCGATTGACATTTAAAACAGACAATAGACTTTTCCATGGGTTGCAATCATCCATGCTTTGCCAGACAATACAAATAGCCAATGATAACGAGAGCCACTCTGCACTGAAACAATTACGTGGCTGGGTGGAGCAATTCTCATTATCATTGGCCATCTGCACCACCCATGTTTTGAGAGACTGTATGAATAGCAAGTGATAATAAGAGTTGCTCCACGCTGAACCAGTCATGTGGCTGGAGCAGAGCCTTGCCAAGTTAGCACACAGTGCAGTAGCAACTAGTTGCAAGATAATAATGTTTGTACCGCTGCAGCCATGTCTCTCAGCAGTAGGGTGGTCACCAGTGTTGGACAAGTTACTTTCAAAAAGTAATTACTTATAGTTAGTTATGAGTTACTTCAAAAAAGTAACTAACAGTTACAATATTTTAAAAGTAATTTTTAAAAATTAATTGAATAATTGAATTACTAGCAGTTATTGCTTTACTGATAACTATTACATTACTGAAAAAAACAAGTTTATGTATGTCAAAGAATTTGGATCCCCTGTTAATGGAAGTTTAAGATGTATATTCAGTTATATTTTATAAAACTAAATATATATGATTAATGAAATCCGATCCAGAACAAATTGCTCTTTACAGTGATGCCCAAGTATGAATTAATCACCCTAAACCCAACTAGCTAGCTCTCTGGCGGCTAAGCAAACAGCTCTGAATTACCTGCCCACACTCGAACACTACCAGGCAAGACGTGATCCTAACCTCCAGAACAGTGGAAAAAGACCAAAGCGCTTAGCATCCTGAACAGAACGTGACTGGAGGTAAGACCAGCAGTGGGACGCCACTGAAACAAAAGAAGAAAATGATTGCTCGCTCGGAAGAAACAACTGAAGAAATTAAAAAAAAGAAAAAAAAAACAGACAGTGGTATAGTGTTTCATGTCATGGTGAACTTTGACATAAGATAAATATTTCCATAAAAAATCAACCTTCTGATATCTTCAAATTTCAATTGCACAGAGGGATGAGTACCAAATTGTGTACTTTTATAGGTACCGACTGAATTCCATGGGTACTCTTAAATTCAATTCATTTCAACTTTATTTATATATACAACATTTATATACATTTATATATATATTATACCGTATATACATTTATACATTTATATGTACAACACAGTCAGTTCTTGGCACTTTAACAGAGAAAAACCAAAAAGTTACACATGAGTAAGCAAAAGTGACTGTGGAAAGGAAAAACTCCCTTTAAAAGGAAGAAACCTGCAGAACCATGCTTAGAGCAGGTGGCTTTCTGCTATTCTGGTTGGGGTGAGGGGATAGAGTACTGATTTACTTGAAATCAGTAACGGTACCATGTTCCAGTATCTAAATGTATCCTTGTGACTGTGAGGGAGTGTAAGAGTTGGCTATTTTCAGAGCCGGACATGAACACAGCTTTGCACGCACAAGAGCATAATGACATTAGGCGCTGAGCATTCAGTCAAATAGTATGGCTGACAGAAAACTTTCCAAAGCATAGCTCCACTTTTCAAAATGCGATGCAAGTTATGCTTGCTGCGGCAGGAATACTTCTAACCTTAGGAAGCAGCTGGTTGAGCACAACATTTTTGTCAAAGCTGAGGATTGCAGTATTTTCAACAGCTTGAAATCTACGGCTACAACTTCTGCATTCCGCAACGTTAGCATGCTAGTATCCGTCAGCATGCTAGTATTCCTTAGTGTCTTGTCTGCAGCCACCAACAAATTAACATTTTTTTTTTTTTTTTACCACATAAACACAAAAAGAGCCAAAAATTGAGACCGTTGAGTACCGGTACCGACTCCCAGGTACCGGGTAGTGGTGCTATGTTGGTTCAAATGTGAACCGTACCCATCCTTACTTATGAAAAACAGAGAACTTTTCAAATTGATGAAAGTAATGATTTGTTTTATCTTGGGGTATACTGCTGCATATGAAAAAGAAAATTTTATATATCATAATAGGATTTTTTTCTCATATCGCCCAGCACTATTTGGTAGTTTTAAAATGTATGGCAGTTTAAGAATTTTCGACAATTTTACAATTTAAAGGTATAATGGACGATATTTTAGCCAATGAATGGCGTGATGCGAATCTCAACTAGTGGTCCTCCAACATGTCAATCACGCTGGAGGAATGCTTGCGTAACGCTATTAAACGCACTCGTAGGAGCAGCAGAGCAGGTAGGATGGTCTGGCGCATGCGAGTTTTTCAAAAAGTGAGTAACAGACGTTTGGCTTCGACTTTTTCGAGAAAATCGTCCATTATCCTTTAATTGATATAGCTCTGGGCGATATATTGAAATTAAAATATGCAGACATTTTTCCAAGATTTATTGAAAAATAAAATATCATTTATAGAAATGTATCTTTTTGTCCTAAAATATTAGTTTTAAGAGTTGCTACATTTTAATATTTATCGTCTGCCTGCAACCTCTCTCACCCTGAGCAAGCTGCTTCACAGCCCCGCCCCTCCCTGCACGATCACATCTCTGTCTGGCAGACAGACGCAATATAGTGATGGACAAAAATGACTCAAAAGTTGAAGAAGAGGTGTCCAACACTTTTGGGCACTCCACAAATAATGGATCGGTAATGAGTGCAACTATTGGCCGATCATGCAATTCACCCAAAAATGTTTTAGGAGCTGGTGGTTTTGAACAGAGAAACCCAATCCGCAGGGAATGCAAAAAATACATTTCAACCAAAAGTTTCACCCCTTCTGGAGTCGTGTGCCTCTGAGGGGAGGGAGTGTCTTATTGATGTTTATTGTCATTGTGGTTAAACTCTATCAAACATATGGTCTGTAGGTCAAACCAGGGATTCCAGAGGATCCATTCTGGCCTGTGAGATGACTGTGAATTAAGTCATTGTTGCATTCGTAGTTGCAGCAGAATTGAAAGAAACATTTCACTGTATTTTTTCACAAGTTTCAAATTGGCATGATATTGAAACTGTACTTATTTTGAAGATTTACATTTATTTATTATTCTATTTATTTGCACTAAAGCAGTTGGATTTGTGGTTGTTGGTGCATCATTGTGCTGCTAGTTCACTGGTCTGACCACCTCTAGTTTCTACCTGAACTAAAAGCTTGACACAGCTGACTTTAACCTTACAAACATGCTTTTTTTTTTTTTCTTTTAAGGCATACCACTTTTTTTTAACCATTTTTCTGGAGCTAAAAAGTACGGATTGCTTCCAACATGTATTTATTGCAGAGATACATGCTTGCATATTCATTAAATTCCTTGACCAACAGTAGTTATTACAGCTGAAGAACTAAAAGAGTCATCTTTCACTGCTTGAATTCATCTGCTAGCTTAGCTTAGCATTATCATTGGTGATGGCTTCTCTGTCTTCTTCTGCAACGGTTAGTGGCAACGGTATCTGTAATAACTTCAGTGGTTTGATAGCTTTTTGAGCTGAAGCTCGCTGAGTATGAGGCCCAGCTCTGCAACTTCCAAACACTCCGACATGCTGCTTTTCTTTCGATTTAAATCCCCTAACTCCACTTCTGGTTCTGTTGAGGCAGAATTTCCAGACATGATCTAGTTTGTTCTTTTTAAACATCAGTTTGTCATTACAGAGTTTGCTTGCCATTGGCTGGACAGTAGACGCGTATGGTTATTTAGCATAGCTGGGAAGTAGACATTGACACAAGATCCTGGGTCAGTCAGGATTGCTTCAAAAAAAAAGTTTTGGTGATCATCACATAATTGTATTGTCTGAAATGGAAATTTCTGTCAGAAAACAAAATTTTCAGCCTTATTTCTGACTAAAAGGGCTTACTTTCCGTTATGTTCCCAGCTCTTTGATTCTCATTTATAAAACAAACTTCTGCGGAGTATTGGGAAGAAGAAACATCTTCCAGACATTTCTGTTTATATCAGTTTCTCAAAATGATAGGAAGTTGTGTCATTCCTTTCACCATAAAGAATATGTTTTTGGTTTGATTTAGTTGTGTTGGAGGCGGACACCAGTAACTTGACAACTTAAGTCCAATTTTTACTGGGCTGTGACAGATTGTGAACCAGTTTTGCAACGACTATCTCAAAATATGTGCGGCAGATTGCAATATTTCTCTTATGAGTTGCAGGGCCTGACAAACTTGTCATCTTTACAGGTAAAACATTGCTAATTCCACCTGGAGGATTTTGTGACATTCTTGCAACACTTGTGTTACATTTACAAAGCTTTGATTCATTGTTAGATTCCACATGAAACTTGCCATGAATTTACATATTGTTTGACATTTTTGTCTCCAAGAGTTCAGTCATTACAACCAAAGGAACGATGAAATACACCACCCTAATATGCTGACTTGTATACTCAAAAGTTAAATGAATTAATCTCACAATTTCATGCATACAGTTACCAAAAAAAAAACTCTGTGTGTTTTTTTAATATCATTTAAACATTTTTTTTCAAGATTTGTAGACACAGACCCAGTAGTTTGTGCTGCAAAGTCACAGATAGTTGAAGATCATATTTAAAAGTTCTATATTGACTTTATAATGTCTGTTTTCTTCCAGTATAATGGTTTTAATTTAGAAATAAAGTCTATCTTCATTGGTTGTTCAGTAGTTTAGCAACATCATGGGAATAATTCATATTGCAAAAAAGTAAGATATAATTGAGATCATTGGTGACCAGTGTAAATCTGTCTTTTATAAAGTGCTGTATGAACATACTCATTCCCTGTTGTTTTATTTACTTTGCTCTAATTTAACTTTACTGATGGCATTTTTCCACATGAGTTCATTATGTTTCCATTTGCATTTTAAACCATGAACCTGATATTTTCCTTAGACTGTAGATGTGATCGCGGATAAACTCAACTTCACTGCACCCTTTCAGCTCTGTTTTTGCTCTCCCTCTACTGTGGTCACTTCCTGCTACTGTTCATTTCTAAGAAATGTAATGTGATAGCGGTCTGCGTGTGTCCTGGCACTCCAGTCCATATGTGGATATGTGCTTCTGGTTTTACAGGATTATCGAGGAACCATTTGGAAGCAATTGGCTGAAATTGGAGATTATCCTTGTTGAGGATTTTTTTTTTAAACATTCAGCTTTTCCTTTTTTATCATAGCTTGTAAACGCTAGTGGAATGTATCCAGCCACTGTACGACTAAAGGCCCAAAAACGCTGCAGAAGCTTGACCCTAGGTGTTAAGGTGAACAACCTCTCATGATCTAGAATTCACTTTTGCCAGTAGTGTGCACTGAATCGGTTTAAACAATCCCTCTAAATAGATTGAACTAAGGTTTTTACTGTACATGTGTAGTTTTATGCACAATGATATTCTGTTAACATATATTCTATGAGATAAGGCATTTTAACTTTTTTATTTTTATAAAATTGCATGTAATGAGGATATATTGTCAAGTGTCACTGTCAATGTAACTCAAGAACAGCCCTACTTTCAGTGAGAACTTACATATACACACATTTTTGTGTGTTATGCTTAAAGGCATATTCGAGGATTCTCCGCCGATTTAGTACAACATGTCTGATTTGCCATTTTTGGAGCACTGCGCATGCGCGGCTCCTGAGGACCGTGGGAGCGCGCACGTCAGCCGCATGTCAGTTTGTTTACATCCGCGCAGCTGGAGCATCGTCTTTCCGCATAGGGTTAAAACACCTTTGTAATCATGTTGGACTCTTCTTCCAATCATACATAAGAACACGATCCGTAAAGTAGTGTCTTATGCGTTTATGCAACAGAAAAACATTTGAATGGGATAATAAGCATGTTACCTGTCCAGCAGAAACTTCCCCACGTCCTGATCAGTCCTAAATCCCTTGTGTGCTTTGAATTTCCGCCACCTCGTAAAGGAATCTCCCAGTAAAACGCTTTTTGCCCTTCTTTTCTATGGCCTTTCTTCTGTCCTCTGCCATCTCAAACAATGTTCTTTTTTTGTGGCTAGCCATCTTTGGAGGCGCCGGGAGGAGCAAGCCGCTTCTGAATGAGGCCACTGCATGTGACTTCCTAAACAATGCTCTGCGCATGCGCGGCTCGAAACCAGAGCGCACACAGAGGCGGCGACTCGACATGATGTGTCATCACGCAAACGCGTTCCCACATTGATTGGCATTATGAGTACCCAATCACGATTTGGAACCATACATTTCTGATTGGTTCTAAGGATCCTTCAGTGTACCTTTAAGTCTATTTTAACAACTGGACATACTGCTGTTGGCGTTGTAATGTTGCTGAGGGGCAATCCAGGTGGAGACAGGCACATGCACTTTGCCTGTGTGTGTGTGTGTGTGTGTGTGTGTGTGTGTGTGTGTGTGTGTGTGTGTGTGTGTGTGTGTGTGTGGGTGTTGGTGGGTATGCGTGCACATTCACACACACACGCACACACACACACACACACACACACACACACACACACACACACACACACACACACACACACACTGGCAGAGCCAGGGTTAAAGACTTCCATTTTGTTAGGTAACACCCTAATGGTCTGATCTGTCAGTGGCATTAAAATGGCAGGGGCTTAACCCTTAATGTTCGGGACGCAACCAGTATGGGAAGACACACACACACACACACACACACATATACACACACACACGAATGCACAAGCACACACATACACACTCATGCACAAACAGACAGACACATGCTTCTTGGCTGTCCAAGCCTACAATGGAACGTGTGTGTGTGTGTGTGTGTGTGTGTGTGTGTGTGTGTGTGTGTGTGTGTGCGTGTGTGTGTGTGTGTAAAAATCAGGGAGGGGTAGAGGGAAGGACAGAGTGAGCAAGTGAGAGAGAGAAAGAAGACAAGTAAGAATATTTTTCACTTGGGTACAGTTAGATTATGGCTCAGCTAGCCACATGCGCTCTGCACCCTGCTCCCTCCCCCAATCATGGCACCATCTCAGCTGGATCCCTGCCCCCACTCTTAGCCTAGTGCACAGATTATTATAGGTAGTCTAATCTTTTCTTAATACCTTCAAGATGATTTATCCAAGGAAAAAAGGTCTTCTGTCGATTGTTGGTACTGAAACAAAATGTTTTATAAATTCAACATGACATTCAGCCAGCAGCAGGAGTCGTATTTGTTGTCAGCAGGAGTGAGTAATCATGTTAAATTTAAGATCACTATGAGATCATCACCTGATCGTGTCTGCCAGTAAAATAATCGGCAGTTTGAGTGATTAAATCAATATTACTAAAAGGGCCTTGGCCCCTTAGCTCCACAAGACAAAGGGATGTCCCTGCGCTGTCTTTTATTGGGCAGTAATAATCCATACTTGTATTGCTTTTATTGGGCACTGTAATTGTTGTTTTCCCCCTGCATTGAGCCCTAAGGACATAGTTGAAAAGGCTCAGTTGAAAAAATGAAAAACGGCTGTTAATGTGTTGGCTGACTGGGTCCTGTCCCAGTGGGGAGATCATTACAGTGCACGAGATGAGAGGGTAGCACGCTACCTGAGGGGATGAGACTTTGCCATTGATCTGGTCTCTATGAACTACTGGACACAATAGAAGACAGACTGAGAATAAAGCTGGCAGTGTCAGTCCAGGTCACAAGATTACCATTTTCTTTCAAGCATGCGTATCTCATCCTGCCGCACTGAACTGGGATGAGAGGCTTACTGTTGATCCATACAACACCAACAGTGAAATGCATATTTATTAATTATATTGCCGTAAGTATGCCTTTATCAGCTTATTCCAAACCGTCTAATGTATATGTGTGTCTCAAATTAAACTGAACTGGTAGTAGAGCTATCTAGTCTCCCTCACAGCCCCCATCGCCATCATCCTTTTCTTTTTCTGTTTAAGATCTGCTCTGCCCTCAGGCCTTATTATTCTGGGGGAAAAGAGGAAGACATGCATCTACTCCTCCTCCTCAGTCTCCTGAGAGAACCAGGCACAGATAACTAATCACTGGCTGGTCCTCTCCTTCCCTCTCTTTCTCATCCTCTCATCAGTCTCTGTCGCTGTTGTTGGTAGATCATTTGTCCATTGAAGATCGATGAGGGGCATATCCAATATAAAGTTGATTCAAAAATATACTAAGCCTTTGAATTCCTGTAGTCTGACCTCTGTCTTTGATCCATTTGTGTCTTTCCCTTGAGTGCATGTGCTATGCATGTCTCATGTTTTCATCCATCCATCCATCCATCCATCCATCCATCCATCCATCCGTCCATCCGTCCATCCGTCCATACTCTGTACAGCTTAATCCTTTGCAGGGTCACAAGGCATTGGAGCCAATCCCAGCTAACTATGGGCAAGGGCAAGATACACCATGGTCGTGTTTAAGCTCGATTTCGATACTGGGGGAAAAAAAACTCAGCAGTTGATGCTCATTTTGGTACCTTGGTGAGGGAAAAAAAATCAGCTTTTTATTGACACCCTTGAGGCGGAATATAACAACTAACACTCCTGTCAAGATGTTCCTTTAACTTTGCAAATAACGAATTGTAAACAGTCTGAAAGTGCACACTGAACACTGTAAACAGAATTGTTTTGAAACACCATTTCACACAAAATGTTACAATATAAAAGTATCAGAAAAAGATGTGTTTTAAGTGATGTTTTAAATGGCATTTGATCCATAGAAATGTATGGAGTTACTGTAATGACAGCAGTCAAAGGGTGTGTGTGTGCGTGCGCACTTGCTGGTACATGTGCGCTTGCATGAGGGAGCGCTTGTGTGTGTGGGTCACAGTATCAATAACGTAGATAAGTGCAAATCCCCTGCAGCATTTTATTTTCTGTGTAATTTTCTAACAACATGATGCTCCTCCAGTTACAAACTACTTGAAAACAAATATACATGGTGTCTCTGTGTATGAGGGACGCAAAACACCTATGAAATGACTGCCCCATGCCGCCGATCTATCCGTATTGGTTTAGTATTGAGGCATTGATATTTTTGGCAACCCTACACCCTGGAGAGGTCACAGACCATCACAGGGCAAACACATTGAGATAGCCAGACACATGCATTCACACCTCGGGGCAGTTTAAGGTCACCAGTTAACCTCTCATGCTTGTATTTGACTGTGGAAGGGAACTGGAGTACCTGGAGGAAACCCATTCACACATGGGAGAACAAGCAGACTCATCACCTTAATCACAATGCTCAAAAACAGTATCACTGAAATGCTTGACAACCTGAAGCTGGTAGTGGAGCATGATTTTGAAGAACTGTGACTAGTGAAACACAGAACTCAGTATTTATGTCCCCATTCTCAAATTGCATTAAAATCTGTCTCGGGTGATCCAAACATGTTTTGAGCTCTGAAGACTGGTGAGAATCGGCACTAATATGTATTCGTGTGTCTTCGCTCAGACCGCTTCCCCAGGTGGTCTGTCATGCAGTTGCTTGCATGTGTTTGGTAGTGACAACAATATGCGTCTCGAACACGCTCATGACAGTGGAGCAGCTGGAAAATATGCGATATGCATATTCAGCTGGTGGTCAAGTGTTTAGGTGGGGGCTTCATTATTTTTCAATTTTAGCCAATATTCCGAGTGTGAACTTACAGTGTGTTTATAAACCAGACAGAGATAGATGATATAAGCTTCACTTGGAGCGGCGGCCATTAAAAGGTGCTGGCTAGTTTAATTTCATGCCATTTATTTATATTGAGAATCAGTGATTGGTGGAATCGCTCCTAAAACCCGCCTCCCTGGCGCAAGTTTTCCGGCGCTCCAAGCTGTTGATCTGCTCTTTCACTGCAGATCCTCTCTGGGCTTGTTAAGTCCCATGCATTGTGGTTTGGGGTACTGGTTCCCTCCAGGCATATGTCAAAGTACCAGTCAGACCTGTTAGTGAGGTTTCTGTATTAGGTTAGTTTTACATGTTTGGTAGATGGAGTGGGAGGAGTGTTACCTCTGTCAGAAAGCCCGGTAGTTGATTCAGTCACAGTGTTCTGTACAGTTGATCAGAAAAAAAATCCTCATGTTAAATCCATAGTAATCTGACAGGATGTTCAGCTGTATCTGTATATACCTGACATAAGGTAAATTGTGTTAAGACCTTGGTGTCCTTCATAACATGTTGTCACTGAGGTCCCAGTACCTATAATCTACCTGTCTTCCTTCTCTTCTGCTCCTGTGCTGTTGAACTGTTTGGCTTGGCTTGCTTGTTTTTTTTTTTTTTTTTTTTGCTTTTGTTTGTTCTTTTTGTGCATGTAAAAACTGTCTGATGTCTATTTGTCAGTGATAGAGAATCTGTTTCTTGATAATGATGGTAGTGGTGAGATGAGGTGGGGCAGATTTTGTGTGGTTGCTAACATAAATGTATCAGAAAAATCAACTTTTTTTTTTTCAAAGTATACCCTGCTCTCACTTTCAGACATCATGAGCACAACATGAGTTTCATCAAACATTGGCTTTAAAATGAAATGTTTAACTTTTCTTCTTGTGTTGATAACATTTATTGAAACTCAAATAGTCCTTGCTTGCCTAATGATAAAAAGGCTGCAGTTGGCTTCATGCATCATGTGTACAAAATAGAAAAGTAGATTTGTCTTATATCCACATTTGCTGCAAGGTTCGCAAAATCTTTTTAATTTTGCAATGTGTAGATATCAGTGATATCAAATTAGAGGTGAAAATATTCAGTGAAAGTAGAAATAAACAATCGTGTAGCACGATCGTTTCACCATTGTGTTTGTTGTGGATGTTTTTCTTCAGTCAGTCAGTGAGTGATGGTGAGCGCAAGTGTGATGCAACACTGAGGACAAGTACACACATTCCTCTCAGCCAGTCTCAAGTGCATTAGGAACACATTACAAAATATGTATGGACAACAATTTTATTTGCCACCCCTCCGTTGCTTAGCATTGCCGCATCCACTGCATTAAGCACTGACTTCACTATGCAATCCGCATCCTCTGGGACAAAGGTAGCCACGTGTCTGCAGGCCTGAAACAAGCAGCCATGATGTGACTGCTCTCTGTCCCAAAGGTTTACAGTCATTTTCTACCCGACACGCTTCGCAACTACACCGTTTCAAGAGCAGTGCACAGCCACCATTTTTATTAGCCTTTCTGCAAGAAATATCTCTGATGGTGTGTGTGCGCATGTGCGGTATATGGGCGTGCACACGTAAACACCTACAAGAAAGCTGTCAGGACTGTCAAATAGATGGCCTTTTTGTTCAGGGATAGTACAGCAGGGCACATCTGTCCTTGCTGTTTACCATAAGCAGGGTGCATTTAAGGCTCTGCAAACTCATTTGCTCACAGACCTGAATGTTGAGGGGTGTCATTGATGCTTTGTTTTTAACCAAAACTCAGCAGTTTCCCCCTCAAGTGTTAAAGGTTGCTGTGCATTAACCTCACTTGAAATAAAACTGGTGTAGAATTAAGGGACATGAATCACCAGAACACAGCGCTATCATAATACATGTATGTTCATTTAAAGAAACTGAAAAGCAGTTTCACTTTCTCACCTAACATTGCAGGTCTTTTCAGCGAGTGCTCTGTTTCACAGGGAAAATCATAGCAATGTGTGTATCTTGTAGATCGCTCTACTGAATTATCACTTTCCAGTCTCAAAGGGCTCTTCCTTGGATAGCAGACAAAACATTTGCAAATGTCTTTATTTTTGAAAATATATCTGAAACCGTCACTGACAGGAATTTTGTAGTATGCGTCCACTTCTGATTGCTACAGACAGGAGTCATATCAATCCACCCCTCTCTCGGCTGCTTGTTGTTTTGGTATGCCTGAAAACAACATTGTCTCCTCCTCCCTCCTGCTTTGCTTGCCATGTTGAACGTGACTGTGACTTTGCTGTCTTTTTTCCCTCCACTTTACCTCTCTGCCATGCTATAAGTTAAACTGATACCTTCTTTCAATAGCAGAACAGATTGAACTGGTATTCAGGGAAGTGAGTTTTGTGTCTTGTGAAACATCAGGGACATGCTTTTGAGCTGGTACTTTCACAGTGTGGATATATCTTGACCCAGAGACTGCATATGCTTGCATGCAACTTTTCAAACAGTTAATTTGACTTTTGTATCACAATTTATATGGAATTATGTGACCAGTTCATTTGGTCACCATTGTACAAAATGTTCAAATGTTTGTAAGCAAGAAATATTGCTTTTTACATGAACCATGTTTCAAATATATCTTAGAGCACGAGTCCTCAGTTCATAATCATACATGGCCTGCATTAGTGTACTTGCATGTTGTGAATGTTGTGTAATACTTTGTTTGTGTTGTATACATACTGTTGATTGTATTTTTTTTTCCCTAGACGTCCTTTGGGTCTGCATTTTGGGATAGTAACAGAAGGACATGTATATAACATTATAACATTCCGTGGCTGCCTTTATCCATTTAATACAACTCAAAATATCAGCTAAGCAGAACAGAGTTTAATGACTTTGTAAGTTAATTATTAGAGTACGCAAATAAATCTTATAACATGACGGCAAAACAAGTTTTTAGCTTCTTTCAGTTGAGGATTTGGTGCTTCTTCATTTGTCAAGTTGTCATCAGATTTCTTTGAGCTACAACATTGATCAAACTTTTTCTGCCCAGACAGCCCCATTACAGGGTTTTATCATTGTATTTTGTTTGATCTCAGAGTGGTTTAAGCTAGTTATCTTGTAATTGGTGGCAATGAACTGAAACTGCATTTTTAAAAAAACACATACACCTAATTTTGTATGATTTTCCAAAGAAGAATTGTTTTTTCCCGAGATCATTTTATTTATTTTGATTACAGCTCTTACATAAAATTATATTGGCAGTAGTAAATCTTTTCACAAATGTTATTGATATACAGTTATTAGATTAAGGAACATTTGTTATATAAACTTAGAATTTGGCACTTATGCACGAGCGTACTGTGGCTTTACATTAGTAGAGTGGATTCAGTCACTCTGTTGGCATTCTGCTGCCTCTCAGATGAAGGCAGACTCTTGAGGTCAGTTAGCATTGTAACGCTTAGACTTGGCACTGCTGTTGTCTAATTTAATTGCCTCACTTTTAGAGTAGCTGATTGTACCCAAGCCAACTTAACTTGACCAACAGTTTATCTTACAATGTTTAAGGCCTTTCTGATGAGCTTGCACTTGTCACTCATGTATACAGGTATTTTTATTGGGATTATTTTCAGTCAGACTTAAAAAAACAAACAAACACCCATTTAAACAGGGCTATAGCGTTGAAATCCAGTTTTTTTTTGTTTGTTTGTTTTGGTGTTCAGCAATGCGTTTCATTATGCAGAATCACTTTGAGGGTTGCTCTTGGTAAATCAATAAAGTATAATTGACCTGCAGAAACTCCTACACTATGATTAGAAAGCTTCATGGTATTTATTTCAGCATCAGAAGTTTTACCCTGAAGAATTTATTTCTTACACTCAAACTGTTCTTCTCTGTTACTGTGTTTGCTTTGTCAATACATTTAAAACTAAGTGTAACTGTGTGCCTCTTTTCTCCAGGGTGAGAGCAGCCATGTCAGAGGAGGCAGTGCGTCAAACGCGCAGCCAGAAGCGGGCTCTGGAGAGGGATCACACAACCATTCCTGGTACCCTCGGGGATACAGACAGTAAAAGGGTTAAACTGGAGAAGAGTGATGTAGCTGGGAGCCCACTGGCCCTGGTGGCACATGGAGGCGATGGCATCAAGCTGAAGAGTGAGCAGGCTGCTAAGGTCGCAGCCAGTATCCTCAAGACAGGGGAAGTCAAGGCCACCATCAAGGTTGAGGTGCAGACTGGAGATGAGCCTGTTGACATGAGCACATCCAAAAGGTGAGAATTTTATTCAGACACAATTTTTTTTTGTTTCGGAGTTTGAAGCGTTTGCAGCAAGCACTGCAATCAGATGTGTGATAGTGTTTGGTAGATAAGTGTCTATTTCCATGGTGTTGAGAACTGACAGCAAAAGTGCAAAGTAGCATTAGCATGAGACAGAATATGCAAAGAAATCATTTTCCTTATGAAGCAGAATGTTTTTTACCAGCTGAGTTGGAGGTGTCAACAATGGACCAAATTAAAGGAACAGATCAAAGGGAAAGCCTCTGGACACGCCGATTAGAAACAGTGGATATGTTGGGGGAAAGCATGTTGTAGGTGGAGAACCAGGAAGAGGAACAGGACCTCAGAAAATATTGAGGGATGTTATGAAGGGAGATATGGAGAAGATTAGTTGGGCCCTGCTGTGTGGTCTACTGTGGACCCCTGAAGAGAGCAGCTGAAGGATATGAATCAAGGAAAAACGCTGTGACAGATATATTCCTGAACTTTCAGCAGATTTTTCAATCGAAGTTCAAATTCAAATAGCATCCATTGAAAATTAGCTTGACACCCCAGGTTCAGATAAAGCTATCCTTTACTCTGTTCGATATATTTAACACAAACATAACTCTGATAAAATGTTGTAACTGGCCACCATTTTGGAAAACAAAAACGTAGAATTCATTGAAAAACTGGCCTGTTTTCTGAGTTTAAGATGTGCATAACTTGCTTTTGCATTTTTGTTGTGTGGGATGATCATCAGGGTCAAAAAGGGAGCTGAAGCCCTCCGCCCGCTTGCATTTTTGTTTGCAAGTTTGTTTTAAAACCGAAGGATTATTTATGCACCAAAAGCCTCATGGGATCAAGTGTAAATGTACAGTGCAAGAGAAGAGTCTACTGGAGTTTCAGGTTTCTCTCTTTGCACCAGCTGGTGGTCTGACAGGAGTTGCACAGGAAGTGGCTGTGCGGCTGTCAACAGCCTGCCCCCATTTTGAAAAAGTTTTGAGGCTCTTGAGGCCTGAGCTCTGTTTCTTCCTCAGCACCACCTGAACTCTGCCTGACACGTCTCACAGAACGAAGGCTATGTGTCACAAACTGGTTCAAACTGGTCGTTGCCATGGTTTCCACATTGGAAGGAGCAGTTGCAGGAAGGAGGGGCCTATAAGGGTGGTGGGTGTGTCACATGACCACGCAGAGAAATGCATGACGTCATGTGACCTGTGGTAGAGCGATAAATACACACATACACACACACACACACACACACACACACACACACACACACACATGCACACACACACACACACACACACACACATATGCACGCGCACAAGCATGCACGCACGCTCACACTGATGTGATGGCAGTTAAAGGGGAACAGAGCCGTGATTCAGCTGAACATGTGTCGGCTGTAACATAATTACACACAAGTGTCACCTTTGGCCCTGCTTTCACCCTCAGCGTGTGTTTGTGGACTTACTGAGTGCACGGCAGTTCTTCATGGTTTTATGTAAAGTTTTATATAGTTTGTGAAGGTGATCACAGAGATGAGACATTTCCTCCACATCTTCTTAAGTAAGCTGCTCATAATATGCTTTGCCTGCATTATAGCAATATGTCAGCGTTTGAGCACGTCTTTACTCAGCCTGTTGCCTGTGTGTGCAGCTCTGCTATCTCATTAACTCAAAGAGCCTTACATGGCTTAAAATGGCACTCGGCGGCGTTACATTGCATTCTGAATGGAGAATCCTCACTGCATCTCTTAACCACTGATTCAGCAATCCTATAGCTGGGTCAGTGTGAAGCCATGATTGGGGGAAGCCAGGGCCTGCAGAAACAGTGGACCTTACATAACCAAGCTAGCGTGTTGTGATGCTTGTGTAAGCTGCTCTCAGTAGTTAGCAACAAACCAGCACAGGCTAGTCCTGACATTTCATCAAGAAGATATGGCATAGTAAGATGTGTAACAAGGTTATAATGGAGCTGTCAGTGATTGTTTTTGGTACTTTTGTGTACTTTTCATATTGTATGCACTGAACGCAAACAGTGTTGGCTGACACACTGCTTCCAGCTCAGGCTTCAGCTGAGCTTAAGGAGAGTAATCTTTCTCAGAATAGCAGTTCTGAAAGAGCCAGGTTGTCTTTTTAGATCTCAATGGAACATATCAGTGAAGTACGTCCCAGGAAGTAGCTATGCACTAACAGGGTCTGACTGTGTTCTCAACAGCAGCCTTGAGGAGTCTCATTGTGACTCTAAATGATCGTTAGCATTCATGCTCAGCCCTTCATCTCGTAATGTAGAAATAAGCACAATGGTTCATGGTCATATGGGTGACCTTATTGAACCGAGCATGTGTATGTTGAGGGAAGCTGTTGAGACAGCTGTTGTGAAGAAGAGAGACGATTACGAGGAAGTGTGTCGAGAGACATCAGTGCACAAAGGGAAGGGAAATTGTGAAGAACTGAGTCAGTGGGTTGGGATATAAAAGATGAACAAGTAAGTGAGAGTGGGGGAGGGGTGTGTGAAGTAGTGACTGCGAGTGACTGAGTGAGAGAGGGAGAGTGTACACAATAGGTTGGCTCCTGGCCATGTATTCCCTTCCCCCCCTCACTGTCACCCCCTCCAGTGTCTCCAGCGGACCTCTGCTCGGCTCAACTTGTGACTCTGATGTCGGCAGCTGGGAGGGAGGGTAGAGCTGAGGCCCAGGCTTTGCTGAAACGGCTAGGCCATAGGCCTCATTACGGAGGTAGGGGAGGGGTGAGGCCCTGTCTGGGTGGTAAACTGGGTCTGAGTCTGAAGCCCTGAAGCGCCTCGCTCGACAGCTACCGAACGGTTATATAACTTGGCTGCATGTTTGCATGCATAACTCCACAGAATGACACAAACCTCTTACACAGTGCCATATATCACAAACTCAAGCATATTCAATCTTCCACAAGCTTTCTTTGACCCTCAGACTTTACAGACCTCATAGGATCCTCATTGTGATAGAAACGCACTAATTCCTCCGCGAGGATCCTTGCATTGTATTTGCAGTACCCCCCCCCCCCCCCCCCCCATATTGATGTATCTCCCCACGAGTTGTCTTTGTTCTGTTCAGTGCTCCGGAAAAGCCACCTAACATTTTATCAAAAGTGCTCAGTATTCCATAGGAACATAAGAATTCGGTTAATTTGGCCTTTTGTCTGGATGCTGTTTGTGAATGATTTTGCCATTCGAATCAAGGCGCAGGAGGTTCATCGATGCTACCGTTCGGATGAGATAATGGGTTGTTTCGTTCTTCCCCTGCCGCCATTACTTCATTATTGATCTCTTGGTTCTTGCCTTCTTGTGTGTCCTCACACACATTCACACAACTAAGGTGCTGAAATGATAACTGTATACTGCCATCTTCTGGATAGAAGAAAAAATACAAGTGAATTAAAATTGCAGGATTCCAGACGAAAATAATAATTAAGTATTGGATTTTTGTTAAATGATTAACCTTTTTTGTCCCTTCAGTGACATCAAGAAAGAGCGGCAGCCTCCGTCACCAGATGATGTGATCGTGTTATCAGACAATGAGCCATCCAGTCCTCTCATGAATGGCCACTGCTTCACAAAGACTGACACCGATAAACTTATGGTAGTAGTCTGAGTTCATTCATTTCAGTTTCTTCAGACATGTATTTGTCAAGCTGTCAGTTTCCTCTCACGTTTCACATCCGTCTTCACGTTTGCAGAAGAGTTCACCTGAGGAACGAGAGCGCGTCATCAAACAGCTGAAGGAAGAGCTGAGACTGCAGGAGGCTAAACTGGTGCTGCTTAAAAAGCTACGACAGAGTCAGATCCAGAAGGAGAGCAGTGTGCAGAAGGTGTGTTTTGTTGGAGCTGTTATCTTATCAGATGAGCCTCACTTCCCTTTAATGTGTCTTAAATGAGGCAGTTTATGTACTAATGAGAATGTTTCCTGTTTTGCTCATGTTCAGGCGACTGGCTCTGTGGCTACTCCTCCTCCTCTGGTGAGAGGTAGCATGACATCAAGTAAAGGACCCCTTCAGGTAGTCACTCATCTACAGGTTTTTACCTGCCGCTGTAGAGCAGTGGTGGGCAGTCACTTCTCCTGAGGGGCCGCATGGAAAATGAGGACTGCCGCGGCAGTCCAAGTCAAATGTTTAACTCAGTTCTATTCATTATTGAAATTTCTTTATCTAAATTTCAATAGGTGACTAATGATTTCCTGTATCAGTCAAATTCAAGCACTTGTTACTGGTTATGTCTGGTAACAGTATAAATACTCTTTAAATATGTTTTTTTTTCTTCACAGTAGCGCTCACTTTATCTTGGTCTTCAGTAAAAAGGAACTTACATCTTCACATCTTAGTGAAATGTTACATTTTGTACCATTGTGCCTTTTTTTCCGCTATGAGAGATGAATGGTTACAGATTTTATGAGTTCTGTTCAGCACATCTATAACATGTGACGATAAACTATGTTGAAAACAGATACATGCTCTCATTTAAACAAAAGTTGTTGCGCTTGCAGTAAAAGTGTAGTGTTTTATTCAATCATTTCATTTTGCAATTTTTTCATTAATCTCACATGGGCAAGTCATAAAACAATCAAAGGCCTGCACATTACCCACAGGTCTTACAATGCTCAGGTCTGATATGGAGTGTAAATTGTATTAATGCCTGGACAACTCCTCTGTTTTACAGAAACATCTACTATTAAGGTCAATGTGCAAATTGCCATTTGTATTTGCTTACACCACTGCTGTACTTGTAGGGGACTGGTCGCAGCTCAGGCACAGTGATCCCCCCTCCCTTGGTGCGGGGCGGACAACACATCCCATCCAAACACAACTCTCAGACTGTCATGCCTCCCTTGGTCAGAGGAGCCCAGGTTAGTGCATGGATAAAGGATTTTATGAACGGGGTTTCTTCAGCGCATTTTAAAGCATTAGTAATCTTTGATTTGATTTTGTGAAAAAGAAGGCCTTAAATGGCATTTAAACAATCTTTAAATCTGATTCTTGGTGACATTAAAAATTCCTTGTTGTTTTTCAAGAATAGTTTTCCATAATATGTAATACTGATAGAATAATTCTAAGCTGTGATTTGCCAGATATGTACATCCTGTGAAAACACGTGGTACTATTGAGATAAATATATCTGGATGTGACAGCCTTGACATAAAAATCATCTTTTACAAAAACAAATTTGTGGAATTTTTCACAGTCGTGGTATTAAAAATGTTATAATACAGGATTAAAATGGTATTAAAAAGCAGTATATTTGATTTGCTGATTTCTGTA
The DNA here is from genome assembly GCF_902148845.1 of Salarias fasciatus. Classification (NCBI taxonomy): domain Eukaryota; kingdom Metazoa; phylum Chordata; class Actinopteri; order Blenniiformes; family Blenniidae; genus Salarias; species Salarias fasciatus. Next base: position 22,893,334 of record NC_043766.1, on the reverse strand, counting down.
GAAACCCTGTGTATTCATTCAATTTCAATTGATGCTATAGGATTGTTTTAATGATGTTAATTGAAGGATTTAGAATTTTATATATTCACTTTGTCTGTTTTTTTTGTCCTCTATCCATCTGCATTGTTGTCTTCTGTAATGGCGGTATCTGTGTGTGGGATTATCAGCCTATTGCTGTGACTCCCCAGCAGATAGCCAGTCTACGTCAGCAGCAGCAGCAGCATAGTGGTTCAGGGCCCCCTCCACTCCTTCTGGCTCCCCGGGCCTCTGTGCCCAATGTCCAGGTCCAGGGCCAGAGGATCATTCAGCAGGGACTCATTCGGGTGGCTAACGTGGCAAACAGTAACGTCATGGTCAACATCCCTCAGGTGAAGGCAACATATTCCAGCATACTGTCTTAGAAGGAAACATTTGAACAGCAGATATTTTTCTATGATTTCATCATCCTACCTTCCAATGCCGTCCTGTGGAACTCTGCTGTGTCTTCTTGTTTTCAGGCTTCTCCAACTGGCCTGAAAGGCTCTTCAGTGTCACCCAACTCCAGCATCAATGACTCCCCGGCCAGCCGACAGGCGGCTGCTAAACTTGCACTGCGCAAACAGCTGGAGAAGACGCTTCTGGAGATCCCTCCACCCAAACCTCCTGCTCCTGAGTTCAACTTCCTTCCCTCTGCAGCAAACAATGAGTTCATTTACTTGTTGGGTTTGGAAGAAGTGGTGCAGAAACTCCTGGAGATGCATGGCAGAGGTGGGTAGACTTCAGATAAACTTGTGAAGCTTGTTGACCAATGGCAGGAAAAAATTTAAAATCTAGTTAGTATGTTTATTGTGAGCCAGTTTAATGTGTGTGACTGAGTTTAGTTTTATTCCACATGTAAAGTATGTGCTTAAAACTGTTATTTAGCATCTTAGGAATATACCCAGAATCTACCAGTTTCTCTTCTCTCTCTAACATGGAGATGCTGATACATGTCTTTGTCTCTGCTTTCTGCCCACCCGCCTTCCACCTTCCAAAAAAAAAAAAAAAAACAGCCTCATACCTTCAGCTTCTCCACAGTTCAGTTGTTCATGTGTTGACAATGACCAGGAAGCACAAACACATCAACACACCAGTTTCAAAGGCATTGCATTGGCTCCCCATGTCTCTTAAGATCAGCCGTTAATAACAGAACCTACAGCGAGGCTGCTTTCCAGCTCTACGCACCACATTTAAGGATCAGCCTGCTGCAGAATCCGAGGGCTGCAGAGAACACACGTTTTTAAAAGCAGCTTCAAGACCTTCCTTTTAACTAATGTTCCCTTTTTACTTGTAGGATTTTACAATTGTTGTTTATCATTTGTTTATCTTTGGCAGTGGGTGGGCAGATGGGTGGGTATCACTGTTTCTAACTTGCAAAGCACATTGTGCTGTCTCTTATTGTTTCAAATGTGCTATATAAATAATAATGGATTCATTGATTGATAGGTAATCTTGGCCCAGCTGCTGCGATGGCCAACATTACTCCCAAAGAGCCATACACCTGTGCCCAGTGCAAGACGGACTTCACCTCCCGCTGGAGAAAGGAGAAGGTCGGGACCATCCTGTGTGACCAGTGCATGTCGTCCAATCAGAAAAAGGCCCTGAAGGCTGAACACACCAGTCGGCTGAAGGCAGCCTTTGTCAAGGCACTCCAACAGGAGCAGGAGATTGAGCAGCGTATTCTTCAGCAGGCTGCCTCCTCTGTCTCTAAAAGCTCCTCGTCCTCTCCCTCACTGTCCAAAAGTGACATACTGGTGTCCCATCAGTACAAGCAGGTCAGGGCTGCCATGCAGCACAGATCTGTGGGCCATCACTCCATTAAGCAGGTTAGTGTGACAGTCATGTTGTTGAACAGCGCTTTTCTTTCAAAACGCATTACCCAACATCAGTCGTTACAATAAGCATGAAAATGCAACATTTCCTGATGTCTTGTTGTCTGTCTGCAGAGTCAGCTGTCACACAGCCTCCAGTCTGTAGGGGCTCACAGCATGGCCCACTCCTTCACCTCCTCCCAGCTGCAGAACGCAGTCACAGCAGCGGCATTGGGTGGTAGGCCAGATAAGCATGTGGCAGCACGGACGTTGCACCAGGGGGCAAAGGTCAGTGCCAGCGGCAGCAGTAACCAGAGCAACGTGGCAGCCTGGAGGAAGCAGAGTGGTGGCAACGCAGGTATGTAAACATTGCTGAAAGCGGAGCACAGATCAGTCATGTTTGACCATTTCTCAGCCTCGGACCCTTTGTGGTGTAACTGTTCTCTTCTTTGATGGATATAATTTCTGCACTCCATTTAATTACTATCCCATGAGCTGACTTCCTGTGTTTTTTGTTTTTTTTTGTCTCCTGACAGGCGTCACCATGGCCTATGTGAACCCCAGCTTGTCTGCTCATAAGAGCAGCTCTGCTGTGGAGCGTCAGCGAGAATACCTGCTGGACATGATACCCTCTCGTTCCATCTCCCAAGCAGCAAACACATGGAAATAATACAATCTCACTCCCTACTGACACCATTACTATTATCCTCCTAATATCAATAACAGCCATGCTCATTATTGTTCTAATCCTTTCTATGGACTCATGTTGAAATGGAAAAGAGGAGATTCAAACCTCTTCTCTTGTTGGATGAACATGTTCTTACATCTCTTTCCCATCTTCTACTACTACCTTCTTTCTTATCTGGATCTTTCCCAAACCGCAGCTGTGCTGACACAGCTTTCGGGATGCAAGAATTGAATTTTGGGTAACTTTTGGGAGGGAAGGGGTCGACACAGGTGTGTACAATTTTGCAAACATTTCCAGTGATGTCGCCTCTTCCTTCCGGTATACTGATAGGAGTATCCCAGTTGCAACAGGATGAAGCTGCGACAAAGTCCCTTAGCTCTTCCCTGCCTCTGGATAAGGAGAGGCAAAGTAATAATCATTATTATATATGATAAGATGTTCGCCTTATGTCCTGACCCTCTCCAGTCTGATTCATGGGCCGAATTTAACCGAAGACCTTGTGACAGGGATTGTTGTCAAGCTTTGAGGACCATCCACAAATTAACTGCTTCAGCTTTGCAAAAATTATTAAAATGGAAAAAAAAGAACTGTTAAAAAAGGAAAAGTTAAAAAAAAAAAAAGAAAAGAAAAAAAGATCTCTATCTGCACACAGACTGCCTCTTCTCTCTAACCCACAGTGTGTTCAGTAGAGAAGTTGATGTGTGTTGGATTATTTTGTATGGCTGAATGTTAGGATTTTTGTTTTTTCTTCTGTAAGTCATATACTGTGTTTGGAATATTGTGCTCCCTGATACTTTGGAAGTGGCCTCTTATGAAGGTCTGAATTTACAGGCTAATGTTACTGTTGAGGTGGTTTTACATCTGCTGGGTTCCATGTTGTGGCCTAATATTAAATCCTTTTTTTTCTAAGATAAACTAGAAACTATTCTTATTGAATATTGTAAAATAAGCCTTCCAAAGAAATAGTGGAGCCCAAATGGAATCCCTTCTGCTAGAAGGTTTCTAGTTTATTTGAACCCTCTCTGGATATAAACATGTATTCATGCTAAACCGAGGGGGTGTAAGGAATGTCATATTTTTGACATTGTTTTGCTTTTAGTCATAGGTTGTGGTGCATTATTATTTTTCTTCTATAGGCAAACTGTCTAAATTTATTTATAGGGTCATGTTAGTAAGGACATATTCTTATGCCCTAAGTTTGAATGGATCTCCACTTTACAATTGTTTTCTCTTGTGTGTCAAGTGGCTCCCACGCACCCCACGATTGGTCCTGAGAGAAGAAGCTGGACAGCTTTCAGAATGTAGTTATGCAAAAACCCCTATAGCAACAAAAAAAAAAAACTGAACTTCTTAGTCTTTAACATTAAGGTGTGTATGATTACTGTCAGGTCATTGAATTGAACTAACTCTGCCTTTCACAAGAGCTATAGTGCATTTTGATCAGGTCGCAGCAGCACAGGATAAGCTAGTAAAGTATGTTCCCACCTCCAGCTGGGCAAGTCCAGTTTGTTCATCGACTTCAGTTATTTAACAACCAGCTCTTTCATTTCAGTCATTGAGGTTTTACTGTTATGCCAGCTTGTCCACTCATTTATGTATCTTGTAGAAAATGTTGAATTCAAAACAAAAACAAATTCATGATGGATGCCACTGACAAGAAATTGACCAACCCAGCAGTTTGATTTTTGAAGTATTGTTTCTGTCTCTTGAAGTTCTTGATATTCATTGAGAATATATTGTTCATTATTTGTCATTACTGATTATAGAGTTGGCTTCTTTGTTCTTGATTACCTCACTCCAGATTTTATCAAAACATCCACCATTTGATTTTATACAAGGCTAGTTATGTCCTGTATTTAGAGGGCACTCTTCAGCTCACAGAGAGACACATCAGGTTTACTGGGCAGCAGTTTTCATGCTTGGTTTTGTCATCGCTGTTCAGCCCAGGGTTTTGTTTAGGATATTGCTTCGATACAATATGCACACCGCTGATGGAAATACAAGATTTGAGATTGTTGTTTCTGTCTCCAAGTAGCATCGGCCATGTTCCCAGTTGTCTGTACATTTCTAACGGGCAGACGGGCGCAACCTGTGACTTGTTGATGCAAAATAAGCAATCCACATTGAGCCCATCACTTTTGTGACCTGAGAAGCGTCACCCCGTGCTGTCCTGACTACTGCCTGCTGCTGTTGCTGCTGCTGCTGCTGTTTTTCTGAATACAGTTTCACCATTCCGTTTGGTTGGGGAGGGGAGGGGGGGTTGATGTGTTGTTAAATGCAGGGCAGCCCAATTGGGGGGGGATGTATGAGAAATGTTTGGTTTTTTGGGGTTTTTTTCTGCTCTATCAAATAATAATAAAACTAATTTTAACCCCTCCCTCATGACTGCGTGATATATTTATTTATTCGCTGTGGCTCAGCACCGTTGAGCTGCAGGGAGATGCTGTGATGGATGTAAACATTTCACTCACTTAAGGTAAAACCTGTACAAAGCAAGTAAAGCGTGAAATTCACTGTGATGCAGAACTATATATTCTATCTTCATACTAAGAGAGACAGACAAACGCCTCCCACAATATATTACATTCCAAAACAAAGACCAAAAATCATGAATGAGTGTCTGTGCGTGCTCTGTGATGGACGCATAACTCATTGGCTCCAACCCTAAATTGAGAAAGGCACAAAACACACTCATCTAGAATTATTGACAGATACATTTCTCAAGCAGTATCAAAAGCAGACCTGACATCTATTCTTAACTTTGAATTCTCATAATCTAACAATACTCATTTAAAGATGCATTGATTGTTTTGTGTTTTAGATGTCTGTTTTAAAACAAGAACTGTCTAAAATCAATGAAAACATTTAGATAATCTCCATATGTATTGAATTCCCAATTTAAACTTTGCGTTATCAAGATATTTTACACAGTAGAAATGTAAAAGTGGTTGTGGAGTTAAGAAACACAAGATGAGGTGAGACTGAAGAGTTCTGTGTTAGTTTGAATGACAAAAACACAACAACAAACAATATATCTAATGAGAAGGAACAATGTGCAGTCCTGTCAATCCAAGCAGGGAACTTGTGGCACGGACACCACCATCACTGAAAAATTGTTTCACATTAAAAAAAAAAAGAGAAAAAGCTGTCAAAGATACGTCTCAATAATGTTACTGAAATAATGTGTGGACTAATGTAACTAGTCGCCCATAGTTCTTTGAAAGTAACACAACAGTTTGTCAGTGGGCAACATGATGATGCCATTAAAATCAGAAATGGCTACAAAACATGGTGGAAGCCTGGGAGGGCATCACTGCATCGTTTTAAACTGGACAAACTGGATAAAACACTCGAACCAAACCAAAAATCAGGTGGAAGATAAAAGAAAGTTAAAGACTGGCATCCAGCAGAGACTGTCCTGCTTTAAAAATATTGATTCAACAATGAATTTGAAATCATATCAGAATATTTAAAATGTGCAGAGAACATCTGACTATAGAAAGATGACAGATGGAACCTGGACTTCATAACAGCATGATAATGGTAATAATCCGCACAGATATACCACAGAACTGCACAAAAACAAAAAAGATTCATGGAGAGATTAAACTAATAAAGTTTTAGTCTTCCCTTTTGCCAAAAAAAAAAAAAAAAAAACCCCTAAAATTTGCATTCTTGCAATCTTCAGTATCTGCATTCTACAACCTGTGGCTGCAGGGGGCTGAAGGTTATAACAGATAACTGTGAGCATAAAGCTTCCCATCGATAACACAGAAAGACGCAAACACCTGTGGGCAGGTGAGTCTTTGGGCAGGGGGATAAAATCACAGTACATCACTGGATAAACACTCAAAGGCAGGTAGAAAGGTACGTATTTCAGTGTGTGTTTAAATGATGAATAATCCTGCAATATGGAGTGATAGTGGTAACTGCTCTACATGCCACACTGTGGCCTTAAACAATTTACCTTCAATCATCCATCTATCACACACACGCACACACACACACACACACACACACACACAAATACACTCACACAAACATCCTCTTTTTTGGGTGTTGCCTGCCTACACAACAACCATAGGAAACACAGATGAACAGTTTAAAATCTTGAAATAAATGATATTTTTAGTTGGCAGAACAGAACAGACATTTCATAGATGCATTAATCTGTGTTGCTCCGTCAGCCATTGAACAGGAAAATGATGCTCAGTAGTCAATCATTTACAGAAATCTAGTATTTTTTTTTTAAATAATATTCCATGCCCTGACCTATAGTAACTAGTTGAATTATTGCTAAAAAAAAAACCCTGTATAACCTTGTGCTAGAAGTGCTCTGACACAGAGTGGCCCTCAGCTTGTTCAGATGATTTTTTTCTTTCTTTCTTGACCCTCACTGTGATCACAGTTTTATGTTCTTCCAGATTACAACAGAGTTTAATTAATTACCTTTCTCAGGTCTTGTTTGCTTTTCCTACAGTTATACCTTTCAACCCATAGGAGGCAGACTGTAACAACATTCATGGCACCTGTCCGCCTTCATTTGGTGTTACAGGGACTCTTCCATTGATAAACACTCACTTTCTCAAGTGAGCTATTTTTTTTTCTTCTTTCATCCGTATTGGAGGATTTTCTGTGTGAGCAGAGGTGTGATGATCTGCCATGAAGTCAGGGCACACTGGAGAGAGAAAGACAAAGTCGTTATCATCTTAAACCTCAGAAGTGAGCGTCAGGATCTGATCATAAAACGCCCATCCTCACAGCTTCAGTGCATTACATGTTTACACATTTGCATCTTTTTTTCTCTCTCTCTCTCTCTCTCTCTCTCTCTCTCTCTCTCTCTCTCTCTCTCTCTCTCTCTCTCTCTTCTATCACGTGTTTCTCCAGTTGCCCTAAATCCATATGATGCACACTTCAAACCCCTCCTGGGTGGTGGGGTGGTGCAGCCCTGCTCCTCCACCTTCATGCTGGGGGGGTGTATATATTTCTGCTTTGCTCCCACTGTGATATTACAGCGTTATCACCATGTGGACGCTGTTTGAGATTCCCCTGAGTGTTTTCTCACTCTGCTTCCCGATCTGGATTCTACATCAAGGCATCCCTTTGCTGCTGAACGTGTGTGAGTGAGTGAGTGTGTGTGTGTGTGTGTGTGTGTGTGTGTGTGTGTGTGTGTGTGTGTGTGTGTGTGTGTGTGTGTGTATGTGAGAGAGAGAGAGAGAGATGACTGAACAGCCATGATCACGGCAGCCTGAGCCAATCAGCCAGCGAGCACGATGCCTCCTGATTCTTAATTGGCTGGATTTCCCAGCGAGCGCAGCTGATCCTTGGAGCCAGCTGGTTTTATCAGAGAAAGAGTCGGAGCCACAGTGGGAAAAGAGGCAGAAAGGAGAGGAGAGAGGGAGGCTGTGTCAGATACAGGCGAGATTCAGAGTGTGTAGTAGCCAGTAATTACCTTCCGCGCGCCTGAACCAATCACGAGCCGTAGAGGGAGAAACGGAGGAGAGCAAGCCCATTTAGATTCTCAGTCTATTCCCAGGCAGAGAGGCAGGCAGTGTGTTTACTGAGCCACAGTCAGGGAGAAGGAAGCAAAAGGTATTTGTTGGACTGACACAGCCTGTCCTTTCTCATATTTGCAAAGACGTGCTGGGTGAGAGCAGATGGAGAAGATGAACCACAGCTCAGCCGAGGCAGAGGCTGAAACCATAGAACCACTGCGTTACCTCAGGTAAGCACCTGTACACCTCTGCTATACCTCCTCTTCCTCGCTGAACTGTTCCTTCTTTGGTGCCAGACACTCGTGACAGCTCTAAAACCAATGTTCAGAGTGAGAAAGTAATAAAGGTAATAATTAATAATAAGAACAATTAGAATGGAAACAACAACAATAAGGAGAGACTTGTAGGGAAAGAGTCAGAAATCTTCACAGAAACTTTCTGCTTTACATTTAAAAGTTAAATCATTAGGGGTGTATGATGAGGGGAAGGAATTATTTTAATTTAATGATTAATAGTGATGTGGATGGTGATAGTTGTGGGTGTAGTGGTTACCTGCAGAAATACCTTGATCTGCTCCAGGTAACCTGCGCTCCGATGTGTCAGTCTTGAATTTCCCTCATTGCTTTCCTCCACTCCACTGAAGCCTCAAATTGAATTACAAATACAAGCTATTATTGAGATTAGGAGGCCTGTGTTTAATTTGGCATTATCTGGCTATATATTAGCTGAGCATCTTATGATTCAGAGTCTTTGAGGATCAGAAGTCTAATCGTTTCATTATGTAATCAAGTGTTCTTGTGGTGAGGTGGTTCTCCAGTCGCCTCTGGAGCACCACTTTCACTTTCTGACTGACACAATAATCGCTGATGCATAAAGACATGCATTTATATGTGATGTGCTTGGCATGTGATTTCCAACATGCCAACTGCTCAAAACAAATATTAAAAATAAGAGGTGTTTCTGACATTAAGTGACACTGAAATGCTCACACAAATACTGATAACTGTTCGGCTGGACTTGACAATCTTTGGGTCTTCAGTGAAGCCCATTGAGTATACATCCTTAATTACTGTGAGTGTGACCACAGTTGTGACCCAGGCACATAAGGCCAGCGGCTCAAATATGAACTTCACTCATGATAAAATCAACTGTTCAATTAAAAGGGTTTCACAGATCACACCAACTTAGCAGGAGTAAGAAAGAAGCTGTTCTTATCTCTCAGTCTTGTTCACAGCTGTATGTACGTAGACGGCTCCGTTGATACCGAGGCAGCAAGCTTTATAACAGACTACAATTAAATCACAGCTGAATTTCACCAGTTTCACAGTGAAATGTTTAGTTTGCAACAATATGAGTGTAGTTGTAAACTAAGGTTGTGTTGCTGCATCAATTTCCCAGAGTGCAACATGTTTATCTTTACTTATCTTTACTCTTTTTGCAACATGAAAACTGTACACATTTTAACATTTGTGTTCTGGCTTTTTTCACTGTGCTGCTGGTGGCCAAAGTATGTGTTGCTGGAGCTTGTAAAAGAGCACAAAGACACGCAGGCATGCCCAGTCACACATCATGGTGCATATCAAACGCCTTTGAAATACTCAAAATGGTGTTAAATTCTACAGTGCAGTGACAGGATTAGTATGTGAATGCATGAATGCTTTGTGGTCTTGCTGTTTTTGTCTCTTGCTAATCTACTATAAACTGGTCGTGTTTTTCCTCAGGAGGAAGCATTTCCACGCTTTCCTGTCCTTACATGCATTTCACATAGGATTATGCACTCAACCTCGCTTAGACAGATGGTCTCATCCTTTTCTGTTGATCATTCATAAATATAAATCACCTCGTGGATCTCAGATGGATTTTACAGTTTGCGTGTGCACGCAAAGATTCAGCTGAAATCTGCATATACTACCTATCGGCGAACACAATACTCGCTCACATTCACCAACTTGCCTTCTGAAATCTCCGGGCACTCGGTATTCTACACCGTCTCCGGGTTGCCGTCACACACCCAGTGCATGTACCAGTGTATTAAGACTATTCTTGGAGCCTGTTTTACCCTCCTAAATAACGTATGTAATTGCACTCTTCACACTGCCTGCATTTGCATTCTTCTCCTTGTGTGTTGACATCCCAGCTGCTGAGGCTGGCAGATTAACTATCACCCGAGAGGCTTCGTCCCCGTCGTCAACCCCTCACACCTCCGCTGCCTGACAGAAGCTGGCTGGTAGTCAATTAAGCCAGTCAATTAAAGCTCCCATAAACTATTGTAGGAGAAGCTGATTACACAGCCACGATCATCACCGGGGTCTGTGTATATACATGTATACGTACATCCTACGGGTGGACTTATGTGGCCTTCATGCTTGTAATTTGACTCCCATTTTAAATTAACCAGTGGCTCACAATTCACCCTCGTTCATGGTGTTGCTAATCAAGTAAATAGCTGACAAGCAGCTGGTACAGCAAGCCATTAAAACAGAAGCCTGGAGAGGATTTTGTGAACAAACAGTGGTTAGATGCAGATAATCAGTATTTGGCACCATCAGGCTCCAAGGACGACTGCGTGACAGAGCTCCTCCAAGAACTGATATAATTATGTAGAAATTTCAAGTGTTTAAGTGTGACAGAAGCACGTGGGAAGCCATTAAATTACTGCATAAAATTCACAATATGTGACTGTCCTGCTGTTTTAGAGTAAGGCTGGATACGGCAGGGGAAAGATCAAAATTAACTAATGTCACTCACAGCCGCTTTCTCAGATTGTCAAATTAAACAAGCTGAATGTTTAAAGGCACTGCGGCCTCGGCTCATGCATCCCTGATTCTTAAAATCAAATTCTGTGTTTCAGTCACTTCTTAAGTAACAAATGCCACTGCGTTCTTGTGAATAAATTTCTCCTGACATTAAAGTAGTGATACCTCTTCTGCATCGCAGCTGCTGTGCTGCCTGAGGCAATAGATAACCTGCGAATGTTGGCAGCGGTTCTGAGCCTGTGAGGTCTTGGATCTGGCGTCGTAGATTGTTGTTACTCGTGTAGCGCCTGAAAGTTCGTGTGAGTAAAATGCAGGGGCAAACATGTTGCTGCTGTGTTTGTTTTATTCAGGCAGCTTGTGTCTTACGGGCAGATATCACAAGGGAGAAAGCTGAAAATACTTTTCTACAAAGTGTTTTCCGGGCCTCTGTGAATTGGCCTGCTGTATTAAGTGACCTTTTTCCTTAAATGATGTCTCAGTGACAAGCAGCATGTTTGTGCAAAATATCTCAATTGGTTTCATTTATTCTTGTGTTACTTTGATGACATTGACTCTTTTATATGTTTCTTCACATATGTGTTCTTTCTGGCCGCCAAATCTTAAGTCTGCTTTCACAGGGGAAGGGCTTGCCTATCCTGACTAAGATGTATTTTGGTCTTTTCATTCACTTGCCGTCACACACCCAGTGCCTGCCTGTATTTCAAAGACTCTGCTGGTATGTCAAGCTGTCTGCATATAACAGCTTTCCCTTCATGTTCTTTCCACCTTAGTAACAATGAATATCGGGCTCATTGTCATTCCTCTGGCTTTAGCTGTCTGCTTTCAGTTCCCTGTCATTAATTCCCATGTTGGAGGCTCCATTTGTCTGTGACAGCTTGGGGCATTTATTTATAGGTCAAATGTAATGATTGGTCCGGAGAGGTGCAGATCCAGCGAGGGAAGAGTGGTGAGACCACATTATTTGGCACCTATGCATTGCTTGGCTATAATACTTCCTACATTTGAGTGTGATCAGCCGTGAGAGTCCTCCATCCAACCTCCACCTGGAAATGCAACATGCTGGAGAAAAGTCAGGCTGAGAGGTGAAGAACCATCAGTGCTGCTGCACGATTTTCAGTCTCTTATTGGATCCATGGCAATCGTTGCTTCATAAGTGATTTTGCATTGCTGGGTGAAGTGTGAGCGAAGATAATTACAGATGTACAAAGAGGGCTGTGAAAGTGCAGTTAGCAAATGGATTTCATTGCCTTCAGTTGATGGTTTGAAGTGCAAGTTGGACTGGATTTCTTTTTAGGTGTGATGTGTACCATATTGATTAATCTTTTCTTTTTTTAGGGACCGAGCCCGAGGGCGAGGTGGCCTCAACTGAGGCCACCTTGCCTGAGGGCAAGGCCTCTATTGTTCTTCGTCCGTTTGTTTCTTATTTTACTGTCGCACTCGAGCACTAATTTGACCCCCTAAACATGCACGAAAACTCACCAAATTTGGCACGGACATCCGGACCGGTGGCCACTTGATATAATGAAAAAATTAACCCTATAACCTCATCTGCTCTCTAGCGCCACCTAGAAACAGTAAAATAGCCACAGCAACCATTAGGAATGTCGCAGAGAGACCAAATCGATGTGGATGCGTTCGTCTCCTCGAGATCTAAAAGTCTCTCATTGACAAAAATGTCCTAAACCCAACAGGAAGTCCACTATTTCCCTTTCAGTGTAAAATTTGGCAAAAAATGACTCCTCCTTTAAAAATTATCTGCTCCGAGACTGCTTGTCGTAGAGACGTCAGAGTAGTGCCAAATAAAAGAGGACAAGTGTCTCTCACAAAGTTGTTAAAAACTTTTTCAAAAGTCTCAGGGTGTGGATTTTATTAACCCTTAAAGTTTGAAGTCTGAAAACGCACTTGCAACACTACAATGGACAGTGCGACCCGCACGAATGTCGCAGAGAAATAAAATCAACATGGATGAGTTCGTCTCATCGAGCTCTACAATTTACCAAGAGACATACCTATACCTAAAGTGAACAGGAAGTCCGTTATTTCCTGTCAAATCAAATGTGCCTCAAAACACTTTTCACTCAAAAACCACTAATATGGACTGTTTCACCCTTCACAGTGAGGTACAGAGAAAAGAAACATATGCACGCGTTCGTCTCATCGAGATCTACAACTTTCTCACTCGTGCCTATGACCTAAATGCAACAGGAAGTCCGTCATTCACACTTTCTGCTCAAAATTTTGCTTAAATTTTGCTCAAAAATCTCACCTTCTTCATCAATTAAGCCTCCCGTTTCAAAACTATAAGTCTGACTGCTCTGAAAAGCTCTACAGTGAAAGACAACTAAATTCCCTATCACTTTCTGACATTGTTTGCTCACTTTGGTCCACGGAAATGCATTTCCCCAGCTGTTTTGACCAAAGAGAAACTGTGTGTCTGCCGAGTCACACTCTAACATCATGTGACCTACTTATGCCATATATGGGCATTGAGCCTCTGGCGAACATTCTGCATGTTGCACCTGCTTTCCACAGTAGATGGCGCACCGTGACCACAAATCACACATGACTGAAGCAGCAGTGCCCCTGCAGCAGCAAGCCACTGAGGAAGCAACACTTGAAACACATTGGAATGATCTAAACAGATGTCACCCTGCAGAAATGTCACCTGATACACACCATACACCTGAAATCAGTCTTTAAGTTGGTGGATAAATGATGGATGGATGGATACGTGGATGCACAGACAGACAATGGGATGTATGGAATAACGCTACTCTGACACTCAAATGGATATATTGGTGTTCGTGAAAGCAAAGAACACATGACTATCAAAATAAAAGCCTCACACCCCTTCAAAATAACTCACATGTTTGCAAAAAATGACGTTTTTAACAAAGCATGTTCATAATTCATGTTCATAATTTCAGGTTCAACAGGTTTTTTTTCTTTTCTTTTTTTTTTTACTTATCTTTGAATTTTCTTTTTGTTCTGATGGATTTATTTCTCAGTTTTATATCCCATTGTAGTTTTTATTCTGCTGTGCAGCACTTTGGAAGCATCTGTTGGTTAAATATGCCATAGAAATAAAGTGGATTGTATTGTATTGAATAGTGTTAGTGGAATCACTTACTTCTCTACCGGAGTGATGGCTGAGCGGTAGAGCATCCGCCTCACAACCACAAGGTCGTGAGTTCGCGTCCCGGCCAGGTCAGACCGAACACCTTGAAAATAGTACATACTATCTTCTAACCAGTCGCTCAGCATATATAGAATGGGGTAGTGTGTCGAACACAGGTCTCACGCCCCCCCCACTGCAGCTTTCACTACTCACAGTGGCTGTGTGGCATGGGGGTAAGAAACGGAGACAGGTGAAGCCTCATGCACTTGCGCATAGGGAGACTTTGACTTGCACTTTTTGCAAAAGTGGAGCACACATGACTATCAAAATAAAAGCCTCACACCCCTTCAAAATAAAAGTCACATTTTTGCAAAAAATGACATTTTTAACAAAGCAGCTTCATAATTTCGTGTTAAACTGTGTTAGTGGAAGCCTGTATTATGTTTCTAAAATAGAAGGTCATAATTCCTTCAAAATAAAAGCCCATTTACAACATAATGAGGTCAAGTCATGTAAATGGATGTTTGTGACGGAGCAAGATGGATATATTGGTGTTTGCTAAACTGGAGCACACATGACTATCAAAATGAAAGCCTCACACCCCTTCAAAATAAAAGTCACATTTTTGCAGAAAATGACATTTTTAACAAAGCAGCTTCCTAATTTCAAGGTAAACAGTGTTAGTGGAAGCATGTACTACGTTTCCAAAATGAAAGCCCAAAATCCCTTCAAAATAAAAGGCCATTTACAACAGGAAATGAGGTCAAGTCATGAAAATGGTTGTTTATGGAGGAGCAAGGTTCCCAGTGACCTGGACTTCAGTCATCAAGGTGCAAGGACGGCCTCAGTGGGGCCACCTTGCCAGAGGGCGAGGTCCCGTCCAATGCCGCTTGCGGCTTTAATTTTAATTAAAACTCTGTCTGATGATCATGGGCAAGTTGATGTTTTTTACTGACATATTTCATTCTGATTCAAAGAACCAAAGTGCTAATAAATCACACACAATTACACCACTTGATTTAATGTAAATAGTGCTGTAATTTGATACTATATAAGTATGAAGAGGTTAAGATATGATTGTGAAATGTTGTCAGCCAAGCCATCATACTTTCATCAAGGTTGTATTTGATTTTCAAGTCTTTATTTTACTTTTCATACATTAAAATGAAGCACAAAGTCTTTTGACCCCCTCCATTTACCCACAGACATATGGTTGAGTTCATCTACCCTCCATAATCCGCCACCCCCTCCTGCCAAACAGGAGTTTTAAAAAAAATCATCCATTTCAGTGATTTTTCAAATAAATGACATTATCATGGAGAAATCATCAAAATGACAAGATGATAACAATGGAGAGTATCAGGTGATGGGAAAACCCTGGCTTATATTTTATGTGTGTGTATGTACTTAGGTCTTAACTAATCTTTTGGCGAGTCAGTCTTGATCTGTCTACCTGCCAACCGTCAGCTCACTTCAAAAAAGATGAAAGCATGGTTTATACTCACTTGATTCAGAGGCGAAGCCCAGCATGCAGTTAATGGGCTGCTTTCTTTAAAGTATCAAGACACGGACAGCTAAAGATTCTCTATTCAAGCTGCAAAACCAACAGGAGCTTCACACATCCAGAGACAGTGATGAGCTGAGTGCTATCACTCATCCACACAACCTGTGAGTCAGGCTTTGAAGGGGACGGCCCCCTCTCAGAGGCAGGGGGCTTCAGGGAAAAAAAAAAAAAACCCTGGGAGCCGATCTGCTAAATTAAACAGTAGCTGGAGCTGAAGACAAAGTTTGCAGTTTTGCTTGTAATAAGTGACAAACCAATTATTTGTACAAACATTAGGTTGAGTAAATAGTAACATAGATGCGAATGCATGAGAGTATGTATAACCAGTTAAAGCTAGAGTCAGAATATGGTTTTAAACTCAGGGATCATCTTGACTGCATGGAAATTTTTCAGTTTTTTGAAAAAAAAAATTGAGTTCTGTGTTTGACACAGTGGTTTGACCTGAGCTCAATGCAGATCCAGGTTTAAATTAGTCTCCCTGCAGCAGGCGTTTGTTAATGAACACAGGAGAGCCACTAGAGCAAGGCTGAACCAAAATGTCGCCCTCCTCACTATGCTCACTTTGAAGATCATTAAGGACTTGTTTTCCGGCTATTAAAGCACATTGGAGAGAAATACTCTTCTTGAGGTGCTCCAGTTTGATTTATGAAACATATTCCATGAAGGGTTTTACATAAAAGCCAAGTGTAGAACATAATCTTGCTTCTTCAGCTGTTGACTTCAAGAGAGGTGTGAGCACAGTGAAAAGTTAAACTCTTACTACAGACTGAAATGATAGGGTGAGGGCAGTTTGCTCATCCACATTCATTCATTATCTCTATACACAAACGCATGAACGAGAGAGACGTCTCCCATAATAGTCTAAATATAAGTCCTTCTTTTTATGAGTTAAGTGTCAAATCATTTGAGCTTTACTTCATTAAGTCTATCATTGCCTATCTTCTTTTTTGTCACCAGCATGACTTTAGCTGAGTGAATTTATAGTGTGTGTCAGTGTGTGATCTGTGTTCTTGAGGGAAAGTGACATGCATGTAGGGACACGGTCGGGTACTTTTGACGTGCCGCCTCAATCAATTTCCTACCTTCTTCGCAGCTGTGATAACGGTTTGATTCAGCAAGAGGTCCACTCTGTGTGTGTGTGTGTGTGTGTGTGTGTGTGTGTGTGTGTGTGTGTGTGTGTGTGTGTGTGTGTGTGTGTGTGTGAGAGAGAGAGAGAGAGAGAGAGGGCAAATTTTAATGGTTAGCTTCTCTCCTGCTCTTTATTAAATGAGAGGCAGCTATGAACATCTTGTCCTTGAAAATGTCCCTTCTTCTCCCACTGCTTGTGCCTCTCGGCTCTCTCTTATCTTCTCTGAAACACTGGACTCTGATGCAAACGCACCAGAACTGGAGATGGTTATAGGGAAGGAATGCCGTGTGGAGTCAGTCCTTTGAGGCACCAACCAGCAGAAACAGAAGTCACATCATTTTCCTCCTTTCGCTGTTATGACGGTGCACATATTGTAGTTAGAAAACAAAGAATTGCACCCTTGATCCATGTAAAGCCACTGTATGGACCTTTTCATGTGTGTCTTAAGGATGTTCATGAGATTGTGTGTCGTGTCTGTGTGTGTGTGTGTGTGTTTATGTTTATCCTGTAATGTGTGTAAGAATAATTTGACAGAATGCAGAGTGTCTCTGTGGACTGCACCCCAGCATGGCTTCTGCTCTGAACCAGTTGAGATGCTGCCGGCTGGCTCACTGCTAAATTCTCATTAAATACTTACACCTACATATGGAGACTTGAAAGAGGAGAAAACCTATCTCTGCCTGGAAGGCAAGGAGGCTTGTTTATCCCTATACCTAAAAAATACTCAGTTTTACAGCTATGTGTTACAAAAGAGGAAGGCGTTTGTTTTCCTGATTCGCAGCCCGTCACATAGTCAATATACTGCCTACTTTAGTCTAAATGTTCTTTACTTTATGTGTTCTGTGAAGTTTCTTATCGTGGCCATTGTCTTTAATGTGCTTCAGATCAGCTCTTAGCATTTGTGCCAAGTGTCGTGGGTTTCTGGAATAAAGTTAAAGCTATAGCTGTTACTACTCCCCGAGAGAGAAACTCTAGTTTACATCTTCTTCTGTGGGTCAAGTTCAGCTCCTTTTCCATTATGACCAATCAATACTGCTGACTTTTCTGTTTTGTCATGCTAAGTATATTAATCTCCTCGTACTAACCTTGAACTGAATGCTGGTCGAGGTCACATGGATCACATGACTGTATCATTGTTTCAAGTTTTCAGGACCCAGACAATTAGAAATATGTAGTAGAAGTATGTTGACCCCCCCTCCCCTACTTACACTCTAATATGTTCTGTCTTACACCCACCCACGCTCCACGCTCAGAGACATCATGTCTCGTCTGAAGCTCGAAAAGATACGCTGCTCAGCCTGCAGTTCGACCCTCGAGTCTGATAAGCTGTGGAAAACCTATTTGCCTCAGATTTTGGGTGCTTTGCTTTAAAAGCAGATTTTTTTTTAACTTACTTCCAGCTCTGTCCCATTTTCAAAATTCTATATGATCTACCTCTGTGCGTTGAGAGTGTGTGGGGCACAGAATGTGACCGTTAATTGTTGATATGTATTGCAAACTGTGTGAAGCCTCTCCATCACCTGTTCTGTATAGGCTACTGTGTATGCAGCACTCCGCATCTACAAAGTTTGGACATATCTGCTGCATATGTCTGAATATATATGGACTTTCGTTTTGGAAATATGTGAAAACTCAATGAAGATATTGTTGAAAAAAAAAGCGTGACACATGATGTTAGAGACTTTCACTTCAAATGTGGTCTGGGGCTTACACATGGTCTGCAACTGTTGCTAGTTATGTTGACATGATATTGTTTATTGCATCCATTTTTACCGACAACAAAGAAGTAGTTAAATGCGCAAGCTGTAAAATCTACTTATGATGAGCATCTGTTGACATGATTTGGCACTGGTGCTTACGAGTGCAGAGTTTGTTTCACAAAACTGAAAAAACCCTCACCAATTATGGCCACTCCTTGCTGTGAGAACTAATTTTTGAAAATGTGTGAAAACAGTGTCATGAACACAAAAAGATAATAAAGAAAACAACTGCAATATGCCAAATGCTGTTTTGGAGATGTTTTAAAGTTGTGGTTTTGCAGAAAATAAGTATTGACATAAATTCTTGCCACTAACTTGTTATGCTCAGCAACACAATCTCAAACAGTAGCAATTAAAAGGTTTGTGCGAAACTCACAGTAACCCAGTTTTTTGCTGCATTAATTGAAAAGCACAAGTGCTCTGCATCTAACCTATTGCCTCACTTGAAATGCTCCCCTTCAGGATTATCACTGTTGAATTTATAAATTGGAAAACCTGAGTTTGACTAGTGTGAGAGTATACACAGACTGGACTGATGTGCAGGTCCTCCTGCTCAACACTGTGATACCCTGTATGTGTTCTCACACCTTCCTGTCAGAAACAGCATTGACTTCTTCTCAGTTTGAACTCTGCTAACTTCTCTGTTGAATCAGACCACACAGGACAGGTCTTGCTCTCTTTATCCATCCATGATCCCATCATAACTGCTTTCTTTTTTTTTGCACCCTCTAAGAGCCGCAGGTTCAGACATAATCTTATTCAGTCACCTTCAAGCTCAGAGTCTTCCACCTGTATAGGTTTTTTATACGATCTCGCACACTAGCAGTGCTATGGCTGATTGATACAGTCAAACATCTCAGATTAAGGTACATCAGCGCCTGTTCTATGTATGCACAGAGAAACCCTGTGAGACTCCAAACAGCCCCTTAATGGTAGCCGCTTTTTTTTTTAATTTACCAAGACTACATTCACAGGTGTAGTATTTACTAATGTGAGTCTGATCATCTCATACTAATTTCAGGCATCTAATCAAAAACCTATTCAATCATTTAGGGATCCATGATGAGAGAGCAAAGAGTGATAAAATATTTTGGGGTTTTATGACTCAGTCTGCAGCTTTCTTTGGATTTCTGCTCCATCTGTTAAAACAATTAATTAAACAATTAATTGTCACTGAGATGAGATGTCCATACAAAGCATATAATCACATAATATAAATCATATAATATCTCAGGATAAAGAAGCTACATGCATGTTGTTGGTTTTACAGTCAGTGATAATGTTCTTTTATATGGCTATTCATGGCACTTTAAACATTAAGTTTATATTCTATTTTACTCCCTGTCACTATTTTATTTTTTTAACTTTCAAACTATTTAGTTTATTTAGACACATTCCTTGTTGGTGTTCTACTTTGTCCCTGTCCTTTTGTTTCCGGTCCTCATGTTCAGCCCCATGTTGTTGCCTCATGTTTTGACGTCCTGTTATCAATCTGGCTGATCAGCGAGGGCTCCCGTTTCCTGCCTTTGATGTTGTTTGTTCCCCAGATCTCAGCTCTGCAATTAGTGAAGAAAGTGTTGTGATGAAAGATGGAAATCCCTGCCTTATACCAAAAAAAAAAAAGAAAAACAGGTTTTCCCTGGAGGATCCTTGCTGCTACCTTGTTTTTCATTGAGTATAATTGATTTCTCGGATCACATTTTAATGGTGTCGACACAAACTTCATCAGTTTTGAAACATTTCTTGTATATTGCAGGATTTTCGGCGCTCAGATTGCCACAGCTTCAGGTCGACTGTTGAGAAGGCTAGATGATGAATCAGAATTTTGCATGTTTGAGCTTTTAGTTGACGTGCGAGGTGAGTGTTTGTTTATATGCCGAGATGATAGTCATATTGCCTTAATGCAGACAGGGTGCATTACCACTGAGTGTGAGCTTCTGCTGAACGCTTTGTTTACCAAGCTGCATTTAGAGAGCTGATGGGCTTGGAGGAAATAATAAAGAAAGAGGTAAGGGTTATGGGATTCTGTATTCCTGCATATACGTATATGTGTTCATAATAATGGTGGAAGGTAAAAAAAAAAAAAAAGGTTATGACAAAATGGTATTATTTGCTTCCTGTGTTACTGGGCTCTTCTGTTTCAATAAGGGTCGGATTTTAACAACAACACTTGAGCTGGCTCCTCTGTTTATGTGAGCCCTTCAAACATTAAGGCCATATCTCAGCCTCTGATAAAGGCTCATATCCAGGGTAACAAGCAGCTTTCTGCTTGATTGAAAAACAAACGGATTTTTGTAAAGGACTGCTTCAAAGACAAGGCACACTGGATTACACAACATCTTTGTTGTGAGGTCTGAGTGATTAGTGCAATTCATTCAGCTTGAGCTCTGGTTTTATTTTGCACTATTGCTATCAGATGAGGGATGCTGTCAGAGCTGGGCGGTAAAGTTGTTATAACCTCTCACTGTCTTCTGCACAAACATTATATTTAGTGGCTTGATAACCATCCAACTAGGACAAAAATATATGTGTATATACGTATATAAAAATATATGTGTGTGTGTGTGTGTGTGTCTTCAGTCATCACCTATACTGTATTTAATATTTTGAATCATTATTATTTATTTTAATTTTGCCACTCACAACTGACTATAATCCTGTATATATCAGATAATAAATGGGAACATTTTGTCCAACATACATCTTTTGGATTGATATATCCAATGAAAGCTGATCTGTAAAGTCCACACAGTCCAGTCCGACCTGTTAGAAAACCCTGCAGGACCTCACAGTTAGCAGTGGTTATCTAACACACTGGTTCATAACATTTTCCCTTTGGCACTGTGCATCTCCTGCTTTCTTTCTTTCTTTCTTTCTTTCTTTCTTTCTTTCTTTCTTTCTTTTTAAACTGTGCTGTGACCCTAAAGACCAGAGAACTGCTTCACTTTTCACCATTGTACAAACACAGGAGCCTTCAGATAGATTTTGTAGTCTCATCTCAATTACAGAAAGTGTGTTTTTCAGTCGGTTTTCTTTGACACGCGTTAATCTAGTTGCTGATCTAGCAGTACAGATTAGAGTCCATGCAGTTCCCTTCATAAGTATGTGCTTGCAGATCTGCTTTGATTAGCTAAACATGAGCCATGCATCGGCATTCGCTAAAAGTCTTATTTTCTTTTCTGTCTTCAGCAGATTTAATAATTTATGCTTTTGGCACCGATTCATCAAACCTGACCTACCAAAGGCTGCTGGTTGTAAATGATTGTTTATGAATGAATCGGCTCAGTGAATGACTCACAAAACAAGCACCTACCAATCAAGCCCAATGTCGAGCTTCGTTGTTTATTATCATGGCAGCCTTTGGAAGATAAAGACTTTCAGCTGATGATTCTCTTTCTGTTCTCCTTCTGCAGGCAGTGTTTAACTAGTTGTACTGTACAAGCAATTTTCTTTGTGATTTGAATGCCAGCTAACATTGTACCTCTGCCATCATTAAGTGTAATTTCATACTTTATGCTTCCAGAATGCCAATGCACTCAGAGCACCAACAGCTACAGAATACCAGTTGTTCTTTTACATACTGGCTTCAAGCTTGTTGTCATGTCGAGACAGTGAGAGGCTCAGTTTTGGCTCAAGGTGTGATACCATTCTTTGATTTTGAAATTCACATCCTTGTCCATATTTTTATTTTTGTCTTCCCAGACAAACACCTTTGAACTAGTAAAGCAACTGAATCTCTACTCTTGGTGGCTGTGACCTTAAATTCTAAAATCATACACTGTTTGTGGTTGACAGCCATGCAAACTGGAATAAAATGCATGACAACTCAGAGTAAGTGTTTGCATTTAGCTGTGGCATTTATATTCAGACCACATTTGCAGACTTCTCCTGACAGTAGACTGATTTTTGTCACAGGCTGAAATGGAAAAGAGCTAATCTGTGCTCTCTTGGTAAGGCCTTTCTTTGATGTAGCCCAATATTTTCAGAATTTGAAAGATATAAAGAAACATTTGATTGACACACTGAATGTCAAATGTAATATATGTATTTTCTGAGATCCAGACAAAGGACGTGTTTTGGCCATCTTACGTTTCCCTCACCTTACAGACCTCAGGAGTCATTGCAGATGAATATTTCAGGCTGTTCATTATTTTAGATTTCAGATTTCTACCTGACAAAAGTCTGTCCTTCACACTTATTTCAAGTTTGACCTGTAACTTGTTGTCAACATTAGTCTGTCTTATTTTTTCAGTTTGCTTTGTTTGAGATGCACTTTTGGGTCCAAATCCTTTTTTACTGCATTAGGATAAGAGTTGTGGATGTCTTTCTTTTACTGAAAACAAATCTAGAGTCAGATACACTGCTACATGTTTTTCATTCAAAATTGTTGGACATTTTCTGACATTGATTTCATACATATTTTCACAGGAAGTTTCTGTAAAGCTATGAATGATAATAACTATGAAGAAAAGAGTAAATTTAAATTAGTTTATTCAGTTTTCTCTCAGCAAGTAAATTCCTTCTACACACCCCTGGCTGAAGATGATCTATATAATTTCCAGGTAGCAGTATCCAGTAGCGTTGTATTTACAACTTTCAATTTTGCAAGGCAACAGATTCAGGCTGCTGTCGGTGGGTTGATAGTGTAACACAGCTGTGAGGTTTCTGTGCACCGTTGGAGATTTCTCCTGCTGTATACAGGTGCTGCTGTGGAAGAGGAATCCTCTCTGTAGCATCCATAAAAGAGAGACGACAAGAGACGATGTCTCTATTTGAAATGGTTAAAATCACCTCGCTTTGCTGCCTTCACACCTAAGATCATTTTATCTGAACTGTGAGGGCTGCCACAATCTCGACCTATAAAATGTGACAATTCCACTTTGTACAATAAATCATTTTGTCACTGTGTCTCCTATTATTTTGAAACTTTAGCATTTTAAAGTATAGCCTTTCAGCAGTTTCCTCCTGAACCCTGTGGGAGACACGCTGACAGGGGTCAGAGCTGCTCTGAGGAATGTGACTGGAAAGTGAAGTGTTCTCATGGTGACAGAATGGGAGCGATGCCCACTAGCAACTCGCCTTATGCCGTCTCCGCTTGAAAACCAGTGGGAGGGGGGAAAGGCAGAGCGGGGATGAGAGGGGAATAGAGGAGGGCTGGGATTAGATGTAGATTAAATGGGGAAAAAAGGGTATGTGGCGACCAATACGCTGATAAGATGATGCCGAGGACACGGGGATCTGTGAGCAGTAACTTTTCTCTCGATTATCGCCTCTTGTCAGTCACATTGTGCCTGTTGCCATAGAAACAAACCCCAGCGACACTTCAGTGAGAGATCGGTGTTTCCTAGTTGACTGCGGGACTCACAGGTAATCGGCTTGTTGAAGATGATCGCCGAGATGGAAGAAGAGGCTAATCAAGTCAAATATGTAGATTTTTTTTCTTTAAGCAGCTGTTGTTGTATTTTTTTTTTTTTTTTGTTGTTTATTCTGAAATGCATTTGCTACAGCAATCAACACTTCTATTTTTTTTATAATGTCAAGTACAAATAAAATGTGTTTTTCCTCAGGAGCTGAACTGACTGAAAAGGGTAGAGATAGAGGAAGCAGCATGAGCAACACCGTCATTGGTGTGCTTGGTTTTTTTTTTCTTTTTTGCTAAGAATATATCTGTGTACATGCGAGTTGAAAAAAAAAAAAAAGAAAGCAGCGTGTTTTTCTATTTTGTTTGTATTTGTCCTCAGGTAATGTGATTCAGTACGGTGCATGTCTACAACAACTGAGAGCTCGCCAGCGTTCACAGCCAGGAAGGCTTTCCCAGTTTTCAGTAATTGGGTTCACTGTCTCGCTCTGCCGAGTCCTGATTGCGGCTCTGTTTTGTTTCCCAGCGAAGGAACACTGTCACTGGATTCTGATTATGTAAATAGCTTTTCTTTTATATAGAGCTCCACTGTTGTTTACCACACGGTCGCCTTTCACTGATGAATTATATAAATAGAAATTAAAGTTGGCTTTTTCAAGTCAAGATAACAAACTAATGAAATTTGTAATGCACAGATTTAATTAGCTCAATGCTTGTTTTGCATGTGTGCTGCCTGTGTAAGATTCTGAAAAACTCTCATCTTCTCATCTCGCATCCTCATGAATGTCATCCCAGTTCATTTTTAAAAGGCAAACTATTTTTCAGGTCTAGTCACATGGAAACAGATGATGTGATTTAATAATGTCTGGGAGTCGCAGCAAAGATTTCCTATGAGGAATTCGGTAGCGGTGCAGAGGATTTTCTTCCCCTTGCAGGTTTTGAGAGACAGTAGCTGAGTGCAGACTCCTCAGTGACTGGAGAACCAGCGGGTTGATGGTGATTGCGAGAGAGGCTCAGAGTGAGGATGACAGCAGCCTAGAGAGCCAGACACACAGTCAAATGAAGACTGTTTATGCAGACGGAGCAAATCAAAACCCTGGATAGATGAAGCGGGAAAGGAGAGAAAAAGAGCAAAACACAGGTTCTGTGAAATGGACAGGCGCCGTCTCTCAGGCATTCTTTAATGAGATCTCATTTGTATATTTCTTATTTGTGCCCTGTCCAGCATATTGCTACACTGAAACTGTCTGATAATTACTGGGATGAGAAATGTTTGGTGAAAAACTTAAAGAGTCAGGCTTTTACAGCTATTTGGGATTTCAGTGTGGTAGAATGCCTGGAAGTCAGGAACAGTATGATGGACGACTATGTAGGTGGTTCTAAAATTGCTATCACTAGACCTGAATTTCCCAAAAGGCTTTTTATGTAACACTTACAAAATACCGTTTTTGTTGGACTTTATACAGATCTGTGAAGGACGAGAGAGAGAGAGACAGTGGACACAAAGCAGAGTGTAAGTCTATGAGCATGAATTCAGTCAGATTTTTCAAGCCATCAAGACGTGAGCACTGGCCATGAGTGGGTTTTATTCCCAGATGTGTTGCCCAGTGGAGTAGTGGTTCACATTCTCACCTTACAACAAGAAAATCCCGGTTCAAATCCCATGTGATATTAGCCTTCTGGCCTCCTCTCTCATTCCAGAAACATGCATTCCAGGTCAGGCCTGCTTCAGCCTCGTGATGGAGTGATGATCAGCCTTAGAAAACTGACTGATGAATATGGTCTGTAAGAACTTGAAACAATCCCAAGATTCAGTAGATGCAAGAGTCCTTCATATAACAGCTTGAACATGAGCCACGGCGCATATTCTGGATATCGAGAGGTGCAGTCCGATCGCTCACTTCAGACTATGACTCTCCAGTTGTGAGGAAGTATGACAGGAGCTGTCCTTTTTTCACTCACGTGCTGGCTGGACTCTTACAGACGGGTGGAATTGGTTTGGAGGATGACTTGTTTTTAGATTCTGCAACAGAGGCGTAAAAGAGAAGAGAAGTAAAAACGTACGTATATCACTGATAATGTGAACTTGCCTTGTGGATGGGTAGAATTACTGCGATCTGCATAAGGATCATTTTTGGCTAATGGTGCTTTACCACTGAAGCAGAATAGCAGTCCTTTCATGTTGGTTTTCCATGATCAGGTGAACTGCCAATAAAACACTCAAGCATTCCTTTATTGATGGAAACCTGTTTGCCATAATTAACCTCTTGAAATGTGTCATCTCTTCGTTGAGAGGGTTCCAACATAATACAGTCAAAGATGTGATAACAGAGCTTGAATTGACTGCTGTTAATATGATGACAGACTGAGATATCTAACAAAAGCAACACAGTTTGACAACACTCTTCAGCAAAAGATGAAAAATAATTTCAGAGTGAGCATATCCACCACAACATTTATGTGAGTTCAGTAAGTGTGAGCAGAGGCAGTTTCAGTGATAGCAGCAGTCCATCGCAAGGTGAAAAAGACAAAAAAAGATGCTTAAACACATTTGATGTATGAATTATTTTAGTATGATTAAAACGAAGGCTTGTTTATTTTCTTTAGATGGAGGAGTTTTGAGACAGAGCTGAACAGAGTAAGTTTGTTCTGATGTAATGCAGTACAACAGCTGAAAAATGAAACACGACTTAGCAAAGCTGATGATGATGATGATGATGATATCCACTTTTGTTTTGAGATCAACGTTGAGTTTTTTTTTTCAATATACATTGTTCATTGCAGTTACCAGTTGAATGTTGACACAGAATGACAATATAATGTATATTTTGATTACACAAAAATTCTAAATCACACAAAAATCTGACTTAAAGAATTTCATATCTGTTCAACACGTCATCTACATTTCACTTAATGAAAATGCAGTTTACTGAGCCATGAATCACCACATACTTGAATACTATTCCTCTAAATACCATATCCACTTCAACACTTCAGCCGCGCGCCAGTATATTCTGGGATTTTTATGTGAATGGCCAAATCCAGCACTGTTAAGTACAGCACACACTTTGTGAAGATGTTTCACTTACAGTTCCTGTTTCAGTACTTAGAATAACTTTAAAACACCCAAATTCTGGTAGGACGTTTTGCGACGGAGCTTTACTGAACATTCACTACCTGGTTTCTCTCTTGTTTTGAAAACACAGCTGTGTTGTGACTGTCAGCTTAAGCGTCGGTCTAATTCCCCTAGAGTTGGTAGGTAGCCCGGCCCCAGCGTTCACATGTAGACTAAATAGCCATGCATTTCAGCCCACTCCAACGACCAGCAGACACACACATATTGTTGCATTTGAATGAGAAATGCTTTTCAGGGTTACACTTTCGAGTGGTTTCCTCCATTTGTGATCATTGCCATTGTCGGGTTCATTTTGTTTTTCTGTGCGTCGCATTAGATTTGTCCAGGGTTTTGGCAAAAAATTAGTTGGAAACTGAAACAGTCCAGCTGGTTTCATAAGCTGTTTTCAATATATAATATTTAGTGTTGAATCATTTTCCATTTTCATCACAACTGGCAACCGGCTGATGTTGATAAGCACAATAAACCATTAAAAAAACCAGGGCTGTTATCTAATACCACAGTCTGTCTTTTCTCTCACAGATTGGGTAGTCTGGTGTAGATTTTGCTTTATATTTTGATGATGAATTGTCAACAAACTGTTATCAGTGGAGAAGTCTAAATTTCCCTCCATCCATTCTTTATTGGTCTCTTATGCCTGTAGTCCTGAATTGAAACAGGAAATCAGTAAATGTACATGTCACCTTTTGAGGATCCTGGACACAGCTACAACGGGACTCCTGTGCAGGATTAAGTGAACAGTGAGGGACTCAGAGGAAGAATAAGATGAGTCTAGACACAAAGTGACTTTCAGACTAACCTACTGGACATATCTTCCGTACAGGGCACATTCAAGGTCAACATAATTTACCTCATGGAGATTCAATCAAGATAATCTAAAGAGGTGTTTGCTTGAATATGTGAAGTTCTGCTGTCTTGCTTGTTTGCATTAAAATATGCATAAAACCACTAGTGACCACTTGCTGTTGGATATGTGTTGCAGGACTATATGAAATATGACATTTTATTAGACATATGTTGCTTGCATGTGTCTGTTGAATCCATTAAGAATGCGCTTTAGTAACAGTTTTATTGACAACTCTGCTGCAGAGCTTTTAACACCACATCGATATGTTCAAAAGGCTGCGAGTAAGAATTAATGAGAAGAACCACTGTCAGTCTAATAGCTGTCAGCTCGACGTACTGTTATAAATCGATGGAATAATACGGAGTTGATGAATGTTTTTGCGTAGGCTAGCGGTGACTGAAGCAGGCTTTGCGTGACGGCTCCTCCTCCACATCACGTCTTTGCGACATGCAGCTCACACATCTGCACCTCCTTCTCCTGCTGCTATTGCTCTTTCACCTCCTAATCATCTTTGAGGGAGGTGAGAAAAAATTGACTGGATGCACACACACTCATAAGCACAATGTGTTCATTCTTGGGCTGCCACAGTCTCACACACACTCATGCAGAAATCCACCAATTTGCATACACAGCCTCCTGCCAGGCTCCCCGGGCTGCAAAGCTTGTGTGACATTCTGCTTCTAATGTATAGGAAATGCCACATGTGCAGACGTTGCACTGCTAAGCCGGTGCAAAAGCCAGTTGTAGCCTAAGGTTATAGCTGCACATGCAGACCTTTACCAGGGAAATTCACCTGTCAGTCAGACATGGTGCCAGGGCTGAGCCCCGAGCCACCGAGTGTGAGCGACAGCTCAAGTTTGATATCAATATATGAAATCACTACATTGCTACAGTTGCAACAAAAGTGTGTGTCAATAATCCAACATGGTGCCACAGGGGTGGGTCACTGTTACAGAATGTCGCAGGACTGAGAGAAGGGTCTGGCTGTCCTGTGGTCGACTCGCACCGGTCTCATCTCTTCCAGTAAACGGCATGTGTTTCATCCAAGTCTGTCTGTCATACCACCCGGCTGCTCGTTCCTTGTTAGAGGTCAGTCACTGGAGGATTCCTTCCACTCGTCATCATCATCATCATCATCATCATCATCATCATCATCATCATCATCATCATCATCACCATCATCATCATCATCATCATTCTCAGCCTAGGTCTGTTACACCTCTCACACATTTTTTCGTGCCAGCTGCCACCACCCTTGTGATTGCGAGCACACAATATGCGCACGCACACACACACACACACACACACACACACACACACACACACACACACACACACACACACACACACACACACACACACACACACACACACTGATAATGGAAAAGAAAAAGTGGCAGCAGCAAATAAATTAATCTGATTTTTATCGTTCTCCAAGACATGTAGATATGTTGATATCATCTTATTCAGTTGCCTGGTATTGGCAGCTTCCTGAACAAATGAGAATGTGCATCTTCACGTAGAATCATTTTTGACACAAAAATATTCAGATGAGGGTTTTTTTCAATGTTACTGAGGGAAGCTGTCATCTTAAAAAGTCTGACATTCAGGAGCTACAGATATTTTTGCTTTTATTTCACATCATTATTCTAAAACCAGATAAGGTCTTTCTTAAACAGAAACATTTCATTATCCACGAATCTTCTAAACAACTGCTGACTTGTCCATGAAGACAACAATAATAATAATAATAATAATGCATTTTTTTTCACAGCGCCTTTCTGGACACTCAAGGACACTTTACAAAAAGATTAAAAACACATTACAAATAAAAAAACCCCCAACATAACGCAGCGAATAAAAAGAAAGAGAGAGGTTACAAATGAAGACCAAAAGCAGATGGTTTGATTTAGACCACCCCTGTTTTTCTTTTTGTCGTCCCTGTACACATGTCCAATGACCGCTCTGACAGATAAAAGTTTTTGCCACCGTCCATCGGTCTCACCATCAGTTCTTACATCCTTTAACTTTTTTCCCTTTTTTTTTTTTTTTTAAAATGAGAACTCAAACTTCTCCCAACTGACGAAAGGTGTGTGACCCATACAGTTTCTTCGGAATCTTCTTTTTGTGAAGCAGCTGCCGTAACACTTGTTTGATGTTCAATTTATGTAGAAATACCAAACAAATCACGTTCACTTTACTTACTTTTGCTCAAGAGTGTATACATTTATACATACAGATATACACACGCAGGCCTGTGCCTCTGAAGTGGAGAAAGGTCGGCTGAATGCCAATTTCAATATGATGGCGCTCTATTCTCTCTCATGCTTTCCCCTACTGTTGTGCTCATCAATTATAAACAGCTGGTACGTGGAGCGCGTGCATGTGCACACATGCACCGGTGTGGGGATGCACTCATGTCACAAACAAATCATCACTTGGTGTACAGCCTTCTGGCCAAATGGGTGGAAGACATTGAGAGGCAGTGGCAGCGACGGCTCTCTCATTAATATGCTCTCTGGTGTTTATGTGCCGCATGTATTCTCTGTCTAATTGCCATTCAATTGACTCACCTCCCTTCCCCTTATGAAACAGCTTCCAGAGTTTACCCTGTGAAGAAATTGTTCCAGGGGAGTGCGAAATGGAGCACACACGGTGCATGCACGTGCACGTGCACAATCTCCACAGAATGATTAGGTTGGAAGAAAGAAACAATTCATATGAAGAGAGTTCAAAGCAAGCCTTGGAGAGTTTTTAACAGCAGTCAGGCATCGTCCTCGGTTTTACTTTTTTTTTTTAAATTTTTGTTCTCTCTTAGCTTCGCCGGGGGAATCTCTCCTTTTATTGGCAGAGCTACAAGAAATGAGCTATAAAAAGTGTGAGCAGAAAGGAGATTAGTCTTTTGTACGAAGCCAGCTGAGCTGAGACGAGACCCACAGACGTCCGACAAGGCCTCCGAAGTCTGGGACGGACATCAGCAGTGTACACGACATTCTTTCCACTTTTCTGTATGTTGCAAATGATAAGATAGAATGTTAGTCATTACAACATTTTTTTTAGATGCTACTTTTAAACTTTAACACCAGAATAGATGAAGTATGAATTAGCAGGTAGAATTTGCAAAAACTGAGTAGTCTTGTCAGTGTAATATCTTTTATCACCCAAAGAAACATTGGCGTGCGTGTGCGCATGTCCAATATAGGGAGATGCAATGCACTGACACTTCTCACTGTTGACATGCATTTCATTAGTTATTTGTCATTGACATCACAACAAATTTAAATTAATTAAAGTTATTTTTGGCCCCAGGGGTGAAACATGTCAACATTTTGTTGAAAGGTCTCAACAGGTTAACTGTGGAAAAGCTATGCAAGGCCCTTGCTATTCTGTAGTCAGTAACATAATTTACATAATGACGGGTACTGTTAAGGTCTTATGGTGGTCTGGAGTTCAATATGGGACAATTGGGCATGGACAAAAATAATATGATGCAACAAATCTCACATTTTTTATATGGCTTACTGGACATATCTGTTGTAATTGGATTTTTTTTTCACACAGTCCAAAGACATCTCCAAAGACTGGTCGTCCGTCCCATTATGACTCCGTCATCCAATCCTTTTTGTGTTTCCTGCCGTATGCTGGGAAAACAGACTCAATGTTGGATCACTTGCGACTCTGTTGTGGTTGCCAGGTGCATCAAGCCTTTAGTAAAATGCATCCAGTGGAAATATAGCCGTTAATCACAATGGGGTCTAATGCTTGTAACTACTGCTGTTGTAAACGGTGAAGTTTGGAAAACTTGTCTTCAGCTTAATGATTTAGTGATTTATCTTTCTTTTAAAATTGTTATTTTTTTGGGGGGGATTTTTTTTAAAATCCAACATTACTGTTACAGAACAGTTCGGTCACATAGAGAAGCAAATAAAAACAGAAGCAGATAAAGGAAGCGAGCACAGAGCAGAGGGGTATCGGCGTGGGTCAAATGACCCCTCGGTGAGTCACTTTAATGTCCATACAAGATAGGGATGAGAAGGTGCCTTATCAGACAAGTCCATGTGGCACAAACGAGCAAGAGGCAGGACGAGCCAAAAAGAGTTGCAATCCATGATAACAGTGGGTTTCCAGAGCAACTTACTGTCGGTATTATAATAAGATTTGCCAATAAACAGTGGTCACAGTGTAATGAGCAGCTCAGGAAAAACAAGATGCATGAGCTTTTATCATTTTCTCTCTTGCATACAGCAGCCGTTTCAGCCAGTATTTCTCAGCTTTATTACCACAGAGTCTCAGGAAGAACATCAGACTTTACATTTCATATATTTCCTTTACCGTGGCTGTTCCTTCTCTCATTGTTGGTGGTTGCTGGTTAAGCCACTGCCTTGTTATTGTTTTCTGTCTGTCAGCAGAATTTTCAGAACTGATCTTGGAGATTGAGATCAACTGGGTTACATAGATGTATAGTTTGAAAGTTATGCTCAATGTCAAAACCAATAATTGATTTTAATTCTTTAGCTACCTTCATTCAGTAAATTTCGATTCTTGGGCAACACACAAAAAAAAAAAAAAAACATGACAATGGTCTCCAGCAGTCACCAATTCAGTTATGCCAGTCTAGATATTTCCCTCTCATTGTTATTATAAAAAAGCTGATAATATTCCTCCATGCAAATTCCCTCCATTGCCTTGAACTGCTGGTGGAGGAATTAATTTTGCATATGTTTATCCGCTCTCCTTTTCTCAGTGTTATGTTTGCTTCCTTCTCCCATCTGCATTTAATATAAAATGTTCATGTTTTTGTGTAAGATTGCAGGCATAAGTATAATCTAGAGGCCACTTTCTTATAGATTTTACCTAAATAGACGCGAAAATGGACTACACCTATATGGCACTTTTTACACTGCTTTAACGAAGCCCAAAGCGCTTTACATTGGATATCACATTCACCCATTCACACACCCATTCACAAACCAGTGGAGGTGTCAATGGTAATGTCGTTAAGGTCCCTGTCATGATTATCGATCGTTATCTTAGCTGTAAATGTCTGTCGAGATCTTGTTTGTTTAAGGTTTTGTGGTTTAACATGAAAATGTTAAGACTGAATAACATATTGATGAAGTCACGTGTTGCTTTTGAAAGTGAGGACAACTAAAGAAAGTGTCTCTCATCTGATGGCTCTTCTGACTGGACGTCCCTGAGTCACATATCTGGTTTTGATGGCATAATTTGGGATGGATTGTCAAACTGCTGGAACAAAATAAAGACTTGGATCCTGGCAGGTTGCCTCTAAATCAGTTACAGAAGTTTGATCATCCCCAAACATTGTAAAAATCAAACGTTCGCTACTTCACTGTTCACCTATTCCTCAAAATGTTAAAAGAATTAGGAAAATGGGAAAACAACAGTAACATTCATCATATTTGAGAAGGCAGTGCCTAAGATAAGTGACAATGCAGTGATTTTCTTTTTCTTTGAGGATAGATTACACTCTTTGCTAATCTTTCCCTCTTGCATATCTCTAATAAAGTATCAGTAAATGTTCACATAATGTCCATTTGCACACATATTCTGCATGTATGTTCTATTTTCACTATTTGTTCCCTCCACAGTTGTTCTCGTTGAGATATTTTGCCCACTCTGCTTCTGTGTCCAGCAGCCAACCAGCCATGACAGCTGGTGCCAAATGTGTGTAGGAACTGTAGACAGAAGCCTTGTGGCATCGTGCACCGCCCTATAAACTGAAACCACAAGAGTTTCTTCTCGTGGTAGTTACAGTGGTCCTATCCACTTCCAGTAACATTAGTCCATGTAATAATAGATGGCTGACACTGATTAAACACAGGCTCAGATTGCCTCAGTGAGTTATGATGCTTGCATTTTCCAGCCGGAGGAAATGTGTTTATTTAGCCACATCGAGCAGAGAGGGCTGCAGGAAGATTGCCCTCTTCATGGCAGGGTTTTATTAGTCTGACTTGTTCCTTTGTGTCTCAGTGCAGCCGGTGGCGGCCATTCTAATTATACTGTGTCACTTTCTTTCCCTCTGTTCTCACTATCTGCCTCTCCCTGCATTCACCACCTACCCATTACTTTTTGTTACATTATTATAATCCTTTAGTCTTCTCTCCTACAGAGGCTTTCCACATTTTATTGCAGACCAACCTGAAGTCCTTTCTGCTCTACCCTGTGTTGTGAGCATTTAAGACACATTGTCAATATTGTGTTGGCTTAAAATACAATCTTAGCCAACAAAAATGCATATTTGTGTAATTTTCAGTTTTGAAAGCCGGCCTCTCTCAGTATGGGGTTCCCTGCTGGAGCTTGTGGTGTTATCAGTGTTTTGCATCCACCAGTGGTAAAAAAAAAAAAAAAAAAAAAAAAAGAAAACGGTGAAGTGGTCTAATCAGCGTGGAAACTATGGTGACGATAGGTGTTTCACCATCTCAAGGATTCGTCCTTGGAACACAGCATTTCTCGGATGCTTTATCATCAGATCCCACAAACGACTGTCTGCTTTCTAAGATCCTTCTTCAGAGTCCTTCATTCAGACTCTTCGTTTTCAGGTGTATCCCATAGTGTCTTTAAAGCACAAACAAAAACCAGACCCCTTTGCTAATGTGCACCTTTTACTGTTAAGAATAGGTGGTGACTGTGGGTGAAGGCAGCCCTGAACCAGTCAATCACAGGGCAAAAACGGAGAGAGAGAAATTTGATGAACTGAGAGAGGAAACCAGAGTACCTGAAGAAAACCCACACATGCAAAGGGAAACA
Organism: Salarias fasciatus; assembly: GCF_902148845.1. Lineage (NCBI taxonomy): Eukaryota > Metazoa > Chordata > Actinopteri > Blenniiformes > Blenniidae > Salarias > Salarias fasciatus. Next base: position 22,858,885 of record NC_043766.1, on the reverse strand, counting down.
TGAAATCTCCACAAACGCTAAAGCTCCACAACTGTGTAAATCAATATATTCTTCAAATGATTGCTTCTATAAAATTAGCTACAATTGCAAAATTGAGTGATTAGTCTTTCAGTGCATCTCGCTTACATTCATAGTTTGAACCTTCTGCAAAATGGGTCAAATTATGTGCTCACATGAACATGCTGTCCTTGAAAGGTGCCTGTTGTAACTGATGCTGAAAAGCACATTTACAGTAGGGATCAGCTATTCCATAAATGTCTTATGTCTTATGGTAGATTAAATAGTTTTTCCATGCATGCTACATATGTATAGTTTGGCGACTGCTGCGAAGGCAGCGGAACTGTGCATGAGGGCTGGAATTAGGTCATCTTTTTATGGAGTGAGCTGCCATCAATTTATGCCCATTTTCTATGTATTGAGCTGAAAGGAAATCAACATTTTGGCATCAGATATTAGTTGAACTGTGAAACATGGAGAAATTCAAACGGGGTCAGAAAGAAGCCCTCTTATTTGAAGACAAGCTTAGGGCAACTGAGATAGTGGCATTGACAAACTTCAGGTCACTCAGTAACAGCGGTAAGTCAGAGGCCATTGTGTGACCTTCCTCGATTATATGGAGGACAAAACTGTGCATGAATGGAAATGAATGAGTTATGCTCACGTACATGTATGGTTTAGGATTCTGAACAGTCATTATCTGCAGCGCTACCCAGAATCAAGTGTAACATCTTTTAAGGCCCATAGAATGTTGGGCCCTCATGTTGGACATAAATCTCCATGGGTGACAATCACATTTACACATTGTGCCCAAATTCGTACCTTTTGGGGACATCGGCTGATGCTAATTTATTGCAGACTTACTTCAAACAACTATGTCTAACTGTGATCCTTAACCTTATCCTAAGCTCAATGCATGTATTCACACACAAGCTAGTTATTTTCAGTATGCTTCACTTGTTTTATGGTGTCACATCATTGCATCAACTTCAAGTTAGGGTTATAATGTAACCGTAACTTTCGTCTGGTGCTAAAACATATTTTCACCTAATAATGAAAGTTATTTAAAGTTAAATATGTTTACTAATAAAGATTTGTTTTTCTTCCCTTCACATGGGTGACTAATCCCCATAATGTGAGTGTGCAAACAGATTTAGGTCGGCCCAACAGTAATAAATGCATGTCCACCCACAGACGACGACACACATACGTATAACACAGAAACGAGCTGTCTGACACCTGTGGCTTTAGGTAAATATGATTTATGTTTATCGTTTCTGCCCGAAGGCGTATGGCTCCTGCTCGATAAAATGACTTATGAGAGCAAAGTGCAGGAGCCGCTGATTGGGATTATCTGAAGAATGCCTGTCTCTTTGTACCGGAAATGAGGAACATGAGCAGGCAGCTAAACTGATTAGGCCTGATTTTAAAAAATGATGCTCCTGAAGACGCTCGTTATTGCCTCTCTCTCACACACACATCACAAGCAGTCAGTCCTAGATTATTGCCCGAAGGAGACTTGACATCCTGATTTGATAAAAATTGAGCAGCATGTCGTGCTCACGCTGGGCAGTTAGAAGGGGACCATATGGAGGCACAGGGCCAGCGCCTATCTGCCAGCTGAGGCTGCTCACAACACACTCCCACTGCTATTGCACCTGATCTCCTCACCCATCAAAATGCACAGAGAAGCATTGATTGTATCTGTGAGCTTTTAGCATCAACGCTTTTACATGGCAATGACGCCTCTACCTGACTCATGCTCACTTTAGTTTTTCCCTGGTGGCGATGTGACTACAGATAAGGACAACCCTCCAAGGTGGCACTTAAAACTGACAAAAGCAATTATATTTTATTTATTTTAAATTTGGTAGGAGTCAGACATTTTGATTTAGATAATTGTCTTAATTGTAAAAACATTGACCGTGAATCTGGGACCTCTGAAGGTAGTTGTTTTCAAACTATATACCAGTTTTGTAGCTAATAATTATGAGACCTCTTTGCTTGTCAGGTGGTTTGGTTTGGTCCATTCTCTCGGAGAAAACGTATCCATTTATCTCATGCTTTGTTTGGTGTCTTCTTCACTGTACAACTTTCTGGTGCTTTAATGGGTTTTTCAGATCAGGGTTCAAAGAAGGTCATCTCACACAGGTCCAATATTTTGTTCTCAGGTGTTCTTAGAACCTTTTAGCTTCTGTTTGGGGTCATTGTTGAAGATTCTGACCAGCACTTTGTATAACCCCCCCCCCTCCCCCCTCTTCAAATAACACTGCGAGACCTGATATTTTATTGTGCTCTGCACAATAAAACACACTACTCTATGTTTCACAGAAAGTGAACTCTTCCTTTGCTCAGGAACATTGGCTTAATGTTAGCTGCCTCACTTCTTTGAGCATTGTGTCTCCTGTTCACCCCTCAGCGTGGTCGCGGGTCTACTGGAAACCTCGGGTGCTCCAGGAACGACGATCAGACCGTGGTGCTACACAACAACCATAAAGTTGTGTCTTTTTTCTCACCTTGGTTTTCTCATCTAAATATCTTTAAATCTAAATTCATCTAAATTTATTAAAGAAAACTCTGTCATCTGTTTTATTTTACTTAGTAGAGAAACAACCTTTTTTCCTTTTGAATCTTGACTAATTGAGAGATTTTGGATAAAGGTGACATTTACAGAGAAAAAGAATTAGCTTAAGTAGGAGTTTAGTGTGTGTTTATATTTATCCACTATGGCTCTGATAGAAACATGGAAAGTTTCTGTACGGTCGAGTCCTGCATTCCTTCCCCAAGCATTCATTTATCTTTTGCATGTTGATGATAAACATGGCATTTTGCATACTTCCAAGTAAAATAAACTGAATGAAAAAAACATTTAGCTTGAGATATTGCAGCAATTTATGATATTTAAGTTCCTCAAGGTGCAAAAACAAGTCTGTCTAAACCGTTTCATAACATAGATGCAAATTTTCATTATTAAAGGAATTTTTATCCCCTTCATTTGCTTCACTGTCTCTACCCAGTAAATGTGACACTGTTTGTGAAACACTGTGGGAAATTTGTTGGTGATAGGATAATTTTATTATTATTATTATTTTTATCTTTGTTGTAATTATTCCAATATTGAAAATAATTCTTTACTTTTCTTTTTTTTTTTTTTTACATCTTACCAGTTATCTCAAAAAGCACTTGTAAAGTTAACTTTTTCTTTTTTTTCTTTTTTCTTTAGCTCTGAGCATTAAATCACTGATATATGGTCTCCAGTATCGTCCCATATACAGTAGTGTGACTTGATTTTTCATGAAAGACTTGCATAACCAAAATAAACTGTTTGTTTTTATTTTGACGTAATCACGGCATTTCTATTTTAAAGACTGAAGTGAGGTAAAATATCTTGTAGACTGGAAACAGATGCTCTCTGTGCCGCACATTATTCATCTTGAGCAGCCTTTATGTGATTACTTACATACAGCCATTAGTTCACACTTGCTCAGTAATGACCGTGGCTGCCTACCAGGTGCTTTCCCACCATTAGGAGCATCTTGCATTTCAGTTTCTTGCCCAAAGGCACTTCGACACATTGAGAGAGTGAGAGTCCTGATTGAAACACCAGCTTTCTTTTTGGCAGGCAACCTGCGTGGGGACTGCGAATTTTGTTTTTTGGGAAATCCAGTGATGTTTTTTTTACCGTAGATATTCATAATCATGGGTTTTTAAAAAATAATTTCCAATTTCACGTCTATGTCCTCTTCAGTGTCGGCTCTTTGACCGTGGACCGCCCTGCACTGCTCTCCTGCCCTCCGCCTCTCCGTTTGCCCCTGTACATCATCTCTTAGCTGGATGCTGAGGGACTTCCTGGCGGCTCCCTCTGGGAGGCGTTAGAGATGATGAAAGGTGTCGTGAGATGATGCGTGTTAAATCAGATACAGATTTACGCCTGGGAAAGCCCACCCGCAATCTAGGTATAATTGCCATGGAGACGTCCTTTAGCGACCAAGTACGAGCCGCTCCGATGCCGAGCAGAATATGAACATGGTTCCCATCAGCACGAGAACAAAATTATCAGCGCAACCTTTTAGCTGGAACATGGTTGAATAACTAATGAGATTATAGTCGGGGTACGGATAGAGGTGAGACTTGAAATGTGTCAGGATGGATTCAAATCTCATCTTATAAACTCTATTGCTGCAGAGCCTCTGACAGCACTTTGTTAATGACGATAATAATAATAATAATAATAATAATAATAATAATAATAATAATAAAACAAAACAAAATATTAAATCAACGAGGGTGCATCCTCTCCTAAATACTCCTAGCCCTTCTTTTTTCTTTTTTTTTTTCAATCTAATCGTCTTTGGCTTTTGCTGCCACTCTTCCATCTGCCATCACTCTGGATCAGTGAAGTGCGAACCTTCATCAGAGCAGCGGGGAGATGGAGAGAGATGGAAGGTGGTGGATTGGGAGGCTGGGAGTGGCAGAAGCAGATAATGCAGAGAAAGAAAATGAAAACAGTAAACTGGAGTGACTGATAAGGCGAGATAAGCGCCGCTGAAGATCAACGAGCGGAGCGGTGACGGAGGGACGGTGCCACTGAGTGGCTAATGGAATTGAAACAAAGGAAAAACACAGGGGGAAATATTCCCAGTGCTGTGGGAAACGCTGGAAGACCACGTGGTTATATGAAATCTATTTTTGAATGCACAGAATGACTCAAGCGTGTATCAATACAATTGACTGCTCGGTAATTACAGTGGGAAATGAAAGAAAAACATATCAGTCTCCCACTCAGTCTAAAGGCCTTTCTTCTCACTTTGCAGTTCAAAGAGTGTTGGTTAATGAGTATAATACAACAGATTTAGCATATTTTAATAAGTACGAGTCATCTAGTTTGGTGTTTCAATACATTATTGACTGTACTGAAAATGTTGTGTGTGGTTTGTGGAATTTTAGCAAATGTAGATATAGAAAGCTTCTAACTACAGTTTTCACTTGAGTATTTTTATAGTATTTTATTTTTTCACTCGATATTTTTTACTTCTCTGTTTGCATGTGACGCTGTGTTGCATTCATGATCATTTGACAATGCATCACAGCTAACTCCCATATCTGTGTTTCCGTGTACCGTTGTGTAATTCAAACCAGTTTCAGCTCCAGCAGAAGCTTCTAAACACTAACATGCTGCTGCCACGCTGCTTCTACACAGCGAGCAGGATATCAGCTTGAGCACCATGGTGACTTTTCCTGTGGTCAGAACACATTCAGAAATGTGCTGAATCTGACCAAAAGAAAATATCAGCAAGAAGACACTGTGTTTGCTTGAAGCATTTGATATTTGATAGTTTGTGTTTGTAAGTTTATTGCACGTTCACTGTGGTTTGAACTAAAGCACTTCGTGACTTTGTGATAGACAAAAATTTATCCTTTAAACTTTGAAACCAAGTAAATTTTTTTGCAGATTTTCCAAAAAAACAAAGTGTGAACATTTTTTGGGGGATTTTTATCACGGAAGTTCGAGCTGTTGCTAACATCTATACTAAGTTATATTTAATCTTTTCACTCTGCAGGACATGGACTTTTTGACTTGTCAAACTATGATGACTAACTTTAAATATCAACACAGTTTTCCTGTTGATAAAACTCATGAGACTACCCAGACATAAACATTTGCTGAAAACTGAAGAACTGATGTTAATTGTTCACATATACACAATCTGATATTCAATTAAAAGCAAACAAACAAAAAAACAAAAAGCAATATAGTTAATAAAAACTAACTCAGGTACATTAAATAAATATATTGATGCTATACACATTTTTTTTAATTCAATTTTTTTCACTGTGCTTGAAGATGTAGCTTTACTGTGAGAGGGTAGTTGGTAGTCAGTGTCTTCACTCTTTAATTTGCATTGGATTTTCCACCAATTTTCTGCTACTCTTCTTCAGGAGAAACCCAGTGTGAATAACAATTTGGCATTATGGAAAGCAGAAAAACTTTTCAGGTGGACTCGTCACCTTTCCCTTCATCCATGTGGCAGACCGTACTGAATAGGCGTTAATTTATATGGAAATGTCAGATCATTAATCTAAAGAGAAACTAGATAGACATGTAGTTGTCTTCTTCTCATTCTTGTCAGCATTTTTCATGTCAAGCATCATTAATAGCTGATAAGTATTCAATAGGGGAGGCGGTGAACAGATCATGGGCAAAAAATCAGCAAATGTGAGAAACACAGAAGCAGGCTGTGAAATTATTGAATAGCAGCTTTTTTTCTCTTTCTCTCTGCTTTCTCCATGGCAAAATTCTGACTAGTTATTACTCATCCTTTAATGCACCAGAGCTGTCGCCCTCATGCACATGTCCTTCTGCTCATGGGTGCAGTTCAGTTGATTACACTGCACTGAATGTGCAATCACTTTTATTGGTATCACCGGTGCTCAAGAGTCGGACACAGAGTCTCAGTCACACAAGTTTTACGCCCCCACATGTGTGATGATGGTGATTATTACAGAGAACTTATATATTACTGAAATCTCAAATGATGTTGGCCACAGCAGTAAAATGATCACGACATGTGGACGACATCGTCTCACGTGTCGATGTTCTGCTCTGTTGCTCCCCTGTGCAACGAGGAGTACTTAAGAAAAAGTCTATACTTTATTAAACATTGCTTCATGAAATCTGAATGTGTTGAAATTTCTAAGGCTAAATAAGAACAATGTGAACATTATGTGGGGCCATGCAGTGGTGTAGCGGTTTGGTCACCTGTTTTGGTGTACATGTCCTCTAATTTGCTCCCGCAGTCTTAACATTTCTAAATTGCCAATAGATGTGAATGTCTGTGACTGTCCTTCTCTTTTTGTTCTTTGATGAGCTAGTGATTTGACCAGTCTCTCCTCTTGCTTTCACCCAAAGTCAGCTGGCAGTGACTCCCTGCAACATTGAATGAAGCAGGATAGAGAATGGGTGGATGAGCATTTTGACTCCAGGTGCAAGACACAGTGGATTATTCTGTGTCTGCAGCCTTTAAAATGTCCCTGTGAATTTTCCTGCATCCAGACATGTTGCAAATGACACGACTTTGTGTTTCATCTGGCAAATCTGCAGAGATCTGGATCCTGTTTTGAAGAATGTTTCTCTTCAGGTTAGACTGGATAGCTGCGATCTTTAGTTTGTACAAACTCGCCCTCCCACTGTGGCTTTGACGATAATGCTATAGCAAACAGATGCGTCACTGATCTCTTGGCTCAGCTCTCTGAGCTCAGTGTTGCATCTTCTCTTCCCCTCCAATCAATTGGAAACAGCAATAACTCTCACCAAGGAATTGTTTTCTTTGTAATATTTACACTTTGCAAGATCATCAACACAGACAAGACTGAAACATTTGGTATGTTTGGCGTCTCAGCTCTATAGCTTATGGTCTCAGACGAAAGCCTACAGCTTTTGGAAGCATTTCTGCCACAAATTTCTGTCCGTTCAGCTGACATTCTCATATATTGTTACAAAAAGAAGTCATGGTTGGATGGATATCTTGCTTATGATTGGCCCTCATGTCAGTGTCGTCTGCTGCACTTTTAGCAGTGGAGCTACTTCATCTTCCAGTCACATACGTCACATTCAATCGGCGTCCTTTCTCCACAGTGAAGTCTTACATGTTTTATCTTTTCTCTTCAGGCATATCTTGAATTTCAGTTTTGTCTTTCTGGGTCTGTCATATGTCAAACACACTGATGGATACACAAAGAGATTTTCAAATCTATGTGTCATGCTCTTTTCAGTTTGGCCTCAAATCTTCTCGATGTGGAAAGTGTGCAACGTTATGGGAAAAAAGAAAGGAAAAAATATATAGATAATGGCAAGAAAAGTCATAACTAAAGTAATTTTTTTCCAACTTTATTTCTGATGTTTCCATAACAAAAACATTGGTATCAATTAGTGCATTTCTTAGAAAGGTTGTAACCCCCACCCCCAAACATACATGGCCCTTACACTTTCCCGATGTCTGTTTCCAATCATATAAGTGTCAAAATACCAATACTTATGACCAATACCAGGACCACTGACAGAGGAGGGGGGAAAAGGATCCTGATCAGCACAGTTTATGCATTCAGAATTTCCAGCCAGCACTCAGGGGGAGACAATGGAAGATTAGGTGTGAGGCAGACTCCTAATGTGTGTTATGAATCGCAACCAGGTTTCATCATATTTATCCTCCAGTCCACGTACTGTATATTTATTTTTCTCCAAGTCTAATCCCAGCATTGCCTCTCTGGCTCAGTGAATATACGTAGGAGGATTCTTTCCCTTCCAATTCAGCAGTATCAGACGCCGGGGATGCAGTGATGCTTGAGCGACTGCGTTTCTGTGGAGGCAAGACACCCTGATCTCATCGCCAACCATACAGAAAATCGCTGTCAAAGGGTCAGGTTCCAGTGCTTTGCAGAGTATCACCGAAAGTGATTGAAAGATTGAAGATCAAAAATTATGCAATGATGGACATCAACGAGACATATGTCCCAAGCAGACGGGGGTATATTGACACCTAGGACAGTTTGGTGTAACATTTGGATAAAATGTGGATAATCTGTCATTGGAATAATGAAATCTATGGACTATCTCGAACTGGATCAGGCTATGTCTAATCCAAAGAGAAGAAGTGCATATATAGATTTTTCCCAGGTGTCTTGTGGTATAATTTCTCCCATGCCTCCTTCCCAAGCTGCCTTGGATTTGTCCCATGCGTGGGGACAGCTATTCAGAAGTGAAGCATATATATATTTTTAAATGCTCCTTTGTGAAGTGGGTTTACATTAAGGACTGAATACAATAAGTCTTCAGAGGGTGGAGATGGGGACTCGGGGAAGTGTGTGGAGGCAACGCTCTGAACCCGAAGGTACCTAAAAATAATGAGACTTTGGCAAATTATGATACTGAAGTAAATTTGTATGAATATAAAGGGAAAATCTACCCTGAAAACAAAAAAGATATTTATTGAATCTGATTTTTGAGGGTTTTATTCTTCTCTGTTGATTGTTCTCTGTTGATCTTATTTTTTTTAATGTGGTTTTACAATAGTGCAGTGTTTACAGTATTGCAGTGTTTGCTGGATTCCTGGTGTTTGTGAGGTGGTGCAGCTCCAACTACCTGAAGCTGAACACCCCCAGGACCAGGGAGATGGTGGTGGAGTTCAGAAAGAATAGAACTCCTCTCCAGAACGTTTCCATTGAGGGCCTGGACATGGAGGAGGTCAGGGCTGCTCAGTACCCTGGACTCCAGCTGGACTGGTCAGATAACATGGAGATCATCTCCAGGAAAGGACAGAGTCATCCGTACTTCCTGAGGAGACTGGGGTCCTTCAACATCTGCAAGACACTGCTGTTGATGTTTTATCAGTCTGACGTGTCTAGTGTAGCAGTAGCAGAGGGAGGAACCCTGTTGGAGATTCTCTCCATCCTAGATAACACCCAGGATCCTTTGAGCAGGACTGTGATCAGGCAGCTCCAGGCTGCTGTCTCTGATCTGCTCCACAAACAGGCTCAAGCGCTCTTTTGTCCCCTCCGCCATCAGACTGTACAACTCACGGCTGAGCAGTCATGAGAGGTTGCAGTCATGATCACATCGGGACTGATAGATCATGACGCTGGAATGTCTTATGGCTAGCATACGGTCGAATGACCTTATGTTGGAATTGGACGCACCGACCTTTCAGTGTCATTCTGGCCTCTAAGCCACCTGCTTGCTGTCCCTTTGTTGTTCTTTTATTGTCTGTGTGCTACTTAAAGCTTGGATTGCTCCTGGGATTACTAAAGTGTCTGTGTGTCCGTCTGTCTGTCTGTTCGGCCTCTCGAACTGCTCAACAGAAATGTATCAATTAACTGAGCAGAACGTGGTAAATAACTCTGAGATTCTGTATAATTTGTAAGAATAGACAAGTGCAAACCAGAAAAATTCAAGTTCAAAACATAAAAAGCAGCAACAGAACAACCCAGAAACTCTATACTCTTACATTCTTAAATGTGCAAGTTTGGTGTTCTCATAAAATACAACACATCATCTGTATTACACTTGTTTTTCTCTTTGACGGGGCACTCTGCTAGGCGAATAGAGAATTGCTGCTTGTCGACTACTTTGAGTTATTTTAATCAAGCTTTTATCTCACCAGCAGCTCACTCTGGAAAGGTGGAAATTAGGCAAACTGAGAGGGAGGAGGTGGTGAAATGTGGCTATTTCAGTCCTATGTAGCTTGAAAAAAAAAAAGCCCTTCAGATATTAAGAACAATATTCATCCCACAAATGATTCAACACTCCACAGCAGGAGATAGACAGATAGTGATGTTTGATTGGCCAGTATTACAGCAAATTTATGTTGCTGGACTGTTCTGCGTTCAGGATTACTGTTGTAATACTGTTTGGCTTGATAGCTCATTTTTAAGTCTTTTTCTTGGATTATTGCTTGATACTTCCAAATTATTCCTTTAATTGAATAAAAAGTCTTAAGTTTTTGTATTTGCTGCACTCTTCTCCTCACCAAGATTTTTATGTTTCTGAGAATCCTCTCTTTTCTTTTATAATTTAAATAATTACAGTTAATTAATATTTCACTCTGTTTGCCATATGTTCTTGCCATTTGTTGCTGCACAGTCCCAAATCCCCTACGGGGGCTATTAAAGTTTCATTTTATGTTATCTCATGTGTAAGGTAAACAGACTCATTACGCAGAGTGTGATCATAGTCGAGCAGCGTTACAGTGAGGGTGACACACAGCAGGAGCATAGCACACATCGCATGGGGAAATCAACTCGCTCCCTCTGGGTTTCGTCTGCTCAATGGTGAACCACTGCGGCCGCAGGCGCAACAGAAGCTAATACTCAACAGGATATACTCCTTTTTCTGCAGCCACTACTGTACATGCACCTCCTCCCACACCCGTATTCTTATTCACCTGTGTACAAATTAAAACAAGCAACAACTGGTAAAAATAGGTTTTCTGAAGAATTTTTGTAATTTAAAGTGGACAAATACTTGGTTAGGAATTATTGGAGAATTGATTGAACCTGAGCATTGAAAAGACAGGCAGTGTGTGGCATCTGCCTGTCGGTCTGTTGAGCTGTGCACTGCTCCCTTGTGGTTGAGCCAGCAGCTGTTGAGCTGCATGTCCACAGCACTTTGTTCTGTCCATAACACTGAGGATCAATAGCAATAACAACAGCCTGGGATCATATCAGTCCTCCCCCTGTTAACACCATCACCTGCTTATTTATACATTTTCTATTATTCATTCCTTTTTGTTTTCAAGACAAACGTACAACATACCCCATCCATGTGAACAATCAATTTGGATCAGGAAAACTGCTAAGAAGCCCCACGTTGCTGTCTGAACACAGACAGGACCCTGTGGACCGAGGTGAACTTTCCAAAGATCAACTTGTCACAGTAACTCAGGAAACTTCCCTGAGGTGAGCTGTGGGTGACAGCTGCTGCCGCTCCACTGGCACAGGTAAATGCCAGAAACCCCACTTGGATACACTGGCTTACGGAAATAAAAGTGAACACACACACACACACACACACACACACACACACACACACACACACACACACACACAAACTGCTGTGTACTCTAAGAACACAATGGTGCACAAGCAGGCCTATTATTAGTCACACTGTACCAAATGGCACAAAATTAATGACTGCTTCTTCATTCCTTTCTCTATAGATACATGAGCGTCATCCAGACACAAAAACAAAGAGATTGCTGAAAGAGTAGAGAAGATATCCAGAGATACAGATGCTTGTACTGTAATTTTTCAGCCCCCCTGCCACAAAAAAAAAAAAAACTAAAGATGGATTTCATCTGAAATTTGTTAGAATTTAATCCAGAAAATAGATTTGATTGAACAGTTGAGAGGCATGAATCATACTTTATTGTTACTGCACAGAAAATGCAAATCCAATGATTGTGTATGCTTCCTAAAAAACAATGACTTCTTTTGATTTCAGCAGCTTAAAGCAGATGTGTGCTCTAAAACACAAATGCGCAATAAAATTTAAACGTCTGATTTATGTAGTGGTTAAACTTACTGTAGAGCTGACGATAGGGTCACAATTTTTAATTTCAACACATGATGTAATAAGAAACGATACAAGTAATGTAATGCAAAGAAATTAATTCACGCAGCACTCACCTGCAGTCACACAATTAGCTCCTGATGTCTTGGGAGGTATAGATGTGAAACTTAATGAAGCGACCTTGTTAAGTCACGGTTGATCAGATAATACAATATTATTTTCAAGCTGCAATCCTCAGCTGACTATTGGTTTGCAGTGCTCGGAGTCAAATTTCATGATGAGACGAAGGGCTTTGAAATGGAAAACAAATCAATGTTTCACTGTGCTGGAGTCATACTTAAATATACATTAAAAAATGAGGAAGAATAATGAACCTCCAGCCGTATTTCCACCTGAGAGGGATTGTTTCATCAACCAGAGCTGTAGTACTGATCAGTCCCACCAGGTGTCTGTAGAGTAGTGGCTTTAGCTCCAGTTTTGCAGAGCCTGATCTTACATGTTGAAGGTGGACTTTAATTTTGATGATTTCTCTTGACATGCTCCTGATCCTCATTCTTTGAAGAACAGATGCCACTATTGTAGCAGCTCTGTCCCTGGCACTGTCACCACCTCACTGCTACTATCTCTCTTTGGTACACACACACACACACACACACACACACACACACACACACACACACACACACACACACACACACACACACACACAACTCGGTGCTAAAAGTGGCACCAGCAGGCTTCAGTACAGCAGCATTAGTCACATTGTCGCCATGCAGCGAGCAGCCGGAGGAAGCAAAGTAGCAATCAGTTCATGGGGAACATGCATGAACATGAGAAAATATTGACAAATGCATCAATGTGAGGTTGTGCTCACTCTACTCTGCCACCTGTCTGAACAGTGCTCCATTTATTGATTGCATGTTCTTTCACAAGTTTAATATTCATGCTTCCCAGGAGAAACCTTTACACGCAGACCTTTCTGTATAACGCCGGCAAACCGAGATACCCATCTTGTTCTTTTGACAGATAATTGATACCAGTTGAAGCATTTCTGCATGAAAATATATTACATTAGTAGTTTCTGAAAGCTCTTTCTTTTTTTGGAAATTATGCTGTGTGTCATTCCTTTTTCTTTTTTTTAAATAAAAAATGTGTTTCATTGGATAACTGATATTGGAAGTTAAAGCAGGAGGACATAGTGCGCTCGTTCTTCATATTTGAAATAGGTGCGTTTTGGGGCAGTGTGTTGCAGACTGGACTGTCCCTAAATAAAGCCCTGCTTTGATTGAGGGCTCAGTGCCTGTCTGCGTTGAGTTTGCATGTTTTCGCTGCATGTGGTGTGCAGGGAGAACACAAACAGTCCAAAGACATGCATGTTACGTTGAGCGATTGCTCAGAATTGCCCGTAGGCGTGAGTGTGTGCGTCTGTGTGTAATTTTCTTAGCCCTGTGAATAATTGGCGACCTGTCCACAATGTTCCGCCTTTCATCCGTTGTCAGTTTGGATCAGCTGTAGCTCCCTGTGACTCTGAACAGGAGAAAGCAAGAATAAAGGATTGCTAGATGAATGGGTTTTTTCATTAACACAAAACATAACAACATAACATAACAAGTGTAGTCCACATTAAAATGGATTTGAACTGAAAATGACACACACAACTCAAGACAAAAGTTACCTCGTGTAAGTATGTAAAGGGACAAAAACCTAAGGTGTTGGGCTTAAAAGTGCACAAAATGCTGAACCTTGAGGCTTTTTTTTAATTAAAGGGTACAGTGTTGCTTGTAGTTGCTCCAAACTTAAACAGACCTGGTGTTTTTGTTGAAAATGATCATAATGCTGTTTGGATTTGTTTTAAAGTTGTTCAGTTATCTGACCAACTCCTTGTCTCGTCTTGTTCCTGTCAGTAAAGGGGAGGCTGCAGCCATTGAGACAGAACTACTGAGGGACTACAAGTTCGGACTACAGCAGCTGACAGAGATCTGGGGACAAGCATGTGCTCTCGCCATCACTAAGGTTTGCACATCCTCTACCGTTCTGTTCTCATGATGACGTGTCTTTTCTTTTTTTTTTTTAATGTCCTTGCATGCTCAAGTTTTTACTTCTTTTTTTTTTCTTGTGTACTTTCTGCACGAGGCAAACTCCATGAGTTCATCTCCTTCCACTGAGCAATCCAAATTTCTATGGTCATGGGCCACTTCATCAGCTTTTATTGCTATAAATAAAAGCCACTGCATATAAACAGCATTCCAGCATGATGTTATTGCAGTTGTGTTTTTACTGTGAAATGGCCCTGTGCTTGCTGTGCTGTTATGCTTTCAGTAGCTTGTGTCTGTGGATCATTTAACCTGAGGCACCACACGCTGCACAGTGGTTACATTTTCTGTGCTGAATGTGTGAGTTGTGAATGAAGGTTTGTGTGTTTTTATCAATTTTCTTCCAAGCTGTGTTGCATAACTAGCACTGGGCCCTTTTATTAGATGTAGTTTAACTATAATGTAAAGAAATGCTTCTACACGAATGGGCACTGGAATATTTTCAGTCACAACTTTTAGCATGGAGAAGAAAAATGTTGATTCACAGTGCCGCTATATAAAGAAGAAACTCACAGAGACCACCATTGATCAGTTTTATTAGATAGTTTGAACTACAAGGTAAAATGATTTGCAGCCCTCTTCAAACAAACACCCAACAAACACGACTGGGTTGACAGTTCTAGGAAACCTAAAAGTGCAATTATTATTTATTTTTATTACCGACCATGACGTTTATGTATTTCACGTCTCAGACAGAATTTTCCATTAATTATTTAATTATCTGTTGAATATTCTCTGTTCTCCACCAGCTAGAATAACACAGCTGCAAAGTGTTTTTCATTTGTGGATATTTGCTCGGACAAACCACAAAGTATACACTTCAGTCAGAGGGTGTAATTTTCTTTCTTGTGCAAGAGGAAGTCATCCACACAAAATGTTTTTGGCATTGACAGTAGAACATGTAGCCAACAAAAAGTGACAAAGAAAGCTGAAACAACATGAAGTGCTCTGTATTGACAATCTGCTGAAAATCAGTTCCACACCTGTGCTTCATCGTACACACAATACAATGTTTTTACGTTTTTCTTTTCTCTTATTAACATGACGCAGTTTGTAGTTTTTCTCTGAAGGCTGTGGTCAAAGAAACTACGTCAATAAATCTTTTGTTGGTAATTTTTCTTGAGCTATCTTCATAGTAAGACCTTATTCTGCTGAAATTAAAGCTTTTCTTCTAATTGAATGGCATCAACTAACAAACTGAAATGATAAGTATGTTTTTTTTTTACTGACTTTCTCATAATAAGAGTGCAGTAATATCAAAACCATATTGTGTTTACTTGCTTTTAAGTTTTACTGTAACTTGTCTGATGAAATCAGGTTCCTCCTCCCGAGTTTTCGAAGCAGCAGTGGCCTAGTGGTTGAACAAATGCACCCTAAATGTGGGAGTTTGCTGTTTTGAGTTGAACAGCAGACAGGTCAACTCGGGAGGCTCTTAAACAAGACCCCCAACTCCCATCAGCTCCCCGGAGCGCCGCATTGTGGCTGTCCACCGCAGTAAGGGGACGAACGTGAAAAAAACTAAACAAAAAACCCAATATCTTTGATGGATTAAAAAATAGTAGTATAACTTATTATCAATTGTGATTCAGAAATCCTTGCATCTCACTCTAAAATACACCAAGATGCCGTGAGGTATATTTTATGTGAATCTACACTTTATCTCAGCGGCGATCCCCTGCCAAAGTATATCTGGTAGGTAGAAAAGGGGAAAGTGTTTCATGGAATATTTTGATTTCCTGATGGTGTCTATATTCTAAAATGCATCTAATACAGTTTTGTTCAATTCCAAAATCGTTGGAAAGTTTTTTGGTTTTTTTTTAACATAAAATCCAACTTGACTTAAGAGAACAAATTGTGTGTGTGTGTGTGTGTATGTATGTGTGTGTGTGTGTGTGTGTGTGTGTGTGTGTGTGTGTGTGTGTGTGTCAGTAGAGCCTTGTCAGGAACACATGTGGTTCCCGTTGACCAGACCACTGGCTTACTTTAACGCCACACTCTTTTCCTCTGCGGACTTCTAACAGGCTATGATGAATAACAATTTGAGCTACAACACAGAAAGACTTTTTTTTTTCTGTCAGAAGGAGATAGCAAAGGACAAGACAAAAAGAAACACACATGGAATGACAGCCAAATGAGACACCTTCAATATCTGCCTTTTGGAAATGCCAATGAGTTGAGGACCAGAAAGAGAAAAGCAAACACTCAGACAGGCAGAGTGGCAGCATCAGTCAAAATGGAGACATTATGTTCTTCTCAGACTGTGTGATTGAACCCACCACATCCACTTCCTCTCTATTATCATCAGCCACTGTTGGCTGTCCTCCACCACCCTCAACAGTGTTCCCTTACTAGACAAACACAGCCTGGATCCTGTGCAGCGCTGCTGCCCACAGCCGCCGGCAGCACCGCACCGCTTACATTACATCACCGCTATTTAAAGAAAATTACTCCAGAAGGAGATGCAGACAGTCTGATTTCACTGATTTCATTGCTGGCCTACTGTTACTGGCCTCCAACTGTACCACACAAACAAGAAAGTGTGCAGTCACATGTGCATCCACACACATGCTGTGCTTTAGTGCTTTCTGGGGACCGACATTTCACTGACATTGACATATTGACATTGATTGATGATGTTAATTCTCACTCTGAAATTAATCGTATTGTATTGGTAATGCTAATCTTAACCTTCACCTAAACTCTAACAACCACTAACCCTTAACACAGGCTTTTAACGTATAGATAAAAACCTGATACTTGTAACTATATTGGTACCTGCCAGAATGGCAAGGCTGTGGTGTGTGTGTGTGTGTGTGTGTGTGTGTGTGTGTGTGTGTGTGTGTGTGTGTGTGTGTGTGTGTGTGTGTGTGTGTGTGTATGTGTGTGTGTGTGTGTGTGTGTGTGTGTGTGTGTGTGTGTGTGTGTATGTGTGTGTGTGTGTGTGTGTTTTTGTATCAGTCTGAAACTTTTCAACACCTGAGTGGAGAAACAAGGAGATGTTTTTGTTCCCACAACTATAAATTCATTCATCGTTTACAGGAGCCCCCAGACTTTGGTACAAAATACAAAAGCCACTATTATCCTGCATATATGAGTGTGTTTATGTTTTTAGGGCGGTGATCATGTTTTCTCAGGCTCAGTCTGTGTTTCAGGTTGATGAGAGGTGAAGGTCTCTAAAATTTATTTCAAAGAGGTTTTCCCTCAGAGCTGCAATTACAATGAGGACAGGTTTAGTTGTGTGTGTGTGTGTGTGTGTGTGTGTGTGTGTGTGTGTGTGTGTGTGTGTGTGTGTGTGCATGTGTGTGGGGTGGGGGCACGCTGTGGTTTGTGCTCCCTTCTCAATGAGAAGTCTGGATTTGTCTTTGGGGCCTTTTTTGTGCAGTTTTACTTGTTCGCGCTGTACATGTGTGGATTTTCTCCAGGTAATCCCATTTACACAGTTAAAAAAACATATGAGGTTAATTTGTGGCTATAAATTGCTTGTAGGTGTGAATATCAGTGCTTTTCTTTCTGTTGGCCTGTGAAACATGACCTACGTTATACAGCTTGTTTTTGCTTGCAGGCACGGGCATCTGGTGGTCCGTGGCCCACATGCGGCACCATCCCCATTATTTGTGTCTGGCGAATCAATTTACTAGAAATTATTAAGAAATATCAGTTTCATGAATCACTATCCAGCCCTCTTGAAATGAGGACAAAAATTATTGTGTCCAAGTTGCCAATCCCTGGTCTATAATGTGCATTTACATTGATTACAGTGCATTACAAGTGCTTCGGAAAATAGCTGAGCTTGTACAGTACTGTACTGCGTGACTGTGTGCGATGCATCAAGTCACCAAGGACAGATCATCAGTCCATCACAGAGTCAACACCGAGAGGCAGATAATTACAAATACATATGCACAACTCATACCACTTTCAAAGCACCAATAACCCATACAATTATGTTTTCAGACTCAAGTTCCCTGAGAAACCCCATGTGCACCAGGGAAGACCACAAGACTGATCTCATCATCAGAATTAGCATTTGCCGTGAGATGAGAGTGCTAACTTCATCCTGTTGCTCATCTGTTTCTTAGGAGATAATCACCCAATTAAACTGCACAACAATGATTTGGTTAATTTATTAGTTACAGAAAAAACTACTCTGAAAACCTTTGACAACTGATAGCTGAACATTGAACTTCCACATGATGGGTCCTATTTTTTAAACAGATAGAGCAAGTGCGATATATTTTTAACAGGCATCCCAAAATGTATGCGCGCAGCCCTGACGTGAGAAAACAACACTCTACCTGCTGTCAAGGAAACTACATCAAACAGTTAGAAAGAAGTGACTCTGCCACAAACCTGCTGAACAGATGCAACAAACCACCTGTCGGAGCTTGTAGAAAAGTCGTGCATATCGAAAATATCATAAATATCTGAGACACTGGAAAACATCTGAACTGAATTTATTACTTTAAAACTGACTCGTTAAATCTTGTTTTTCTTTTGAATAATGGTTGCTGAGGCAGTTTGAACGATCTGAAACAAGTGACATAATTCTGGAATGAAACATCATAGGCTTGTACCAAGAAATTTCAACTGATCTGACAATGAAGTGCAGTTGTTATTGCTGCTGCATATAAATCTGTGCAAAATCCATCAAAAATGAGTGACATTGTGGTCATGGAATTGATGCAATCATTAAGACCATTTTGTGATTTGATCATTTGTCCTTCATTTTTTTTCAATTTTGTTTTTTTAAATATGAAACATGACAAAAAAAGAAGCACAATCACCAGCATCAACACCAGCAGGGGTCATACCAGAAATGTTCCTTTTGTCCTGTTTTGCTGATGGTTTTCATTTATTCACTATTCACAGTGCAAGTTTACTCTCAGAATAGTCTGAATAGATGCGTGAGAATACTCTTTTCGTTCTGATGAGTTAAAAAAAAAAAAAAAAAAACACTTCATAATGAATGTGAACTGTGAATTGATCCAGGCCTGGGCCCTTTATGGCAGCTCACCTTCAGCAGTGTGTGGCTCTAATGGTTTCTCCAGCAGTATGAAAAGGCTCCAGCACTGATATCACTGACTCTCCCGATGGCCCTCGACATTCATAGAAACGGTCATTAAACCTTCTCATTTGAGTTTATGTATAAAATAAAAATAAAGAGTGCGATAGAGACGGCTCCAAGACAGAAGACATGACGCAGCCAAGCTAATAGCTGTTGGTTGCTTATGTTCCACTTCAGTATTTTCAGTTTGACTGCGGTTTTGAATTTTGGGGTTTTGAGGGGTGGAAAGACTAGAGAAAAAGTATATTCGAGTATAATGCAGTACAGTCACACCGCCTTAAATAGTAAATCACAATTGCAAGTACAAGTATTGTTGCTAAAAATTCCCAAATAAAAATCCCTATGTTTGGAAGAAGGAAGACAAAAGACAAAAGAGCATTTGAAGAGGAAACTTTCTCCTCAACCCATAAAGGCCTTGATAAATGGTTAAAAATGCGTGAAACCCAGTGAAAGTTTTAGTTTACAAGTGAAAATCGAGGACACTTGCTTTCCCCGTCCATCAGCAGCTTGTTTCTCTCTAAATGTTACCATCAGTCCTGTGGTCTCCCAGTGGCCGTAACGCTCTCTTCTCCATCTCATTGAGTTTGTATGTTGATTTCTCTGCTGAGCTGTTATGATTTTGATAATAGCAGCTGTCTCTTCTCCAGGATTCATTGCTCTCGTTAATGCATTCTGAGTCTTGTTATATCCAATTATCCAATGTGGGGAATGGCCTATTTCTCAGTGTGAACCTACTCCTGTGGCGCATACATTACTGAAAGTGGAAGCAAATGAGTTTCATGCACAGTGGAGGAAATTCAGCTTCTTTCAGGTTCATTTCTATCATCGGGAAACTGAGGCTCCAAAGTAAATGATCTCAAGCAATTGGAAGAACCAGCATGAACATTTATCATGTCTTGAATGTGAATCTTTTTATTTCAAGTCGCAAATGAAAAGGGTCATTAATATGTAAATACAGCATGTTTACAACTCTACTTTTATGGAAAAATATTACATTTACAAGGAGCCAAAGTTCTTGTATTAGAGCTACCAACTACAGTGTCAGTTCTTTTTGAATGAGGGCATTGTTATAATATGATTAAAACAAATGGAAGAAAGACGCTGATGAGCACGTCACCGATTCATTACAATCTACAGCAATTCACATTCAGACAGACCACCACAGCTGTAATTGAGATATTAGTAGGGAGTAATTTACATGTATAAACTTAAAGATCCTATACTAAATAATTATCTGATTAGCCATGGCTGGTACCTCTGTTAGAAGAACATGCCTCAAGCAGAATGAAAATAAGGTTAATTTAGTTCTCAAAGTATCAAAGACACAGTTATTCATCTATTTTAAGGCTTTGGGGATGGTCCTATTAATAAATTATCCGTGGTTTTATATGTGCACTATAATTATTAAAATCTTGAACTATAATTTGGGGGCAGTAATCTGAAGCATTACTGTGATCTGCTGTCATGGGCTTTTTATGGTGGTGATAAAAGTGAGCTAATTATTGTTACAACCTGTGTCCCAGCTCACTTTTATTGGCCACTAATTGGAAGGTTTTTGCCACATGACCTTGGTCTTGACTCAATTTCCAGTCCACCCCCACCCCCCCCCATAAAGTTTAGCTCTGACCTTCGCGGTGATGAAAAATCAGGCTCATTTCACCTAACGAAAACTCTTCCTTGGAAAAATACTTCCTAATTTCAGCTAACACTTAATAATGCTGTAATGACTTTTCTGCTTTGGAAAATCAGTGGAAAACTGAGTCAGGCACATTTGGGGCCTTCTGTAATGATTTTGTATTCACGCACAAACTGGTGCTCCCTCCCTCCCACAATCCCTCCCTCCCTCACTCATTCATGAAACGCTTCTGTTTATTTAGGTGCCGGAGACGCGAGATTAACCGTTCAGGATGACAGTTTTCACTGGTAAATGCGTGAGTAGTTTAAGGAGGTGTGCAGTGATTTATGAGGGAACGTGAGGCCAGTAAACGAGGCAGATCCCAGCAGCTCGATCCTCCAGCCTGGTCCGAGATGGAAAGTGTGTTATACGTACGGAAGCGTCCCATAGTGAGGACACTGCTGTTTTTTTTTTTTTTCCACTAGTGACCGGGTTATTTTAATGAGAGCGGATCTTTCCTTGTAGACAAAAGAGACAGTCGAGCTGGTGCCGTTTCTGCCCTCGTCTGGCATGTGAGGCACGCTGCAGTCAGGCGCTCAGAGTACGACGGAAAAGCTGAGGTGCAGATCGAATAGCCTGCTGAAAAATAAGCTTGCATGGACGAGATAATACTGAATATCCCACACAGTCTTTCCTCCCCTTGCCCTCACTATTGTTCTCTTTAAATATCTCTTCCTATTTCTGCATATGTAAATCACCCCTTCCTCTTACATCTGGATCTTCTCTCTGTCATCATGCTCTGTTTCTGACTCTGCGCCCCCTGCTTTGCTCCGCCAGGCCTACCCCCTCAGCTCTCTGTCAAAGAAGCAGCCCACGGTGCTGGTGATCTGCGGCCCCGATCAGAACGGCTCCATCGGACTGGTGTGTGCTCGACACCTGCGCATGTTTGTAAGTAGTCCTGGAAAGTACAAGCAGGGCATGCGTGCCTGTTTACAACATGTTATCAGCTATAAAACACAGTCTAGTGCACACTGAGTCATTTTGATGGCCTTGCAAACTTAAACTTGCCCCAAGTGCTTTACAGGATTTCATTTCGGCTGCTGTAAACGTCCCGGAGCAGTTATCCCATTACTTTCTCTGCGAGGTACTCAGACAGTCATGATATCATGCTATTGTTACTCTCGTTAAAGGCGTCTTGTGCTTTGCTGCAGTGATGTGATGCCATAACCGTCACGTCTGAAGCTGCGGCTGCACCGTGGTTAAGCCTTTGGTGGTGAGGGTTCACGCTCTGTGAACACGCTATTGATCACAAGTCTTATCAAGGCAATACACTGAGCTGTGCTCTTTCCCCAGTCTATGGTTTTATTGGAAGGGAAATATTGGATATGTGTTTTTGGGATCTTTGGCTTAGAAAGGAATGCATCTATACACTTTACCATATGTGTCTGACATACTAGATTTACAGCGCATTGATAGTTCTGATTAAAACCATGTTAGACAGACTTTATTTAAGCAGCCGATGGTCTTCTGTGAAGTCTCTTTCTTTGTCTCTTTCCTTGACTCCCACTCTGACTTTTTCCATCTTACAGGCCTAAAACGGTGTCAGAGGTCAGTTTAGAGGAAGATATTTTTACTCTGGAATTCCAAGAACAATTACAAGAAAACAAACTTTTCCGTAGCTTCCTAAAAACAGCTCACTTGGGATTTAAACATCTTTTTAAATATATCTCAAGTGTGGTATCTTCTGTTTTATGATGTTTTGATTCTGATGGTTTTACCTTTTACACCAGCAGTTCCTCATGTATGACTCAACTTAAACTACTTAGTCCAAATGTGCTGAAATGTGTTACATGAATAAAGTTTTATCATCATCAATTCTAAAGTGACTCCGAGCCAGTTCAGCTGGGACCAGAGGTTCTTCTCTGACTCAGGAAACTTGAATACTTACTTTGGACTGTGAATTGCTCTCTCGGTGTAAGAAAGTATGTTTTTCTCAGTGTGATGTGATCCCTGTCAGCAGGACGACATGCAAGCAGACACGTGAGGCACACATTAACACGTGTATACGCACACCCACACGGCTGTGAGACCCGAACGCAGAGCTGTGAATGTGATTAAACCAAGCACAGAATCAGCTGCGGGCTGACAGTGCAGCCTGCCTCTCACATAGCTCCAAGACTTCCATGCTTAACAGAATCACGCTGTGCCTGTTGTGCACCTTTGATTGTTTCCACTGTGAGGTACGCAGAGAAAAACACAATGCTGAATACCAGACAACACAAATATTGTCTGATCAAAGCTAATGTTGAGTGACAATAAAAACCCAATTCCATGGCCCTTAGTTCTGCTTTGCAGTTTTTATAAAAACAAGAGAGCATGATGTTAGGTTTGGCTCTACTTTATAGAAAGTCACAGTGCGGAATCATTATGTTCATTACGTCATACATTTTTATATCACAATGGCTTTAAGATTGTTTCTAAGAAAGAAATAATGTGCATAACAATCGTTTAACTGATTCAATAATAAATATTTTAAAGCATTTTATTGAAAGTTTGAGATGGTTTTCCAGTAAATGATGTTATTATGTGATTGATTAACAGTGTGATGCAGACTTCATCTTTCAGGGCCTGATGGGCTATGTACAAAAATATAGCCTCACAACAACCATCGTCTCTCAGGGAACGGACCTTATAACCCTGTTAAATGTTGGTATTAACTAGAAAAAGACCATTTTCTTACCCTTTGCCTCTTTCAGTCTCATGGCTCATTTCTGTTCACGCTCAGTGACACTGACAGCCATTTCAAGGTCTGCCGTAGTTTCACACATTCTGATTTCGCAACTGCTGATAAGGTCAAGGGCATGCTTTGGCCACCGGAGAGACGCACACTGTGGATTGCATTTGTCTCGCTTGCTCGAGCTTCGTTCTGCGAAGCTCATGATGGAGATGACTTTGGTGATCGGTGGCCGTGGAAATATGATTGGTTTAGCATCCTCAGGGAGGCAGGTGAACCCCACAGATAACTTCCTTTTGTACGACGGCCTCAGCTGAGACACATTTGGAAAAAACGTGCTCTGTTTATTTATTTCTTCCTTTTCGTGATGTCTGTGACGCAGTCATTGTGCTCCAGTCAGAAATCTGGTTCTAATCGGAGGTAATAGGCACCATAGGCGATTGCATCTCTTTTAAAAAACGACAGCTAAGCTGACTGTTGGTGGGGAAAATAAACCCGACAACACAACTTCAACAACTGAGAGTTCAAAGCCTCGTCAAAGGGTGAACAACTGTTACATTCATCCAACTCCAGTTTACAGGATACTGGTGCAAATCCCAGCTGACTTATGGACAAAGGCAGGATGCATATGTGCATCAAAAAACAGAAAAATGTTGCCTTGTAATTATCAGTTTCAGTCATTACTAGTTTAATTTTTAAAACTTCCAGCTGTGTGTTCAAATAAGAAAATACAAATTTAAAAAAAAAGATATGAATTTGCCATTATTTATAGAGCAATAAAAAAAAAAAAAAACAATAAAAAAATGTGAATTGATACGTTCAGGTATACAGATGATATAAATGGCTGAATGTTTTCTGAAAAACGATCATAATGTTGCCTATTTCATCTGAAGGAACAGGTCCAGAGTTGGAAAATATGTTTCCCCATCAAATACATGCTTTCTTACACCTTAGTTAAATTGTTTTCTACAGCATATTTGGATGGCTAAAGAACCTCAAACATACCTGAGAAATCTAGCTTTGTTGAACTGCTCTTTTGAAAGTAGTGATATATTTCATGTCAGTAAAAAGAAAGAAAAACACTCATTAAGAGCTCTGTTCTTGAAAATAGTAAGAAAACATCAAACACATATTTACACCATTAAACATGCCAACATGCACTCACACCGCTGACTGCCCGTCCTGTTTTTTAAAGATTTATCTTAGTGACAGTGTAAAGGTCACGGATCACAGGTGCTTCCTGCTGAGCGTCACAGACCTTTCAGCCCACAGGGGTCTGGATTTCTACTCTTCTCTACCTCCAGTTTATAAGGGAAGTATTCATTCAGGAAGCAGACTGTGGAAACCGCCGCCTCTGATCACCACTCAACAGTATTTTCACATGCTCTGAACTGCAGGCCAAATCTACATTGAAGCGTCATCCCTACTCAATCATGTCGGTGTTGGCTGACTGAAGTGTCGATATTGGGTAACTGGTATTTTTTTCTCTGTTTTGCTCCCCCCCCCACCCCTTATGTCTGCTGTTTTTTCTTTCCTGTGTTGCCTCATCTCATGCAGGAATATGAGCCCACCATCTACCACCCCAAACGCACCACTCACAGTCTACACCAGGATTTCACAGTCCAGTGCGAGAAGATGGATATCCCTTTCCTCTCCTATCTCCCCACAGAGGTCAGCAGCTTTTCAACAGAATAACATATTTCACAAGAGTTTCAGCTGTGTGGTGGTTTCCAGGGAACCTCTATAACGTACACGTACACGTACACGTACATGTACACGTACACGTACACGTACACGTGCACGTGCACGTACACATACAGAGTTTGAAATTCATTTATCATGTACCAGAACTGGAATAACTCCCTGATTTGACAACACTACTGACTCCTCTACTGGTGGCTACAGGGAAAGAAAATAACAATAAATACAGTTAAAATGTTTAAATTCTGACTAGAGAATTCCATGATAACTCAGTAGATATACAAAACAAAATGACCTTGAGTTAAACAGCACCTTTAGGAAAGGTTTTTTTGTTGTTCATCCACTTCAACTCTTCAATGTTTTTGACACAAATATTCCAAATATTTAATATACCAATGTATTTCTTTTATTCAACAGCAGATGTCATATAGCCAGGGTGTGACGCAAAGGAAACCATTTTCTCTAAGTACCATAAATAGAGGTGCTTGTTTTAAAACATGAAGCTAACATAAAATGCATCAGCTGATCCATTTTCTAGCCTCAATTTTATCATATGAAAGGATCAGAGAGTTGCATACAATGCTATTGCTCAAGTGAGGTTGCCAATGTCTTGCAGGACAACACAGAGAAACTAACACGCTCAGTCCTTTTTCCTACTACAGTCAATATTTTGTACCTCCTAAAAGAAAACCATTTCACAGGGATAATGTGCAAACTCCAAGCAACCAACATGTCAAGAGAAGAAAAAAAAAACTCCTGTGCTTCAGTGGAGAGTCACTGCTAAATGTTTAATTCTTCTAATACTGAGGTATTCTGTGTTCAGGTGCAACTTATAAACGATGCCTACAACATAGTGATTGATGCCATGCTGGGCCCGGAGGCAGACTGTGCCAACATAAAGGAGCCATATTCTGTTATCCTGAGTACCCTGAAGCAAGTCAAGATTCCAATTGCCAGTGTGGATGTGCCCTCTGGTAAGCTCTCACAAAAACTGTATACATCAGACACAAGGCCCAGAAGCACAACATGATAAATGATCCTGCAGGCAGCTCCTGAGGAGCCTTGGCTCATGAAGAGGAGTTTTCCAGGTCTGGCGGCACACATGGGGGATAAATCCTGTGCCACTGTCAGCTCAGTATGAGTTCATCGTACTCGAAATACACTACCTACTGGAAAAAAAAAAAAAAAAAAAGAATTAAAAAAAACCCCACCACAGCGCTACCCTACTGAAATGCTTCTTTCTCTCCTCCTCAGGTTGGGATGTAGAGGAACCAGATCAGGATGGGATAAGCCCAGAAGTTCTCATTTCACTTACAGCACCAAAGAAGTGTGCCATGAGTTTCTCTGGGAAGCATTTTCTGGCTGGACGCTTCCTGCCCTATGACATCCAGAAAAAATATGAGCTGAACCTACCCGACTACCCTGGCACAGACTGTCTCATAGAATTGTAACACATGTGAAGAGAAGAGGCGATGCAGTGACTTCTCATTTAAAAAGAAAACAGTGCAGTCAATCTATTCTCTTGTTTTGTACTTTATAGATTGTTAATGTGATTCAATGTTATTTTCTCAGTTGTGCAGGTCAGGATACACACTAGCTAAATGTGCTATTGAGCTACAGTAGGAGGACAATATTTAGAAAATGTGGTTTGAGTCATGTCTTTTAGCAAATGGCATGATGAGTTTTGTGTCAGTCAACTTGTAAAAGTTGTAGCATCACACTGTTTTTGATTCTTTTGCAAGATAGAGACTTTTTTGTCTGCGGTCAGGAGAGAACAACAACAGTTATTGTCCTCTGACACCAATCAGGTAGTAGTTCTATTTTTAAATCTTTTTTTTAAATAAAGAAACATCTGTCTGTCTCTCTCTCTCTCTATCATATATATATATATATATACATATATATATATATATATATATATATATATATATATATATATATATATATATATATATATATATATATATATATATATATATATATGAATGATGCATTTATGTTCTTATGTTGACCTTTTTACTCTGACGTGCTGCTGAGATGAGTGTTGGTGTATGTTGAGAATTTAACACTTAGGTTTTGGGTTGTTTGATTATCATGCACTTCTTGGGATTTCTTTTTCTTTTACAGAGATCACAGTCAGTTAATGTTGTCCAATTAAAAAAACATTCACAATTCACTTGTTTTTGATGTTGTGATTTCATTCACACTGCTGTCTGGGAATAAAACACAGATGATCCAGTGTATCTAAGGTTTCCATTTTTCAGGTACCATTTAGAAAACCACGTTACGCTTTAATCAGTTCCAGCTGATTCTTTGCTGATGGCCACACACAATCAGCCTATTTCTCATTGTACATGGGTGGGAATCACAAAGTGACAGTAGAGTTCTGAACTTCTAGTCATCTTCTTTTTCAAAAAATAAAGCGTTACAGTCTCTCCCAGCGTGTGAAAATTGTAGAAAAACAAGGATTAGGTTCAACCTAATCTTTGTTTTTCTACAATTTTTTTTCTGCCTATTGTGGCCCTAAATGGGATTTCTGTGAATAACATACTTTGGATTGTAATCAAGAAAAGGAGGATACTGCTAATTGCTGCATGAAGGATGTTGCACCTTATTGTGCCTTGTTATGTGTGTGAGATGAAACTATGGATCAGTTTGTATATTTCCTTGTAATGGTATCTGTGTGAATGGATTAGCAAGCACAACAGTACATGCATATACTATCGAGTTGCACAACAATCACCTTGAGCAAAGCTGAATGCTGTTAAAAATCACATATTGTTGATTTTACTGTGTGAATCAAAACCAGCAGACAGATGGGGATGAACACTGTTTAATAATCAGCATGGGAAAGGTTGTTTTGCTTCTTTCTGCAGCAGTAAGCATTTTTCATTACTGAAAGCCTGAATGAAACAGAATTGTACATTTTTACTCCTTCACACATTTACACAAACCAATGGCCTTAGCTGCCATGCTTACTCAACACAGGGAGCAAACTGGGATTTAGTGTCTTGCCCAAAGACACAGACACACATGAATAGGCAACCCAGAGTTTATAAAGTGACCGACTCCTTCACGTGAGCCACCACAGCTCACACTATTTAACTGCATGTATGCTGCTCAAATTAAATATTGACCTCAAATCGCTTCAGTTTTATTTGTATATCACCGAATAAAGTCATTTCTAGACACTGATTAGTGCCCTTGCCTCACAGCAAGAAGGTCCTGGGTGCAAGTACCAGCCGGGGGCTTTCTGTGTGGAGTTTGCATGTTCTCCCTGTGTGTGTGTGTGTGTGTGTGTGGGTTCCCTCTAGGTACTCAGGCTTCCTCCCACGGTCCAGAAACAAGCAGGTCAGGTTAATTAACCCTAAATTGCCCCTTGGTGTGAATGGTTGTATGTCTATATGTGTCAGCCCTGTGACAGACCGGGTGTACAGGGTGTACAGGGTGTACAGGGTGTACACCGCCCTCGCCTGATAGCTGGGATTGGCTGCAGCCCCCCGTGACCCTGAAAAGGACAAGCAGCAGAAAATGGATGGATGGAGTCTACTATTCATACTAATGTATGAATTCATTTTTCAGCATTCCTCTGAGTCAATATGTAGATGAGAAATGGTAATATATGCAAATTGGCTGAGCCCTAGGGGCCTCCAGAAAGGTGTCTTGATAGTCTTGATCAATACTAATTTTGTTCTGAGTGTTTTGAGTTTTTAAACAGGTAACTACACACTAACACATTTCATGAGGTCCAAGGTTCCTGTTGTCCTCCTGCCTCCATGTAGCAACAAACCCTCAGTTATGGTGGACCTAAGAACACACATCTCTCATTCCCATTTGCCTCTTACTTGTGCCACCCTACCTTCTGTGACATGTGATCTGTACATGTTAATTTTCATTTTATCATTTCTTTAAACTTCCGAGGTCACCAGGGGGCCACACTGCAAAAAACTCACATCCCATTCTTCAGGGCTCGACTTCTGGAATGAGCACACACTGTTCTGATCTGTTTGTTGGTTTCCAACTGGATTTGATTTGGTAATGAAAGCCATAAACAGGTGTGATCAAGCCATAATCAGCTGGAGAGGAAGGAATCTCAGTATTGATCCCAGGGCTGCCAGCTCCAATGAGAATGACCAAAACTTCACTGTGCAGCAGATGAGGTAATGTGTAAGCACAGGAGCTTCTTCTGCATACAATTGCACTAATGTCTGGTGTGTGTGTGTGTGTGTGTGTGTGTGTGTGTGTGTGTGTGTGTGTGTGTGTGTGTGAGAAAGAGAGGGAGACTGAGAGAGAGAAAGAGTGGGTGTAGAAAGTCAGTGAAAAGGAATGTTGATTCTTTTTTCACTTGGTGGTATTAAATCTGTCAGAGAAGAACTGACAAGGGTTGGAGAAATATGCCTGAGCTCTCAGTGGTCCTGTCTTTCATGCTTGTCCAATCGCTGTCAGGAAACAATAACCTGTCACTACTTTGTCATTTGTACTTATGAAGAGAGCGACTGAGTAATGAGCTTTGTAGTTGTTGGTGGCCCAGATAATTGAATTGTCACAAGTGACAGCAATGCTTGTTTCACTATCGTGTGAAACAGTTCAATATGGAAAAGAAGATTGAGCAACAGAGAGCAATAGTGTGGAAGAAAGAGAAATTGAGTCTGTAGCATATCATGGTTACCCATTTCCGCAGTCTGTTCATTCTACACAGAACCAATAAAGACCTGACTGTCTGTGATATGCTTCACTGCAGGTCCAAGAATGACTGAGTTTGTGGCCAAACATCATCTGAACACATCTCAACGTCTGATGTGACCCACAGCTGTATAGTGAAAGAGTTGCGGCAATGAGCATTTGATGCCACCACTTTTTGCCCGGCAGTCGTCTCTGTGTTGTTTATTTTTGTCGGATACATTACGGATACATTAACACATCAGTGTGATCAAAATTATGAAGTAATGCCTGGAAGTTGTTCAGGAAGAACTATTGATAAAGCGGTTGATTGTACCTTTTGCAGGCTGAAAAAATAAATGTGTGACCTTGTTCCAGGTTGAAGGGACAGAGTCGGAGGCCTTTTTACCCAGTTCGGTATGGACTGAGGGGATGGAGAGAGTGATCTTGTCCAGAGTTTAGAGGCTGTGATGGGAAAATGATAGGTTTCTACATAAAAATGTACGAACGCATGGTTTTCCTTGTGAACAGTGAAGCCCAGTTTACTGTAGAGCACAGTGTGCAGTGATGTGTGAGGGGTTTACAACCAGTCATGAAACTCAAGGCAAAATGGTACTCAGCATCCAAGCGATGTAAGGTGTGAGCAGAGCCATTCATATAAACAATATCACCAAAATCCAGGAGTGGCAAGAACCAAGAAGTAATGAGAAATGATGAAGAAGGCGCTCAGGTGTTGGGTTTGTACCCGGACTATTGTAGGGTAGATGTTGTTGCAGGCAGATGTGGGGTCAGCAGAGGGAGTAACATAAACAGCCATGATGACGATGTGGGAAATAATGTGGTCTGAGACCAACAGCTAGCAGTTCAATGTCTGGCCAGCAGACACATTCTTCGATTGTAATATGTGTGAGATTACACCTGTGGTTAATAATGAGCACATCGAACGCTGTCGGGCTGGGATTGAAACCCAGCAACACTCCCTGCACTCCCTCTGACTCCAGGCCAGAGCCGTCAGCTTGTCCAGTTTATTCGCCAGCGATCTGACGTTCCCTGTGATGACAGATGGGAGACACGGCTTGAAACTCATCTTCTTCTCCAGTCGCTGTTGTCTCTGATGTTGCAATCCATCTTTCTTTTTCCGGTGCTTCATTCTCCCTCTGCATCTCCTGCATGTCCTCTTCTGAGCCTCCTGCTCTAGACGACCTACATTGCTTCAGAGGTATAAGCCGACCGGCCTGAGCACGATCTGTTCCGTCATGTATATGAGCCGGTCCACCATCGGAACGTAAACAGAGTGAAAAGTAAAGTCCAAGCAGCACTAAGACAGACAAAAAAGGCATGTTGCATAGAGAGGAGAAAAGCTCACACCACATGTGAAACAATTAATTCAAAGTATTGCTGAAAGAACAAAAATATATCAAAAAGCAAGAAGAAAATTGGAGCTTCTGCGGCAAGCTGCCTGCATCTTGTAGATGTGTGCTGCCACTTTGTGCTTTCTGAAGATGACAGCTGCCATTCAGCACGTTATCTCACACTATAATTTTTCAACAATGCAGCACCACTTTCCCCCAGGAGTGATTGCGTCAAGTGCCTTCCTCAAGAACAGAACAAGGACAGGCTCATAACTACTTCAGGACAAAAGGCAAAGTGGAAAAATTCTAGCTTTAACCACTCAACAATTGAGCCTATAGCGGGACAGACGGGGAAAAAACAAACGGACATTAAAAACAGTTTGTTTGCTGAACTTGCAGACAATTAATTTGACATTTGATCTATAACATGGTTTGGCATTCTTTACTGGTGAGGAAAAGGTGGTGGTAACAAGACGTAAAGTTTTGGAATAGTGAAACCGGACTTCAATATTTAACAAGTTTGAGATACAGATTCCAACCTTCTATTAAAAGGTGTTATTTTATTACCTTTTAAAACATATTCAGCCCAGTGGGATTCATAAAACAGTCAAATGTAATTAGTGCTTATAATTTTTACAGAGTTTTTACAAGCGCCTTTGCTAAATACTAACGATTTACACTCGTCAAATTTGCCAAAGTACATTACACCTCCTGAGCGCGTCTTGTGTCTGCATTCTGAGGACTTTTTCCTGAATGGCATGCCATATGACGCCACTTCCACTCTTTGGCAGCAAATCGCCCTGCAATCAGCAACTGTTAAAAAGTTACAAAACTGAACCAGAAGGTGAACCAGAGGGAGAACAGCCGCATCTATCCTCTGTCTCTTGGGGAGATTTACGCAGAGTTTGAGACAGACGAGGGACCTGTGAAGGACGTGACACAGCAGAGGGCGATCAAAACCTTATCTTGTCTGACAAAGAGAACCCGACTGTGAGTGTGCGAGGGATATTTGTGAATAAACAAAAAATATTCATAACAGTTTACTTGCTTCAAAACAGCAACATAAAACTATGAGGGGCCGTACAAGACATAATTCATTCTCGCCCTCACACACACATATATTCTCATGCTTATACAAACATATATTCTCCTTGCACATGCATATATTCTCATGCTTACACAAACATATATTCTCCTTGCACATACATATATTGTCATTCTTATACACACACATATTCTCCTTGCGAACAGAATCTGTAAATTCTGGATGAATTTGTGATTTACATTTTGAGCCTCTTGGGCTTCCGTAGCTACTTACTGTGTGTTATGTTAGTATTTTTATCATTGTCCATAATTTTCTGATTGAGGAATATATATTCCACTTATTACTGAAATAATTAGGGTTTGTTCTTTGTATTGAGTAAGTGAAATGTTCTGTTTAAAGCAGAACTATGCAACTTTTTTACCTCAATAAATGTGTTTCAGAATCCCTGTGGGGGTAAACAAAGACTTGTCACGGTGATTCGCCGGTCCTTCCACTCCCCCCGGTGTCTGTGTCCTGAAAACAGCGCTTGCAATTTCAGAGGAGCGGACCGACTACATCTCGCGAGAACAAACCAGCTTCACGGGATTACAAGTATAAAAGCTGTTGGAGTGCAATATCTGTCATTGTGTTGCAGTAGACGATCTTTGCATGACGTGTTGATTGGTTCTAATTTCCGTTTGGTAACTGAAAAATAAAGAGGAGTGGCACCTCCTCTGGTAGACGTGAGCGCGAGTGAGTTCGCTGCACTGAGCTGAAAGCAGCATGTCTCCGAGTGTGTTTGTTTTCCAATAAGTTTGAGTGTGTGAGGCAGGCATGTCTACGACAGAGGGAGCAACCGGAGTAAGTTCCCGGGCAGCGCGCATAAAACAAACATGAAACCCGCGCTAGCATTAGTAACGCCACCCTTAGGTGCTCACGGATGGCAGAACCAAAAAGACAGAAAAAAACTTTGTCTAACGAGCGAAAAAAAGGAAATGGGAGTGACATTCTCTCTGCACGCAGGGGCGGGGGTGGGGGGTGATACCGAGAACGTTTACAACAGTGAGCTTTCACAGGAGACCAGTAGGGGGAGCGCTAAAGCAAATCTTGCATAGTACTGCTTTAATTTGTTCCAGTAATGGTGCATTCACACCGGACGCGTCGCAAGCGTCGTGAGCGGCGCTTTTCTATGCAAAGTCTATGGTGGACGAGCGTCGTGGAGCGGCGGGCGGCGGGGCGGCGCATCAGGAGCGTCATGAGCGTCGCTTTTCCAGCGTTTCGAGCGTCGACGCCCACGGCGCTCGTCCCCGGCGTCAAGAGCGTCGTGAGCGTCGCTTTTTGAGAGTTGGGAAAACTGAACTTTCAATGCGCTGCCGCTGAGCGTCAACCAATCAGAGACGATCCCTCCGGTGCTACGTCACTACGAGTGATCCGAGCACCGATGCGGGCCAGCCAGTGTTGCTAACTTGACGACTTTCTCGCTAAATCTGGCGACTTTCCAAAGCCTCTTGGCGAGGTTTTTTTGTCAAAAGCAACTAGCGACAAATCTAGCAACCTTCTCTGGTGCTCTGGAGACGTGACAGGACGTCTCGTTGCTGTTGTCAATGAGCAGCGGGTGCTGCGTGAGCCCCTCCCCCGTCCCAAAGCGCTCACAAGCGGTCAGTCTCAGCAGCGCTCCCCGCTGCAGTCAGAGCAGAGAGGAGCAGAGCAGCCAATAGCGACTTTAACGACAACGCGGTCGAGCTTTATTTAACAAATAAAGCCAAGCCGCTCTCCTGATGCGATCCGCCATAGCTGGAAACAGAAATCAGCCTCCAGCGCGCCAATTAACTGACGTGCATCAAGAGCGTCGCGAGCTTTGTGACCACCCGGTGTCAAGCGTCGTGTTGAAAGCGTCACAAGCGTCAGCTTCGAGGCGTCCCAAGCGTCGACGAGGCCCGCGACGCGTCCGGTGTGAATGCACCATAAGTTATGTGACTGTATGCTAACTATTAGCATTTCCAGTCTATTTTCCATAGATGTTAGCATTAAGCTAGTGGAGTTTTTTTTCCATAATATATGCTTATTTACTGTCTCCTAAGGCGTCATATCCGTACAGAAAGCATCATTCACCCTTTACATGATGGCACAGGGGTTGAAAAACACTGCCCTAATCCTCCAGTTCGACCTTGTGTAGTGTTAGCGTTAGCTGCTTGTCCTGCTGAAGCCACTTGGACGTTTGCAGGTCTGAAGAGTTTCTCACTTTCCACAGTGCTGTGAATCCAGTCTGGAGCAGATGAACCTGTCGCCTGCTGCTCAAGCCATAAGGCAGAGGCATGGTGTGCCAACAGGCAAGCCAGGCATTTGCCTGGGGCCCCGACATTTAGGGGGCCCCCGCTAGGTGCAAAATTGTGTGTAAAAAAAACTATTTTTTTCAGTGTGCACGGATGGGGTGGGGGCCCAATGAATTTCTTGCTTGGAGCCCCCATGGATCCTTGCCCCATCACTGCCATGAGGATAAGGATCAGGCTGTTTCTGGGGATGATAAAATATTTCCCAATACACCAGTTGCTTGTAGCAGTGCTGAGACCTGCAATGTTGACTGATCAGAACAAGACCCACCTGCTTGAGCTACTCAGCCAATCACAGCACACTTCCTTTTCCACTATACTTACTTCCTTTTCCACTATACTCACTCACACACACATATATTCTTCTCTTACATACATACATACTTCTCTTACATCCATATATTTTCTTTGTACACACGCATATATGCCTATTTAGGAGAATGTATACATGTGAAAGGAGAATATATGTGCGTGTAAGCGTGAGAATATATGTATGTGAAAGGAGAATATGTGTGTGTGCCAGTAGAATATATGTGTGTATAAGCATGAGAATATATGTATGTGAGAGGGCCAGAATGAATTATGTCTTGTACGGCCCCTCATATAAAACAAAATGTTTCTTTTAGGCTGTGTCAGGTACTCGTTTGCATTTGAGGCAG
Organism: Salarias fasciatus; assembly: GCF_902148845.1. Taxonomy (NCBI): domain Eukaryota; kingdom Metazoa; phylum Chordata; class Actinopteri; order Blenniiformes; family Blenniidae; genus Salarias; species Salarias fasciatus. The sequence continues at coordinate 22,823,592 of NC_043766.1, read as the reverse complement.
GCAGAGAAACCAACATGGACACACGATGATGGAAACAGTCTGAAGCACGTGTGCGTGTGCGTGCCTGCGTGCACACACACACACACGTGCACACGCACGAGCACGCACACACCTGTTCAGCAGCCAGATATAGCTCACGAGACAGATACAGTGTAAACTCATCCTCAAGAAGAAAAGAATGATTCTGTAAACAAATGTCACATGCTGAATTATGATATATTCCTTTGACGAAAAGGAAAACATCTATTTTCAGCAGCTACGTTCATGCATATACACACACACTCCGTCTCTTATTCTCTGTGTGCATTTGTCTTTCCCACTCTACCCCCACCATACCCTCACCTTCTTTTTTTTTCCCCTTTCTTTTTGGACGATGATATGGGGGACCCAGATGTTGCATTTCACTGGCCAATGGTGAGGAGAGAGGGGCTGGATTGGTGTGTACTCCTGATGCCCCTTCTCTTAAAAGCGCCTGAACTCCTGTCTCCAACTCAGCAACTCAACTCACATGAGAGGGAGAAGCACGAGAGACTCCTCTCGACAGGCGGCATCACTCACACCTGGAGAGCAGCGGCAGCTACGATCAGCTGTCAGAGAGCTGAAGAAACAGCTGTTTGCTCTTTCTGAAGTGTGTTTCAATGCTGTAGGAGATCAGAAAACAACACTACAAGCCACCTGAAAAGCATCAACGCAATGTTGGAATTAAATAAGGTGGCCCTCCTGCTGTCTTTCCTGGCCTTGGTGGTTCTGGGCCAAGGTAAGTGGAAACTCATGATTTGAATATCATCTCTGTATTTATTTTTTTCTTTTTCTTTTTTAAGAATTGAAACCAAAAACCAAAACCGAAACAATGCAGTCACAGAAAAATGCTTTGAATATGAAGTTGTTGACAAGATGAAAGCTGAAAAATAGCCAATTACAAGTTGAATCTTGTATTGATTATGATTTTTTCCCCCAAAAAAATCTGTTTCTGATTTTTTTTTAGATTAGTCTAAAGCAGAGGGCCAGCCAGTCGGACTACTCACACATGTGCAATGCAACTGACAGTCAGAGTTTTCTGAGTTGACGCTATTTCCCTAAGGATGTCAGAACAGGGTTTCTGGATGACTTTAGACAAATGTCAGGAGGTGAGCTCACTGATAAGACTAAACTTGCATAGTTTGATTGTGTGTTTCCACTCCAGTTACTCATGTTGTCAGAGTATACAGGAGATCTGTTCGGATGTTTGGATACGGCCTACCTTTCAATGACCTAACCGACTCCCGAGAGCCCGAGTCCGTCGACTCCGGGTTGAAGAATTAGAGGGAAAGTGAAGTGAGTGTTGACGTGATGGAGACCGAGTCACGTGTAAGAGTTAGTCTAATCTGCACTGCCTAAATATCCACGTGGATTATCAACAGCACATGGAGATTAAGGTTTGAGGGAGGTGGTCTGGTAAACTCTCTGGAGTGCAGTTTGCCGCAAGAAAGTTCTGCTGCAAACAAAGTGCTGCTCGTGACAAATGGGCTTCGTAAAAATCTATTTGTTTCCATTACTACTCGCAGCAGTTTAGTAGTTGCCATCATCAAGTGAGGGCCTCCCTCATGAAAACAGTAGTCCAGTAGCTTTTTTTGATTTGACTCATTGCCAAGAATAATCTACATTTTTCAACACAAGTTTCCCATTGCAACATGACATTGCTCTTGTTTTTTTTTTTTTTTTCAATATGCAGACATCATCACACCATGAAGAGGGTTTCCATGCGAGATTCATTCTTATCACACTTGGCAAGCTTGCCACTTTCTCCAAATGACACCGTTTGCAGCACTCTTTAAAAACTTTTTCTTTCCACATTAAATCATTTTCGTATGGGAGTGTTTTAAGTTTTGAAGTTGGCAATTCACAAAAGAAAATGATTGTTTAAAAAAAAAAATCTTAATAGAATCAATATGCGTTGTAAAAGTCTTGTAGCAGGTTCGTGTCATTTATTGATGGGTCTATTACAAGCTTTAAGGACAATGAAACAATACATATAAATGGTGGTTCGTATTGACTGTGACGGAAGAGAACACTCCGACCTTAAAATGGACAGTAAAATTTTTACGTTTCATGGCACGCTCTTTTAGCAGGACATCCACATCTTGCAGTAAGGTGGTGTGTTTTGTCCTGAGTTCACCTTCAAACCCAGTGCCAACCATTCCTGGAGACGCAAAGCCGGTCACCTTGGCGCCGGGGTGCAAAAATCACAAACCCAGTCGCCCACCTTTCCAGCAGCTCGGTGTGTGTGCACCTAAATGAGAAAGTGGAATATAGGAATGAAGAGCACAGGTGAAATGACTTTACCATCCTCTTTTGTTCCACCTGTCAATCCAGCCAGTGTGTCACTCTTTCCTTCTCCCTCTTTGTAGTGACCACTCAAACCCCCCTCACTCCCTGCTACCAGATGGATGACTATATATCTCCATCTGCCTGCACTCTTCATCTGTTCTCCTTTTTGTTTCTGATCTATCTGTTCCAGGTATTTCTTCACAAATACTTGACGCACATTTCTCTCTTCTGTCTTTCCTTCAGTCATCAAACTCTCTCTTTAGTCAGTCTCCATCTATTTCTGTCTGCCTCACTTCATCAAGCGTCCCTCGCTTTGTTTTCTGTCACTCTCTCCATGCTCCATTAAAACGCAAAGATTTATGAGCTCCTCTCCGGTTTAGAGGTGGAACCTGTTGCTGGATGCCCACTGAAATGCAAAAGCAGCTCAGTGGCATTATCACCTTGTAGCATAAATCCTCTCCTCTCACTCTTCTCCTGATCTTGAGAAATAGTTGCTGGTTGTGAGCAGCCGGAGGGTTGCAGTGAGTCAGACACAGGGGTTAATTCTCCAGATGCTGACCAATGTCTGCTCCAAACCCGGAGCTGTCTGGCCAGCTGACTTTAATGACCGAGACTGGGATTACATCGGATCAAAGAAGAAAGCGTAAAGTCCCATTAATGACAGCCTCCAACCTCCACATTTTTCTTTTTCTGTTCTGCTCTCTGTGTATTTATGTGTATACAGCTGTGTGGATATGCCAAGAAATTATTTACTGAAGGACTAATAAGCTGCTTTCAGTTTGGTTATTTCCAGCTCCTGGCTCTGTACCTGTGTGCAGGTGCAAAGGTTCAAATGAGGACTTCCACATATTTGTAATGAAATACCAAACGGCCCAACTGTTTTTAATAGTACATGGGGGCAATGCTGTATTACACAAATACTTTATTTTAAGCACACAAATCCTTTGTTATAGTTTTGTAAATCCCTAAATCATGTGGTTGATTTGCGACATTAGTTAACATCAGGAAAAAAATTGCCAGTTTTAAAGAGATGCAGATGTCATGAAGTTCACACAAATTCTTGAAAAGAAGCACGCAGGGGTATTAGACAGATATAGATGTGAAGAGACAGAGCAGATCGTGCACACACACACACACACACACACACACACACACACACACACACACACACACACACACACACACACACACACACACACACACACACACACACACACACACACACCTTAACTAAGGAGTGAGCCAAACATAAACAGCTTCCACATGACAAGGCAAACAGATAAACACATAAGGAATACCATTGAGATGAAGACAGACCATCTCACATCACTCACCTTTCACATGAAATATCTTCACCTTTAGCTAAATTCAAGCTAATTTCAGAGGGATGTTAAGATATACATTCCTGATGTTTCTCTTTGGTCCAGGGCTTCAGCAAATGCAATAAAACCTCAACCTCTTACGGAGCTTTTGCTTTGTCCAATACGTTATGCAACACATCGTGGAAAAGTTTCTGTTTTCATGGCTTCTCCTGCTTGTAAGGATCTGGAATATCATAAACAGGATCCAGACCTTCTGCTTGAGCCCAGTCGATTTGCCAATATATATCTGGCAGAACAATACCTCCCTAGTACAGTCGAAAATGGTCAAGGTGCAACTTCATGAAACTCTGGAGCCCAGCTTCTTTTATCAGCAGCATTGCTATTAGTTTTTGGCAAAAGGCATAAAAGTACCACATAGCCAGTTTGCCAGTGTTAAAGACTGAGAGTGTTAAGGCGTGGACTCATATATTCGCTTTTGCTGTTGCCGTATAGAGTATGAATGATACTTCTCTGTATTGACCAGTGTTAATGTTTAATGCAATACAGTGTCAATTCTACACTTTAATACTTAAGTTTAATAACACAAAAGTGTGTATATGAGTCCACTCTTTTGCACTCTCAGAGTTAATTTAACACGGGCAAGCTTGCTACAACTCAGGCAGTAAAGGGGATGAGAGAGGCAGCGCTCTAGCAAAGCTACTGGTGTTTATTAATAGAAGAGTTGCCTTGGTGCATCCAGGCTGTGTATATACTCGCTGTATTCCAGCATCAACCACGGTGACGTTTGGATCTAAAAGCCTGTTCTCTAAAATAACCCTTGTCGTCATCACAACAGATTCATGACAGAAAGAGACAACAATGGACGCGCCTTGGGACAAGAAATAATCTTGTTTATTTCTCATATTGCTTGGATTTCAGGAACTATTTGGCTATAAATGGAACTCTCTGCAGGTCTGCTTTATTACATTGGTGTCCCTTCAAGTTATTTGGTTACCTTTTCTATTATTTATGAGGGTCAGAGTGAGGTGAAGTGAGGATATATAGACCTCCAGAGGGCTTCGTCACATTAATGTAAACATATGTCATTGAGAAATGACTTATGCTGTTGTTTTTAGGATAGCCTGCCATCACTTTAACCAAAACCAAGTTTTTTCCTAAAGCTACGAAAGTAATGCAAACCCAAACAACTGTAAAGCATTGCAATACATCCCATAAAATAAATTTACTTGTCAATAGGGATTTGAAATCTCTCTGAGAAGCAGAACAAAAATTCTTTTTTTTTTTCCACAGAGCTTAGGAAACCAAAAACAAAACAATTGACAATGTAAGAGTGCTATATCAGCTGTGAGAAGTGAAAACTGTAAAAAGGTTTTCACGCATATATGCCCAGCTCCTCAAAGACCATATGAACAAAGTTGACCAGGATTTCTTCATGAGTTCTCACCTTGTTCCTTTTGGCTTAAGGAAGTGTGTTACATATTTTTTCATGAGGCAGATTCACCTAAATACCAGCTGCATAAAGCCATGTTCCAATAAAATCCCCCAGCTTTTAAAATTCATAGTGTTAACATGCTCCTCAACTGTGCAGCGACCTCCTTGAGTATGTAAGAGAGTCTGTAGTTTATGCCTGTCATAACTGAGGTCAATACCCCAATGTTTGCAGTCTGCTAGGGTTAATCTGTGCTTCCTATGCTAACTTTCTGAAAAGAGAAAAACACATTAGCCACCCTGTAAAACTAAAAGAGCTGTTTGCTATTTCACTTTCATTATCCAACATCTTGAATTAATAAAGGTCCAAGCGTTCTGAGGTGAATTCCTTTTGTTTTAGTGTGAAAAGAGAAAAAGTGTTATGCAACAATATCCAAAGTACTGGTTTAAAGTTTCCTGGAAGCAAAGACTTTGGAAAGTGTAATTACTATTTAGCGACAAGTCTAAATCAGTGTTAATGATGCAAAACAAAAGGTCTGTTTATGTCCTCTTATCTGAAGGCTTAAAATGGTATTTATGGACTTTGCACTCTGTAGGCATACACTGTAATTGGGTATTGGGTGTATTGTTAAGAGAGCTGCAGTAGCAGAAAAGAAAAATGTGTTTAAACAGCTTTTAAATTTTCAGTGGGGCAGGCGAGAGGAGAATGTGAATCAGATTTGATTTACTCAACAAAATCTTAAGGCAGAGAAACATCTGCTTAGCAGATAAGTGTGAAAACATTTGCTTCTGTTCATCAAGTGAGTCATGCAGAGCAAGCCCATATAGACGCTTATCAATAGTTTTTAAAGCCTGAGGAATAAAGAAAACAACAACCACGAGGGTCTGCAGACTCTCTGTGTTAAACCAAAACTCATGTAATACTTTTTTTGACAGTAGAGCTTTGTTTGGCTGAGCTACTATCCCTCTTGTGCAAAGTCTATCAAAAGACATTAAGGCCTGAAAAGAAATGTGTTGGCATGACTAGAAAGACTTGAAATGAGCTGTAAAACCAGCGAGAGCTGGGATCAATGTTGGTCTTTGCGCCGGGAGTCTTCGGTCGTAAACTCAGAAGTGTCTCGGCAACTGCTTGTGGATACTGCATGCCCGCCCGCCCGCCCGCACACAGAGACGTTACATATGCTACATTTCGTTTTTGTCACTGACCATGACATTTATTTTTTTCTGTACTGCACGAGTGAAACCCAGAAGTCAATCAAACAAGTGATGGTGCTGAAATCGTAAACATTGGTCCTGCTGGATCATGAATCAGTAAGGAAGCAGAGGGGGGAACGTCCTGGTGCCTGTTGATTAAATCACATAGCCTAATGTGTCTGAGCCAAATGCTGGGTCAAAATGTATCTTTTTAGTAAGGCAACATTGGCCCAGCATGACACACACTCACTACTGTGATCTGGATGACAAATTATTATGGTGTACAAGTGATTTAGTGCTGTAAGCATGTGGTGTGTGCACAAGACGCGCATGTTATTGTCATATGATAAATAAATATATGTCATATAGATACATCTGTGTGTGTGTGTGTGTGTGAGAGAGAGAGAGGGAGAGAAAGAGAGAGATGATGGTGCAAGGTAAAGAGGTAAAGCAAAGTTCTCTGGCCTGGCTGCTGTTTCACAGATGACTCTAGAAGCACTGATTTGACTCAGCTGGAGCTTGATTAGAATCCTCAACAGCGGCTGTTTGTTGATGGATTAAGAAGAGAAGGGAGGACAGAGAAGGAAAAAGTAGAGCAGGGGAATTGAAAATATGCATGATAGACAAGCACGGGGGAGATGAAAGATGGAGAGACAGTGTTTGAGGGAAGAGGTCGCAGGCCACTGAGTCAGAAGAGCAGCAATTAGGGTGAAGTAGACCGAAATGCAGGAGAGGGGAAATCAACTGTGATAGACTCAGATGAAAGCGACATGATTACAGACTAGATAAAGACAAACAAAAGGTTTTCTTACTTGCTAGTTTTTATACATGTCTGGCCAAAGTGGAAAAAAATGAAGACATCAATAAGTAAGCGGTGTGCAATTAGAATAGTTTAACCTTAAAGAAAAAAATGAACACGTCAAGCCTGATTTATTATGTATTAGTGTTTGCACAGGATGTCCAATGCTGTGCATGATTGCAAATATGAATATTCAATACACAAAAAATCTTTACCTTAATAGCTGCATCATTAAGCATGCATTCAAATAATCCAGAATAATGTTACATATGTTTATACATGTGTTATATATACAGTAATATTTATTTTAATTCTACCATCAGGCTTTTCAAAAGCACCAAGACCAAGATTTGATTAAACCTAAAGGAGATTATATAGAGTCAGCGAATTCATTGCTGGTTTTTCTGTGTGTGCAGAGTCTACGAAGACCAGGAGCCAATCAGAAAGAAGCAGGAGGATGCTCGCTGACATACAAACATCAGGTATGGACGGTATCAGGCATGGCCCGGCTAAACTCTCAAACATTACACCTCGCATTCTATGGAAACAGTAATCTCATCAATGTCTGTGACTTTGTGAAAGTTTCAGTGAGGCAAAAACAATACTTTTTTTTTAACTCAGACTTTAAGAATTGAGTTCATCAACACAATTTAAAAAGACTTTGCTGATGGATTATTTCACAGTGTCTGCTAATATCGGCTTAGAATCAAAGCACAATGGTCCCATTGTTTTTAGGATTATCTCCAAATAGAGAATTTATTTTGTAGACATGCATAGTTACCACAACAATGCAAAATGTGGCATCAGACAAAAAAAAAAAAAAAAATGAAAAATAGCAATTAATAGAGAAAATTAGGAGTGAGAGACATGCTAAACAGACAGAAGGTTTCATCCCCAAAAAGATTGTACAAATGACTTCAAAAAAACGTCCTTTGTTCAGTTTGTTTTCAGACATAGTTACTTCTCCCCTGTACTCAGAGAGATTACAGCTTTTGGGGAGCCAATGTATTCCTCGGTGCATAAAAACCTTCTCTTGGTATATGGGTGTGAATTAAATGTATTTTATGTTTCAAATTTTTCATTATTACTCAGGTTTCAGAACATGCCACAGTCCCCCCCCTCCCAAAAAAACACAAAAAACAAAAAAACAAAAACAAACAAGCAAACAAACAAAAACAAAACAAATAAAAGAAAAACAAAATGAGACAATATGTCTCATCTGTGGAGCCAGACGGTGGAAAAAAACCTGAACAATGCAGAGCTCTCAGGGGCCTATGAAGTCAGTTTTAAATGGCTGCTGCAGACCTTCACTTGAAGATCGTAACACACCCCTGCTGTTTTTCTCTTTGCTTTTTCTTGGTTTTGAACTACCCTCTGTGTAACTGCAACATCAGCCCCTCCAACCTTCCTCAGGATTTCTGGATCCTCGACTGCATTGTTGTGTTTCCCTCTCACTTTTCTTTTCCATCTTAAATCTCCGTTTTCTCCATTTGTCTCCGTGGCTCGCCTCCACATGCATCATCCAGGCGTGACTGAGTGGACGTCTTGGTTCAACATCGACCATCCTGGGGGAAATGGAGACTACGAGCGGCTGGAGGCCATTCGTTTCTACTACAGGGAGAGAATATGTGCTCGGCCCACTGCCATGGAGGCTCGTACCACAGACTGGGTGGCAGCGGCAGACACTGGGGAAGTGGTCCACTCCAGCCTGGAGAAAGGCTTCTGGTGCATCAACAAGGAACAGCCACATGGCCGCGTCTGTTCCAACTATCACGTTCGCTTTCAGTGTCCCCCAGGTAGTCCTAATGACGGCAGGTCAGGGCTGTACAAGCTGTCTCTTTACAGATTTGAGCTTTCAGTCAAACACATTCATATGCATGTGAGCACTGCTCACAGTAAGGCCTTTTCACAGCGTGATATTTTTCTTTCTATTTATTACAAAACCAACAGTGAAATATAAATGCAACTGTCAAGACAGAGATGTCACCCTCTTCCTTTTGATGTCTGTGTTTAGTGCAAAGCTACTGGACCAACTGGAGTGAGTGGGGTCCCTGCTCCGCAGTGGCCTGTGACGATGTGGGCATCCAGGTCCGACAGAGGAAGTGTGTGAGCGCTCAGCCCATGCCTCTCTTGCTGGTGCCAGCTTGTCAGGGATATCATTCAGAGAGGAGGGAGTGCTCCACACCGCCATGCACAGGTGCTGTCTTCTTCAGAATATAATATAAACAAATGATTGAATAAATAATTTGTACAGACCGAATTTTGTCCCATGACGTCATTGAAGTTTAAAAGACACATTTTACAGGCAGTTCCACAGATATTTCAAATGGAAATACATAATGCAATTATTTGTGACTTAATAAAGAACACATTTTCTGCACACAATAGAAATTTAGAAAAACTGAGGATAATTATGAATATGACGGCAGCAACACACCTTCAGAAACTTGGGAAATGAGCAACATATGATGGAAAAGTAAGCGGTAACTCTTAACAATAGCTGAAGGAGCATTTGCAACCAATTAGATGAATTGGTCAGTAAAACAGTATTTTACAGAGGCAGATTTTGTCAGAAGAAAGAATTGGATGGGGTTAGCCAATCTGTGAAAAATTCTCTAAATATTTTTTTAAAAAAATGGTTCCTTTTTCTAAAATTGTAAAGACTTTGAAGATTCCCCCATCCACCCAATGCAATTTTGGTAGATAATCTAGACAAAACATGGAATTCTTTTCAATTTGATGGACAGGAACTGAGGACGTGTTGAAAAGTTTGACCCCCAATTTACAGCCGTGACCTTAATGCTGTGCAAACTCATGCCTCTGTTGTGAATTCTTATGTGCACAGCGGAGTGGAGCCAGTGGGGCCGCTGGGGCAGCTGTTCAGTGACCTGTGGTGGAGGTCGCAGGGTTCGGAAGAGGACCTGTGTGAAGACATCAGACACAGTGCAGTGTAACGGACGACCTGCTGAAATGCAGAAGTGTGGGAAGAGTCCATGTCCAGGTATGCAGTGGCACACTATCAAAAGCACTCTTTAAAAATCATTATTTTGGTGTGGCTTTCATTCAGCTTTCATATTTTTCAACAGTCAAATGCCAGCTGACGTGCGCCAACGGCCGCCCAAGCGAGGACTGCAGTCTCTGTGTGTGTGATGGCCACGTCCTGCACGGAGACGTGCAAAGTGTGACTGGTGTCCCTGTTGCAGGAGCGTCTGTAGCTTTGGCTAGTCATCCTAAGATCATTCGTGCCCGTACAGATCCTAAAGGTCAGTTCAAGCTCGCTGGAGTCTGCTCCTCTACATCAACCTTGGTCACCATCAGGAAGGAGAAGTTTGTTCCGGTCTCTGTCTCCACCTCCAGCAACACCACCGGACTGTCCTGGTTACAAGCTATTCTTAGATCAGCAGGTGAGTGCAGACATATGAAAACACAGCTCTTAAAAAAAATCAATATCACCCTTAAATTATGTTTTGTTATGACAGAATCCTGATTTTTATGATTTCCTTCTTCCAAAGTCAGTCAATGATCCAAGTCACAGACCTTAAAAAACAGGAAATTGACAACTATACAAGACAAATAGTTGTTACCATTTTAAAAGCTTCTAAATTGCTTGGAAACCACATAAAAACAGATCTGTGCAGCTTTTGAAAGTGTAATTCCCCCAACAATCATTTACTGTAAGCACATAGACCAAAGTGAGAATGAAGTGCAGCGAATGACTGAGCTTTATGAGTTCTCTTTACCCTGAGGAACCATTTACAACAATCAGAGAAAAGTCTCGAGGATTTGCTGCTTTCTGCTTTCCACAGAGAAGCCGTACATTGTGAAGCACCCTGAGGACAAAGTGCGGTATGAGGGAGGACGAGTGCTGTTTTGCTGCAAAGCAACAGGCTCACCAACACCTGACCAGTACCACTGGTGAGTTGAAAACCAGCCAATTATTAATCACAGTCTGAATAATGCTTTTTCATTAAGAAATAGGAACACGTTGAACCAGACTACACACAAACAGAAAGCAGCACTCAGTCCTTCTTTACACATTCATTACCACTTTCACGTTGACGTGCACAATCTAGAAATGCAGCAACCACCTCTGAAAGAAGAACTAGTTCACAGCATCACAAAGAAATAGGTGGAAATATTGCCCTGGGATCTTGATGACTGTAGTGTGGGGAGTAACTCGATATAAGATGACGTTCTACTGTAACACTACTATATATGGCAATAACTTCATAGTTGAGCGATTATGAAGTTAACAACATTTCCAGTTACTGAAGTTTCCCTGAGTTTGTTGCTTTGTAGATAAAAACAGCCAGAGAGCTGCTCTCTCTTTCTGTTCCAGTCCCTGATTTGACATTAACCTGTCTGGGACCCTCAGATGCAGATAAACATTTGCTTACGTTCATATAAAGCTGTCTGCCACTGTCTACATCCGTCCAGAGACAAACACATATGCCAAATTAGTGACTAATCTACTTAATCTGGACAAATGCTTTAGACTATGGATGGAAGTCAGAGTATCGGGAGAAAATCAACACCGGAACAAGAAGACTTAAAGCTGACGGTTGAGACGGGGTTTGCTGGGAGGAGACAGTCCTTTTTTTTTTTTTTTTGTTAAAACAAACCACTGACTTTCTATCTGTTTCTAAAATGTTTTTTTAAGGTACCACAATGGGACTCTTCTGGACAGCAAAGTGTACAAGTATGAAGAAGATCTCATCCTGCGTGATCTGAAACCAGAGCAGTCTGGACAATATTACTGCAAAACAAGCAGCGCTGTGGGCAGCATCAAGTCATCTCCAGCTCTCCTTACTGTGATCGGTATGTGCTGTATAAGGTCTCACACAGTAAAATTGTTGTAAAATGTAAGTAAGAAAAAGTTATGATGATGACAGCAAACAGCACCAAAGGATTATAGCTCACGGTGGCGGATATCCCAGTAAGTCTGACAGTGATGTATTTAGTCAGCCTTCCATGGGATCAAGTATAACCACAGACAAAAAGCTAACAACTGCAATTCATATTATTATATAAAAAGCAAATGCCTCAAAGATGAAATACACACTTTAATAGGAATGTCAGTGCTGAGCTCTAACCAAGTGATTCATGAAACACAGTCATGCATTTAGACGAATAAAACAAAACCACAGTGTCCTACAACAAAATGAACGGGAAAAGTCACCTAATCAACCACAGAATATGGTACAAGAAAATTTATCTCTTACACATGCCCAGACGCCCACCCACAAGCACACATGCATGCACAGACACAGAAAAAAAAATGGCTGTGCTGTTACAATCTGGCTGGACCCCAGAGGAATGTGCTTTAATTCAGTTTTCAGTTTACATTGATTGAAATTACAGCTTTCTAAACAGAGATTCTTTATTGTGTGGGATGGCTCTGGACACTGCAAAAACCCAGAAGTCATTTCTCCAGAACACCCACTGTCGAGATGAAACCCAAAATTGTCAATAAATCTTGTTTATTTTTCTGGTGGTGTCAGACTAGGATGTGTTTTCACTTCTGTGTGGGAGAGCTTTGCATTGCTTGCTAGTTAGGAAACAGATGAACAGACAGAGCTTCCATGGAACAGTGCTAAAGCAGTTCTTGGCCACAGAGAAATCTTATCTCTTTAAAACCACTTTAATCCTTCACCTCTGTGACTTTTTTTTTTTTTTGCAGACTTTTATTTGATCCAAAAATGTCAAGTACACTGAACAATTTTGCAGAACTTATGTTGTTTATCATCACAGAAAATTTATATTCTATTGCAAAGGCCATGGGCAATATGGCAGTGATGCACAAATCACAGGCCTCCATGTGTCTGCAATTACAGAATTACTGGGAAGATGGGGAGCTTAATAAGGGTACTTGACTACGAGCTTCACATGTGATATCATGCACATTAATTACCCTGCCAGTGTCTGGGTGAACAATCAGTCCTTCTTTTCAGCTCCTAGTTGGAAGGTTGGTAAATAAATGTTCTCTTCAACATCATGTCCAATTACCATTACACGGTCCAACTTGGCAAATATAGGCACCTTCAAGCCGTGTGTGTGTGAGTGTACCTGTATTCACATGTGAGATAAGAAATATATAAGAAATATATAATATTTTTACCTCAACTTTTGACCCATGGTCAACACAATAAAAAAAAGCAATATTCCAATTTTCTTTTCTGAGAAATTATCATTTTATAAGATCGTAGATCTCATATTTAGCTGCTCATCTTGGAGAAGTTGGAACTGAACAGCACATGTAGCTCTGTAACCATAACTAAATTATCGCATGTCAAACTAAAGTCATTGCTGTTACACTTTACATTTTTTGGAACAAAAATAAATCATTATTTAATGTTTTGTGTAAATCTAATGACAATTCCTGTCAATACAACTTTCACTTGTCTACATACAATTTCACATCTGCCTTGTCAGCAGAGGTTTAATTCAATTTTTTGTCCAATTCCCAGCAAAAGGAACACCGGCCTGCAACTCCACACCTGAGGCATACCCCGTTAGACTCCCAGTGGACTGCATTCAACCCGGGACCAACTCAAAGTATTATGACGCTGGACGCTGTCCCCACAACAAATGCGCTGGTTCCCTTGATTTTGATTTGCGCTGCAGAGATGGAGCTGGTTTCTGCTGTGGAGTCCAGCACATGGAAAGTCGTGTCATTGACTGTGGTCGCTATAGTCTTCCCATCAAAGCCGTGACTCAGTGCAGCTGTCAGAAATGTGTGCAGCCCACTGTGCTGGTTCGTGGTAGAGTAGTGACAGCTGACAACAATGAGCCTCTACGATTTGGACACATCTACATTGGTAAAGAGAGAGTGGGTACCACAGGATACCAAGGAGGGTTTACATTACAGATTAGTCCTGATACACAGAGGCTGGTTGTTAATTTTGTTGACCCCTCTCAGAGATTTCTTGACACTCCAAAAGTTTTCCTCCTTGACAAAAAAGGTGGTTCCATCTACCATGATGTAAAAGTGATGAGAAAGCAAACGCCAATTGATATTGAGGCAGGAGAGACCAATTCTATTGATCTTGGAGAAATCGAGGGGGAAGACCCCATCGGCCAGCTGGTCATCCCCGCTAACTCATTCCATAAGGACAATGGCGAAATTTACGAAGGAACGGTGAAAGCCAGCGTCACATTTATTGACCCAAGAAACATCACTACAGCAGCAGCAACTCCTGGTGACCTCAACTTCGTGGATGATGAGGGAGACATGTTACCGCTGAGGACCTATGGCATGTTTTCTGTGGACTTCAGAGATGACACCAACCGGGAGGTGCTTGGAGCCGGAGCAGTGCAAGTGCTTCTTGACACACAGCATGTAAAAATGGAAGAACACATTCCTAAAATGAAACTGTGGTCTTTGAACCTCGACACAGGAGTCTGGGAGGAAGAAAGTGACTTCAGTTACAGTACAACAACTACTAGTGGTCATGGTCGAAGCAAACGCGAGGAGCGCACGTTCCTCATCGGAAACATGGAGATCAGAGAACGCCGCCTCTTCAATTTAGATGTGCCTGAAAACAGACGCTGCTACGTCAAAGTTCGCGCCTACATGAGCGACAAGTTCCTTTCTACTGAACAGCTGGAGGGTGTGGTGATCAGCTTGATAAACTTGGAGCCCAAACCTGGTTATTCCGCTAATCCCAGAGCATGGGGCCGTTTCGACAGCGTAATAACTGGGAACAACGGGGCCTGCTTGCCAGCTTTCTGTGACCCCCTGAGGCCTGATGCATACACAGCTTATGTCACTGCTATGATGGGTGGAGAAGAGCTGGAGGCGGCTCCTTCCGCTCCAAAGATGAATCCAAACATTATTGGAGTGTCTCAGCCCTACCTCGACAAAATTAATTACCAGCGAACAGACCATGAGGATCCAGCCCTGAAGAAAACAGCTTTCAAAATCAACTTGCCCAAGCCAAACCAAAACAATTTTGATGAGACAAATGGACCTATTTATCCTTACCAGAATTTATTAGGTTGTGAAAATGCCCCATTCGATGCAAATCATTTCAGATTTTTTAGAGTGGAGAAGGACAAGTATGAATACAATGTGGTTCCCTTTGAGGAGAATGATTTGACAACCTGGACAGGAGACTACTTATCCTGGTGGCCTAACCCTCAAGAGTTCAGGGCATGTTTCATCAAGGTCAGGATCCAAGGGCAGAAGGAAGTTATGATCCGGTCAAGGAACCTTGGAGGAACTCACAGAGAAACAAAGGGCAAACTTTATGGCATTAGAGACATTCGCAGCACCCG
Source organism: Salarias fasciatus (assembly GCF_902148845.1). Taxonomy (NCBI): domain Eukaryota; kingdom Metazoa; phylum Chordata; class Actinopteri; order Blenniiformes; family Blenniidae; genus Salarias; species Salarias fasciatus. The sequence continues at coordinate 22,808,265 of NC_043766.1, read as the reverse complement.
GGACATGCGGGAAGCAAACACTTCAGCTGCCTGCCTGGAGTTCAAATGTAGTGGCATGCTGTTCGATCAAGCTGATGTGGATAGATCCCTCATATCTATTCTTCCCCAAGGGAACTGCCGTCGACTCACCACTAACGGCCTCCTACAAGAGTATCTCATTAAACATCCACCTGTGGCTCAAAACAACGAGTCCCATGCGTTCACCATGCTGGCACCTGTTGATCCTTTGGGACACAATTATGGCATCTACACAGTCACAGATCAGAATCCCAAAGTTGCCAAAGAGATTGCAATTGGACGCTGCTTTGACGGCACCTCAGATGGTTTCTCCAGAGAGATGAAATCAGACTCTGGAATAGCACTGACTTTTAGCTGTCCAGAGAGGAAAATTAACCGGGAAAGTCTTTTCCAGCGTCTGCAGACCAACCCAGGTCAGACATTGTCTCAAATGGCAAGGGACATGAGAGAATTAGAGGGTCTGCAGGTGCAGAGATCGTCCACCCAGGTGGTGGCTTTTCCCTCTGAGCAGCGGGGCAGGACCCAGGGTCGGAGAGTTAGCTCTTCAACCAGGAGAAGAGCGTCCATGCGCACACAGCAACGTCAATAAGAGCATTCAAAAAAGTATGTCTGGATACATCCATTTGATCCATCACTGTAACATGGACTGTAATCTAAAAATGATTTATATGTTGTTTCCTATTTTTTCTTTCTAGGTCTTCAGCTGATGCTGATATGATGACATGAAGTCCAGACGCTAAAGGTTGCCTGTCCATCTTGACTATGAAAAAAAAAATCACAAACTGAGACAGACAATCATCAAGAACGATTGACAGTATTCAATAGTCTGATACTTACTTGAAGGCTTTGGCAAAAGTTTAATTCTTCCCTACCTGAAGGACTGGAATCATCAATCTATAAATCTGTGACTGGTGACTATTCATTTGATGTTGTTGTAATTTGATGGTTGAGATTTTAATTGATGGGTCTAATCATTGGCTTTTTGTTTTCCCCGTGATGGATGGTTTTGCCGACATTGTTTGATGCTTCAGTAGAAATAAAACCCTTCAGAATTCTGAATTCCATAGAAACACTTCATAATTTGGCCACTGTCTTCCTCTGGATGCTTGCCCTTTGTCAAGAACAGGGAAAAAAAGAAAAAAAATAGTAAAAGGAAAGAATATGAGACCCTTGTTGCCTGCAGCAGGTACTGAGCCCTTTTCCTAGTAACTGGTAAATGTTCCCTACCAAGAATTGATGGTGAAAAAGATGCAGTTGGTTAACACATGCCATCCAGAGAACAGGATGTTTTCATTCAAGCTTCTTAATGTTTTATCACTGGTGTGCTCCTCTGCCATCTGTGGTTCCACTAAACACTCTTCTACACCTACTTAAAGACCACAGTTGTTGTCAAGACAAGAATAAATCTTACCAGTAGTGGGCAGTCAATGAAGATACAACAAGGTACAATAAAGAAGACTGATAACAATGTATGAGCGTTCCAAATTAACACGTCATCCAGGAAAATGTCACTTAAAACAATGTGCTCCTCTATATTTCATTGTTCCAACAAGAAGCTCATTCAGGGTCTAAATGAACTTTGTTTTTGTTGTTAGTGATGTCTTTGTGAGCTGCCTTTGTATGTTGAAGTGCAATAACTATAATTAAACTTGACAATGAGTACAATTCAGTATGTTCTTAACTGCAATTGTAGGCATGAAAATGCTGATGCTGACTTCTGCATCACGTGTAGCAGGTAGTGCAACAAAAGTGTTTGAGATATTTCACAGGACTCCTTTTGTGTGAATTTCAGCCAATATTTCTGCTATGTAATCATTTAACATTTTGATACCGCTGCATGGCTCTGATGATTTTAGAGTTTTGACATCATGAGTAACTTCTCAGTTTAAAAGTGCAATCTTGTTTATATGGTTTTATTACTGTCAGCAAAGCCTTTTTCATCACTGATGCGCACATAACTCCTGGGATTCAGGAAGGACAACATTTCTTCGTTTATTGTCCATATTTTCATAAGAGTGAAGATCAGACTTAATGCAAACTAAAAGTGTTCATGTCCAAGACAGGTGGTGTTACTTTTGATTGGTGTGTTAACTGAAGTCAGGAATGAAGTTGACTCAGCAAAAAAGCTCCAAACTTTTTGCATCCTTATGTTTACACTTGTAAATCTGCAACAGAAGTTACAGACTCAAGAAGAAATTCTTGAAGCTGGACTAATTCAAACCCAAACAAGTGGCACTGTGGTGCTTGGAGAAACCGAAGAGGCTGGCAAGTAAATATAAGACTTCTGCTAATTAGAAAATAAGTTTCAGGTTCTCTTGAGCACTGTAGAAATACTCATTTCCTGATGTTTTTAAACAGCCAAACAAGCAAATTTTTAGAAAATTACAGTAATAATTAACAAATTTTTGGGCCCTAGAGCATTGCAGCCAGATACACTTGCTATCAGAATGATTCCCAGGGCACTGTGAAGTTGACCTATGGGAGTATTTGCATCTTGATTCCTAAATTCTTACTTGAAACGTTCCAAAGAGACATGTTTTGAGAAGTCCTATGCAGCTGACCCCACTTTGGAGTGATCCTTTAAAATAACTGTGAGCAGCAGCACACTTCAGAGAAACACTCAATATTGAAAAATATAGATTGACAGGCAGCAATACCTTCACCATTATCACTGACCTCTTTAATCACAAGCCTCTGGGCTTTCCAAGACCGAACACTTCACATCTCCAGATGAAAACAAACATCTTGCAGCAGCAGATGCAGATGCAGCATCCACCCTGTAAGAAAGGAGCTGATTGAGTCCAGGTGTAGGAAGAGATAAGTCCTGAAAAAATGCAATGATGTGTGTGAGGTCAGCTGAGGAGCCCCAACAGATGTAGAGCAACCGAAGGAAATGTTAGACCAAAGACATCAAGAGACAAAGAAGCAAGATTATCTGGTGATGGATTTAATCATTTTGGGGCTAAAGCTCGGCTAAAGGAAAAAACAAGGGGAAAATATGAGTGCTCTTTGGCCTGGCAGCCCATCACTTATAGGATCTTGAGCTTTCAAAGTGGTTGCACATGGAAGAAGGTTTTCTTCAGAAGGTGCTTTGACAGGACAATTGGCTTATTCATGACGAGGAGTTATCAGGGGAGTCTGAGAGACAAGGTAACAATAACGGTCTGAGTAAACCATTATGTAAAACTTTGCATGGGAAAGTAAGCTAGTCTCTCTTTTTTCTTTGTGGAACTTCAAACAACATTCAAGAGCATCTGCAGCGTTTGGTGTAATGACTTGTGAAAAAGTCTTTCAAGTCAAATAGAGGGAGTTCAAACATGATTCAAGCAGACAAACCACAGTGCTGAGATAGTTTGTGTATTTCATAGGAATTCTAAAATAATTTGAAAACTCAAGCAAATGCTAGGAATCGTTCATTTCCAGTTTTACATATATTTTGTGTTATATTGACATGAGCCAAAAGCAAAATTTGCTTGATAAGAGTTTGATGGTTGGAGCAACTTGCCTTTCATTTTGGGTAATGACACAATTATTTTGGAGTCTTTACTGTCTGTGCAAACGAACACATAGCTCGGTCATTAGTAATGTTGGAGTGTCTGATAGGAAAGTGAATCTGCAAGGCAGACTGTGATTTTTCCACAGAACTTGACCTGACTGCCTTGCTGCCACAGTTATGCTGACTGGCACTATTTGGCCTTGATGCAGAAATGCATGACTCTGAATTCAGCAGAAAGCTGCCAATTGTTTGCTAACCTAAGCATGAACGGATTCATCAATTTTCACGTTTGCAGAATCCAGCTGGTCTCCCTGAGATCGTAATTTATTCCGCAGGTCATTCGTGAACGTTTCCATCACTTTCTACAACATATGGATGAAATTGTCAGCCACATTGGATCAAATGGAGGAAACTTGAGTACAAAAAAAAAGAAAAAATGACTGCAATTAACTCTTAATAATACTAACTATTGCATGGTGATTCCAATAGCTTAGTTTATCCTTCAACTAAGTTTTTATGTGTAAATTGTGTATTGTATTAAATCTGATATAAACGTATGAACAACAAATTGTAAATAAATCATTTTGTGTACATTTTTTGATTGATGAATTTCTATGAATTACACAACATATTCCAAAAGTGTAACAATACATTTTGATTAAATTCATAACCAACATACATGACAGATAATACAAATTATTTATTTGCTTGAAAAACACAAGTTAATAATATTTCTCCTTTACATGAACACAGTGAACAAATTATACAATTTAAAATACATTTACTCCTAACGGGTAAAAAATAATATTTTAATTTATGCCCAACCAACACTTGACTTATAATCAGGCCAGATACATACTTACAGAAATGAAATACAGGACACATTAAGTGACTATATAATAATAATAATAATAATAATAATAATAATAATAATAATAATAATAATAAATATATATATATATATATATATATATATATATATATATATATATATATATATATATATATATATATATATATATATATATATATATAAATAAAAGGGGTCGAGGCATTTCACTCTTACAAAGTGTAAAAATGTCTCCCGCAGAATGTATCCTTTGCTTTTCCCAGTGACAAAAAACAGCTTCATCTCCACTGTGTGTCCCCTTTACACTCTGGGTGATGAGTTATAAAACAACACAGCGAGACCTCTGGTGCCCGTAACAGACGTTTTTAGCCTGTGGAATTATTATTGTAATAAAGTTGCACAACAGGGAGCACAGCAGGGAGGGAAGCAAAAGAGCGCTGAGCGAACTGTCATTGACACCTCCATGAGTGGACTCTGTGTCTGCCAGAAAATGGAGCTGACAGAAAATATAGAAGAATGCCCTCACCGCTGAGGAAGTGCACACTGACACACACACATGGCTAAAAAGTACATTTTTCTTGAGTCACTGGTGCATTTTGGGTCATGAACCTTATGCTGGCACCTCACTGTTTCTCCTAAACCCCACTGCGATGTTACCAGACAAACCTCTGTGCACAAAAATAACATCAGGAATGGGAAGAAAGGCTGATGGAGATGTTTGAGCACTAAAAGTGCCACCAAAATGAAACCGTGACCATTTGTGCTCCGTCTGCTTATTCTCTTAATTGGGCTAAAATCACTGAGAAAGCAAGGGAAAAAAAAGGAACCTTGCAACATGATGTCACTGAAAGAAACCTTTAAATTTAATGAATTTCACAATTCAGCAAGTTTATCTATCAGTTTGAGGATTCAAAGAAACTTTGATGAGGGAGTAGCGAGTATATTCAACTTCAGTTTATTTTGGCAATGGCAGTTAAAAGAACTCTTAAACACTGCTATAACTCAGCTACACACAACATGAGTGTATAATAAAGTTAGACCTACTCTGCTTATTCCAATGTCCCTGTGAATCAAATCAAATCAAATCAAATCAATCTTTATTTGTATAGCACCTTTCATAAAACAAAAACAATGCAAAGTGGTTTACAGTATTTAAAAGGAAGAAAAACATTACAAAATAAACCCACCTTCCCAGCCACAATATATAGATATATAGATATTACACGTGAATGAACACAAACGCACACTCATGGAACTTACATTATGGAGACATGGCAAAGCACTACGGATCAGGGAAAACACCCCCATTGGGGCCGCTCACACTGGGAAGAGTCACAGGCCAAGAACACTGAGGACGCCGGCACCCGGCCCCCAACCCCAACAGAGAAGGGGATACGCACACAAAGGTGGGGAGCCTCCAAAACTAGCTGGGCCAAAGGGGTCGAGCACAACTCTGGCGTCAGCAAACCGGATGTAGCCCCCAGTGTGAAGAACCCCTCTAAGTAAACACTGAGGTTAGACAACTAAAACTTTACAAAAGAAGATAGAAGATAGAAATGTAAGATAGAATAAAATGCTTGAAGTAGGATAAATAAAATGAATTTTACAAGTTAAGAAACACGAAATAAATAATGAAAATTGTAAAAGGTCAGTTAAAAGCCTGATTAAAAAGGTGTGTTTCAACCTTCCTTTAAAAATATGTACAGTCTCTGCTGTCCTGAGGCTCTCCAACTCTCACTGAACTTTCCCACGCCAGCGCTGGGATCGCCACAGAAGTTTTTCTGATCCACACATTTATTTGTCACAACACATGCTGGGTGCCCTGATGCAGCTGGGGCCTTGTAGCACCACATTATTTAATATTGATGCATTGTACAATGTTTTTTTTTTTAAAGATGTTTCCACCTGTCTAAAATGACACCATATTTTGTAATAATCTGGCACATTTTGTTATGAAATTATTTGTATGTATTTTGTAATAAACTTTGCCACAATTTGTAATAATTGTTTACATAATCCAGCAGTTATTATAGAATGTGTGTGTTGCACTTTTTTTCTTTTTTGAAGAAAATGTAAAAATTTGGTAAATCATGTATTAAAATATCAAAATTGATGCTTTGATTAGAAAAACCATCAAATCGTCAGAGTAACATTGAGCATTACACCTTAATTAGAATTCATTTGAAAAACTTGGAGGAGGCTTCATTGTTCAAACCTAAATAAAATGTAACTGTAATTATGAAAAATGCAAAAAGTCTTCACAAGTTAGAAACAAAAGATACACTAACTAGATGTTACTGACAAGAAAAGTACCAGTGCACTGAAATTTTGGAAGTCACATGCAATCTGGATTATGTTGTGCAAAGATTACAAATGGTAGAAAGCATAAAACACAGAAAAATGAAAATAAAACCAAAAAAACCTTTATTCAGTCGATTACCGGTTTTATGTCATCTGTTGTTTCTTGAGCAGCTTTTGGAAACAGAGTTGCAAAAAACTCACAAAAGAGTCACAGGATCACTGTGTCCGACGCCGACACACCTTTTGTCATCCAGACTTTTTCTTGCAATGCTGCCAATTTTAATCTTCAAAACCACTGGCCTCTCAGCACATACAGCAGCGCAGACTTTCCATCCTGACTCAGAGTATTCCTCCACAGTCTCACCAGAGCAGTTTGTTGCACTCTTTTACATTCAGCAACAGGAACACTGAACTCTCCCTTCTTTGCTGTTTTTTTGCTTTTCATCATATAAAATTTTTGCTTAACATAATACAGATTACATTATATTTTCCAAAACTTCAGTGCACCTGTAATTTTAACATCAGTAATATTTAGTCAATGTAGCTTTTCTCTCTAGCATTCGGATACATTGTCCGTTATAATGAATACAGTCAGATTTGATTAAGGTTTTACCAAATAAACATCCTACAATTTTTTTTTAAATGAAATCTAATTAGACTGGAATGCTTAATGTTGTTTTGATTATTTCATTGTTTTTTCTAATTAGGGCACCAATGTTGACATGATCTTCATTACATAATGCAACAAATTACAACATTTGCTCAAAAAAAGTTAAACACTCACATTTTGGAAAAATGGTAGCAAAATGTAACAAGTTACAACAAAATGTGCCGACACACTACAGGCATTGAACAGGGAGCCTCAGTGGTGACTAACTCAGGCGTGGAAGTGGAGCAAACCTCGTGCCATAAACTTGTTTCTCAACATTTGGACCACTGGTGATTTTTTGCCCCTGTCATCAATCAGAAAAGCAATACTGAGCACATATAAGTCCGGCGAAGACGCCGTGATGATTTTGGTGATCTCAAACAAGTTACTAAATTAGTGCAGCATATTGAAAGAACTGCGGAGACTCCTGTTCACTTGTGCCACGCTTCACTGCTGATTGCATTTTGAATTTATCTCATAAGAGCAATTCTGGCTTGGGTTTTCTCAGAAACACTTGGGGCCATTTTCAGTGCTGTAATCGAAACAATTCACTTTTTGTTCCATACAAGTGGTTTTAAGAAGCACAATGAGGAATTGTTCATTGTGCTTAGTTTCCAACAAACACTTCTGACTGTGCAACTTTCATGGTCCAGATTAGCAAAAAAAAAAAAACCCTTGTGAAAATAGGAAAAATTAAACACTCTATAAAATCAACAGTAGGAAAGATGCTTCGAAACTGCCAGGGACTTCTGTTTTTATGTTGCATATTTACTGCAGTCAAGTGTATTATCAAAGTCTGCAGCAGTAAGCTCACTTCTGTCTGTGGTCAGCGTCTTGGATGATTCTCTACCTGGAATCGCACGAAGGAAAACTCAAGGAAAACAATTTCATGATGTCATGTCTTCGTCTTCACACAATCTTATTCATATGGTCCTGAGTTCAGAGCAATCCAAACAGAAACTGTTCTGAGAACATGAAAGATAAGGCTTAGGAATGTTTTCAGATGGCTCGAGCTTGTGGAACAAGGCTTAAAAATAGCGGAGTGGGCTCACAGGTCTCACGGAGAGCTGGAGGATGGAGCAGCTGGTGGAGGTTTTTCAGTTTTTCTGATCTGCTGTAAAAGGTTGTAAGGAGAGAGGACTTGCATGCTTCACATAAATGTTCCCGTTATCCAGCTTGACTTCATACACTTGTTGCTGTAAAGGTAAAACAGAGAAAAAAGACATTACAGCTGGATGAGACACAAATGTTCCGAAGTACATGCATCTCACAAGTGTAATGGATCTCATCTTCTAAACTAAATTGCATTGTTTGTATTTTTCCTGCTTTGCTTATTAACTAACAGCACATTCAGATATACTAAAGACAGTCAGCATGTATACAAATACAGAGACAATGGAGATGTTTCTGTAACGTGAACACAGTATGTGAGGCTTCAGCATCAAAATGACTGGGTGTGCATGTAAAAGTTGTGCGTCTGTATTTCAGTGGCGACTGCAGAATAACATCTGTGTGTCAACGGTCAGATTAGTTAGAGCACACTTAGATACGTACAATTCTGTATATACACAATGCAATATATGAGTGCATAGTGAGGGGTGTATCAGTAATATGCTCGGTGTGTGCAGTGCGAAGTGTGGGGGCCTGCAGCGACCCATCAATATGCCTGTCTCCACCTCCACCTTGAACGGGCCATGAGAAAGAACTGCCTTTAACTTGCCCTCACTACAGGCTGGCAGGGTGGCTTTTGGTCTGCACGGTGTCATCCGTTGCTTTTACTGCTGCCAATCAGAACCCAGCCCAATGCCAGCTCTGGAAGGTAGACTGGTTCTCCTCCTCATGCACATTAAACATGGTCACATAAACCCTGCACATGGCTAGACAATCCATAGCACACACACCAATCTGTGTGCACGTGAGCTACACACAAATAGTCAAGTCTGTCAGCAGATCTGATCAGGTCAGAACCACACACATACACGTATCATTCAAATGATAGGAAAAAGAAAGGACTGATGACCTGCTATATTTTTTTTTTGGGTCAAACAGTTAATCTTTACATAACTGACAGAAGTGCATGATTTTTCGTCTGTCGGCAGCTTCAAGGTGGATAACTTCTGCCCTCGGCTGCTTTGACTGTTCCATTGTAAAGACTCATAGAGACTGTGGATTTTAACTGTCTTATAAAATGACCACCTGCTGCACTGTGCAACATCAATTCCATAAAGTTGTGTATGACAGTAAGTTTGACTGCAGAATGTGGCTCTCCAGTATATCACTACAACATACTTCAATGCTCAAGAATAACAGTGTTATTCTGTACATTTAGGCAATAGTCAGCAATAGTCACAGTGTGAGTATTATTGAAGGTAGTGTGATAGTACTGATTCAGTTTATTGTATAAACTTGAGAACATTTTGAACCGCACAATGTCACCCTCTATAGAATCAGAATTTATGAATTTATGGACATTTGGCTGCATAAATATCCAAGAAAAATTATTTTTGCAATATCACAGTCATGCTAGGAGATGAATAATACACTGTATAATAAAGATTTGCACTTTCACAGCTCTACTCTTTTTCAGAACTGTACAAATGCATTCTTTTTCATTTCACCTCGAATACAATTTGTCAGCTTACCTGATTGTTGCAATTGCATTTTGATTGGATGGTAAGAAGTGATATGCGACAGCAGTACACTATGCACAATTTCTGACACTGTCAGAAAATTACAGTACACTGTCAATGCACACACAACCATGGCTGACATTAACATGTCTCACTGAGCTACACAGACCACAGCGTTTACACCACAATGGTGGCATTCGTCATGATTGTCCAACTTCCATCTAAAGTGACAGACGGTACGGACTGTCTCTGTCATTAACCCTGCGCTGTTCTCAGAGGCTAAATTATGTAACAGGCTACTTTTGAGGATGTCGAAGTGAGTCGAGGGTATGGATATAATTCAGTTCAAATGTATGGACTCAAAGAAAAATGTCTATTTATGTTTGTAAACATCACTTGTGCACACACACACACACACACATAATTTCAGATAGAGGCCCAAAAATCCCTGCATTAGAAAACAAGTTATTAACCTGCTGTAGCAGCCCTACACCACTAGGTCATTGAGTTTTTTTAATCGAAGAACTACAGAAACTCTGCCCTTTTTAACTTTTTTTTTCTTCTCATGTTTGGGGAATCAGTGCATCATTTGACAGATGGGAATTATTTCTGTAAATAAGAGTGTGAATGTTTATGTGAGATCTTTGAAGCGCAAATTCAAATGTCATTATAAATGGTTAGAATTCATTGGAATTCTGTGGTTTGTTTAATTCAATGTACATCATATTCACTTTTTTCAAGTGTACTGCTTGCTAAAAGTCTACAACAAGGCTAAAAGACATATGTCTATTTTGGTGACAGAAACATATAAAATTGACAGTGTTATGAATGTAAGAGGAAAAGTGTCATCACCTGTAAGGATGTCCCCGACTTCCCAGTTCTGAGGTCAAAATCATAGTCATGCCAGGGGCAGAAAACTTGCAGGACTCCATCAGCTTCCTCAATGTCCCCCTCACACAGAGGACCACCTGCATCCCACACAGGAAATTGTTAATCACACATTTTTTTTTTTATTTCTCAAAGCACTTGCATTCCTGTTTTAGAACTGTTTAGAACACAATCCCTCTAGAAATAAGAGGACCGATGATAGTTTAATGTCACTGTGTAAAACAAAGGCAGCAGGGTCTATAATGCAAGGCAGTATTTTAATCTACTTGACCAAGATCACTCAGTGTCCCACAGTTTAATGAGAGCATCGTCAGCATCTGGCTGCATGTGGCTCTGTACTGGATGCACAGCTGCACATCATGGCTGCATGCAGCGCTTCCTCTACATATATGGACTGCAAGCGAATGCGCGTCTTTTTTTTTTTTTTTCTTTTTTACCGGAGTGCGAACAGCGGGCGTCCATCGCAAAAAACTCCCCCTTCACGTAAAAGAGGCAAACGTCAGAGTCGTAGCCGAGAGAGGAGTACATTAGTCGGCATCGCTTCTTGGAAAGCTCCGAGGCCGGGCCTATGAGCCTCCATGAGCCGCTTTCCGCGTTTCCCCCTTCATCCCCGGAGCCAGAAGCCATAAAGACAGAAGAAACGGTCCGCTTTTCTAATTTGCGCCGCTACAGTGGTCTCTTTTTCCGTCTCCGCGAATGGATTTGGCTGTTTGCTCTGTGCAAATATTCCATATTATCCCGCTGGCCGACTGACACGGCGCTCATCCGTGCGGCGGACTGGGCTGCGGTTTCCTCCACACCGGCTGCTCCGGCAGCGCACCGGCCGCTGCAAGCCTGCAGCGCAGGCAGGCAGGCGGGCAGGCGGGCTGCACACTGGACCGATGCTGCTTTCATGCACCTGTGAACTCGGAAAGTTACCAGGAGAGAAAGTCCAAAGAGATGCGGGCGTCCTCAAGAATTTCTGCAAATGATAATATGAGCAGGTGCATGTTTGCGCAAGCATGCATGGTTGAACACACATAAATACGTTTTAATAAGTGCCATCAAGTCTTATCAGTCAAAATGCTGGTCACAGCACTCATGCTTTACTTCAGGAGATGCACAGATACAGATACAAGAAAATACTGATTACATTTTTTTTGTTTGTTTTCTTATAAATTATGAGTTTGAGACTTTAAATGCACTCAAGTACAGTAACAAAGTAAAAAACAAAACAAAACCGAGGCTTTATTGATACACAAAACCACTTTGAACTCTTTTTTGATGGTGCTGGAGCTACATAAGTCGATTTGCATACACTACTAGTTTTGCAATACTACAGGAAAAGACAGATCATACTTCAATGATGGTTTAGTTCCAGCAGAATAAAAATCGATAATAAATGACCTGATTAGATTTTGTAAGACTAATTCCATTTATAAGTTTAAATGTAGTTTTAAGCCAAAACAAAAGAGATGAAGTTCAACTCTTAAAAGCCCTTTATGAGTCTGAAATATAAAAAATTCATACACAGTTTATATCAATATATCACATTAAAACCGAGTTTTACCATTGGGACTATACCATTAGACCTACACCCTGTGTGGTACACAGTATGAAACTACACTTGTAAAGTTTAGATTACCCCCAGGAAGAGCCTGTGATGGTCACAGATACTGAAAAATTGCCCATTCTAGAAATATAAAACGATGTGGCTACAATAATTAAAGTGTGTCTACCTCATAAAAAGATCACTATGTGGCAACAAACTATATGTTTTAGTGCAGAAATAACAAAGGAAAAATGACATCATACTATGCAAATTATAACAGTTGGTGAAAAAAAAAGAAGAAAAAAAGAAGAACACCCAGTAACGCTGTTACTTTGCTAGCAGAGTTTTAGTTTATTAAAATGGCCAAATAACTTGCTGATATGTCAAACTGTGAGAAGCACTATTCAGCATGGACGGATGCTGATCGTGCATCACTTCCCTGAAAACAGTTTGAACTCCCAAAATCAGAGGTAAATTTAAGCAAACATACAGAGGGTCATGTCGGCTAACATTATATTGTACCTGAAACTTATGAGTAGAGAAAAAGTCCATATTCCAGCTGTGATGCTTTGCAGTGGACAGTTTCCAGAAACAAAGTGTCATTAGCATTTTCCAAAGGGAAATGCCAATCCAAGTTAACCCAAATCTCAGTAACTGAATGCACCATGTCCCAGATAGTGAAAACCATCCATCCATCCATCCATCCATCCATCCATCCATCCATTCAACCACCTTTAAAAACCACTTATTCTTGTGCAGGGTTGTGGAGGCAGTCAAGACAAACAATCTAATGGTGTTCAATACTTCCAACTACAAAATCCAGCTGCCATGAGAATAACCCTCTTGGATTTAAACAAGTGGTTTAAAGTAGAAAACACTCTCCCTAAATGTTTTCAGGGGCTAAGCTCAGACAGAAGCCGTCTGTATTTTGATTTAGGGCCAGTGTGCCATTTTTTCTCCAATTTATGTTCAAAATTGCATTTCTGCGACATGCCCAGACCCGCATGCTTACATTCAGAGCAACTGACTTGCACACTGAGAGGGTGGAACATAAGCTTTTATGTCCTGTTCAAACGGTTCAAAATCATTTCTTAATTATCAGTTCACAAAGCCTGTTATTGTTCTTACACAGCAGACTCCTGCACTCAGATCCAGACAGGTACTTGGCTCATTTCTTCAAGTTCGGTTTTAGTTTTCATTTTTTTTTCTAATGGTTCCATTTTGGTTTACTTGAACTATGTTTGACTGTGAGATGTTATCTTTTCTTTCAGAAATATTGCACTTTTTCAGCAATACTTATTCAAACTTTAACAAACAAAGAAAAATCTGTTAGTCTTTTTAGCGCCTTCCACATTATTATACAGGTCAACCATCTGCCTATGATCCACATTAATGACTCAGAATTATTATTGTTGTATAAAACTGACCTTTTCAACAGTACTAATACTAAGCTTTCTGCCACTTTTGAATTTGACCATCTTGCAAAAACAAAGACTATATGAATGATGATCTGTATATTTTCACCCACCATCCACTTTCTTGTCAACGCTTTATTGGGCCACTAATAATGTGTCTGGCAGCTAAGCCAGCTCGTACTGTGAGTTAGTGTCTAGACTGAACTGACGGAGACCAGAGGCCTCTTGGGATTTGTGAATTTTAGAATCTGACTCATTTGAAGGTGCGGCATGAGCACAGAGGAGAGCAAAAGTGCTTTGAAAATGCAACACAGGAAGAAAGAGCACCACTGCGTCTTGTCAGATGTTGGAGCAACAGAAGTGCATGTAAAAGCTAATGAAAGAGAATGCCAATGTAAAGCAATTTGATCTCAGTGAGTGATTGCTTTAACACATGTGCACTAAGCAGACTGACAGAAACCTTATTTGCATGAGGAGTCATTCTGCATGGATTTCCAGTTGCGGACATTAAACTTTAATATGAAGCCATAGCCATAGCCATACAAATACAATTCTGATTTCTGACATGGTGCACAAAGGGAATTGCATATTTCACCACTGTGTGAAATTTTAAGTAATTCTTCTAGCTAACCATGTCAAAACGAACATGAGAACTGAAATATTTCATGCTACTTGTTATGAGTGTGTCATCATGGCACTTCTGTAAGTACGCAGTGCAAAACCAAAACAATCAGCAGGGAAACAGCTGGGAAAGCTTTGCCCTGCTGATTACAGGTCGGCTTGGATCGTGCAACCTGCCCTCACACAGCAAGTTAGGTTGGAAAACGACCAAAGGTGTTTATTTTCAATGGCAACTCCAGGAATTACTTATTAGAAGGTGGAAATCCTGAGGTTACAAAGTAGGCTGTAGAGGATTGTATTCCCCGCAGAAACAGCAATGAGAAAGTGGACAGTCCGAAGCTTCGAAGTGACACTGACTGACAGGTTTTGTTAACAGCTCCACTTTGGCATGCTGGAAGGTGACAAAACATACTGCGCACATGTAGGGAATTAAATTAAAGGAACTCTGAGTGATTCAAGTTTTTTGAGAGAAGATAAATTATATTTACAGAACTGAAAATGATGTATTGTGGAAAGTTTGAATCAGAAGGCTGGATGGGATTAATAAACAAAACTGCAGACAGTGAGAAATGGGCCAAAATGATTGCAGGAGCACTGCATACTACATAAATTTCTTTGACTTCTCCTTGAAGAACTTTAACCACTGGACAGTGTAACTGTTTTGCATGGGGCAAAATTTGGTGTGGAGAAAATTTGGCTCAGGAAAACATTAGAGCGATACAAGGGCCAATTCTCATTCATCATTAGCTTCATCTTGTCCTCAACCCAGCAACCACCCTCAAATGTCTCCTTACTCATATGCCAAGGATGGATGGAAGAAGAGCTCTCCAGGCAACATGGTTTTCATTAGGAAAACAAAAGCTTAGGCCAAACTCAAAACACCGCTCTCTGTTCACTTTACTCCTTGTTCTACTATTCAAGCACCGCTTGTTTCATGTCAACGATGCTGCTGAGATTTAGGGGTCTCATGTATACTGCATATTATAATTGCATGTCTTTGCTCAGTTAGTGATGCCCTTTATCTCAGTGGGACATAAGTGACTACATTGTTTTTATGTCACTTGAAATGGCAAAGCGATAACCTTGCCGGCAAGCTGAATTCTCGCGGTATTTGTTCTCACACACCACGAGAATCCACCTTGTACTGCTCGCGCCTATGTGCTCGGGATCAGACTTTTTTCGGTCTGACCAATCACGCGTCGTTTAGGGCGGGGCATGAAGCTTTGACGGAAGCAGGAAGCGACGGACTGGCAATAATATTAGCATGGCTAGCGAAAACAATGGATGTCCCGACAGCGATTAAATCTGTTTTGGATGAATCCTCTATTGCGTCTTTGAAAAACCATCAGCAAGAGGTTTTTTCTTTGCAGTGATTGGCTGAAACTAAACATGGTTAGGCGGGCGCACTGTGTCCTTCCGTCCAATGAACGCAAAGAGTTCTGCAGCAAGTCCCTCCTTCCCCGAACGGATTTGCCGAGTGAAATCCCAGATTGACGTGAAGCAATTCGTTGCTGCACATGTCAATATGGCTTTTGCCAGATTAGCAAAGCGAGGCTTCACTTTGTTCCTAAAGTGAATTGAATCCAGGCCTAATCTTCCCATCAGCCCTCCTGGGTTCAGAAACCTTGGTTTCGTCAGATGCTGGACATTTCTCCAGGAGGCATGTTGAGCTCTTCCACTCACCGATTCCTAGTGGAAAGTCACAATATGATATGTCAATTTTTCAGGGCGCGTGCAGTGGGGTGAACTGATCTTCTTAGACTAAGCAATGTCAGTTGTTACTTTTCGTCTTGGGTATGTAGGCAAATCTATTCAACTGTTACTTTACATTTATTTTACTGAAATGTCATCCTTATCATTTTTCATTGAGAAAGAAAATGAGCTCAATTTTGTAAGAAATTTCAGTCATTAAACCATCACATTTCAATACAAAGGCTAAATTTGACATTAGACCCTGTCCTCTCATTGTGCAACAGGACTCCTTACCCATTCCAAATCAGAGTAGATCTTAATAGAGTGAGATAAGCGCAAGTTTACAATTCTATAAAAGCATCAAATGATACACAAACCGCATGCATCCCATTTAAAGACAACACTGTCAAATCTGTCAGTAAGTCTGCAAAATAATAGATAAATTGTAAAGAAGTACATTTTAAATGACAGGGATGACACAGAGGCACTGATGCTCTCTTTGTTGAATGTGTGGTATTGTGATGAGACTTTTTTGTGATATTTACTGTATAATATATGTAAGGTATTTTCTGTGTTGTACAGCTGACTAGGTCTTTTAATCTTTTCAGAATCTCTCCTGGTGCTCTTCTTGTCCCCCACTGCTTTGCTTTGTGAGTAGTCAGCTCCCTTACTGTCTCTTTTTTCTTATTGCCAAATTCATATTTTTTTTTTATTTCTGGAACACAATATAAAAAATATTTAATCAAATTGAAGTTGTGTAATCTTTATAGATTGTGTAGCCAAGGCATTCTGACCCCTGGCTGTGTTTTAGGTCCATGTATTGTCTCCCTTTGACAGCATCATTGTCTTAACTTGGTTTTAGTTATCTCTTCTCGTTTTGTCAGTGCTTTAGTTATTTGATTTATATAACTGTTTCTTTTACCTTTACATCATCTTTGGTAATGCAAATGTATTTCATTTTAGTCCAGACCGGTTTGTTTTATAGCGTTTATTTATATTTCACCATATTATTGTGTGTTCCTTCACTTCCGGGTGCTCTGGCCTGAATGTGGCTGCATGATCCCTGGTGGTGGTACAGTCTTCACGCGGTCACACTTTTGTTCTGTTTTGAGTATGTGTGTGTGTGTGTGTGTGTGTGTGTGTGTGTGTGTGTGTGTGTGTGTGTGTGTGTGTGTGTATGTTTACAGTTCAGGGATGATTCTTTTTGGTTGCGCTACTGCATGGTAAGCTCCTGCCCTGTCCTCCTCTTCCTCTTCCTCCTCCTCCTCTATTGTCTGGTCACTCATTTTAATGTGTATGTTTAACTGACATGCGAACTTGTTAGTAGCATTTATTTTTTTTATTATTTTTTTGTTGTTTTCTTAGCATTTGTTTTTTGAACTTGCACTGTCTTGTTGCCCTCAAGGTTATTTGAACCTGTGCAACCTTTATATTAAATCTTTTTCCAAAAGCGGGGAAGAAAAAAACCTTCGCTAGGCTTTCCTGGGGTGTAACTCCCTAGGTGGCATTGTTGGCTCCATTAATTAATTCAACTACACCATGCTCCACACTTGTTTCATCTTATTAAAATAGGACTATTGGAGAAAGATCTCACACAACTCCCGGACAGCATTCAGACCAGGTTGTGATGTGACTTGTCTCACCTTGTAACAAGATTCAGAGTTAAAGAAATACTCCGAAGAATTTGGACCCACGCCTTTTCCCTATCATTGACAAAGTGAGATAAGCTCATAAATACCTTTTTTGTGTCTCAGCACAGTGGCTGAGTCTATGCTTCTACTGCTGAGCTCCGGTATATCCTTCCGCGGAGCACTGCACATGCGCAGGTCTGTGTGTATCAAAATGTTATTTTAACGGGTTGAAAAGAAAACACGTCTTACAAAATGTTTTATAACCATTCGGATTTACTTCATGTGCTAATACACCATCCCCTGAACCACTGGAAGGAGTATTTTGTACATTTTCGTCAGTCCGGCTCTGTTTCCTCTTCACCTCCAGCAATTGAGCTAAGCTAACTACGATGCTAACAGCTGGGATCCAGCCACTGGATGCACAGACACAAAAAAGGTATTTATGAGCTTATCTCACTTTGTCAATGATAGGGAAAGGGCGTGGGTCCAAAATTTTCAGAGTATTCCTTTAAATTTTTCACTAGCTCTTAGTTTGATCTATGTTTTTGTCATCTCCAGGGGTTTTACTAGGAATTTTGATGACAATTTGTTTGCTTTGGAAAACTCAGTGTTTCATCTTATCAATCCATGGCAGATGCAAGCAAATGATCACAAAAAGTCATGCCAAATACACAAAGCCCTTGTTTAAATAATCTTCTTTGAGGGGAATGTCACACATTTTGTTACCTGCAAAAGGCAAGCAAATTCAAAGTGGATTATATTTGTGTGTGCACCCAGTAGAGCACATGTACTTGGATCTTCATAATTCACGCACAATGCGGAACCCGTGATTGATGCAGGTTGAAGAATTCAACAAGAGTTTGAATACTAAGATGCTGCAACATGATGCTCCATGGAAAAAACTGAGTAAAACCTGGAAATTTTAGGGAACTTTACAAAGTACTTTATACCCTTGACTCAAAGACAGAAGGCCGGTTACACAGTACCAAGCACGTGGATACTGGAATATCTGGAACTCTAAAAGATCAATAGGACCTAAGAGAACTTCAATGAACTTCAATAAAGAACTTCATGAGATGGTGGAAGATGACCCTAGAGGCCTACTTAAAGTCAATCACCCAAGTTAAAATCAAATGTCGTCTATAGCAAGGACATGCACTTTCATGATTGCTGTTCTGCATAGGCTTGAACCCCTTCAATCAACAGTACTGACACAGTACTACCATAGTAGATCAAGCCCAAGCTGGATAGTGTGCAAAGATGCCTCAAGGATGATCTAGCCATAAAAGCAGAGTGCAAGATGCAAGCATGATGAGCGTGCATGAACAGACATAACCAATTGGCTGGGATAGTGTTCAGAAACATCTGTGTCCAGTATGAACCTGGAGTACCCAAACATTGGTGGAACAACTGCCTGAAGTTGGCTGAGAACACAAGAGATACAGACTGACAAACAGCTGCTGGTTAACCAACTGAACATTCTGATGGTTAACAAACAACATGAAAGTGGAATAGTGATAGAAGTATCAAGCGGTGAGGGGACAACTGAAACAGATGTGGAGGGTTAAAGCTGATCTGGTTCACATAGTAGTGTGAGCACTAGGGGTGGTGACCAACTAGCTCAGAGAGTTGATGAAGCATATCCCAAAAAGAACACCTGAAGACTCAATCCACATGAGGGTAGTCCCAGAACAACCAAGATCCTACACAGAACCCTAAGACTCCCAGGCTGCTTGTAGACGAACTAGGCTTGACGATGATATACCACTCTACACAGGTGAGAGGGTGATCTTTATATATACACGCTCGCAAGCAAACGTGTAATTCTAAGAAGTGGTCGGA
This sequence comes from Salarias fasciatus, assembly GCF_902148845.1. Taxonomy (NCBI): domain Eukaryota; kingdom Metazoa; phylum Chordata; class Actinopteri; order Blenniiformes; family Blenniidae; genus Salarias; species Salarias fasciatus. The sequence continues at coordinate 22,788,701 of NC_043766.1, read as the reverse complement.
CTGAGAGATTCAGACCAATTTTCCAATAGCATTGCTCAATAAAGTCACCTTATTTGACTTGCAAGCACGTTAAAACTTACAATGTTTTTCTCCATCCAGTTTGTAGAGGAAACACCTTTAAATGTACCCAAGAGACAGTGAGGGGCATGACATTGAGCTGCTGAGTCACTCTCTGTAAAGTCTGCAACCCCTCCAGCTCCTCAGCATACATGTCTGCAGGAGGAATCAGACTATACTACATTCCTTCCCTTGTGTCTTCAGTCCTGATTATATCCAGACACAATACGTCTTGTTCTTCAAGGTTCCCAGGTTAGTCGACAGACTTTAAGGGGAGGTAGCGTCTGAAGAGTGAGAAAGCAGCAGTTCACCATATGAAAATGTGGACATGTAGTTGTCATGAAGTGCCTTTATGATGATGATTTTATAGTGTGCCATATGGTTTATGTTGGATTGTGCTGATGTGTTATGATGGCTGGAGAAAATAAAACTGGGTATGTAATTTTGGTGAGACATTGTGTATTGTTTTCATAAGACCTGGTATAAATCAACTTTTGCTCTGCGCCAAACTACACACAATACACATTTAAATTTCTTTACGGTTTTGGCTGCTTTCAGCATCCAAAAGCTGTCTCAATTACGTCTTGGATCTAAACCCAAAACTTAAACATTAATGTCTATGAGTTATTACCATTGATTTTTTTGCCACCAAAAGTAATTTGTCTCATATTTGTGGCAGTTCATAAAAGCAAAAATAAAACTCTCATAATATCACAAAAGTAAACAGGATTCATCCTGTGGGGAACATGAAAGTCCATACAACTGCCAATTCTTCGTCTTGTTCTTCTTAAGCATTTTCCCATTAAGAATTGCTGCACTGTATCAACTGTCTCCTGAGTCCTCCTTCCTCACATCAGCTGCCCGAATGTCCTCCCTCACTACATCCATGAACTTGACTCCACCAACCTTCTTCTCTTGTCTGGCAGCCTCATCCTCATTCCTCCCACACAGCCAAACCATATCCCACTTTCTAAAACAACAGTCGAATAGAAGCTGCCCCTCTAATGTGCGCAATCTAAATCATGCTTATTCTACTTATTACCAGTGTAAACTTCAACATCTTCAGCTCTGCTTGTACAGTTTAGCCTTCTGTCTTTTTGCAAGTGCCACCATCTTTAAACCAGGCAACTAGCAGGATGTACTTCCATCTTGAGCCCAGCCTGGACTTTTCTAATGCAGCTCATTGTTTACATTGTTTATCTCCATTCAGTCCATCTCAACTTTACTCTGTTCCTCCACTGCTTTGCATAGTTCAAATGTAGAAATTCCCATCTCTTTTCTAGCTCTACTCCCCCCACCCTGACAATTTGACTAACTTTCTCCAGACTAACACTTGTGTATTCTGTTTCACTCCTGCTCAACTTCACTCATTCTTCACTAATGCAAACCTCCACCTCTCCAGCTTCTTCTCAACCGCCCTCTACTATCCTTCAGCTCAATAAGTCATGTGCAAACATGAAAGTCCGTGGAGATTCCTGTTTCCTGTCTTCATCAGTTACCACGGTTCATCACAACAAACAAGACTGGGCTATGAACTGATCTTTAGTGTAATATTTATAAACCTCTGTTATACTGACAGGGCATTTTATGCATATCAGACTTTACTCCTTCTTTGACATATTTCTGTCATCTCCAACCATCAACACCACACTTGCTCTATCGTAGTTTCTTATATGACTTTGACACATCAGCAGACAGTGCAGCACATTCATGCCTTCCTCGTACTTTGCTATCTGTAGTCTCAAAGTAAAACTCAAGTGTGTGCTGCTGTGTTTTTTGTATGAAGCCACACTGCTGATCACTGACATTAACCTCCTAACCAGTCTCACGTAAGGCAGTGACATGATGCCTGAATTGAGTGGCGTAAATATGACACAAAGAACATGGAATGCAACATTAAACCGACAGATTGATTAAAACTAAACTTAACATGAGCAGGCATGATTGATTGAGGATTGAAAATACGATTCTAAATATTGACCATTTAACAAGAAGAACATGAATCAACTAAGAACTTAATGACAAAGCTGGAAAGAATCATGACTTCCTGTCAGTAACTACTCGGTGACACAAGTCTTCACAAGTACAGCAAATTGAAACATTTTTAAATCCAAATTACTATTATCAAATGTAAACAGACACAGGCCAATGATATCTGCATCACAGGGCTCAATCACGTTTAAAAGTAACTGAAAGTGCATGTGGCACACTATATAAACACCTACACATAGTGAGATAGTACACAGAAGGACAGGAAGCTCGCAAATCTATGCAGCACACTCTGATAAAAAACACATGCCCCACACCTATAAAACATGACTTACAAATATAAGCAGACCCTCCACCACACTACACAGGACGCAGTGTTCCCCTCCTGGACCTATAATCACTTGACCTTCTCTCAGAATACAGATGTCCTCACACCAGGACCTCTGAAATTTATACGCCTTTTTCTCATGAAGTTATTATTCATATCCATCCCTGAAGCACACAGAAGGCAGCAAATTTAGCAGTTCTTGTGGCTGCATCAGGCCAGCAACCTTTAATTTGTCATGGTTTGTGAATCATGAAACTGTACGCCAATTTAGCCCCGAGTCTTTGGCTTTGTGCGGAAAGGCCTTGAAGCATGTCTGCAAAACACTCCTGCAGTTTTACCTCGAAATGCACAGAAGTACATAGAAAAGAAAAGAGTCACATGGCAAACTGATGACTCTGCGTGATATATGCATTTGGATTTGAAGTTTGAACAAAAAAGAGGCAGCTGGAGCCCCATAAGACAAAGAGAGATAGAGAGAAAGAAAAAAAAAACTATTACTGGAGCTGCTTTTAAAACTGGCCCATGGGGACATGTTAAGCCTGTCTCTTGCCATCAACAGGGCTGAATCTGGCTGCAGTTACAGATTCCATCTCTGAACTCAAGACTTAAGACTCTTATTTTTTTTTCCCAAGGATACTTCAAGCATCACTGATCTGCATGTGTCCCATAACAGCGCTCATATAGGGACATACTGTACTACTGGTCCTTTGAAATGGAGAGCTCGCTTTATGAAGCATTATTACATTCTGGGATGAGATAGATGAGGAACTAAAAATGGGCACTAATAGCAGTCTTAAAAAGTAAATAATAACTAAATATGTGTGTGTGTGTACACATGCATGTGTTATTACTGGCATTACTGGATTAAAACAATCAATTGAATGAGACATGCTATAGAAGATCAATGTAAGCAAGTCAATACAAATCTTTGCTTCAGCTGTATTAAAGCTTTAATAACTGTAACATGATTATCAATTTCAGTCAAATAAGATTGTATACTGGCTGGAACCCACACACAAAAAAGATTAAAACAATATTAAAATTGGACTGGTCTGTGAAGGGTATGTGTAAGCTATTGACAATGGATGTAAGGATTTAAGAAAAGCAAGCTCAGCTCTATAAATGGCCATGTGATAGACCATGAAAGGAAAGATGAAATCTGTTTTGGCCTGCAGCTGCAGCTCTCAACCACATCACAGCATTTCGTCAAATATTCTATCCAACCAGGCTGTGTCTGAGTTTGAGAGTGCACAGGACTTGTGGTGGAGACATTGATTTGTAGAAAAAAAATTAAGGACCTGTCCATCTGGAAAAGTGAACATTCAGACGGAGTGAGTGTGTTTTCGTAGCTTCTTTCAGAAACCTCACGTGTTGTTTGCACAAATGGGATTACATGTGAAAATATTGTTTTTGAGACAGAGGTAGTTCCATCCAGACGTTCACATATTTAAAAAAAATTCTATTCAAATGGCTTCCCATAATCATACCAGAATGATTACAACACTATCACCTGCCTTTCAGTTAGTAAGAGCAAAAACAGGATGTCTGTTATGCAAGTAGGTGTTCATGGAAAACGTCAGCTTACCTTCCAAGAACCCTTTTTGTCCCTTTAAATTTAAAATGTTTATATATTTATTTTCTAAAGATCTGAATTCATAAAAATGTTGACCACTGCAGTGCAACTCCTCTAAAATGTGGAGTGAACACATTAATCAAGTCTGTCTGTGTGCACTCTATATGACGGCCATGTCCACGACTGGTGAGGGACTTAACTTGCTCTCATGCAATCCATAGGGATTCATGTCACAACATGGAAAAATGAGATGTTTGCCTGGGAAAGGTATACATTTCTAAAGGAGGGCATGTTTTAGGGCCTGTGTATGGTTTCGAGGTAAACAGTTGCATCTGATTTCAAAGTGAGGCTGCTGCAGGAAATTAAAACAATGTAATGTCCTCAAAAGGCAAAGAAACATATGTAAGCTGGTGAAATGTTGACCTTACGCATACAATATAACAGAAAAACTTCTGTAGAATAATCCCACACTAAACCCAGCACACAGCAATAATCCTCAAAATCTCTTGCTTATGTTTAATTTGGTTCTACTTTATGATTCTCTGTATTATGGCAAAGCAAACCAGTGTTTAAATAACATCAGGGTTTCTGTCTACTCTTGTTAACTTAGAAATAATTCTCGTGAGCATGAAGAGACCAATGTTAACATAAAATACAGACCTTCCTGTGGTAAAGACAGAAATAAGGCTTTTATTTATTGGGTTTAGAAGTTCATTATTGAGATTGGTGATGACAGCTCTGACATATTTTCCATCGTGGTATTGTTTTTGCACTGCTGTAATGTTCTAAAGCATCAGCAACTTCACATTATTTCTTCATATTTTCACTTTCAGAATAACCACTCTTCAAACAGAAATTGTTCTGCAAAGCATGGCCTCCTCACAGAATGCCTGAATCTGCACTTCCTTTGGTATCAGTTACATCGAGATGCTGTGATAATGAGATGGGTACGCTGCTGAACTTGCAAAGGCGCAAAAACCTGAACCTTAAGTAACCACAGCACAAAACTAAACAGAACTCTCAATCATCTATCACAGAATTTACCCTTAGTGTATAAAGATTATAAATCAACCTAACGTTTTATTGTTAACCGAGCAAGTGCATATAGGCCACAAAGTAATCAGCAAGACTTATTAATGTCAGTGTCTCTTAATGTCAGTGAGGAGACTATAATTGTCTTCTTTTGCCATCTTCTTCATCAGAAATGTTACAGATGTTACAAATAATGTTAAGAACATTATTTGTATTTTATAACAAATGGATCTCAGACAACTGCACTCTCTAAATACACATGATTGAAGTTATCATTCCTGCACTGCAGTCACCTCTGAAATACTTTCTCAACTTATGGCTACTTATTGCAAAAAAATCGCCAGTGAAACAGGGAGGAGTTGCACTTTGTGTACTCAAGATGTGGGGCAATAAATCTAAAACCAACCTCAGACACCTCTTGTCTTCCACATGTTCCTACATTTTCCTTCAGATCTGGAAATTATAATAAGTTGCACTTGCAGAAAAAGTAGGTCAGGTCTGAAGCCACCTTGTTGAAATGTTTTGCTCAGGGATTCCTCCGTGTCTTTCAAACGGAGTGTGAGTTTGGATCACGAGAGTCTCTCTGGAACACTTAATGAGGTGCTGACTGTCTTTCCAGTCACTTTTGAGAAAGTTCAATGGTCTTCTGGTTGTCCAATTCAATATGTCTATAGGAAACTGCAGCAGATGGAATCCACTGATACTACTGATCAACACTCCACACTTCAAAAATAGATAATGATCTGCTGTTCACAGCTCTGAAGAAGTTTGTGTTGTAGCTGCATTTTTGGACTGTGTTAGTCAGGAAAGAAAAACGTTATATGATAAGATGTCCATTGATGCATACATGTGTCACCAACTCATAAGTACTTACATTTATTAATATTAGACGAATGATCATTTCCACCTCCTTCAGGTTAAAATGACGTTTTGTATGGTATTGCTGCATCTGAACTTATGACACACGACTATTTGAGGATCACTATGAACATTTTTAAGAGATTAATACAGCCTTTCTGTTTCACTCCAAAAACCATTACTCAATAGTGACAGCTCACTCAAATTTTCCACACATTATACCACAGCTTACCTGTGCTGTGCTGTGTTCACAAGTTTTCCAGCAGCCTTCATTAAGGCCGTTCTATTGTAAGTACACTATGTGTTGTATACATCAATAACAGATTTTAATAATCTTACAAAGTAAAGAATTCTTGGCACGTGTTTCTTTTTTTACATTCTACCACAGAAGGTATAAAAATACAGTTTTAATCATTTTAAAATTTGCATAATCATATTTTCTTTTATTTTCAGGGAGTTCAGGGAGTGTCCTGACCTCAACAGGTTTCAACTCCAGTGCATTCAAGTCCCCTATGGCCTTAGGTTTGTTTAAAGTTTTTCTCTTTGAGTTGAGTGCAATGTGTTATTCTTGAGACATTGAAAAAACAGGGCTGGCTACTGGGCTACTGGCTATCATATGTTTAAGACGTAATTTATTTGGGGGATACAAGGAGCGAACAATGGTTGTCCCTTTTCATGTATTTATAACTAGGGAAGTTCAGAGTAAATCAGTCATGCTTCTCCTGTTCATCCATCTCCTAGCCTGCTTCATTCTACTCAGGGTCATCGACCACCTATCAGTGAGGCAGGACACACCCTGGTCATCAGTCCAACACTGAGATGCCAAAACGCCAGGCACACTTACATTCATAATTGGATGCTTTAGGGTTAACCATTTGACCTGTTGTTTAACTGTTAGAGGAAACTGGAGTGCAGATATTTGTGCAAGTTAACAGAGAACATGCAAGCTCCAGAAAGACCCAGTAAGGCTTTGAACCAGAGAGATTCTCGCTGTGAAGCAAGAGTGTCAACGCTGACATGACCATACAGTCTGCTGAAGCCAATCTCATCTGACTTTAGTCAAGGTGAAAAATTATTCTTTATTAGAGGCTGTGGTACATAAGTCATGTAAAGAAATCTACACATTATAATTTTATAAGCTGTATTTACATTTACATTAAGATATGATGTATGCGAGATAAATGTTGGGCCTTCGTCACTGTGTCCACTGTCAAATAAAGACATGTTGTTTTCCTGCGTCCTACTTTTTCCTACTGTCTTTCATAAATTCCAGTTTCTCATGGGTTTGATTTATTAAAACCAAATGCGGTCAGAGGAGGGTCAGTAAACAGCAGGTGTGACACTGATATATAGCACCTATTTAAGGAGCCGAGCTGCTGATGTCTTTCAACACGGCAGCTCAACCATGAAGAAAGAGGGCATATGAGGTTTTGCACAACAAAACAAAACAAGAAAGTTATCTTGGCAATGAGGTTACAAAAAAATGAATGTCAGCTAAGACAAAGTGGACTTGATGAGAGTTTCAGCTGTACATTATGATGAGAATCCAACAATGTTATCGGTTTCATTCAGTAGCAGAAGTCACAGCCATGTAGAATTTTAAGTTTCGAAGCCATATCAAATGACAAACGGAGCATATGTCCACACTATGATTTGTGCTATACAGACACAAATGCACACAAACAAAGGTAAACTCATTCCTCGCGTGGCTGATCAGAGTTGTCAGGAATCATCAAGAGGCGCTCATCTGTTTTTATCATTGAAAAACTCTTTCTAACGACAAACACAGATAGTCTGACTCTTCTTCCACCTCGAGGCTGGCCACTCTGAAGATACAAGTTCTATTGTTTTCACTCTCATCCTCTTTATCCACCTCCTGTCTGTCCACTATGTGTACGAATACCTGCATTTATGTCTCCCTTCTGACTGCCAAATACTCAGAATACCAGTGGTCTTTCCCATCTGGTGGGACAAATCTACTCAAGGTTTCCTGTGTAAAAGTGAACTCTGGGGAATTGGGCACTGGGAGGTTAGGCCCTAATAAAAGGCATCCACTGTGCAGTTTTTCCTCTTTGCACAAACAGATGATAGGTGAATGTTTTCAATTAATTATGATTATCTTTCTAAAAATCCCCCACACTGCAAAGCAAGGAGTAGATGCCATCAGTACCAAGTTCATAAATAAGAAGTTCATAAATCGGAAAGATCGGAAAGAAATCAAATTCACACACGCATGCATGCACACACACCAAAAAAACATATAGCCACCCTTAAAAAGATACAAAACAGTGTGGGGTCCAGCATTTGGAAGCCACAAGGTTGGTTTGGCCCCACAAAACAAGTAATTCAAGACAACCCTAAACATGACCCCATCGTCACTTTAGTTCAACCTGATGAAATACGCTCACATAAAAAGTTACTGTTATGTAAATCTCAGCTTTTGTCTTAATGGTGGCGTGAATCTATCTGTCTCTGTCAGTTCATCTGCCTATGAGTGTTATATTAGGGTGATAGCATCAGGCATAATGCAAAATACATGCAAGAAGACATGCAGTATTGTGTTTGTGCAATCCTTCACAAAAAACTGGGTTTGATCTACTCAAGTTTCATGCTGATGAAGTCAGGCACAAAATAACACACACACACACACACACACACACACACACACACACACACACACACACACGCACAGTCTCGTATTTCTATCCTTGTGGGGACCTTCCATTGACTCCCATTCATGTCTAGCCCCTAACCCTGACCCTTACCCTAACCCTAACCCACACCACAACAAAGCCTAACCCTAAAGAAATGTTTTTGCACTTTTACTTTTTTCAGTAACAACAACATGATCAAGAAAACACTGTTTCTCCTACTTAGGACCGGAAAAAGGTCCCCACAAGGCACATCGTTCCACGTTTTGCTATCCTTGTGGGGACATTTGGCCCCAACAAGGATAGAAATACGAGAGCGCACACACACACACACACACACACACACACACACACACACACACACACACACACACACACACACAATTGCTTAGCCGAGTGGTACTCAAACTTTTCATTGTGTACCACCTGGATGGAGCTCACATGCCACAGCTTGAGAATCACTGTCCTCAAATTATCAAATATTCGAAAATAGCTACATATTTTAAAACTCTTGTACATTTTAAAACTCTCAAATATTGTAAAACTGTCACACATAAAAAGCTCAACACAAACATTCTAAAATTGACACTTTGCAACTCTCATGTTTTAAAAGTCATACATTTTGAAACATTTCAAAACTATAACAAATCTCAAGCATTTTAAATCTCTGTCTAAAATTTTGAAAAATATCAAAAGGCTCAAACGTCCTAAAAATGTAAAACATTTCAAAAATTCTTGCACATTTTAAAACCAATAAACATTCTACAATTGTCACACATTTCAAAGCCCGGTCCGCTCAAGCCAAAACAACCTTTTTTCTCCCCGTCATTCTTAAAGGTTCTCATCCCCACAGCATCGGGGCAGGAAATATCTGCAACTGCAAGATACCATGAACACAACTCCAAACCATGTAGTAGAGATGCCAGGCCTGTAGGTGGCACTGTAACTATGCCACAGAAATACACCAATGGAGAAGACCACAGGGAGCATGCAAAGACATGTGCACTGTGAACAAACAGAACCACAAGAAGATATTGCTTTAGTAAACCAAACAGCATCAGTAGTCTGAAGTCGTGGGATTAATGGGCTGAGACGTGGGGCGATGGCGTTATCATTGACATTCTCAGCATGTGGGTCTTGCATGTGTACCACTGAGGCCACATTTTTAAATTTGTTCACTCTGGATCAGGGTCTGAATTTGAGAAACATTTCATAATTCTGAAGCATTCGAAAACTATCAGACATTTTAAAACGGTCACACATCATAAAACCGTCAAACATTTGTAAACTGTCACGCATTCTAAAAAAAATTTTAAACTCGTGCACTTTAAAACTATCAAACATTCAGTGCATTTGCAATAATGAATACCAAAGGTCTCATATGTGTTTGAGATTATGTGAAATACTAGTGAGATTCAGATTAACAATTTTAGGCAGAACAAGCAATGTGAGGCACTTGTCTGAAAACATACATATTATTTATGATAGGTCTATTTTTATCATACATACAGCGAAAGAAGGTGAAAATTGTCTAAATTTTCAGAAGATATGCTACTGTTGTGGTGAAAGGCAATTCCATAGCTGGTTCGCCACAACTCTTGTTTTCAGACTTTATGCTAAAATATTCTCTCTTAAAGAAAGAAATCTTCATTTCTTGAAATATTTTCTGAATCTTCTGACGATTTCTTTTCTTCACAGCTTTGATTTTGTGACATCCCATCCATCCATTCAACCACTTATCTGGGTCTGGGTCACAGGGCCAGCAGTCCAAGTAGGGATGACCAGACTTCCCTGTCCCCAGACACTTCGTCCAGCTCTTCTGGGAGGATCCCGAGGCGTTCCCAGGCCAGCCGAGAGACGTAGACTCTCCAGTGTGTCCTAGGTCTTACCATCGCCCAGCGCCCAGCCACCCTGTGGAGGAAGTTAATTTCAGTCGCTTGTATTCGGGATCTTGTCCTTTCGGTCATGACCCAAAGCTCATGACCATAGGTGAGGGTGGGAATGCAGACTGACCGGTAAATTGAGAGCTCAGCTCTCTCTTCACCACAACGGACCAACACAACGACCGCATCACTGCAGCCGCTGCACCGATTCGCCTGTCAGTCTCACGCTCCATCCATCCCCCACTCATGAACAAAACCCCAAGATACTTGAACTCCTCCACTTGAGTCAGGGTCTCTCCACCGGCCTGGAGAGGGCAGAACACCTTCTAATGATCGAGGCTCATGGCCTGAGATTTGGAGTTGCTGATCTTCATCCTCACCACTTCACACTCGGCTGCGAACCGCCCCAGTGCATGCTGTAGGTCCAGGTTCGATGGAGCCAACAGGACAACATCATCTGCAAAAAGCAGAGATGAAATCCTGTGGCTCCCAAACCTGTCCCCCTCTGGCCACCAGCTGCGCCTAGAAATTCTGTCTGTAAAAATTACGAACAGAAACGGTGACAAAGGGCAGCCCTGACGGACTCCATTTTGTGAAAATACCTTATTTTTCTATCTATTTTTTGGCCAATATTCATATTATCCTGCTGTAATGCCCATCTGACGGAACACAGGAGCCACTCAGTTCCAAGCAAGTCATAATACTCCTTCTAGAGCAGGATGTCTTTGATTCTTAGTTGATCATTCACAAAATGTACTCAAAATGACAAGTGCAATTGAACTTGCTTTCATTCCCCCCCCCCCCCCCCCCCCCCCCCCCCCCCCTCTTGATTCACTAAACAGTGAATCAGGCCCCGAGCTGCACAAAACAGGTATGAATGATTGATGTGCTGAGTGTGCAACCTTTATCTTTACCCTTAACACATCCTGAACACATTTGTAACCTTCATTGCAAAACATCACCTTAATAGCATTTCTGGATCCCACAAAGTAGGTTGGGCAACACAAGTGCAGTGTGGACACACACACACACACACACACACACACACACACACACACACACACACACACACACACACACACACACACACACACACACACACACACACACACACACACTAGCAAGCAGGTTTGGAAGAGTGATTCAAACTGACATGAAAATTCATTTTAATGCACGTCTTCTTTGACCAGCTCTCTCCACCCCAGGAGCAGCGAACAGTGAAGTAAGTCATGGCTCACAAGACTAGGCTAAAAGATCAAAGAGGCTATCTGTCACAATCAACAGTGAATATGGTAAAGATAACTTTTCACTTTCTACCTTAAAAGAATAATATTTACCCGAGCCATCGTGGAAATTAAAATGCATCCTTGAGTCCACAAACTACAGAGTGGATGACCCAGTGTGACATTGTCAGACCAAGCCAGTCCTACCTTAAACATCTGGCACTTCCATTATTTCACTCAGCTAGACTAGGGTAGCAAGAATACTTAAATATCAACTTACCATTCCTATTATTTATATGCAACCCTGACTTTGGCCTCAATGAAAAGGGCTGATGTTCTGTCCTTTGTTGCCTGCCTTTACACCGCTTTCACACCACAGTGAAAACCTATACAGCGCCCTTTCATAAGTCTGTTTTTGTTTCCCCACTGTTTGACGGGCACACTCTTCTTCGAGAGGCACTCTTTGTAGTCTTAACGCTGAATCTGTGTGCTCAAACAAACTGCTGAAGAGACACTACACACGACAAAGAAATTACATATATACTTGTACGTATGTATGTACCTGTGTGTGAGAGAGAACAAGTACAACCTTGACACTGTGAGGCTAAGTCAAAATCAATATATTGTTATAAGAGAGAGAGAGCGAGAGAGAGAGAGAGAGAGAGAGAGAGCGAGAGAGACCTTATCTGTATCTTTGCAACTTAACTGCATTTCCTTTATGCTCAGAGCGTGCATGTGATATGCTAATAGTAACTGCTCAATCAATGATTTCCAAAAACCAACATATGAACAGAGAGTGTGAGAAATTCAGTGAACATTGTCTGTACGGTTGTTGGTGTGTAGTGAGTCAGACTAGTTTCATTTCTCTTGAAGTGTTGGTGTCTGTGACTGATGCACCGCTAAGATTATTTAAGGGCTTGTATTTTATGTTATCGATAATACACCTTAATAATTTAAATCTTATTGCTCAAAACTGAGCCGGATCAGAACGATAAAAGCAGTCTCAAAACAGTACGTCATTCTAGTCATTCTTATCTTTGGTTGATCAGTTATAGAAGAAGTGCCTTAAAATTCACAGGCATTCTTGAGATTAGAAGTAAAGCCACTTGTAGGTTAGTGAATATTACACTGTTGAAAAGTCATTTGGTGCTACTTCTGAGCAGAGAGACAAACCTTCATCTTGATCTAAAAGGAGGGGAAACTTCTGCAGATCAGCTGCACATCATGTATTTAGGACTGGTAGGTCTATACACACATGTTTTTAAGACATGCTGTTGATTTCAGAAATAATCAACAGTTTAATATGTTTTCCTCATTTTTGACAGGTTCTCTACGAAGCCCTGATGAATTGCACAATTCAAGACATGCAAGTTTTCAACTACTGGATCACCTTTCTTATGAAAAAAAGAGGACTGTTTTGTTGGAAATTTCTTTCATTTTTTTTTTACACTGGCTTAAATCTAATACATCTAAATATGAATCCCATGTTCAGAGCGGATAGACAGCATATGTTTTTTGGATTGAAAGGGCTCAGACAGAACAGAAAAACACCCATTGCGCTGACATAATTTATGCCATTCAGGGTTCACTCAGATGCTTAGTCTCTCCTCTCTCTCCTCTTTTCTGGCAATATTACTTGATCTCAGGAAAACATTGGCTTTATTTTGTTTAAGCGAATGGCCATAAGTTCAAATACACAGTTTATCTGTGCACACATTCACTTAGATCCTTATTCAGACATTGACTAGTGATCAATAGAACAAACCTATTGATTGAAACAATATTGTAAAACACCCCTGTTTTGTATGCTAAGAGACAACAAAAAAAAAGGCATTGCCATGCTGAGGGGCTTCAGATTTAATTCCCAAGTATTTCATAAGTCTTTTACTGAAAGCTGTCAAACTAGCAGATGAAAGATGAATCCGCATAAGGCCGTTTGCTTCATAAGATCAAGCATCCTGATACTGATCTGAGCAGGGGGACGGCCAATAAGACAGTCTGCCTCAGAGAAACTTCACTCTGTGGTGGTAAATTGGATTTTTCTTGTATTCTCTTTTAATAGGTAATGCATTCAGCACACTTATCTGTATTTTCCTATTTCAAAACAGCAGCATTGCATGCACACTTTAAACAACTCTTACTTGAAATTTGTCTTTCATATTCTCCCTTCACTGCATGCATATGATCGCCGAGCTTTCTAACTGTGTTCACTCTCATGCAGAGTGGGTGATGAATGAATTTCTTCTGGGAAGTGGTTGAGTGAAGGGGATTTCTGCTTAGTATCATGATATTTCTAAGTCTGAGCAATTCCATGCATTACTAATTGCAGCAGTTGAGTAGTCATGATAAAGAGTGAACATGAGAGTTAAACAAACACAAGACAGTAATTGAAAGAAGTCAGTCAGTCAAGTGAAAACACATTCACCAACAACATGACGGCTCATTTAAAACATCCCCCTCATACATCGACATACTGTTTTCACTTTGTTGGATGTTTTCAATATGCAATATATGTCAAGTTTAATTGAAACAGCTCATAAAAAGTCAAAGACAGACTTGGAAGGAGAATGTTTTATAGCAAACACAGATGCACCAGAGAATGATATCTATCTCCTGTCTTATACTCGAGGCATCAACAGCCAGCTTTATCTCTGTGAATCATTATTTTTTCAACTATGACAGCACTGCATGGAAATGTGTGTACTGAATGGTTAAGATGTGATATTCTGTCACAGCAATTCACAGAGTCTTGCCACGAACATTTATAATACTTTTTTTTGTTGTTGCTTTTCGTTTGACATCAGTTATTTGAAGGAACATATATTGTAAGAATAATGTCATATGAGAGTACATAAAGAGTTTTCTTACTTATCAAACACACTATTCCTAATCATGCACAAAAATGAAATGACTACACTATAATGCAATAGAAAATGACAGTGAGAAAATGCAACCACTTATCTGATCACATAATCTTTAGTTTGCTGACTTTTTTTTTACTGATTGCATCAAGAGCGACTTGAAGCCACTTCTGAGTGTTTCATTTTTTTTTTTTTTTCGGTAACTTCCTGAAATGCAGAATAAATGATGGCAAAGATAAAGTCTGCAAGATTGCAAAGCTTCTGCACATTGTCCCGTTTCTGACTCATTCAGGTCATGATGCAAAACCAAAGCAGATGAAAGTATGCATGATTGGACAGGGTTCTATTCAAATTAAACGAGGCAAATGGAGTGTAACGACATGCAAAAGCAGATCCAATTATCATGTTTTTATATGCAAGATAACTTTCATTGAATCACATAATTTTGAGATTAGTGACACTTCAGCAGTTTAAGTAAATGTGAGTCTTGCAGCACTGAGACGTAGAAACAATGATATACCTTTGGTTCGCTTGTCTTTTCTCTTTTGGAAACTTTCTTTTATAGAGCACATCAGCAAAGATGATCAGAAGTCTCATAAAAGCATCACTTGCTAAAAAAACTCCATTATTATCTAAAATTTATAAAGGTGTGAGTATGTCACAATAGTTTTGTTTCTGTCTCACCAGCTTTTTTCCCTGTGCCCCTCTTAAGTGTATTCTCTGCGTGGTTCCCTGCGTTTTGCTCACTGTTCATTGCTCGGATTACCTTACTCACACTCATGTCTCAGGTCATGTTTTTGAAGCATGGCTTAATAAGGATTTGTTCGATGCATTTGATGTATTTTTCTTTATATCTAAATCAACGTTCATGTCCATGTCTTCTTTCGCCTTGCATGGTGTGTTCTCCTATGTTTTTGGTCACCTTTTGTGACTTGTGACTCTGGTCTCAGTGCTTTTTTTTTACTTAATTGTTTTTATCTTAATTTAATCCATTGATCCTGGCATGTCTACATATATTGTACAGAAAAAGCACTCAGTGTGTCTAAACATCTTTCTTGCTTCATCTGCTTAACTCAGTTTAGCATTCTTGTCTTTTGTTCTATTATTCTGTTCGTGGCCCTCTCTAGAATCCTAATGCGTTTTTTTTTTTTTTTTTTAGTGGTTTGTTTTCCTGGATTTCACACATCAAATTAAAATTCCCTTCATTGTGGAACCTGGTCTGTGTTTGAGTCTTCCCTCCAGGCCCAAGACAGACTGTGTGTAAATCTAAATAAAATGTGACACGTTCTTCAAGATAAATGCATCTATGCACTGTGAGTCACTGCACCTTAATATAGTAGGGATAAAGAACATAAAAGCAATTTAAATAGTTGCGCAATGCATTAGCAATAAAGTCCTACTGCTTCATTTTCACACCTAAAATATCTGGTACAATGCTTAAATCTTCAGAAAGAACTAAAGACCAATCAATTTCATAAAACTACATTAAACATGCAGTATCTATCTACAGTATATGTCTTTCTCTCCACACACACACACACACACACACACACTCACACACACACACACACACACACACACACACACACACACACACACACACACACACACACAGGGTCAAAAGAGAAATTTTTCAAATTATGATTAATCACATCTTTTCTAGTTAATCATGATTAATCACACTTTGAATTGCATGAAAAGCTTTCATCAGTCCAAACAATCAGTTCAAAAGTTGAAATTTAAGTCATTGCTGAAGTTCCAGTGTATCGCGGCTTCCTGCAGTGACTGAGTCCTTCTCAGAACGTCTTGGTTGGGAATATCAAACACAGAATGTTTTAAAGAATGGTCAAACTTAGAATGATTGTTTCTTTTGAAAATATTTCATTAAGGTTTTTTTTTGTATGTAGATTTTGTGAAATGGTTGTATTTGATCTGTAATTATTTGTGAAATGGTCGTATTTGTATTTTGATTTAGTGAAATGGTTGTATTTAATTTTGTATTTTTTTTTGTGATATGTTAACAAATCTTGACAAATTGTCATTTATTTTATGTTGACAGGGGCAGACTCATAAGTCTCACTTCTTTCTGTTCCTTTTCATTTCTTTCTTTTAAAAAGAATGAAACAAATAAAATCAATCAATCAATCAATCAGAAAAAGAATTTCCTTTCACACACACACATATATATATGTATATATATGTATGTGTGTGTATATATATATATATATGTATATGTATATGTGTATATATATGTATATATATATATATATATATATATATATATATATATATATATATATATATATATATATATATATATATATATATATATATATATATATATAAATCATGAGAAGTGTGACTTTTGCAACCTTCTGTTGAAATCAATGTGATTTTAATGAAACTCACAGTTTGACTTATTTTCACTCTTCTAGGAATGTGTGTTGTTTGCCTGCCTGGTGGGTTTATCACTGTCATTTTCTTTCCTTCTTAATAAACATGTAATTTGCAGTCTGATTGATGAATGCTATTACATTCTCCATTTCCTTGTTGCTGTGTGCGATGGAGAAAACAGGCTGCCTCCCAACCCCCATGGTCCTCATAAATGTGACGGTCTAACAGCAAAGACCCTGTTCTACCAAGCTAGTGTTCCTCTCTGCATCTCCTCCTGCAATTCCCATTATTGCCCTGGACTCCAGGGGCTCACATCCCGAAAACCTGTTCGCTCATTTCCTACACCCCCACCCCCACCCCCACCCCCACCACCTCCACATTACCCCCTTTTTTTATTCACACTAAAACTCTATGGAGCATCACTCAAAACAATTACAATAACATTTGTGACTAAGATACAAGAGGGACATACTTGAGTCTAGACTGAGGAAGTGAGGTAACAGACAGATCAGGACACTGTGGTCAGTAAGCTGCATATTTTTAGGGTTGACTACACTTTTTCAGACATTATAGTCACCACTTTTCTCAAAAAATTCTCAACGTCGCAAATCTCTTCAAAGCCGTTTTATTGCACAGTTTAATTTACATGTTTGATCCCAGGTCGCAGCCCCATTTCGACTCTCGCTGGTAGCTAAAACACAGGCTGATATTCCGTACAGCAGTCAAGTCCTCTCAAGTGTATTTTCCTGCGTTTCTGCCAAGCTGAAGAAAACAGGTTCTGGAGTAGCCACAAGCTAAAAACAGACATAATGAATTGCTTTTGATTGATGTAACACATATATTTTTCAAATAAAGTAATTATTCAGGTTTGGAACCTGGCTTAAAAGAAGAAAAGACTGAAATATTAAATGATTACAATGCAGATTTAGTGAAAAAGGACATCTGCTGAATATCCTTCTCTTTTAATGACCTGCTCTTTTTTGTTCAATTGCAAATATCATTTCATGATCCACAAGTCACTTTTAAAGGGGTAATTTCTTTTTTATATCAGAAAAAAATGGTACCTTTGGGACAGTGGCAGATGCAGCAAATAATAAGGCTTTCACAGTGGCCACATGTACCACACTGGTAAGTGGTCAGCTGTTCAAAGTGTCAGACCATGAAGTTTGAGGTTTGAGTCCCGACACAGTCACAACATTCTGTGGGTTAGTGAAGATTCCCAGTCAACCAGGTCATGGTACATCTGACTCTTCACTTTAAGTGATCTGGACTTTTGAATAATCTGAATATGTTTCTCCTGTCAGCTGAAGTGCCTCATAACCCGATAAAGAAACCCTTCAACCACTCTACTATAAATGATTCCAACATTTACACACTGGACTACCAGGCTGGTCACTTAAAACTGATGAAGCTTTTCAGATAAGAACCGATTTATTTTCAAAATATGAGCTTAAAAATGCAGTTACCTTCAAGACATTTCCTTCAGTGTAACCACTTACACACTGAGTGAGGAAATGCTGTCACTTCTCTGACTATTTGAGCCATATGATATGATAATTTGTAGTGGTGTACTATTCGTAGTAACATTCACCTTGCAGCAAGAAGACCTGGTTATTTCTATGTGGAGTTTGCATGTTCTCCTTGTGGGAAATTTCTGTACAAAATAAGCAATCTTCCAACAAATAAAACACATATGTTTTAAGTCACCGTTTATCTAAACTAAAACACATTGTTTGTTTGAATGGTGACAGCTTTTTTGCCTGAAGGTGTGTGTTTTGTGCGGTTATGTGTCTGGATTTTCTCATAACAATGTGTGAAAAACAGTGTTTTTACCCCTTATGAGGTGTTGCAATTATTTCTGACTATCTTCTGTTGCTCTTCTTTTTAGTGCAACTTCAGTGCAACTTTACTTGAATGCCCCAAAATGTTTGATGACTTGCTCTTCCACGGTATCACGTTTCATTATGTGCGTGTGGGGTCTCTTATCCAAAGAACTTTGTAGGAAATCACAAGCATAGAAACGATACAGTTTCAAGCAGACCTAAAACCGGCCTAAATCACATAGATTACTCATTTAAATACTCCAGTGTGATATCCCTTGAGGAGTCATTCTTACCTGATCATCCACAAAATGTTCACATAATACACAATACAAGATTTCAGTAAATCTGTATATAAAGTAACTGCTGGCATGTTCGGCTTGCAAAAAGACTTTTGCAAGCAACTCAAGCCACAAGTACTTGTCTCCTCGTTTCATTTTTATTTGACTGCATAGTGTTACCACATCGTATTGTTGTGCCAACACACTTCCTGTCATATTGATGTATATAGACTGCAAATGTTTCTTTTTGTGTCTATGCATCATACTTCCACAAATATTTGTTCATATATATTGCATAAAAAAGACATTTATTATATTAACTTGCTGCAATAAGATATTGTTTTATAGAAATGTATCTCTGAATGAGGGATAAAACCTGAGTACAAGTTGTACCATTGAAAAGTCAGATAAATATATGTGATTTCCTGTAGAGGCCTGAGTGGAGATATCATCCATGGGACTGTGGTTCAAGACCACATCATTTGCATAGTTACTTCCTTCCCTCATTAAGCATATCTACAGACATTAATAAAGGGTGGGATGCACCACCGGTCTTTAGTAGCTGGGAAAGACTCTGATCCATCATGTCGGCTCTTTGTAAAGCAGCAGTGGCAGCAGTGATACTTGTGCTGGCTCTTGATTGTGAAGGTAAGCGAACTATGCTTTATGTTTTGTCTTATTGAGGCCATTTTAAACTGCACTTCTGATTATAGATGAATTTCTTCCCACTCTAGTTAAAGGATGCATATACTTTGCCACATGCAAGTGTTTTCTCTTCTAGTCCACACAGAGGCTGTCATTGGAGGCAGAGAAGCTGTCCCACATAGTCGGCCATACATGGTACTTCTGCAAAGGGACGGTAAAAAAGAATTCTGTGGCGGCTTCCTGCTCAGTGAGGATTTTGTGATGACTGCAGCCCACTGCCAGGCCAAGTCAGTTCACAGTTCACACATACTGACTCTTTATTTAAACACTGCAGGACACTACAGGGCCTCTGATTGCATCTCTGATCTGGGACTTGATCATAAACTAATAGAATGATTTAATGATGTATTCAAATCAATATATTGGTTTTGTAAATACGAGCTTTTCACTTGGCGTTTTACTTGTTGCTTTCAATTTGTGTTATTTTAGGTTTTACACAGTTAAGCTTGGACTTCACAACATTCAACAGAATGACTACCAACAACGTATCAATGTGGATCAAGCTTTTCCACATAAAAACTTCAATGAAACTTTAAGGATAAATGACATAATGCTCCTCAAGGTAAGAACATCCTCACACAGATTGCCATTTCAGTGTTTCGGAGGCATAAAAATGTTTCTTTCCAAACCTTTAATTGAATATGTTACTTCATGTTAATAAATATTTAATAACTATAACAAGCAGCAAGCGTGCAATGAAAAGTTCCTCAGTCTAACATTTGTGCTTTTATTTCTCCTCTCTGTTTTCTCAAGTTGGGATCCAAGGCAAAACTGAACAGCAAAGTGCAGCCCATTGCTCTCGCGGATTGGAATGAAGAGTCACTACCAAAATCATGCAGCATTTCTGGCTGGGGACGAACAAAATGGAAGGAGGGGTTCTTGTCGAACTGCCTCATGGAAGGCAACGTAACGCTGATCAACGATGAGAGGTGTGCCCGGTTCAACCTTTACTGCTCGATGGGAAGTACCGGTTCAGGAAATGTAAGAGCAACTTTGCAGTACAAACATTGATCAATGCTAATATTTTTAGTCTTTTGAAATCAAATGAAATAACTTGACTATAATTTCAGGGAGACTCTGGGGGTCCACTGGTCTGTGAAGATAACAAGGCATTCGGCGTGGTCACCTCCTGCTACACAGAGAAAGACAAGCCGGGCGCCCTGCTGTTTTGTAAATTCTCTAAGATTGAGAATTACAGAGACTGGATCACTTCTACCATTGAACGTGCTCTGAAGAAAGTGTGACGCTCATGTATAATAAGGATGATAAAATTGAAATGCCATAGTTTAGAGTATGCTGAGCAGGAATGATCATTTAAAGGTTTTTTTTTTTTTTTGGACTAAAACTGTTAAAAAAATGTCTGAGCTTTTGCTTGCTTTTTCAAGATTTTATAAAAATATATGCTAGATTCACTTAGAAAACACCCATCTATACCTGTTTTTTTGATGTTGTAGTTGATTTTTTTCAGTTTGAGATCTTAAGATAAGTAGAACTTATCCCAGTCAACAAAAGGAGAAGGCGGGGCACACCTTATACAATTCACAAGTCCTTTACTTAAATTGCTTTTGCTTTCATGAGTGATGCAGATATGTGCAAATATTTTGTGGATCTTATGAATTACTTATTATGCTTTTTTGTTGTGGTGCAGGGAAATATAGATTTGTATATTTGTATTGTAGAAATTGTTAAACTTTTTTTCAGATACTAAACAAAATTCCACACAAATCACTAGATAACATTTCAGATATTAGTACCATGCATCAGATCATAATGTAATGTCACCCTCGAATGATTTTGACAATCTTGACTTTGAACAATAAACTCCATTATTCTCTCTGTGAGTTTATTTTCTTTTGATGTTTCAACACAAATTACAAACATGACAACACTGCCTCCTTGTGATGAATCAATGGATAGAGATGATGATGCACTACTGATCTGATGAGGTTAGCATGCTATATCCACAATGAGGAAAAACTCACACATAAACAGGGACAACATGCAAACTACATACAGAAACTACCCCTGAGCTGGACCACACTGCACCACTCATTTATTCTCATGCAGACAGTTTTTTTTTTTTTTTTGGATGGAAGCTATAGTCAAAGCATATACCAACCACCTCTCACTTAATGAGACAATTCAAGACAAAAAAAAAAAAAAGGAACAGGAATGGACACAAACAAGATCTATGAACATTTCAGCAGGCTGAAGGGTGAACACAAATAGACTTATATGACAAGGCAAACTTAATGAATACATCTGATTCTTAAAGGTCCTGGTGAAATGATTGATGGGCAGTGCAGTGACTGGCACTCTTGCTTCACAGCGTGAAGGTCCTGGGTTCAAATATTGGCCGTGGCCGTTCTCTGTGGGTGTTTGCATGTTTTACCTGTATGTGCATTTCCTCCAGGTACGCCGGCTTCCTCCCACAGTTCAAAAACAAGCATGTGAATTTAACTGGTGACACTAAACTACCCTGAGGTGTGAATGTGAGTGAATGTGTAGTTGTCTGTCTGTGTGTGTCGCCTTGCAATGGACTGGTGACCTTTCCAGAATGGATCCTGTCCATGGTCTAGCACCCTGAACAGGATAACAGAACATGAATGAAATTATGGTAACATTTTACTTTAAGCACCCGGTATAACACATTATAAGTAGTTATAAACACTCATACATGATCACAATGCTTTATAACTCACTATACAGCATAGGATTAGGGTTAGGATTCGGTCCTGGCATTGTGATCATCTATGAATGTTTATAACTATAGCTACACGTGTTATAATGGCATATATATGGATGAATCTTTGAATGTTTTTATTTAATCATAAGTTGTTTAATTTCACTTTAAATATGAGTGGTAATTGTTTGCACATCTTAATGTCCTTTCAAACAGATGCAACCATGCTGTAGAGTAAAGAGCCATAAATGTTTCTGCTAGTACTTCAAGTAGGATTAAATGTAAAAAAAAATAATCATCATCATTAATTTTAATTTGGCAGCAATCTATATCACAAAACAAATGTAACTTCACCTGTGACATTGATAGAACCGTTTCATATGAATTCATATTAGCATCAATAAAGAAAACCACAAAGCCTCCCAGTGGAGAATGTGTATTACTGCATCTAAAGTCAGCTCGCTATTAATTTTTTGGAGCATGCGATGTGATTGCTTTATTATGAGCTCTCAACCTCTTCCAGTCTTTTAATGGCCCATACAGTCTAATGAATAGACAGTCTTTTAATTAATTTACAAAAACATGCTTGAGCAATCCATATTTAGCACAAACAAATCAAATGAATTTTCTAAAATAAATATCAAAAATGCATGCTTGGCTTTCTTGGTTTTTGTCTGGGAGGATTTGCATTGCTTCGGAAAAGATCTTACATTGGAGGGAGCTGACATTTAAACTGAGCCGGAGTTATCTGAAAACTTGCAGAGAAAATAGGAGAAAAAAGAAAAAAAATAGGGGTCATAGGCAATGGTGGACTGGTCTCCTATGAGGAGTTTCATCTGTTTGGGCCCAGTATTTAAAAAAACTAAATCCAGATTAAATTGATCCAGATTTCCAAATCCCACTTTCCTGATCCATGGATCAGGATCTTCTATCCCGGTATTTCAAAACTTTGCTAGATTGGATAAGAATAACCCTGATCCTCTCGGATTGAGATTTTCAAATCCATCCCGCCCTCAGGGTCACAGACAGGAGACAGAATGTGTGATGTGTAGATCTTAAGGCTACAGAGATCTTTCATAAAATAATGTTCCAAAAGCAAAAATATTTTGTAGTCATTCAAAATATTTTCTGTTGCATGGAGTCAATGTTCACTTCAGTTCTCTGTTTAAACAATTACCTTGTCACTGACCTTTCATATTTTCAGATGCATTTTATAAAAGGACATCTGGTGTAATAAAATAAAAACATAAGACAAACGTGAGATATCCAGTAGCTTTACTGAACATAAACAAAGGAAAACAAAAGCATTCCTAGAACTTTTAGGAAAACTACAAATCTGCCAAAGCACTTCTGACCGCTCTTCCGCTGGGTCATCAGGCAGATGCGGTGAAGGTGGTGGGAGATCTGGACCCTCTGGGGCTACTGGTGCATCGGCCTCGTCTTCACAAAGTGGAACTCTTCATGCTTGAGCCATACTGTGCAGCACAATACAGGCACAAATGATCTTGAATGCCTTTTTGGGTTCAACCCTGAGATAATTCATACAGGCAAATCTAAGTTTAAGAATGCCGTTGATGAGCTCAGTGGTTCCTCTTGTTGAGCTGTGGGCAATGTTATACTGCAGCTGAGAGGCACTGGTCACATTTGAAAATGGT
Source organism: Salarias fasciatus (assembly GCF_902148845.1). Taxonomy (NCBI): domain Eukaryota; kingdom Metazoa; phylum Chordata; class Actinopteri; order Blenniiformes; family Blenniidae; genus Salarias; species Salarias fasciatus. Next base: position 22,764,708 of record NC_043766.1, on the reverse strand, counting down.
GTCATTAACCAACAGAGTAGAGGGTAGCCAGCCACTATCACCAAGAAGTATGCCGTCTACTCGCTAAGGAACATATAAAGCTCCCCATGCTTCAGCAAGAACACATCAAGTTAAAAATACAATTACTGGAAAAGCAAATGGAAGAGTAGTGTGAAAACTTTAAGTTTAGGTGTTACAATTTTGGGTCGTGGACATTTTTGTTGCTGGAATTACTTTTCTGACAATTGTGAAATTTGGATTTTTTTCTGTTCAAAAAAAAAAACTGTACATGAAGAGGTTTAATTTATTAAAAATATCTTTTTATACTAATGATTGCAAGAAACGCAAGTAAAAGCTATCTATCGATGAGTATATGTGGAACTAATACATGGGATCACACTCTGATCCTACCCTGAGGTGGGATTAATTTAATGCTGTTTTTCAGGATAAAACTGATCCAGATTTGGGACTGAAGTTTTGAAATACCCAACACAGGCTCAAATCTGGATTAAAGGCGGGATTGGATTTCCAAATCTGGATTTAAATGATCAAGATTAAATGCTGTTTTAAATACCCAATTTTGGATCAGATCTGGGTTTAATCCAATCCACCAGGATGTCTGAAATACTGGGCCCCCGTTGGTGATCAGATAGTGACGGAGTAACTTGTTCCAGTAACAAGTGCATTAGGTGGACAGTAGGGGGAGCTAGTAGTGGGGATGCTGGTAGTAGGTGAGACTGAGGGAGTGGAGGTGAACAGTCAGCTGCAGGTTGGGTTGATGGTCAAGGTGAAAACTGACTGCTAAAATATTGCTGCTTAATTAACTTGGGTGAACACCATCAGTTCCAGAAAAGGTTATAGTCGTCTATAAATTCAACCTAGCTCACCGTATAGGCCGACTGCAGCCAGGTGCTGAGACTGAGGAGTCTGCTGAAACCCCACACTCCATGATTCAGTGATAGAAGAAAAACACAAAGAAACAAGAAAACACATCCACAACCCTTCGAAAAGGTGAAAACGCTTGTTAAAATTCCTTGTGGTTGATTCAGACTAACCATGAGAAGTGACCCACATGCTGGGAATGAGCCCAGCAGCTCAGGAAGTTTCTTCAGGATTACTGGGACTAATGGACCTGAAAAAGTGGACGCGTCCAATGATGGAGTACCCAGCTACAGCAATAGTTGCTGAATTCTGCCCTCCGGTTCTGCAATTTTGATGTTCAGAGCAGAATAGTTGGAGCACTCAGGGTGAGAGGTGAGTGGTGGCATTTGAGACTAAACAGTTAAATCAACAGAGAAAAGTTCGTACGCTGGTGTGTTAGAGCATCTAGCTTATGCACAAGACTCCAGAAGAAAACCATAAAGGAAAGACCCGCCAAATGAAATTTGCAAAGTAACATTAATATTCTGCTTCTTTTGAAACACTTCAGATGATGAACATTTATGAGTTCGACAAGGAGAAAACTCACTTATCAAAGCAAAAGGGAGTATGGGTAAATTGTACTCATTTGCATTTTTAGTCTCAACACATTCATTTGTTATTATATTATACATCACGGCAGAATGTCTGTGAGATTTTTTGCAGGTTTTCAACCAGCACAATTGTTGAGAACAGAACACTGACATTTTTTTTCAAAGTTTGAGGACTGTAGCTCAAACACAACATACACTATGTTATAATATATCACACCTGTATCAAAGTTCTTGAAGCAGATTGATTTTCCTCGAGTTTGAATGGTGCATTGAACTTGGCTTGTCTTCAAATCAGCAAGTCAAAAATAGTCTCAGGGTGTCAGTGTACTTGTTTCCGCGTCAACAGTCAAGAATACATTTCTTGTCCAAACCACAAGATATGATAAGCTTCTGAGTCAGAAGGAAAAAAAAGTAGAGTTGCGCAACAAAGTTCCCCTCTTGACAAGACTAATAAATTAATACTGATTTCAATCATCATTTCCAAAATAGGACTTCTGATGTGTTTTAATGCTTTATATTCAATTACTTTTCTTCCTTTCTTTATAAATATGTATGTATCTGAAAGTATATATTTCTGTCAAATTTTTCTGTTATTGGTGCAGGCACAATGATTTCATCATTGATCAAAGCGACAGGATTGATGCAGAAAAACACAGTAATGTTTGCGTACTGACATGGAGCCACTAAACGTTCAGAAGAAAATTTATGATCAACAGCAATTTCTCTGAAGAGTGTTTTGCAGTAAGGACAATGAAATTTCCCAGTTTGAGTTATTTCCCTGATCTCTATCAGACTGAGCTGGATTACACTCATTAGTACAACAGGAGAGATAGTCAGAATGACATCCTGCTCTTGATCTTTGCTCCTGATAGCTTGATTAGATCTTAATACCATATTAAAGCAAAATAACTCACATTTCTGCTTACTGACAGTTTCCCTGGTGTAGGCAGAGCCGAGACAGAGTCCAGTTTTATAACCAGCCCTGAAACAATCCTATTTAATAAACCTACAGTAGTGGTCGGCCTGCTCATCCCACACCTTAAAGGTTGTGGGCATGAGATGAGTTGAATCGGCACCCGACCTTTTTTGTTTTTGAGAAGTTAGCGTGTTTTCTTCCACCAGCCATGCATCTTGGTTCACTTGATCAGGTTGACTGAAGAGCTTAAATTACCTGTAGCCTGTTTCCCTGCACTGTATTGCTTTGTGAGAGACTTCCAAACTGATAGCAAAACTGGCTGGTACATGGCTTTCCCAGCAAAGAGTGCAAAATGTACGAGATCACTGCGAAGTCATTACGAAATCATATAAGATGGTACACAATCATGGAAAAACAAATAACTCCAAGTCACATAACTGTAGATCAGGGGTGTCGGTCCTGGAGGGCCGGCATCCTGCATGTTTTCCATGTCTCCCTGCTTCAACACAGCTGATTGCGATGAGGCTCGTTACCAGGCTTTCTGCTGGACTTGGCCATGAATCTTCATGAGATTCAGCTGTGTAGAAGCAGGGTGACATGGAAAACATGCAGGGCTGCGGGCCTCCAGGACCGACTTTGGACACCCCTGCTGTAGATGATTATGTAGTATTGACAACCATTCACCTGCTCTTTTATCCTGCTTTATGCATGCATGTTCATGTTCATCATGCATGAACACACAGTTGCCGGGCAATCTGCATGGAATTTCGTCTGAAAACACCGTTTTTATAGGATCAATTGACCCACTACGTGACGATGCGAGATGTAAAGGAGATCAGACCGAATTGTAGAACAGAACACTGTCTCTACGTAACGTACAATATCCCTACGCAAACGGCAACGGTACGACATCGATCCGTGGTTTTAGGTGACCACATGCAAACCATAAAATTAGTCAGCCTCACCAACACTGCAAGAACACTCCGTTCCACCAGTGCACCATCAGTAGGCAAATACGTCCTGTTTTTTTTTTTTTTTTTGTACAAGAAATCGTTTCTCGTATGACTGTGCGCAGTGTGGGCTGCAGTCTGCTGTGATGTGCAGACTTGAATTGAACTGGATTGAATTAACTTGCCTTCTGTGGCCATCTTGTTGTTCTTTGTCTTTTCCTTTTTCTTGTATTGTACTCTTACCTGGACCAGTGCAAGCAAAATGCATTCAAAAGCAATCATTCATCTACTAGAGGTTTTTCATGAAAAAAGGGAGTTCTTCCTTTCCATTTTCAGTCTTTTTGCTGGTGAAGAAACATTTTGCTCAAAGTTTTTGCTCTGTATCTATTTTTTTTATTTAAATTTCCAAGACATTGCCATATTGTAAATCTCCACAGGTAAAAGCATAAAATGGCTCTGTGAATGTTTCAGGGAGTGTCAGTGTATCCTAATCAATGGTGACACTCAAACACAGAGTAGAAGCCAATGTTTATATGCATGAACAGATTTTAGAAATAAAACACACCATGCACTTGATGGTATATGCATCTAACTAAACTATCAAATAAGGCCACTGAATTTTACCTACAGGCAATGATGGCCTTTTAATTTAGCATAAACCTTATAAAACAGCTGGCACAAAGCAATTCTAAGAATGTTTTTATTGTTATATATCAAACTGACTATGTTTGAAGCAATTTGCTGACAAAAACATTTGAAAGGCTTCAATATCACCATTGAGTGGTAAAGTGTCAGTTCGCAGGTCTGGAAGAGGAAGTGGCTGATGATTACAATCTCACACGTCTCTGGTAATTAACACACAGGATGAAGGAGGCAAAGGCAGTTCAGAAACATGAGGTCAAAAGGCACAAAATGTTTAGGTGCACATTAGTACAAACTCAAAATGAAAACTGACTGCATTAATAATCAGTGTTGTTGCATGCTTTATGTGAGGAAAAGGACGGCCGACCAAGTACTGGGTGAATAAATTATTGAACTTTCTTGCAGGACAAATGTTGTTTTAATTGACCTTCTGAACTCTGGATTCTATTTGAATTTACTGTCACACAGTTATGCCATAATTATGTTTAATGAGTCAAAACCAAGTTGTTTTACTATTTACCTAAATGGGACTGGACATGCATCACTTAACCAAGACACTGAGATTATCGAGAATTTCATCTGTTTTATTCATGCAAACTTTATTTATAAATGCCATATTATGGTAAGTATTTTAACTGCATAATTTTTCATAATATTTTCAAATGCGAGATAATCAGTTTTCTAAAAACTGGTAAATATTGTTGCAGTATCAGAAATTGAATAATACCTTAACGTTACAAAATTTTCACTAATTCAACTTCATGAAAAGATATTTAATTTCAAAATGTTTCAACTGCAATAATTATCAGTGCTACCTCAGAGGTCACACATCAGTCTCTATACATACTTAACATGTCATCATAAACAATGTGCAAAGTTCAGATCAGATAGCATGCGAACATGTCACGTCGATGCATTTTCTTCTGCAGTTGAGCCTTTCCTGCCTCGTGCAATTTATAATCTGTTCATCATGCTCTGAAAGAAATGTGAGAAACCACACAAAGTTTTCATAGTGATTATTACTTCCTCTTAATGGTTTCTAACAGCATGTATGCAGGTCCTAATATCTACTTTGAATCTTCCTTCAGATACATCTTAGTACATTGGTCACCTCAGAACTTTCTCAGTGTTTAATCATCAAACTGGTTTTCACTGTGCTTCCAGACATGTGGACTGTGTTAACACTAACCGTAAGATATGAATTGAACGCACTCTGCATGGGACATGGCAAACGTGCAGTTCACCACGGAAACTGTTCAATACTTTCAGCCATTTAAGGTGATAGGGATAAGTCCATATATAGAAAGTGACTCAAGGCCACATTGTTTGCATATGTATTTCACACCAGCCAAGCATTTCCTTGTTCTCTCTTACATGAGGAAGCTTCAAAACACCGTCGCTGTCAGTGGTGTGTCTTCATTAGCTCAGCTGCTCTGTGATGACAACATGTTCGTCTTCTGCAAAGTGGCAGCAGTGACTCTTGTCGCTGTGCTGACTCTCTGTGATCAAGGTAGGTGGCTAAACTACATGTATATTGTGCATGTCCCTAACATCCTACGTGATCCTTTTTCTTTTATTTCTGTTTTATAGTGCACACAGCGGAGATTATCGGAGGCCATCCGGTCCAGAAACACAGCAGACCCTACATGGTACTGTTGGAGTATCAAATTGCAGAAGGTCATACCAAGCACTGTGGGGGCTTCCTTGTGTCTAAGGATTTTGTGCTGACTGCAGCCCACTGCCAGGCCAAGTTGGTGACATGCATTTTTTGGTTTCAAATGAATGATGTTTGAAAATCTGGGACCCTGTACATATTTTCCTTTCTGGCTACTGGCATACATGTCTGACAAACTGGTGAAAAATGATGATAACGTTAATGAAAATCATGACAGACACGCAAAAACCTGATCTTGTATAAACTTTTGCACTAATTTCAAACATAATTTCAGGTCTTACAAAGTCTTCGTAGGACTTCACAGCTATTATTCAAGAAATGGAGTGCAGCAGTTGTCTGTGGAGAAACACTTTCCACATCAAAACTACAATAAATGCAGCTACGTAAATGACATAATGCTTCTTAAGGTACGTTCACAGACTAAAATGATGCTTTTCCATATACAATTTAAAACAAAAGCATGTCTCAAGTTATGTTACTCATTAAACTTTCGCAAATGTCCCACTGTATAAAATGACTATCAGACAATCTTTTACATTAGGCCGTTGACAGTGATTTAAATATATGTATTCTTTTTATCCCTAGTTGAGCTCCAGTGCAAATTTCACGAAGAATGTCAGGAACATTGCTCTTGCAGACGACAACAACTTTCTGCCAAACTCCTGCAACGTGTCCGGCTGGGGACAAACAAAAAAAAATGGAACAATGTCTCTTGATCTCATGGAAGTCAATGTGAAACTGATTGAAAATCAGATATGTGTTCGCAGAAGGGCGTACTGTTCAGGTGACACGGCTGGACCAAGTAATGTACGTATAATAATGCTATTTATTGTGACCAATCTAGCTTAGGACGACAAGTGATCCCTCTGTGTGTCTGCCCTGCAGGGAGACTCTGGTGGTCCTTTAGTCTGTGAGGATGGGAAAGCACATGGAGTGGTGTCCTTGGAATACAAGGCGAAAAATGGAAATTCCAAGCCCGTCTTCATGTACACCAAGATCGTCGGCAATCGAAGGTGGATTGATTCCATCCTGAAAAACAACTGAATGTCATGAAACATCTGAATGATGAAATCACAACATTTCTGCCGTTGTGTCAAGATGTCCGATCGCGACAAAGCTTTTGTTAGGACTGATTACATAAAAAAGATGCTGCTTTACAAGTCACTGGAATTTCAGTTTAAAGATGTAAGTATGTCAGTGATTGAGTCAAGAAAGTGAAAAATTATGCTTTTAAAGGTGCTGTAGGCAGGATTTTGCTAGTCAATGCTAATTTTTCTGTGTTTTCTTTGGATTAAATGTTAGAGTATCCATTGATAATCCTTTAGGAGTGTAGCATAACTGCACTACCGCGAGGGCGCAGCGTTTCCATCTGTCTCTGTTCTGAGCTGAAAAGGAATCTCGACAGCTCCAGGTGTCTTTGACCAATCAGAAGAACCCACGAGGCTCTAACCGTGATTGGCCGAGGGGCGTTCATCGCGCGTTTTTGTGGGAGGGTCTTAACTTGCGTAAGGGCGTGATGTCAGAGGAAACAGAACCGGATTGGCTGTGCTGGGTTTCAAATCGCCATCTTAGATGGGTCAAATCGCCATCTTGCTTAGGTAACCCTAAGCAAGATGGCGGAGATGCAGAATCCTGCCTACAGCACCTTTAAATGTAAATTTGATTTTAATGCTGCTTGACGAAAGCAATAGCTATCCATATTACACACTGCAATGCTTGCTATAAAAAAAGATCTTATATACTCTCTTACAATCTATCTATACATATACATTTGAAATTGCAGCTGTGTGCATGTTTTATGACTTCACATGGGAATTATTTACACATGAATTATTTGATTTGAGTGAATTCATAAACAATAAATTTTGGCTCCCTCACTTTGTTTGCTCAGTACCTGTGTATTGTGTTTATTACTGCTATTGTTATTGTTACAATGATGATGATGATGATGATGATGATGATGATTACATTAGGCCACCAAACCTTGAATAGATTTCAATCAATTTCCCATTAAGCTACTCATTTTTTCAATTTTTTTCCAATAAATAACTATAAAAGTAAATACACTAAAAAAGAAGAGGCAATTTCTGTTTGATAAATCATTTCAAAATATGTTTTAATTATGACAAAGAAATAAAACATTGAACAATTCCAAAGAAAAATGACAAGACAAGGTAAGCTGACGTCTGTCAAAGGAGGTATAGTAACTTTCCTTTGTTAGTTTGTGATAGATATAAATAAATTTCAACTCAATTACAATGTTCACATATTGAATATATTTTTTAACACTGACGACAAGGTCTTATATCCTTTTGTCACACTCGTGTTTTGTAAGATAATGTGGTTTTTACCAAAAGAAAATACTGTGATACACATGTAGGTACAATTCTGAATAATAGCATACTGTCACTTTTTTTTTTTTTTTTTTTTTACATTAGATTCAATATCATTATCTCTCTCCCTTTTTTGAATTGAGATGTGTTTGTAGTTAAATACATACAGTGGCTATCTGCTGCACGTCCAGCCAAGGCACAGATAAGTGTGTAGGAAATGTTCAATCATTTTTAGGAACATGTTTGTGAGTAAACAAATAGAAAATACTGATATACTGCCAACATGTGAAAACGTCAACAGTTTGACTCTCTGGGACTGAAAAGACTAAACTTTATGCATGAGGGACCCCTTGTGGTCGTGCCAATAATGACATGTGAATTTTACATACATACCCTTGTAGTACATGCAGCAAGATGAGAAAGCCACCATGGGGCTGACTTCAAACATGTCGTTTGCATAAGCTTTTATCTATTTTGATCTATGAATCCCTGATCATATATTCACAGTGTTTATGCTCTTGGGGTGCTGGTAGAGGATTAAACATCATTCCAAGCATCTCCTCTCTAGTTACTCTGCAGTAATTACATATATAACGTGCATGCTGTTACAACCTAACTTAGCTCATATAAATTTTTAAAACATCACAAATTCATTTCAAATGTAAGGTTAACCCTACTATAACTCTTTCCATTTTCTACAGGACAGTAACACACAGTAGAGTAGCATAATGCTGGTGAGTATCAGTGCAGACTCTTCATGATCGTGTAATGTACAGATGCTTGTATGCACATATTTTTAGCATTTGTGATAATAATAGCATGGGGACTTTGCAGACACAGAGTAAGACTTCAGACTCCTCATATGTGAGTATACGCGTCATTAATTTCAATAACATGAAATATTTTACCCTTATGTGTCAAATCTATAAATGTGTGCAATTCAATCTGTAAAATTGATCAACAACACAAATATTTAAATAATTTCATATTTAAAGCTTTAATATGTCTTTAGATTGACAGTATTCTCACTGAGCATGTGTGACAGGTCCTAAAAAATGAGTGAGCTTTATTGTCTTATCAAAATAAAATATTAAAGCAAAATTACCATAAATTGGACCTATTAGACACTTTACCAATGCCATTTGCACTTAGTGTATGAGTACAGCACATTTGGCATGATTATGTTGTTCCTTGGAAATATCATGTAAAAAGTACTGATCAGGTGCACAGACTGGAAATACTCAATAATTCATCAAAGGATCCAAAAAACACAAGTTGAAGCTTTACATGTCCATGAATCCTAAATAATCATCATAAATGTCAGTGCTGAGGACAACAAACCTATTTAATGAAAGATTTTGAGACTTTAATAAACTACTATTTTGTTAAATTTCCATAAGTATGAAGTGATAATTTAAAAAATAGAGGGAGTGGACTAATAAAGGTTCTATAAAAGTTGCTCGAGCTACATCACCGGATAACACTACTTCCTGGTGTGGTAGTTGCCTCCACAACTAAGTGGAGGTAGTTCCCCTTATTTTTCTGAGGTCAAAGGTTTTGCAGCATTTTGTATTTGTATTTTTTCCCCACAAAACAACATCTGATATTTCTGAAAGGGCTTTGAATTCAGCCTATGAAATCATTTCTATGTTCTATGTAACTTATATATTCTATAACCATTGACTGACAGACACTGAAACAGACAATGATGTAGTAATGACTTATTTATCCATTTTAGTTTCAACAACTTAGAAAACTGTGAAAAAGACACAAATCTAATGCTGCCCGAACATGAGACCTTGTGCTTGAGTGATAATTGAGTATTGATTTAGTTCCTTGCAGTTCCCATATTGTTTGCTTCTGACCTTCTGCAGCATCAATAACCAGTCAAAGTAAAAATTTTATGCGTGACGGTACACAGATACTTTTTGTCTTTGCTTGAACATATCTGGCAAAGGTACACTAAATCTTCAAGGCCATTGGGCAAAAGTGACTTTATTTTCTTATACCATTTATGGGAACTGGGTTGTGGCAGGTAAAAGGCACTCAATAATAAAATAATGAAAATAAAAAAAAAATTGTAATAATAAAAGGCAGGTTCATGGTGAATTATGTACCATACATGATGATTTGTTGTAGTGATTAGTGTTTAAAAAAAACAAGCAAACCCACCAGGACAGACACTGTGATCTCAAATAACTGATGCTGTTCTACCTTAATCCACTGAGTGGCGCTATATGAACCCGATACTTCAGTGAAAGGTTGCAATGTTGATTTTACAAAGGCTTGTTAGGGTTGCAGTTTAAAACCTCCTGGCATAACAATGTCAGTGTAGAAGCGATTACAATTCATGTAATGCTAACATGCTATTCACAAATGTAGCATTCAAGTCAATTTAGGAAGATGTTATCGTTATATCTGAATCTAAGGCTTATTGTCAAAGCATTAAAACCTTTATAAAGAAAAAAAAAGTATTACTGCAGAAAGGTGTCCAAGTTTTAAGGTTGGCCACAATCAAAACCAAAAAAAAAAATGCAAATACACACTTGCAGTGAGTTACTTTGCAACCATGTTCCCGAAGTGACTGTTAACAAACAGCAGGTAACTAAGATCAGATGGTTAGGACAACAGTCAAGTTATAAATAGAAAGAGACAGTGCAGCAGTAAGCACTCTAAATTCTGAACTACTTTTTTTCCACCGCAGCACTTCCTACACAAGCACACCTCAAGCCTTCCTGTGCAACACCACAGTTTTCCATTCTGAACCTGTTCAGCTCTGCTGATCAGTTTGGTTGGGTCACAAACTGCAACCTCGACCTGCAGGAATGCATGAAGGGATCGTACACAAATCAGAAATAAATAATGGTTGTTGATTTCTGATCGGGACTTTTTTTTTAACTGTCACCTAATAAGTCAGTCAGCCAGCTGATTACAATAGTGACGCTCTATGTGTCCCACAGAGCCTCAAAGCTTTTGTATTTGTACCACTTTTGCTTTGTCATGTATTATGTTCTCTGCTATGGCAGAAGGGGGCACTCTAAGAAAACCTATTGCAGGCTTCTTCATGCAAGCTGGAGTCTGGACCATCACTTTCCTTTAGAGGTTCATTGACTGCAGTTTACAAATGTCATGTCCTGCACTTGACTCTGTGTTTGATGATGATTTCTGTAACGGAGCTTTGTCCAGGCTTAGAGTTTCGATTCCTTGATTACTGGTTGAATGTGACTGTTATACCTGAGTAGTTGGCCTTATATGATTATTGACTGATAAATACTGATTTTACTAATTATGACAAAGTACTGTGCATTTCAATAGCAACACCTATATTGCAGGGATAACACTTTCATCTGCATGAGATGAATGTGTGAGTTCTTTTTTCCTTCTTACTGACATCAGTGTTATGAGGATCACATAAATGTAGTAACACAAGCCTGAACTGAAAGGTAACGATGCAAAAAGCTGCCTGTGTGCCTTTAAGAAGCCAGATCACATTGTTATTCTGGGTTTGTCCACAAGCCGACTGTGGAGGTGGACAGATAGTGGTTCTGAAGGTGGTGTGTGGAGGAGGTAGAAGGTGTGGGAGGGGCGAGTGTAGGAGTCTCCTAATGTGAGTCTCCAGGGGCCAGTATGGATTGGAAGGAAAAAAAGAGGAGAGAGAGCGACAAAGAGAGAGAGAGACAGACTGCAATGTGGATAAGATGTCCTTTAGATGCATCCCGTGTTTTATAGCACATCCAAGGAGGCAGAGATTGATCCCATGCTCGCCTCTCCTTCAGAATGGTGTTGCAGGCTGAACACTCAAGGCTAAGCTGCCCATTAACGAGCCAATAATTTGTGTCATTATGTGAGGACTGCAGCTGGTGCTACTGATGCACAGCTTCTTACATGTCAGCGATGAAGACTGAAAGGAGTCTTAGCGCCACTCATTATAAAGCCAGCCTCTCATCCCTGCTTCCATCCTTTGTCTTGGAAGCATGCATGGCAAAAAGGTTTGGCCTGGATAGCTTATTTATTTCCTCCCAGCTCCCTTTTTGAAACACAGCATGCTCAATATAAAATCAATGTATTAAGTGTTCTCAAGTATGCAGAGTGACGTGCTGCCATTCCCACTCTGTGCCTTTGGCTGTGATTACAGCTAATTTGAATGATTGAAATGCTTCCATAGTGGAGTCGGAGTGAGTGAAGTGAAGGGCTCACACAGATGAAGGGGGAGGAGGCGAGAAAGGCTTGGCTCTACTCCAGGTGGAGGAGGTGAGTCATTCCCCACACAGATAGACAGTCTATCAGTGTGTGTGTGTGTGTGTGTGTGTGTGTGCGTGCGTGCGATAGTATGTGTGTGTGTTTTCCCAATTGTTGTTGAGAGAATAAAATAGTGCCGTGAGCAATAGAGTAATGAAAAAAAAATGAATGCAACTGTATACACTATGCATTTTTGTGTGTGTTGTTGTGATTTGAGTGTCGACTACAGTGGAGATCTCTGGTTAATCTGTATTTTGTGCAGATGAATAGTGACTTCATCTATAGTCTTTAGAACGAATGACTTCACTTTGCAAGGTGGGCGTAAGACTCATGTGGCTCAGCATTACAACGAAGGACAAACAGGGGTCTGTAAAGCTAACCAAATGTTAAAACTTCTAAAATAAACTATCAGGTTTGAATAAAGGACCTGTATTTTACACCTTCACACAATATTTTTGTTTTATGATATTTTACCTAACTTCAAGATGTTTATTTATCATGTATTGTTATTTAAATATATGCTTTCTATCAGCTGTGTGCACAGGTGTAGTACATTTATCCATAATAACTCTCATTCACTCCCATTTTTTTGTTTCTGTTGCAGATGCAAACTGAGTGTGTTATTTGGTGGTTGCCAGATTCAGTCTCTTGATGTGGGTTGCACATTTATTTGGCTGTTGGGTCAAACTAAAAGAGTGCAGCAAAAAGTTTTAAGAGCATGTCTTGACATAGCCATTGGGAATTTATAATCTCTTTTGTTTGTCATTTCAGACAATGTTACATATGTGGCCAGGGTTCCCTTCAAAAAGAGACCCTGCAACCTCAGTGACACTCATGTAGTTAAACAAAGGTTAAATAAATGAAATACAAATTGAAAACCGCAATCACATATAACAGCTTTTGTGTTTGCTGACGGCAGCTGTCCTTAGTGATCATTTTGGCACATAAGTTTCTATCTGCTAACATTACACTTAAAAGGCTCACTTGTTTCTTATCAAATCAGGGAAATAATCTACAATATTCATAGGATATGGATGATTCAAAAGAAGGCTGTTGGTTACTTGTCTTCCAACAAAGGAGGGGTGTATACAAAGAGACATTCTTCTCTAGACAAAGCAAACAAACAGGCATACAACTCAGCTGCCTTCTTACACCCCCGCCTGCCCATGCACCCCAGCCCACTAGCCTGCCTCTCCCGAAAACGATGCCAAACTCTGTCGGTTTCTCTTTGTCTGCCATATTCATCAGTCGGTCGGTCTGTCTGTCCGTGTGTCTGTCTGTCTACACCATTTAAGAAGCGCAAATAAAAAGTTGTTGTCATGGAAACCTGCCATGTCTTTCCTCCTCTCCCCTTATCACCCCCTCAGAAAAACTTAAACATGTACACGTACGTGCACATGCACACGCGAACACGTACGCACGCACGCACGCACGCACGCACGCACGCACGCACGCACACACACACACACACACACACACACACACACACACACACACACACTCTCACAGGCCTGTTCAGGAGACAGGTAATGTGAAAGTGCTGAGAAATGATGGGAATAGGATTTTGTAAAAAAAAATAATACTTCTCAAAAACACTGCTGTATCCCATGTGTGCATCATGCCCTCATACCCGCATGTGAAAAGCTACTGAACAAATATACTCGTATTTAACCTTGACCACAAGACCAGACCTGATGAATAAACAAACTGACAGTGTTGCACAAGTACTATATATCTTGCAATTAAAACATGTCAGTCAATGGTTGCACAACACTGGCCAGTGCAAGTAATATATTACTGCAAAATACATCATAAATATTATATGGCATTATTAACAATGCTAATCAAATTCCCAAATAAACATTTTCTCAAATAATCTTGCTAAAACTTTTCATAGTCTTTTACAATTTGAAAATTATTATACAATCCAACATGCACACCAAAACAATACAATTCAGTTGGGATGTTCACTAAGCACAACTATGCAGAGAATGTTTATACTACTAGTAATGCTACTATTTAATCGCTGTCTAAATATGACATTATCAATGGTGGAAATCTTACAGTGAGCTCTCCAAAAAGTTCCGAAACGGCATATAATAATTTTGTGTGAAAACGTAGTTCAATAGTGACAGACTGTTAAGAATAAAATCGATTAATGACATGGCTTCATGTGTGACATATATTTACTGAACCATAATTGCACTGTACAAACCAATGAAAGTCTTTAAAAGACATGTGGTAAATGTAAAAAGTCTGCAGTTTTAGTTCTCACATAAGCTACCTGTATTCTGAGAACTGTATTAGAGAAATGCATTGATATCAAACACGTTACTTCTTTGCGGTATGTCTTAGGAGCAATAATTGCTCTGGATCAAGTTAAAATGAGTCCTAGGAAATTACCATTTGCTATGTACCAAGACGCAAATAAATCACTTTTCCAGTAGAAATTCATTGCTTGCATGCATTAGGCGACCTTACATCTAATGCGTCTTCATCTACTCTGGATTCTGATTCTCTGTCTATTTTTAAATTATCACTCAGCAAACAATAAAACTGCAAGGTATTGCCACTCTGGTTGGAAATATTAATTGCAACTTATCAAATCCACAGCAATACCAAGAGAACTAGCAACAACTAAAAAAACACTAAGTAAATTTCTTTCCTCACATTCATCAGACAAGATTTATCTAGTTGAGCAAGTACAGATAATGTCTAAACTCAAAACAAAGCCTTCGCTTGCTGCTATGAAAGGCAGTGGGCAGGATGACATACATGCTGCATTTATCCCTAAACTGTGGTCAGCAGCCTGTTTAAATGAAAAATTCATATTTATATCTGTTGACTGGCAACAGAGGCAGGCGCGCTTTGTCCTGAGTTCAGTCAGCAGCTCCATGGATGGTACCCCTGCTTCAGCGCCACCAGGTTTATTATCAGACTTTCTGCAAAGCTTTATGGGAAATAAAATTCACTTATATTTTGATATATATTATATTTGTCTGCTGCTCCCTAACCACACCACTGGAGGCAGCTGACATCCAAGGTGGTCTCTTTCCCCTCCCCCATTTTGGTAGCAAAAAGACTATTTCTCCATCTATAATAAAAATATTATAATCAGCACAGCAGCTTTAACTACACTAGAGGTACCATATTTTATTACATTCCTTTTTTCATTTGGTTATGAGCTTTCTGGCCCTTGCCCCAATATTTATCTCACACTTTATTTACTGCCCTCCCTGGCTTTCATCCAACAAGATTTGCATTAAGACTTACAGTGTGTGTGTGTGTGTGTGTGTGTGTGTGTGTGTGCGTGTCAGTTATATTTCACCGAGACAAAACTTTGATCAGATTTTCAACTGAAGTGCAATATCTATCTATCTATCTATCTATCTATCTATCTATCTATCTATCTATCTATCTATCTCTTGGATTGGATTGTTTTTTTCATTTTCTATATGGTGGTATCAACTACTTGAAGGGCATGCAATCACTGAAACTCAGTTGCAATATGTTTTCCAGGCTTGTGACTGCATCTCCTCAAAGACTAAAATGTTTCTATCACAAGCGCAGACGAGCTTTCCTTGGTGATCCACCAAGCAAAGTGCAGTTTTCAGATGGAGGTGCAGCTGGTCGACTGCCACTTCTGTTGTTGCTGTTGTTGATTTTGTCCCTGTGGTGACAACGTGCTTCAGAGGAAGCCAGCTTCCCTTGTCGTCTCTCCTACGAAGGCAGACGTACACACATTTACACACACATGCCCACAAACTGAGAGGCAGGTTGCCGTGGGTGTGTCCCCAGCTGCTCGTACGGCTGACGCACTTCCACTGTGCCCTCCTTACTTCCTCCCAGTGGAGGCCACATGTCCCACAGGTCCCCACTTATTCAAGGTGAGATGCAGATGACATGACAAGTTGCTACCATGACAACGGCTGGTTGGGTAAAGCCATGCAGAGTAAGCCTACATGTTTGCTGATAATGAACTAGCCTTTTCTTTCTTCTCATCTCAATCTTCCACTGGAACAGAGCAAAGATTCACTGTAGCAAAGCTGCCGTGTGTGTGTTTTTTTTTTTGGTTTTGTTTTTATCATGTACCAGGTGGCTCATTGTGTATGCTGATTTTTAATGTGTGTGGTGAAGAGCTGCAGATTCTAGTCAGGTGTCTAGCTCCCCTCAATCAATATCTAATCAATTCACAAGATGTAATTGTTCAGGCGTTGATTGCTCCTCAAAGGTTTTTACCTGAAACGCGTTCTCTGCCCACGCTATTTGGAAAATTTGGAGGTTGGGTTCACTGCATTGTTGCTTTCAAGATCAGACACAGTGTAATTTGAATGCTAGCATGCCAGCTGATGAGCCTACACTTCCCAACTCTGTTCTCATGAGACGTATCGAGTGTGATTGGCATGTAGGGAGAGAAAATAAGCCAAAAGGAAACAGAAGAACAAAGTGTTTGTCAAATTAGTCCATCATCCCCCTAACAGCTAATGCATTCGATATGATAATTATGTTTTTTTTTTTTCAGGCTTCTTATTACACTAATTAGACTTTAACAAGCTTATTAGGCAGCAGACTTCATGGAGATTTGACATTGTTGTCATGTTCATGTTGAAGGAACTTTTATTTACGGTCAAAATCCCCAATACAATCACAGTAAATAACTTTCTCCAGAGTCAGTGCTCAGATTAGTATGTTTAATATTCAACAAATTGGCTGACTTCACTCTGCACAGAGCCCTTTACCACAGGACGGACTAAATCAAGAAAAATCAATATCCGTAGTGGTATCGGCGCTCCCTCGTCTGTTTATCATTGTGTACTATGAAAGACCCCTACTCGCCCTCCATTCTGGTTCATTCACCCTGCTCTAAATATTGCACTCAGATGGACTGCCACCTCAAAACCCTGCAGATAGGAAGATACATTGCCGGTGACATTTAAAAGGAGTCACTACCTCACTAACCCCTCATCTGCCTGTCCATTGTCAGCATCCTTCGTGGCCTATAATGAGAACGTGCACACCCAGGCCATTATAAATAGTCCATGTCCTGGTTAAATACAACACCTCACTTTGGGTGCTATTTGGGCTGCATGATTCACTGTGATTCATGCCAGTGTGTTCGCTCTGTTCTCACACAGGAGCTGGATGACCGGGGGGAGGAGATAAGGACTGCAGTGGGAACATGGATCATGGGTAAATGTGTGTGTGTGTGTGTGTGTGTGTGTGTGTGTGTGGGATGTGCACGTTTGTAAGTGGTACACTGAAGAGAGAAAAGGAAAAGAGAAAGCCATAAAGGGGGACTGGAAGTGTGCAGCTGAAGTGCCAAATTTGTCAGCCTACTTTCAGGCCCACTTTCAGAACTATCAGCCCTACTTAAAGGAGGGAGCAAAAAATAGCTAACACAAATTGCCAATTATTTCCTTCACTGAAATATTGAACAGTAAAGGTGTATCCGTGACGTGTGCAACTGTGACTGTGCATGCATCTTACACGTGACTGTTGGCGTGCCGGGGAAAGGGGCTTACTGCTTAAAGACTAGGGGAACCTTGTTATCACGCAGCTGGTATTTTCCTACTGTGCATACGTAGCGTACATCACCTCCTTCTTGGCTGTGATAGACACATTGATTGAGTGATGGACACCTATTTAATTGCACCCTGCTGTCTATTGTGTATGCAGCAAGGTGGGAAGGAGAAGCTGAAGCAGACAGATATGAGAGTCCTCCATGAGGGCACATACTGTTCAGTACTTTTCGCAACCCGATATGTTGCCTGCTTGTTTAGCTTATAATTATTTACACTGATATCACTTGGCATCTGCTGCTGGGACTGTATGGGTGTTTGTTTTTGTGCATGTGTGTGTGTGTGTGTGTGTCCATGTACGCTAAAGATTTCTAGTGTGCAACAGTTCCCAATGGCCATGTGGGTGTGTGGTGGGTAGCATAGAGTTACATTAATAGCCAAAGGGCAGGCAGGCAGGCAAACAGGGAGGGAGGACATAGACAGGAAGGGGAAATACAGTTTGCTGGTCGCCCACCGCTTCCTGTGTGTCTCCTACACTTGCAGCCCACGGACAAGAGCTGTATCTAAAACCAGTTTGCTGGCTCGGGGTGCAACAGATGTAAGAAAGCATTGAAGGTAAACAATACCACGAAAGACTAGAGGAATGTTGACAACAAAACCCTGACAGGACTGTCACCATAGCAAGGTTATGAAAATTTCAGGAAATGACTTACAAGCATGATGGCCTGTCCTCATAAATATCTCCTTTTCAAGCATGTTAAGTGTGAGAGTCAAGTGTTACAGTGTCAAAAGCAATAAGAGGTAACACACCTCTCTTAAACAGATGAGTGGTCTGTCATCATGTTGGAGCTATTAAAGATAATATAAAATGATTAAAAGACAATATTCAACAGACTTTCTATTGTTAACTCAGACTGTAGTCTGTAAAGATGACACTCGTGATCTCATACAGGAAAAAGGCTGCAATAATAATATACATCCAGCAGAGGTCCTTCTCTCATTAACTGTTGTCAGTGTCTCATCCTAAAGTTTGGAACTACAGTGGAAAGGTGGCAATAGGGAAGCAATACAATTCCAGTATTACAGCAACAATGTAACACAGAACAGATGCTCACATTCATCCATGTGCCAAAGTTTCCTCTGTTGTAAACACTGGTAAGTTCCTTTTTGAATATAACTATTTGATAGAAATGACTGCTGTGGGTGTATATAGCTGGCTTTTTCACCTTCATCTTGAACTCTGCATCATCTATTTGGGTGATTCAAGGAGGAAGATTAGATGGATGTATGAGAAATCCCTGCTCCTCTCACAAACCTTGCCCTGGTAGGAGGCAAACCCCCTCTCCTGCCCTTCTGGGATCCCGCATTCCCATTGAACTTTCCACCCACTCACCAAGGAATGTGGAGAGAGGGAGGGGAAGGAGGGGTCTGTAAGAGGCATAGAAAGGGGATGTAAAGAGAGGGCAAGGGCAGCAAGAGAAAAGAAAAGATGATAAAAGACAGAGTTAAAAAAAAAGAAGAAAAAACTACAGTAATGGCATGTGGCCTCATGATTAACCATAGAGTCTTCCTGTCAGAGTGTTTGCATTGTAGTTGGAGAAAGGGGAAATGAATGCACCTACAAAGCCAGTGATGACACATCATGCGGGTCCATGATGCCGAAGAGGAGGCCGTCGGAGGGGGAACTGCAAGGTTCAAGGTTTTCCACACATGTGCACACTGACTGTCCATTCATCTAAATGTGAAGACACAGATTTTTACATAACTTTGCAATGATGTAATCATGTCTGTGCCCTCGCTACACTTTGCTTTTCCGTGTATGTGAAAGTGTTTGAAATGTTAGGTTGTTGTTCCAACAGCGAAAGCCTGTTTGTGCCACATGACATTACGAGTCTTTAGGCACTTGTTTCATTTTGTTTTTGACTCCCCAGTCTTGTCAACAAGTCGCTGATGCTTCTCACCCTCCCTATTCCCTCTTTCTTGCAGACTTTCTCAGAGGACTGGAGCTCCGATGAAAGCAGGTGCCTCGATACGCCTCTCATTGAATTAGGAATTCCACAGCGTAAGTGGCAGTATTGTTGATGAAAGGTTAGAGCTGTTTCAAATTCTCCCCCTAAATGAAAAGGCCCTCTCTCCAGCGGTTGTACAAAAAGAGGGATGACATTTTGGTTGCATCAGCTGTATATCTAAAGTGTCTGCTGTAAAATGCCACAACGATCAAAGCCAAATAAGGAGGATAATACACACAGAGAGCACCTAGGTGCTCTTTTCTTGGCTCGTCATCCCACAAACCTTAGTCAGACTTCATATCAAGTCATTACGTACGGATACCACCCCATTAATGATAAACATTTACATGGCGGTAGGGAAAGAAATTTATCAGGTCTTTACATTGGGGATTAGATTGATGAGTTAGTGTCTATCTGGAGGATTGGAGACTCAGTGGGTGGAACATGAATAGATTTCATAAGAGGAAGCAGGTGGTGGTGACACAAGACATTAAAGCTCTGTTCTTTTCTTGGTATCAATCTGGGCATCTTGCTCTTCCTGTCTTTTCTTCCTTTACATACTTCCAAACACACCTTACGTGACATATCACAGATGTGACTTTACACATTCCCTTCGAGGTGAAGCCAAGAGGATTGAAAGAAAACGTATGTTCAAAGACCACAATATAGGGAGATTGGATCCTTCACCTTCTTTGTCATTTGCCCCCCGTTCAGGTCAGCCATGTGCGTGTGTCACTACACCACTGCATTGTTCATTGTTCAAAGAGCAGACGCGTTATCTGTTTACCTCACCGCCCTGCTGCTGTTCAGGCAATACTGGCTCCTCTGTATCCTAATGTGACTCACAAGGGATCAAGCACATTATGTTTACTCCACTTCGCAGCCAGTGACACCCTACCAAAGGGAGTCATCAGGTTCGAAGCTTAGCCATATATAAGGATTATCAAAGAAACATGATGTCAAAAGGTAAACTTGAACCCTGCGCCCGCCCAACAAGCATACAGAACTGGGAAGCAGTGCAAACAGAATGGATGTATTTGCTTTTCATGTGAAAATCAATGGGGCCAGACAGATGGTGGTTTGTTTCCTCACTATTTACCTCCCCGGCTTCATGACAAATGTCCTTGTTGCCCCTCCTGGGCAACAAGGACAGTGCACAGGTAAGCAGAATGCCATACCTTTCCTTCCCCAGCTAAATCAATGACAGATGTGGTAACTAATACTCTCAGCTTGCGTTCTTTTTCTTTCTATTTTCTACTGGCATTTGCTAAAGCACATTAACTTTCAAACATTCAAAAGCATCTGCATTATATATTTTGTTCTTAAACTTTATTTGCGATGAGCAGTTCTATCATCCATCTATTTGCCACTCAACATTAGAAAATGCAACCAAAAGCTTTGTTTAGGAAAAAAAAAGAAGAAGGAGAAGAGGCTTTTTTAACATTGCTTTGTTTGTTGACTCATACTTTGGAACAGGAGATGACAGATGTCTGTGGTCTGTCACTTTTAAGCACAGAGACAAATATGTTGATAAGTACTTTCTGCCACCTGTGCTGAAGAGTTGGAGTCGCCGAGTCTATGAATGTGAATAATTTTGCCTGGCCCAAGTAAATTCCAATGTCCTGAGAGGAACATGTAAATAAAAGATATCGTCGCTGTCATTCCAGAGGACACTTAATTAATTAACTGAGTGGCAAGGGAAGAATCATAACATCTAATTCATTCAAAGCAGTAAAAAAAAAAAAAAAAAAAAAAAAAAAAAAAAAAAAAAAAAAAAAAAAAATCATTTTTAGATCACTGCGCCCACTCTGAAGCCATTTTCCCTGGACACAAATTTACAGAAATTGCTTTTACTGGAATATGCCCCAACTGAGGGTTTGTGAGAATATTATCTGCTCTCAGTCAGTACAAACACTAGCTCTAGAGGCAAAGACGATCCTCACTGGAATCAGAGTGAGGTCTTCATTGTTGAATCTGTGGATTTTAATAGTGCCTCGTGTGGTATCAGACTTTGCTTCTGCTGCACGGTGTGGTATTTTTAGCTAGACAGTGGCACTTCTGCTGGAGTACAAGACAGCAGAGAAGATGCATTTCCCTGATTTAGAAGTTCTTTTTCCTGGAGTCTTGATACCGGTATGACTCACACCCACAGGCAGACTGTTGGTCACATGAAGCTGCAGCTTGTGTTGGGGACTTGCTTCCTCTTTATTTCTCCATTTTCCATGGGCGAGAATCTCGGAGGGGATGGGTGGGAGCTGGAATTCAGCATTCCAATACAACCTCCACACTGGATTCGAGCAGTCGTTCAATGTAAAGAGCATGGGTGGAGGTGTGGGTGTTGCTGTAGTGCAGAGGCGTAGCTGACTAAAGAGCCAAGCAGTTCCTGATTCCACAGTCCTGAGCTCACCACCTTTGCAACTGCTGCCAGCCACTCCTTTTCTCCTTCACACCATCCTTCTCCTTCTCCTCCCACTCCTCCCTCGACTGTGTCTCTCCATCTGAGGTGTTAACTCCTTGTTGGGCAGTTACAGTGGTGCTGGCATGGATGTGAGGTTTCAAGAAAGCTTGGGGAAGAGGTGGGCGTGTGGCTTGGGGTCCTTACTGGAAGTGGAGGCGTGCGTGGAGCCAGTGAGGTTAAAGTGATTCACCCCACAAATGTTTTTATCTGACTGCCATGTCCTGTAATCTTGCTGCCAGATTGTTAAGACTTGAAACAATAGGCATATCAGTGTGTTTGTGTCGTGTGTGTGTGTGTGCCTGCACATTTGCCATCATGCATACACAGACACACACGCACGCACGCACACACACACACACACACACACACACACACACACACACACACACACACACACACACACACACACACACACACACACACACACACACACACATACACACAGAGTCGTAAAAAGAATGATCAATGTGTGATTTGAGGAGCAAAATGAGATGAAACTACAGACTGAGGAGGAGCTCTGGCTTGGTCTTGCCTGCATTTAACACAATAATCTCACTACACTAAACAATTGTGTTAAATCATTATTATTTTTATTATCATCAAACAATAGGAGATTAGTGATAAAGCCAACTGTTGCATTGTCATTCTATTGACTAGCTAAATCTTGTCTAAAATAACAGCCTCTTTTTCTTCAATAATAACTCACAGTAAGCCAGAGTGACAGGTGAATGCAAAAATACCACAGGACAGAAAACAGTGACACACATAGAGGACAGTAATTCATGGAAAAATAATTAAAATCCAAATATAGATGCATTTGTGGAGAAGAGGGAGGTGGATAAGTGGAGAGAATCTTGTACAACTCATCGCTCGGTATGGACTGATGTAAGCTTTTGCAGCTAAGTTCTCTCTCGGCTACACTTCTGTTGTCACACGGTTCACAGGCATATGTGTATGATCGGGTCAGCGTGCCCTTACACAATACAAGCAGCAGACATTGACATTTCAATATGCTGACTGTCCTTTGTTAGGTAGCACATGGGTGGCGTTCATGTGGCGGAAAATGATGACCTTATGATAGATAAACAGCTAATGCTCAAGACAGTTCTCACTTCATAACCTCTAGTCCTGCTCATGTCCTCCTTTTCTTTCTTCTTCTGTTTCTTCTTCAACCTCTCTCTCTCTCTCTCTCTCTCTCTCTCTCTCTTCCACTTGGGTTAGTAAAATAAACAACGATCACATGACTGCATGTTGTCCTCTGGCAGCAGGAGCTATAAAAAGAACTCTGGCTGCACGTATTTATCAATGAATCTGGGTTGTGTTTTTTTCTACTTTTGCACTGAAGGATCAAGAGGTTTGACTAATTGCACCATCACAAATGTGGCAGTTCTTGACTTTACTATCTAGCCTCTGCTGACATTATGTACACTAATGTGTTTGAGTTTCATTTGAACTTTGACTTAACCTACTGTCCTTGGCAAGTTAATCAAAAGTGTTCATCTTCAGAGAGCACACTGACAAGTATATGTGCAAGTATAAATAGTGTAGTAACAATGAAGTGCTTGTAGAAAGTTTAGGTCCAAAAGCATAGTATTGATGTTTCCCACTATGTATGAGTACGCATGACTGTCTACGACTTTTCTTCGATATGCTAATTGGGGGGGAAATCTTCCCCTGGCAAGCAAGAGAAGAGGGTTAATGACCTTGGGGTTTTTCTATCTTTGTGTGCTTCTATGCTGTTGGGTTTGCTGTGCTATGGTCCACTTACGGCATGGAGGATTGTCAATATAAACACAGTCAGTCAGCGCACAGGAATGTGTGAGGCACGCAAAAACCCTGGGGACAAAGTCCAAAGGAGGAAGGGAGGAGTGAGCAAAGGCTGGAAGGGGGAAGAAAATGGAACTGGGAAAAAGAGAGAGGGAAAACGATAGGATAGAGAATAAGAGTGTAAAACGAGAAAATGAGGGGGAAAGAAAATGATGTGGAGACAAAGAGGGGATGATAATTCCACAAAAGTCAGATAATGCAACTAAACATACAACTTTGAAACAATCATATATGTTATAATTCTCATTTTTAATTAAAATACAGTGCTTCAGACACACTGGACTCTAGTCATTCCCAGGTGATGGTATTACAGTCCTCTCTCAGACAAACTCAGTGTCAACATGTCACTTGTTGATTGGCTTTCTAGCTAAAAAATCAAGAGGATACAGGGTCACACCAAGCTTGTTTTGGCTTTGATTTCCAGTCACAAAGCAACAAGATCAGTAATTTCATCTGCTGCAGAGATATTAAAAGCATTGGACGTGTTGTTACAGCAATGTGATTGTTGTTCTGTTGTTAAGTCAGTGTATACGAGTGATCCGCCCATCCTCCATAATG
This sequence comes from Salarias fasciatus, assembly GCF_902148845.1. NCBI lineage: Eukaryota > Metazoa > Chordata > Actinopteri > Blenniiformes > Blenniidae > Salarias > Salarias fasciatus. The sequence continues at coordinate 22,740,131 of NC_043766.1, read as the reverse complement.
CTTTATCGAATCTACGGGTGCTGACCAGCGCTTGAGCTGACCATATGCTGACTATGGGTGAATACAGGGTACCTCAATGGTCCATACCAAGGAAAATACAGTGAAACAGGCAATAATTCATACACATATTCACACCAATGGGCAATTTACAATCATCAATACATGTTAAATGCATGGGCAGTGGTGGAAAATTGAGTACCGAGAGAGAAACTGTGCCAGCACTGTAAGAACATGCAAACTAAGGCCCCAAGCTCAGCCTGGACTCAATCAGCAAGTCACCAATGTGTAGGTAGCTCTTGGAGGACTGAAAGAAAGACAGCTTGTGGATGATCTACATAGAATTGAGGTTGCCAAGGTTCATCACTGTCAGGGTGCTACAAGAAAGTCACACGCAGGTTCATGCATGCGATCAACGAATTCCCAGCTTGCACTGGTTTTGAAAGGATGACGTTTCCAAGTCAAGAAACGTTAACCAATTTCAAAATACTTGTAAATCCAGTCTCATAAAGACTCACAGTTATATCCATGTCATACTTCTGATACAACTTATTTATAAGTTTAGGAAAAAATAATTCCATTTCTCCTGATCCAAAGTAAAAGAAAGCTTTGAGCTCTGATGAGCTTTCAAATTTATTTGCAAGTAATTGAAGCTGCATATTTACTGCTGCTTAATAACTTTAGCTCTACACTTCGGTCAACACTATTCCCCAGCTGCTTTCTACACCATGCACATAATAAATGGCATTCTTGTGATTTAAGGTTTGACACATAAAAAATATTTAAGCTTGGACAATACTGTGTTCACTTTTTGCTATTCGGATGGTTTTATTTCCCATTGTTGCTGAGTTGTTCTTCAGACAGGTGTGTCCAGGTGCTACCTCATGCAAAAAGGTGTATTTACAGGAAGCACAAGTTGATAGGCGGTGGTCATATTAGTACTCCTAATTGTGAACTAATTTGTCTCATTTGCATGTTCATATGGGGTTTTAAACATAACCTATTTTCACATTATTATATTTGAGTAATCAACATACACAGCATTAAAATTCAAACTTGTGAGAAAGACTATAGAAAAAGCATGAGAACTCCTTAAAACCAATTTTTTAGGTAGAAAATATTCTTGTTTCTCACAGAAGCAAACATGTATCACAAGTCTAGCACCTTCTTAGTTTCTTTCTTAGAGCAGATGAACATGAATAAAGAAAAAGTTTATACAGACAAGACTGTAATGAGTGTAATGAGAAGTTAAGAAGGGGAGCACAACAGCTACCCTAGAGGCACAGAATGGCAAGAGTGACAAGAATAAGTGGTGAGATAGCAGAAAAGAGGGCATGAGGATGGGGGAAGAGTTGTTGAAAGTCAAAGGGGTAGATTATTCATTCAGAGTAGTGGCGTGAGGAAAGAAAAGCCACAAGAAACTTCAAAGGCCTTGGGAGGCCTTGACGGAGAGATGGGTTAGAGTTCTGTAATCCAAAGAGAGGTTAGGGGCCTGCAACTCCGGTTCCTGGAGTTAGCTGAAACTAATTTAGCCAGTGGGCCCCAGAGGCTCCCAAGAGGGGCCAGGTCATAACCAGAGTAGCTGTGAGTGACGAAGTGCAGAAGGCTGCAGGCAGAGAAAGGCTGGAACACACACACACACACACACACACACACACACACACACACACACACACACACACACACACACACACACACACACACACACACACAGCAGGGAAGAATACTTTTAGTGGCCTTCACTGACCTACAGTACATAAACTTGCAGGTTTGTCAGAAATACTTCATACTGAGTAATATGCACACACAATATAAACACATATCAGCTCTCTCAGTGGAAAAAGTCTGGTTTATTGTAATTGTTTTACACTTTATTTTGTTACCCTGCAGAGATCAAAATTATCCAAGGAAGTGTTTCCTCAGACGAAGTCTCATTGAGACACTTGCCCCATGTTATATTATCCTGTAGCAAACTCCTCACATGCAGGAGAAGTTGAGGTTTTTTTGTTGAAGCAATTATGTGATACAATGACTCACATTGAATTTCTTCTATGCTGACACATATGGAATTACTGTACTGGCTGTGAACCACCCAAAATGACAGAAAACCGTAAAATACGGGGAGGCTCTGTGAAAGCAGACACTCTTGTGATGAAGCCTCAGCGCCTGGTGTTACCCTTTGAATGGACTAAATGTCAACTGCAGAGTCCAAGTGTAGTCAGAATGGATAAGAACATCAACAGCCTACATATTAAATACACAAAAAGCATTTGACATCTGGCAGGAACTGTATGAGTATAGAAATCTGCGTGGGTGTACAAAATGAATTCATACATATATTCCTTTTATGTATTTAATGATGTGCATGTCCTTTGCTTGCTTGCCTGTGTGTGTGTGTGTGTGTGTGTGTGTGTGTGTGTGTGTGTGTGTGTGTGTGTGTGTGTGTGTGTGTGTGCGCGCGCGTGTGTCTCACACTCTCCTGCATGCTTACGCTTGTATGTGTCTGCGAGAGACTGGGAGCCATGGCGAATGAGTCATTCTGTATTAATCATACAAAAATGTTTGGCTCCCATTCACATCTTTGTCTGACTAGCCGTATGACACTGACCGTATACAGCTAAATGTAAACAGGCTGGAGATTGGACATACTGTGCTGGGATAATAAAATCAAGACAAAGGGATATGTAATGGGTTGACTCACAGGCGTAGTCACAGCAAAAAAATGGCTGCATGGTGTCTAAAGAACAGAAAAGGAATTATCAAGAAGGTAGGCAGAAGGGAGGCAGTGGGTGTCTTGGAGTTTTGTGGAACAAGAACACAGGAAGTGCAATTAAAGCTGCAGGTAAGTACTCAGAGCTATGCGAGATCGTAGCTGTGCCTGTATTAGTGAGAGAGTGTTTGCGTGAGTTTCTGCTGCGCGTGAGTGCGCACGCGTGGGCTGCTGGACCCTCTGCTCTGTGTGGGTTCTGGGTGTTGGTTTGATTGGTGCCTTTTAGCCAAGAAGTGATTCTGCCTGTGACAAGTGTGGACCAAAGCTCAGTGTGGAGAGATACAGGTATATAAAAAAAGCATGAGCAACTGCCTGCATATAGGTATGAAAACTACCCTCAGAAAAAAAAAAAAAAGGGCATGTCGATTGGTACATCATTTCTTTGTTGTAGCAATACTTTTTGTTGCGTAATCTGATAAAATTGGAAATGCAGTTGATTTTTCTTTTAAATGTGTGTCCCTTTTGCAAGGAACATACATTTGTGGGATTAGCAGCAGAGCTGAGCATGTGGGTCATGCCCACATACTTATTGCTTTTGACTTCTTGATTTGGTGTTGTTAGGAGGATTGGATGGTACAAGTTTGAAGAAACAAGACATGCTGGCAATTTACTACTTTTCAATTCAACAAGCAATAGACTCAGTAGTCTGGTACCTCCTCTTCATAGTGGCCATCATTGTTGTGTCTCAACTTAGGCGATTAACATTGGGTGATTGCCAGGAATTGGGACCTGATATACATCACATAACCTTGGAGGCACAAGTTGTTTAGCTTGAAATGATATCCAGTACAAGAGGGGTCTGACTCCTGCTGACTCCTTGTTGGGGGACACCAACACAGGAAAAGAGGGGGACACGCAGCACCTTTTCCAATCCATGAGGAGCCACAGGCCACCGGGTTATCATGGCTGAAAAGGAATTGTGATGCAAAACACCAGGATGGAAATAATTCAAGGGCTTAAAATGTGCCCATTACTATTTTATATCCAAAACTAACTGCTTCCTGGGGGGTCCATACTGTATATATGAACTGTCTAATAGGATTTGTTTGTGTTTCACCATTACAGTGAGAATAACCTTGGAGTTTTCATACCATCTAAGCACATTGTTTCTGTCATGCAACAAGCCTGCATCTGGTTGGGTGGCCAAGGGGGGCTTTTGTGACTGACATATCATCAGCAACCTTAAATCAGTCAATAAGTGATATGCAACATTTTTCACCTTCTGAAACAAAAACTTGTGTGGTAGAAAGTGAAATTACACTCATTAAAAAAAAGCTATTGTTAGATGCATATCAAATTCAATGCACCCACACGGCTCCTTAATAATAATGTTTTCACTATACAACAACTTTTATTGGGTGCAACAGCCTCACCACCTTTCTTCACAATGATTATAACTTTCACTTTATGGAGCGTAACCTTTCATACAAGTAATAATTCACCTAAGCGTTTGTTATGAATATAAGGACTTTTTATTTCAGTTGTGATGGGAATCACTGCATCAGTGACTGGCAAACTGGGCCCGCCTGAGACATATGCGGCAAATACAGTTGCAGAGGGCCCCGATGACCACTAGCGGACCCCCAAGAGCATGTGAATTTTATTACTTTATTTTTTGATTAAAGAAACTAAATAAGTTACAGGACCTCAGATTTTAGTGAAACGCAAGCGTCTGCAACAGAGATATGTGAGCAGATGAACACCAAGGCTGTAATGAAAGAGAAGAGATTGCAGTCCACAAAAAGCCACTTTGCCTAACTTTAAAGTGCCAGTCAATTTTCGGTCGCTGGATGCAAACACACAACTTTAGGACAGCTGTAAGGACAACTTTGAGGACAGCTGAAGCTAAGACAGCATTACTATTGCAACAACACATCATCAGTAGGTCTAAACCCAGCTCATGTTCCCTATTAGTGGGTGAACAATCCAACGCTTGGTGAATTCTGCTTCACAATGATAGCAAGAGCCGACATCGAAGGATCAAAAAGTGACGTTGCTATGAACACTTGGCCCCCACAAGCCAGTTATCCCTGTGGTAACTTTTCTGACACAAAAAGCTACGATTAGCAACCTATGAATTACAGTGCAGTTTTTTTAAGGTTCCAACAGATAAGGTAGAAATGAGAAGAGCAGCTGCTTAGTCACATGCCTCTACCAGGTGAAACAGGAAGAGATACAATTACCACAACAACACAGGAAGTGTAGGACCCATAGGAAACAGGAACTGAGGTGCACTCCAGATTATCAATAGGCCAGGAAAGACTTAGTAGACTTGCAGCTGTTAGCATCATCAATGAAGCTGGCCAAGCGATAGATTAAAATGTCATATTGGGTGATTTTGCCTCCAGAAAAGCAAGGGAGTAAAGATTCAGAGAACACTGAAGTAGTTAAGAGGAAGAGGTGATCATTGTGACCATGTATTGTATCTATACATTAGCCTAGACTTCAGGCAGCCTTGGTGTCTGAACCTGCACATTCTTTTCCTTTTTTTTTTTTTTTTTTTCCCTTGTCCTGTTCGGCAGCTGGGGCGTGCAATATTGTATGATTGTAGCCTTTTACTATCCGAACAGATTTTAATATTAGCAGCAGGAGGAGACTGAGTCTCCTCCTGCTGCTGCCTTTATTTAAAGCTGGCATCCGGCATGGCTGCCGGACAGGACCGGGACGGAAATGCTCAGAGAGCAGGAACAGAAAGAGAGAAAGATAAAGAGAGGGAGAACGGAAGGGGGGGGGGGGGGGGGCCACAACCTATGTACAAAGTCACAATACAAAACAGTGTTGTCGACGCACCACACGCAACCTAGAACAATCCCAAACCCCCAATCGAGACAACACCGAAACAGAGCCGACAACCAACACACAAAATTACAGAACCATACATACATTTTTTTTTTTTTTTTTCCCCCGAACCATATTAGTGAACAGACCAGGCCACAAAAATAAAAGGAGGTGTAGGGGAGGAAGGAAATGCAAGGACACCACAAACCCTTTTTTTTTTTTTTTTTTTTTTTGAATATAGCTAGTCGTAACTAGTAGTAAACTAGGTGCGTGCATCAAGAGAGGTCTGCTACAGATCACCATTATTCTAACCACCACAAGAAGACAAGGTAACCCAGTATGTGAAGAGTAATTAAAGATCAACGTGATCATGTGAATATGATGGTGACAGTGATGGTGATAGTGATAGTGATCATGCATATATGACCTCTGACCTCTGAGAAGGCCAGAAGCAGGCCAGAGAGGCCCTCAGAGCCCAGACAGCCAGCGGACATCACAGAGCCCGGATCCAAGCCGCCCCCCCAGGCAGACGCCCACGCTCCAGTCCAGAAACGGGGCAGAGGAAAGCCCGGCCGGGGACCCCGGCAGTCCCGGGGCCCGGGCCCCGCGGAGCCACGACCGGCAGGAGCAGGTCCACCCCGGGCGCCGGACACCCGGGGCGGGCAGGGCCGAGAGCCCAAGGCCCAAGAGCCCAGGAGCCAACCCCCCACCCAGGCGGAGGGCCATGACCCACCCGGGAGAACCAGCCCACACGGGCGGCTACCCACCCCAGGCCAGTACACCCCCCAGTGCTCCGGCCACGCACCCCGAGATCCAGGGCATCACCCCCCCCCCCCCCCGCACATTCTTTTCCAAGAATTCTTTTCGCTGTTGAACCTGTATTTTAACATTTCGGTTTTATGTCCTTATTTCAGTATTTTATTTATTGTTAAGGTATTTATTCAACTTATTTAAAAGGTGCATTAAGGAGTTTTTCAACTTTAAAAATACTTATTTTCCACCATACATATGTTACACATTTTTAATGATGTGTACAATGTGCCCTGACATATTCATTGCAAGTACCGCTAACAGCGCTAAATTGTCACTTGAAAGTTGCAGTGCCGGTCCGGCACCAGAGTTTTTTTTAGGGAGAATTTGAGAGAATGTGACGTAATGTGCGCTGCTGCTGACTTGATTTCCTTAAGTTTCGTTTTGTCCGCCATTACTCCGCCAGATGCTTAGTGAGCAACAACTGAGCAGGAGCTTCCAGAAAGTAAGAAAAGACTGGCTTCTAGCACTGCCACAGCTCCAGCACAGACTCCACCAGGTAAAAGAAACTTAAATTTTACTCGAGCGCTACTAAAAGAGTGAGGAAGGAGTTCCCCTCTTCCATGTATGCGAGCCACAGGCACGAGTTTTTCACTAAGCTGCATTACACCCAAGACCTGCAGAGGGCGCTGTTTCGCATAAAACGTGCAAACTCCTGAATGGACCTTTAAAGAAATCAGTGTCATGTTAGTCAGTTTTTCTACCTAGTCAAAAATGTGTGACAGCATTATGTATCTCAAGTTCTTGATTTTATTTTGTAAGTGATGTTTGTTCATTTACGGCACATTTGCACTTCAACATTTATTTAGCCCAAAGCAAAAGCCATTTTAACAGGACTACTGGTTTACAGAGTGCAATGTCAAGTGATGTAGCTTTCTACTTTTCTTGCACATATTCAGTAGGCCTGTTGTCGGTTCTAATGGTTTGAATATGAAAGGCCTCAACAAAACAAATATGGTATGAATAGCACAACAACAATTAATACAGCTGATACTGAATGCCACACATGAACATATCCCTGCAGCACTGTCAATGGACAACTTCAGATGAGATTTAGCTGGTATGAGTAGTGCCCCAAATCAAAATTTGCAGAGGGCTCCTCAATGGCTTGGGCAGCACAGCTGGCACATCAGTGATTTAAAGATATTTCACCATTCAGAAACAAGCCATCCTTCTGAATGTCCCACATTCAGCAAAAACATTGGTGCATATGTAAAAGTAAAGATGCTGCCCTGATAGCCTGCTGCATGCTTCCACTCAATGTGGTGAAGGCAGCCGCTTCAACTTAAACACACCTAGGAAGAAGAGCTCTAATGAATTTTACACCGAAGTACCCCTTTGAAAGGAATCAATAGGGAAACGTCGACCTCATTTTAGTGATGCAGACACAGCACAAAAGACCTGAGGTGAAAATAAGTGTTTACCTAGGGAAATGGAATTGCTAAAAAATGATCATGGTAGTAGATAGGGCATAATGAGCATTCCCTTGGTGGAGATTAAGGTGGACATGATAGATCCCAAACTCCTCTGCTCTACCTCAATAGAGAGAAGTTAGCCTACCTTCGAAAAGTGCAGAGCTCACTCACACCCAAAGGTCCTGGGTGACCTAGTTAGTAAGTCCCTGTGGTGGGTTTCAGTAGTTCTTCTGACAGGCTTGCCTCGCATGTGAGCTCTGTTTTTAGCTCCTTCACATCCTATCTGACTCTCACAGTGTGGCTCACTCTACCGTGCATCTGCGGCCCTCAACCTCCCACTCCTGCATTATCTGTCTAACTTTTTTGTGCAGGTGACATGGGCAGCGTGTGCGATGATTAGTCCCGTTCACCTTTTAGCGGCAGTCACCGCACGCATGTGGACACACGTGCGTGTGTGCGTGCGTGCGTGCGTGTGTGCATGCGTGCGTGCATATGTATTTGCAGTTATGTGTGGGCTCCTCACACACACCGCGTTTCTGGCTGAGGTTAAGTGTAGTTCTAAGAATTGTCTATTGAGGAAGAGCATTGAGGTCACAACAGGGCAGGTGAGTGTGTGCACTTGTGTCTGTTTGTGACTGTCACCAATGAGATCATCGGATGACGACTGTGGGGGCCTGAATGTCACCGCAGGGAGGGCTGTCACGATGAAGGAGCACCATCTCTTGCAATAAAACGTGACAACTTTGTTATCTCGCTATTTTGCTGTGTCTCTAGTTGTGTCAGTGCGTGATCATGAAGACTCACTCTGTTCTCAGACAAGTCACAAAATAGCATTCATCTTCAGAGCACAACAGACATCAGAGTTCTTTCTTTCTTTCTGTCTTCCTTTTTTTCTTTCTTTCTTTTCTGATCTGCCTCAGCCCCCCTGCTGGCACAATTGACAGCAATGAAGTTGCTAAATTAAAGACTACATATTAAATAATGACAAGGATTTGAGTGTGTGTGTATGTGTGTGTCTGCCTCCCGCCATCACACATTCAAAACACACACATCAATATCTGAATTAGTGTGTAGGGTGGCTGTGGCTCAGTTGGTAAAGTGGGCTGTCTCTCAGTCCGAGTGTTGCAGGTTTGATTCCTTCGTCTGTCCATATGTCAAAGTGTCGTTGAGAAAAACACTGAAACACAAAATTGGTTCAAACCGATGGACTGAACACCTTGCATGGCTACTACCGCCACTGGTGTGTGCGTGTGCGTGTGCGTGTGCATGTGCATGTGCGTGCGTGTGTGTGTGTGTGTGTGTGTGTGTGTGTGTGTGTGTGTGTGTGTGTGTACACATGTGCATGTGATCACTCCATACATGATCACTGCAAAGTGCTTTTGGGGCTGTTAAATTAATTGCCATTTATTCTAAATAGTATCATGGACACACAAGAATGATATCTGTCATGTTACAATTATCATCGATGTGCAAACACAACGTTTTGTGGTGAATATTGCAAGTTTTTAAACTGCTCTGAAAGAGTACGGCACATTGGTATATCACACTATGTGCAGTATATTGCCTCCCATGAGAAATGCAGAGGTGAAAGTGTGAGTGGGCAGAGGCAGCTGTCATTTGTGGGATGTGATGAATGACAGATAGTGGAGGGTTGGTGGTTGGAGGTTGGGGGTGGGGTCATCTCAGAGCCTGTCGTGACTCCCGTTCTGACCCAAGCAATGACCAGGAGAGTGGGAGGCAGAGAGAGAAAGGAAGACAGATAAACAGAGAGCGATGACCCAGTGTGGAGGAAGGAAAAAGGGACAAGAGAGAAAGAAGAAAAAAAAAAAAGAAAACGTGGGTCGACCTGTTTTCATTTTTCTCTGCAGCAAAACGAAGGACACGGCAGGAGGGGTAGGTGGGTGTCAGAACAGGAATGAAGCATCATCTATTTGTCATCTATCTTTCTCACTCTCATCCCGCTTTTTTCCCCTCCATTTCCCTCTTTCCACGCCTCTGTCCTGCTGTTTCTGGCTTCTCGTGGGAGTGTATCGAACGCAAATAAACAGAGGAGATTGTTTATTTCTGCCAGTGGGGAATAACAGCGCATTATTAACCTTGTATTACCTTGCCTTGGGTTACCTCAACCCACTAATTTATTATGGAGAACATAGTGTAATGATTTCTTCTACTCTGGACGTGTCTGCATGACACAGTAGCTGTGTCAGAGCAGCAGAACCTCCTCCATATCTCGCAAGACACCAAACACACTCGGAACCAGCTACACACGCACGCATACACAAACTTTCAGGTTTATGTGTAGGAACATTCACACATACATCAGAGTACAGATATGCACAAATACATACAGAGAAAAATTCTATCGCTGAGAACAAAGGGAAGTAAAAATGTGCTCCGACAAAAACAGAAAGGCATCAACTCACATACACACTGAATATTAGCTTCCACTGCCAGATGTGCCACCCACATGCAAACACGCGAGGCCTCATCATTGCTCTACAACAATCACAGGAAGTTAGTCAGTGTTGTTTCTAAAGTGCCTGTGGAGACTGTGTTCCATCTAATGAGGACAACATATACAGCACATAACAACAGAACAAGCAGCTCTCATCTGTCACCTATACCGTATTTTTCATCAATTGACTGCTATCACTCACTCATTCATTCATTCATTTATTCATTCATTAATAAACAGCACATTCACATTTGACAAGACAACAAAAAATAAAATAGAAAAGAAAGCACTTACTTTCCCAGAGGGAAAATATTTCATCATGTACATGTAGGAACTGCTGGAGTTTTTGTAACTAATTTCACTGAGCAAAGTTAATTCTTACAAATCAAACTATGAATTGAAGTGTGTGTGTGTGTGTGTGTGTGTGTGTGTGTGTGTGTGTGTGTGTGGGGGGGGGGGGGGGGGGGGGGGGGGATGTGTGGGAGTCAGCACTTTCACCTTGCAGTAAAAATATCCCATTTTCATTCCAGGCTTAGGAGCCATTGAGGGTGTGGGTTTTCTTAGGTTAATCTGGTTTCCTCTTATAGTCCAAACAAATGCATATCAGGTGAATTTGTGTCTATATACATCAATGTATATTCTGATTCAGAAAAGGTGACTATCTTTTCACCATTGTTCAATCCCATCTTTCCATTTCACAATGAACAGGATTAGTAGTTAAACCACTTCTTGTCTCCACTTTACAATTACGCCCCCTCATTACATCCACATTAAACTGCTTCAAGCCAACTAACCAACCAAGTCAAGTATTTATTGTAAACGTTGGCAAGCTAACCAGTACACACAACCATCCTCCCCAAATTAAACTGACTGCTGAGAACAATCTGACAAGCCTTTGACCACAGAGGAGAGAGCGAGAGAGAGAGAGCAAGAGATGACAGATTTTGGAATTATTTTTACATCTTGGTTGCAGTGGGTTAAGTAGGAGTGGCATCGCAAGATAGGTCGGTCTACTGGAGACATGAAAACAGACAGCACCAAGCAGAGACTCAGTGGTGTATCTGACATTCTGACATGTACACCCACGCACCCACACACACACACACACACACACACACACACACACACACACACACACACACACACACACACACACCATGACAGACATACACACAAACATGCCTGCACTGAGTGTGTACCTGTTCCTCTTCAGACAACTTCATACAGAGGTGATAATTAGCTCATGCTGGAAGCTGATTGACTCAACACATCAGCCTCACAATGGACACATGACCGCCTCAATGGAATGGCTTTGTTCAGAAGCATGAGCAGCCTGTCTCACAGCCAGAGGTTTTATTAACCATGTACCGCGTGCACTTACACATGTTTGTGTGTCTTTTTTTTTTTTTTTTTGCCTTTGGGTCCCACTGAGATTTGCACCTTCCTCCACGTGGCGTCTCTTCTCCTCTGACCCACTCTGGAGGTGGCAAGGCTGAAGCAGTGCTACTGCCTTCGGGGAATTCAGTGAGTAACAGCCCAGGCTGCCGGGCACGGAGCTGATGTCCACCCGACAGGAACATAGACAGAAGCAAAGCAACAGAAGCTCCCACACATGGGGCCCAAACAAAGAGGCATGCAGCCACATACACTGATCCTCTCGTCTCCACCCCCACTTCCTTTCTCCTCCATGCAGGCATGAAGAGATGAGTGAAAGAGAGTTGGGAAGAGGGGAGGCAGCATTGATTTTTGCTTTATCATTTCAGAAAACCTGTTTTCTTGCAGAAATCTGGCCCTGAATTATTAATATCATCATTCAATTTTATTGCCGTTTTCTTGTTGGAAAACTAGAAGTTCCTGAATGATGAGGCCCTGCATAACCTTGTGAGCACATAGTGGCGATGTTGCAGCCCCCCCAACACACATGCATGCATGCGCACACACACATGCACGCATGCCACAACATGCACAAACATGTCCGTCCACCCGTCCATCCGCCCGTCCATCCGCCCGTCTGTCTGTCTGTCTTTTTCACCTCCTGGCACTCCCTCCATCCTCTGTGGCCTGTGTGTGTGTGTGTGTGTGTGTGTGTGTGTGTGTGTGTGTGTGTGTGTGTGTGTGTGTGCTGAAGAAATAGGAGGGGAAGAGAGATGGAGAGGGAGAATTAGATCATGTAATGAGAGCTGCTGGCAGTGTGACTAAATTGGCTAACTATAGCTAACAACATTACACACTGTCCATCTGGGGCCTAGCCTGTCCTCCCTCTGCTCTTCTTTGTATAGCCTACTAGTGAATTCAGCCATGTAAAGGACTTCCATGGCCAAGGCCATCCTCCTGAGGATTAAATGTAGTGCAAGCAGAAAACATTAGAACGTGTGTAAGATTGTATGTTTTGGCAATCTGGCAATATCCAATAGAAAAAAGAAATACTAAAGGCTTTAGAGAACTGCAGGTTCACTGTGTCCATCAATATCTCCACAACAGCTAAAATGTCAAATTTAAGTTTCCAGCATTTTATTGAATGATTCCCAGCTGCCAATCCAATTCATATTTGACAATTATCATCCATGTATTTATCAATAGTTGAAGATTGATCTCCATGCGTTTTTGTTCACTTTTGATCTGTAATTAGAAATTGCCGCCAGCACATTGTGCTTTATGAAGTCTGTTAAATCCTCTACCCTCTACAGTGCTGCCCGGCTGTCTCTGTGTCCACAACTGGCAGTTCGCCTGAGTAGGAGGCCAGTGCCAGGCAATCTGTGCTCCAGCACCTAAGCTGACCTGGCAGCTGCTGGAATACCATGTGTGCCCAAGAATGTGGGCACTGGGCAGATGCTATGAAGGAGGCAAGAATGGAGGGATGTTTCAAGAAAAGAGAGACAGGAGAAGAAAGTGAAACAGAAGGGCAGTAGTTGCTTTCTGGCTGTGCTGCAGCACTTGAAAGTCATGACAGTGTTCACCTTAAAAGTTACTTAAAAACTACTTCACAGAACACCCCGAGTTAAACTGAGTCAGGCATTGTGGTAAAGTTTTTTTTTTTTTTTTTTTTTTTTACTTTGTACACAAGGAGTGGTGATTTCTCTATTGTTATAAAAACAAAGTATAGAAGAAATATTTTTTTTTTCTGTTAAACTTGGTGATTCGGAAGATCAATTGGTTGATGGGGGTACAAGGATCAACGCAAGCATGGGCAGATAGCAGAGGTGAATAAGTATTAGAGCAAATAATAGACAGAGAGTAAAAGAAGAAAAAGAATGAAACACAGGGGATAATGGCCAAGGAGTAATAGCATGAGGCTCCCAGGCAAAGATGAAATATTTGCAATTCCACTGGGTCCCTGGGCTGCAGGCTTTCACTCCATTTGTATGGAAATGAGTTTGTCTTTCTTTTTCTGAGCGCAGAAGAGAGCAAAGGGAGGGAGAGGACGGAGACAGAGGGAAGGTGGGCAAACTGACTGACTGTCAAGGATATTGTGATTCCTGCCAATGCCGTTGGAAGGCTGGGGCCCTGGTTGTTTCTCCATGGCACATATGGATAAAATAAATCTATGTGTTTATGACAGACTGATCTATGTGCCTGTCTCACTGGGAGCCCGTTTGCTTGTTGTAAAGCTCTTTGTCTGTTATTGACATTTTTTTTTTCTCACCAAGCTCCCACTTTTCTCTCACTCTCCATCTCTTTCAGTGCCATCCTCCAGTCCAGGCCCACAGCTGGGACTACTCTGATCCAGGGCCCAGGCCTCCTCGATGCCAGATAATTAGCAGATGTTGTGGAAGGCCTCTGTTTTGCTATTTTCAGCTGCTCCTGTGTGTCTGCATGTTTCAGTGGCATGTGCACACACTGTGTGTGTGTGTTGAGTGATGCCGCCACTCATGTATTCATGGCCAGCTGCTCATCTCTGCACCCTGGGTGAAGGGAGAAGACGTGCAATCTCTGACACCCTCCACTTCATTTTCTCTCTGTTCCCTCTTTAGCTCCCTTCCTCTTCATCTTCCCCTTCCTTTCTCTCTCCTCCCTTGTAACGTCCTTTCTGAGTCACAGCCGCCAGCCACAAGTCTGCGTAGGTCTGAGTCATGCCTCGGCTCTCGTGAGATGGGCCCTGCTGTCTGTAAAATCACAGACATGAGATATGATAAATGGGAAATGAGACAACACACGCACACGCACACGCACACGCGCACACGCACGCACACACACACACACACACACACACACACAAACACACACACACACACACACACACACACACACACACACACACACAAAGAGTTATAGTTTCTCAACCATGGAACATTCAAGAGAGGAATAAACCTCAAGCCAAAAGCAGACCACCTGTTTCTCAAAGAGACTGTTGGCTACTCTAGCAAAGGTAAACCAGAGGTTGTGCGATGCAGGAAAATTTATTTTGTTTGCTAAAGTTTGCTTGCTGTTGTTGTGGTTGCTATTGTTGTTGGTGGTGGTTTTCATATCAAAGCTCCGATCTAAGTCTGTCATATTATTGTTGATGCTGTACTCAAACCAAACCTTAAGTACGTAAAACTGCAACCACTTTGGCCACAAATGACGCTGAGAGATAAAGAACGAAAATGCACACCAAAAAAATAGGAGGTACACCGGCAGAAAACATAAATAAACTGGGCACAAGCAAGTACCTGATCAAAAGTTCACACTTCATAACTGAACATCTGCATTAACACAGTTTTATTTATTCTTTATTTATAAAGTACATCAGGTTGCCTATATGTCTTACTGTAAAACAGTGGTGGTTCTTAATCGTTTTTCATTGATGTACTCCAGTGAATTTTGTTTTTTTCATTCAAGTACCCTCTAAGGGCAAAGCATTTTTGATTGAAATTATTACTGAAGTATAAATAAAAGTATAAATACATTTTATAAAATATTTTTGAATTGTTTCTACATCAAAACATAAATCTCACATGCCGAGAGGCATACATACCCAAGTACCCCCAGGAGTAGTCCCCCCATTGAGAACCAGTGCTGTAAAGTATTGCTTTGCTATCTAACTTTCGTGTACACCAGGAAATACTTTGTTTTTTTAATCATTAAGGCGGCTGCTATATTGCTCAACTATTGTTGTATTCTGCAAACGTCTGTTCTGCTTTGTAGGACTTGCACTTGCAATGTATTACTTGCACTTTTTGTGTTTGCGGCACGCTTCTTTATGCTGCATATGTGGTGGCAAAGTGGGGAATGTGTTTTGAGCTGCTTGTGTTTGTTTTTAGTTTCTTGTGTTTTATTCATTCACAGTGCTGTTTTTTTTTTTTTTTTTTAAGAGCAGCATATTTGTTGTAAACAGTGAGGATGTTGCACATGTTTTGTCTGTAAGCTTGTGTCTTTACTAAGAAACACTTCCCTTAGGGTTTTTAGCAGAAAAAACAGGTTTAACACAGCAGTTCACAAATGCTTGGTGTACAGTAGAATTTTGTAGTCATAGTTAACACAAGACACAATACGCCACGGGTCCAACGAGCTCAACTGAGGCTGCAGTGGTTAAACTTTCAAAGAGGAAGTGTCACTTGTTCTTTGAAAATGTCACGCAACATTTGAGTGTCGTCTGCAGTATTTTTGATGAGTTGCTTATGTTGGTCTGTTGTGTTATGCTACTGATGATTCACTGCTGTTATAACACCCTCAGCATATCTCTGTGAAACCCACTGAGACCCACCATGTATATGTGTGTGTACGCACACACGCGCGCATATGTGTGTTTCATTGTAGTGATACTATAAGTGTATATATGTGTAAAAAACAAAAGAAAGAAAGAAAAAGAGAAGTTCCCATCTAATGTGGGTATAGAGTTGCAAATTGGCTGCAAATATGGGAATATGAACTGAAATGGCTGTTTTTATAAGTCGCCTAATGCCAAAAGCCTGCGGCAGCAGCAAAGCAAATGCCGGGAGGCTTTTATACCATAAAGCTGCCACTATGCATGGCATCAGCTCCAAAGCAGAAACCGGGGAAGCTTTTCCAATTCCAGATCAAAGAACTTTACCTTGTTGATTAGAATGCAGGGCAGCTCAACTTTCAGATGCCGCTTGCTACACCATTCTAACATAAGAGGATTAGCGATCTGACTTGTTAAACTACACAACAAAACCACAATAACTAAGGATCAGAAACTTAGTTTGAGAGTGGAGCGAGGCATCCATGTATGACATAAATACAATCGGAGAACTTAAAAGGAATTGTCTGAATTCAACTTTGTCGTTGGAGGTTTTTGAAGTTTGCAGCCTAAATTTTGCATGTCAAGCTTTACGATTTAGGGATGGAATAAAAAAAAATGGATTAAACAGCTTTTCTTTGGTGTCTGTAAAATGTACATACCCATGTATGCCCCAGTATCCCTCTCCCCTCATTAGATCCAATTTCAGTATAAATTCCCCACATTATCATTGGTCACTGACCCTGGCCTTGGGGTCAGCTGTTTCTACCGGCCAGTGCCCCAGATCCAGCATCATCAGGAGTCCCTCCACCACCCTGAGTGATCTGGCCCAAAGCCTGTGGCTATGGTCAAGAGCTATTGATCCCTGGAGGTGATAGTTCATGCAGGGCGGCTTTGCCAGAGGTCAATGGTCAAAGCTGAGTGGGTCAAGTGAGATTGAATATGCCCGCCTTGTTGCCAGGAGTAATGAAGGTCAGCTTGGCCCAGTTCATTCAGCAGCTCTGGATCGTCAATAGCACCTCACGTCCATCAATTGAACTATGATTTGTCATTAAATTTTTTAATTTGTAGCCTGTGCATATCGTTTCATTGTAGATGGAGAAAAGCCACACAGACATGCACAATACATCCCGAGATTGATTTTGGATGGCAGTCATCTTGACCTGGACACAGGGGTGGCCCAGCGAGGGATTGGTCCATGTCAATAGTGAACAATGGTTGCTGATTTGCTGTTATTCCATGGCCTACTCTTCCCAACAAAATTGCTCAGCTCATCAGCTTGGAGGCCAAATGCAAATTTGCATGAATGGACATTTTATTTAATCAAATGCTTTGTTTTTTTGAACTTGCAAAACATTTTATTCTGCGCACACACACACACACACACACACACACACACATACACACACACACACACACACACACACACACGCACACACGTTTGTCTTTCTATAATTGTGAGGACATTTATTGGCATAACGCATTTCCTCGTCCCTTACCCTAACCTTAACCGTTAAAAATAAATTCCAAACCCCATCCTGTAACCTAAGCCGAATTCTAACCAGAAAGCAAAAAACCAAGTCTTAACCCTTAACTCTCAAAAAGGTCATTTTACACTGTCAGGACCGGGCGAAATGTCCTCACAACTTCAACCTTAAACTGACCTTGCACCAGGACCTGGTACTCACAGCCATAGATAGACAAACACACACCTACACACTAAAACTATGTTGAAAAGCTGAATTAACCAACTAAATATCATTTTTTACATACACCCCACACTACTGAAAAGATGTTATCATATGATTTCAATAGATTTTGGCTTCCATAGTATAAGTTTTATTTTAGTTGTCTGAGTCTCAAAGCTGACTAAAAGCATACTGGCTACAGTTTTCCTCAGACTGATACTGAAGGAGTGAAAACTTCCCCTGACGGGTTCGGAAGTAATTTGTATTCGATGGAAATCTTCTGGTTGTCCTGCAGGCACACCTTTGTACACACCCAAACACACACCCACATACTCACATACAGTATACTCAGTCGCACGCAGATGCTAGAGATGCTCACATAGGACTGTTAGCTTTGGCACAGATCTACGAAAAGGAAGAGAAACCAGAAGCATGAGGTGGGAATGTGGGAGGGTATATTTGTGAACAACAAAAAATATATATCTATACGCAGAAAGAGGAAAGAGGTTATAACAGTGCAGGCACACAGACATCCAGAAAGAACACACCAGATAAAGACTGATCTGCGACTGATTTGATAAAAGCAATGAGAAAAAGTGTTCATGGCTATTGTTTATTTCAGCACTGAGTCACAGAGGACAGCAATGCAGTGATGAAAAGGAGGCTCACCACAGCATCTTCATTTCCTTCAGTGTAACCTATAATAAAAGCAATATAACATGTTGTACTTTCGGTACTTTTGGCTTGTATTCAGTCATACATTAAAGTGAGCCCCCATCCCCGCCCCCATCCCCACCCCCACCCCATACAACACACACACACACACACACACACACACACACACACACACACACACACACACACACACACACAATTCTTTCTTTTGAATCTTCGTTCATTTATACTTGTAGCCTCACTCTTTTCTCTCTCTCTCTCTCTCTCTCTCTCTCTCTCTCTCTCTCCCGCTCTGCCTGTCACTGCGAGGTGTGTGTAGGCAGCATTGTGATAGGAATAGATGTTCCCCCTAAGCGAGACCTGCAAGAGCCATTTGAAAAAATCAGCTTAATGGAGAACAGTAGGTAAGGAGTGGGCAGCTTGTACTTTTTTTCCTAAGCCTTTTTCTTCCATTCTTTCTCTGCTGCTCCCACTGTCTGTCATTTGCTCCAGATCTCTGTCTTTTGCGCTCTCCCCTCCCTTTCTCTGTTTTGTTTCCCTCACTGTGCCCTCATTTTCACCCCCGTATTCGACTCGAGCTTGTCTTCCTCCACGCCAAATGTTTCTTCCTCGGTGGCACATCCAAACCCCCCCCCCCCCCCCCCCCCCCCCCCCCCCCCCCAATCTCCCCCCACCCCACCTCTTCCTCACCTGCCACACTCTCCCTGCCTGCCCTCTCTCTGTCTATATCTGTGTCTATCTCTTGCACTCTCCACCCCCTCTCTTTGCTCTGTTTTTCTTTCACTTTTCTTTCTTTTATCTGGGCGCACATTCCTCTCCTCCTACACTCGAAATTCTCACTAAATGATTCCAAGTGTCTGGGCCCCGTGCCTCTCTGAGCAGGCAGCACAGCCACCACGTACACACAGTTACACCCACAAAAGATGTACGTAAGCTCACACAAGTATCATTCTGGGTGCTGTGGAAAGGGGATAACAAAGTAAACAAAAGAAATGGAAAAAAATGGAGGTCTTTTTCTTGCACTCTGTATTCTTTTAGCATTTTCAATAAATTCAGTCTTCACTTGATCAAGCCTACATCTAAGAGATGCTTGGTTCATTTGTTCTCAGTTTGTCCCAGTTCCATAAAACACATCACAGATTTGAAGCATGTGGTGCATTTACACACTGGCAAAAGAAGAGAAAATACACACTAAGCATAATATTTTGTGCATTCTGTTGATTCTGTTGCAGAGTTTTCCGTCAGTTCAATAAAGGAGGTATTTGTGTAATATTGGAGGTAACATGAAGTGATCACGTCTAATGTCAGAAATTTTAAGATGAGAAATATTTGAAAAATAATTAAAAATGGTCTTAAGTCTCTTACATCAAACCTCTGACCTTGTATAACGAGATAAGTCACGGCCAACTGAGTGAGGTGAGGCTGAGTACTGAGCCCTTTTCCGCTGACATGTATTTCACTCAGGATGCAAAACAGAAAAGAAGAAAAGAAAATCGTATTTGCATGTGAAAAAAACTACTTGTGCAATGATGTTATTCTTATGCAATGCTTTACGTATGGCTACATTGACTCAGGTTAGTAACCATGACAATGCCCAGAGGAACATGTAGAAACCTAATCAGTACTGCATGATCTGGTCCAACTTTATGTTGCCGAACACGTTTGTTTTTGACCAAGGTTGAAAATATCGTCGCCCTCCATGTATTGTTACTTGTACAGTTTCTGCATGCAATATCAGATATTAAGCACCAAACACTTAATAAACACCTGTGGCATCACTTGTTTGAAAGGATTTTAGGTATCAATAAAGGTTCTTGACCTGATGGAAAGCCTGAAGATAAAAAATATTACTGGACACAAATATGCAGTAAAGTTTGGAAGGAGCTGTCAAACCATTTGACTCAATGTCACAAATGTGGCATTGCCAGAGGAAAAGTCAGGAGATCAGTCTTCACTGTTTGTGGACCATGGAATATGAACAAGTTTTCAAACTGAACCAGCAGTTGTTGAAGTTCGTTTGTTTTTCTGTTTATTTATTTATTCATTTATTTTGGCCTGGACCAAAGTAACGACTGAACAACAGATCAATACTGTCATCCACTGCTATTATGAAGCAAAATATTAACATTATACAAGTGAACACAAAATTTGTAGCATGAACGTGGTTTAGGTCTCTTCAATCAGAGACAAGTACAGAAGTCTTCTCCACTGTGTTACATATTCTCATTTGTGTTGCTTAAACATATTAATTGAAACATTATCATTTTGCAAATTAGAACCAGATAATAACACCGCATATTGGGCGGCAAGTTTTACTTCAACACCAGTCATCACTTTTTATCTGATTAAGTATCATCTTCTTCATTTGATGAATAACTAATTTTGGGATGAAACCGTAAATAATGACGAAATCATAATTCTTTTCTCAGTCTTACATCATCCGTCTCCCTCCAGACTGCTGTTTTCTGCTGCCTGTTTCTGTAATCTTAAAGACATCAATAATTCAGGCATGAAGTTGAGGATGAATTATTCACATTGCTGATGTCAGACATAAATACTCTGTGCCTGTGCTAAGGGCCCCCACTCCAATTTTAAAAGCATCCAAGAAGAGGGGGCTACCTGTGGACTACAAAGTGAGCTCGCATTCACGCCACACTCCCGCCCTCTTTTCCTCCCAACTCTATTCCTCTAACCTCGCTGCATTCTTCTCCCTGTCAGCCGTCCCATTTTCACTCCCTTCATACACATTCAATTCTCTTTTCATTCTTTCTTGTCACCTAGATTACATGCATGTAGAGCGAGGCGCTTCTGTTTGAAAGAGACAACACAGGGACAAGGATAAGTAGTGGTGGCTGAAAAAGGGATTTCACTGCCTATCCTCTCAGCACACAATGCAAGCCAACAATCCTACAAACTAATCCCATCGCTGCTTAAAACTCGACGTGTAAAAACATTGGGGGAGCCAGGCAGGAAGGCAGGCACTCAACAGTAGAGCGACACAAAACCCTCTGTCACTTCGCTCTCTATTCCCTTTCCCCTCTTTCTCCCACTTTCCGATGTTCTGACATTCCCTTTTTTCTATTTCGCTCTGTTCTTTTCTGTCTGTTTCTCATTAAAACAGTGCTAGTGTGAGTCATAGGCTATTACTGTATTATCTAGCCTCTGGGTCTATTTAGACACACACTGCCTCCTTAACAACTGTTCACATTAATCATTTGATTCAGCATGACGCTAATTAGGATTTGTCAATACTATTAATCTGCTCATCCAACCCTCATGTGGATCTGAATATCTCAGTGATTATGTACAGTAGACCAGCATTTGATAAACCATTACCTGTTTCCAAGCCAACACAAGCGAATGATGAGCAGCGAGGAGGGAAGCACCATTCAGACAGAAAATCCCAACATTGGCAAGCATCTTGCATTAGGAAGTATTCTAGTGCGAGACTTTGACTACATTTACATGCCAGAAAAAAGGTATTTTAACCAGAGTAGATGCTGATTAGAGCAAGTGAAATTCAAACGCCTGAACATAACAGCAATATGAGCATCAGAGTTGTTACTACAGGTTCGTGCTGCTGTTGTTGAGGACAAATTACCTGTTCTAAATGTTTTTTGCACGTATAGGCCTCTATATTAGCCATACTTGTACAGTATAGCCAATATAGAGAACAGTCCAATCATAAATTCCACCTGAACATAGGTCATGATGCTCACCTTTTCATTAAGATCGCATTTATTTGGTTCGCCATCCATTTTGTTCATATATTATGAAGCTGAAATTGAAGGATGTTTCTAATATTCTGCCCCACTCATGCTTGTAAAGTGGCTGACAATCACAGAAGGATAGCCATCAATGTATTTTGGCCCAGTCCAATGACACACGAACAAACTGTCTCTAAATCCAACATTCAAAATAAAATACTTTAAAAGGAGATCACGTCAGACTGGATAAGCGTACCATAAGGGCGACAGTAGCTCAGTTGGTAGAGCAGGTCGTCTTATAACCGGAATGTTGGCGGTTCGATCCCCGCTCCCGCAGGCGTAAAACTGTCGTTCACCCACCTTGCCTAGTATGAAAGTTGTGAGAGTGAATGGTTGGTGGTGGTCGGAGGGGCCGATGGTGCAGATTGGCAGCCTCGCTTCCGTCAGTCTACCCAAGGGTAGCTGTGGCTACAGTAGTAGCTTACCACCACCCAGTATGGAGTGAATGAATAATGCAATGTAAAGCGTCTTTGAGTGTCCAGAAAAACGCTATATAAAACCAATGCATTATTATTATAAGAAATAACCAGTGTATTGATTTAATTTTATGAGAAAAGAAAGCATATATATATATTCATATGTAGCTGTTTTGATACAAATGCTTTTTCTTTTGGACTGCATGATATCATTGAGTGGCTTGAACTGTGTAGGACAGCCAGGGGATTGTAGCTGCGTCACACAAGAGTACAAAAATAAATTATTGAAGACATATACACATTTAAGAAAACACGTGTCTTCAGTCATATAAATCTTTAACAATACTATCAAACGTAATGGGTTCTCTTTCACTCCAAATAAGAGTGGCAACAAATGTTGTATGCCAAAAGGAAAAGTTCCTTCATGCTTCTGTGTTTTTCCACAGTTTCTTCGGTGACAGTGCAGGCAGCAGGAGAAAGTTTCTTAGGGGTTCAGAAATTTAGTGCTTTTTATTAGCACAGCAAAGTCGTGCAAAAATATCTCCGTCTTCTCTCTATGATCACTCTCAATTCCAGGGGAAAGAAAGGAAGGTAAATGTCTGAGATAGTACTACATTAGGTTACAAAAACATTGTGAATTATCATATCACTGCAAAGACGACTTACACAAAAGTCCAATGATTTGAATAGTTTGATTAGAACATGCTTCACCAGGAATGTATACATTTAATTGGAAATTTAATCTTATCTACAGGAAGGCCACATCATAATGCCCACATGGATATATGAGAATAATGGTCACTAGTTTAATATGCAACTGTATGTATGTAAAGTTTATTACATCTATGTGCATGATCGATATTTTCTATCTGAAATGCATTTATTGACACAGTATTTATCAAGGTATCATAATTAATGACTTAATAAAATGTGGCCAGATGATCTTCCTACTCCTGCAGCCATTGTTGGGAAACAGGCTGCAGAGATTGGGGTGGTGGTCACACTTGGCTTGAGGGCTGCCAGTTCCACGGTCTGCGCTAGCGATAGATGGATGATTAAATAAGCCAAGCCTAATGCTATTAGCAAACACAAGTACAGCAAAAGAGAAGGCAAAAAGAGCTTAAGATCAGCAAGAGAAACAGAGCCAGAGTAGCCATGCAGAAACTGTTTGAGAGATGAAAGGACCTAAAAATCCACACTGAAGTCTTCTCCAGCATGTTTTTTTTTTTTTTTTCTTTTGGAGAACTAGTTTGAAATGTACTTTACTCCGCAGACGTGCAGATCTCTAGGGAGTGGGCCGAGGTGTGACAGAGCCAGACATTAAACAGAAGCTAGGCCAGGTTAGAGGGGCCAGGCGTGGGAGACAGGAGAGAGCCTGTGGGATAGAGCCCTGTGTAGGCACCAACTTAACCTGCCCCCTCCCCCTCATCTCCAGTCCTATCTGCGCACCCACGCACTCTCCTCCATCCCCACTCCCCCTCTCTCTCCTCTATTTTCTCTCCATTGTATTCATCACCCTCTGCCCACACTGCAAACTCCATGCAGAGACAGAGAATAAGAGCTCGGCTTGTGTGTTTTGCTAAAAAGTGACATACAAGAATGTGCTGCAGCACTCCCCCTGATTGTCAACATTTTCATTCCACACTGAGGACAATTTGAAGTGGTCTGTGCTCCTCTAAACAACATCAGCAGACATATACAGAGACAGCCAGAGCAGAGGGAGGGAGGTAATCAGTCCCAGGCCGGTGTTTGGTAAATGCACACCGTCATAGGTGAGAGGAGGCAGTCCTGTCAGAGTCAGCGCGATGGTGAAACTGCTCAGAAAGACACTTGGAGTGCAGTGTGGGAGTGACAGAGTAGCTGAGGATATTTTTGTGTGAACTGGTGCACCCAGAACAAGACTAATTTACATTGCCCTTTCCAGAATTTCGATTACCATGCCAGGGGTTATTTTTATGTTTTATTTATTTCTGCTGTAATGACCAGCTTATCCATGGGGTTCATTAAAGATTTATCTTTATTGAGCTCATACCTTCAGTCAGTGTCACCATCTATTTTAATCAAGAGCAGAAAACGTTAAATTCACAAAAACCGTCCTCTGTGAAATCAGTCAGAAACAAAACAAAGCAAAAACAAAGCACAATGCAACAATTCAATGCATCAGTGCAATTACTTGATTTGGTTTTAGTTGACTGGCAACAAAGTAAACATTTTTGTTTTATTCTGTAGAGAATATATGAATCTTCACAGAGAAAAATTAATGTTTATGCTTAGACTTAAAAAAAATAGTTTAAAATTAAATGCTGACAGGAGATTAAGATTATTAGCAAAGTGATCCTAACTTGTGAAATTAATGTTATTTTATAGAGAAGCATTAGTGGAATAAGGAGAAACTTCTTTGAATGTATTGCACATATTCTCTGGAAACTACGTAGTAAGATAACATGAAAAAGAAACACTCGTTGGAAATACGATTAAAATCTCTTCAAAATGGCCAATGGCTACCTTGGATATGCTTAAATTATTGCAACAGTGGGAATCTTGGCTCTGCTCAATGGAAGCTAAATGCAGTTATCAGTATCCCTAAAGACTTTGCACAAAGCATGTTGTTTGTCTCCTGCAACACTAAAACAAAGCCTAAAATGTCACCATTCTCCATGTCAACAATGATTATTATATTTTTTACCTAAATGTACATTGTTCTCTACGGATGTGCAAACTTTGAAACAAACAGATAAGATGGGGAGAATTCTTCACTGGGAAAGGTTACTCTAGTGTACTTTAACAGGGCTCTGCCCTGGTGTCACACTTTTGTACTCTGAGAGGTAGAACTCCAGCCCACCTTTTGTCTTTCTCTTTTTTTAAACTGAACTCCAGACATCAGTTTAAAGCTGCTCTAATGTGAAGGTCATGCAGAAAGTGCTTGCGCCGTGAGTTAAAGGCCTGTGGTTGATGTGGTCAGCAGTTACTCCTCCTTTTCTAAACCAAACACAAAGGGCAGTGAGTGCTCTTTACCAATGGGGACAGTACCTCTCTTCTCTTTCTGCTCTGCTGCTTTTACAACACAACCGTCAACCTCAAAAGACCATTGTTCAGGACTGCTCTCCCCTTTCTGTCGATGTTTTTACGCTTTATCCTTCCTGCTTTGGATTCTCTAGCTATTCATGTGCGCTCATTGGTCAGTGATTAATAAAGTCTTGCTCTCTGCCTTTTCTCGACTTATGTGTCAGCACTAATAATTGTATACCGAGATTATCATACCTGTCAGAGCGATAGAGAGGAAAGGCAGAGCGTAAGGAAAAGGTCAGAGCCAAGAGGAAAGCCCACGAGCCCCAAGTTATTTAGGTTTGGCCAAGACACTGTTTGACTGTCGCCACTTCCAAATGAAGCTGAAGATTCAAGGAAATAACAGGGGAAAGCAAATGTTTACTTTTATTACCTTTGGGCAGGCCTTCTGTCATGTGCTACTACGCACTGGGTTCTTATCAGTACGTCATATCTGCTCTCAGCGCCCTTCCCCTCAACAGGCAGCCAGTGATGCGCGGCATAATCACATGTCTGCTGATCCAAGGCTATTCAGGTCACCTGCAGGTTGTTTCTGCCTGGTCGTGACGTGGTTGTGTGTCTGAGTGTTGTGACCAGCAGCAGCCATGCAGCCTCCTTAGCGCCACACATCATCACCACCTCAAGCACTGCGAATTCCCAGCGAGGAAAAGTCAGAGCAAGCATATGAGTGGCATTTCTTGCCAGGCTCATTTACTCTGTTGTATGTGTGTCTGTGTTGGGTGTGCACTGGTGTTTGTGTGTGTGTGCCCCAGCGTGATCTCTGCTATGCCACTCTGATCCTTGTCAGGGCCTTAAGCCAAGCCTGCGGCAGGTCCAGCAGCAAAATTCACAGAACTCTGAAAGTCTTTCTCAGCAGTCAGACATGAACTGACACAGAGAAAGAGAGAGAGGGCGAGGGAATGCTGGCAATGTTCCTGTTCACTGATACATTAATATTTTTTCCACAGTTAGAAGGTAGCAGGCAGGCTGTCAAGACAGGACCCCCTTCCCTTTACAATCTGTGTCCACGAAGGAGGAAGGATTTGGAAAAAAAACAAAAAAAAAAAACGCTGCAAGATGCAGCTTGTAAAAAATGGAAATTTGCAGACCTGAAACACTAAAGACAACATGCACACACCTCCCCAGACACACTTTCTAAAAGCATACCTTGTAACGAAACACACCCACACATGGCCACATATATCCACGCGCACGCACGCACGCGCGCACACACAGACACACACACACACAGAGGGAGAGAGAGAGAGAGAGAGAGAGAGAGAGAGAGAGAGAGAGAGAGAGAGAGAGAGAGAGAGAGAGAGAGAAGCCCACTTCACAGAGAGTAGAAAAGCAGACCTTGTCCCATCTCCGTTCCATCTGAGTAGGGGAGAATGATGGAGTGGAAACATAAACAGCAAAATCAACCATAAGGAGAGAGGATGAGAAAACTATTGGAGGAGGGAATATAACTCACTTTGTTATGACACAAAACAACAGGCGGGGTGAAGAGAAAACATACAAAACTTAGGAATGAGAGACAGGAAAATGTTCAAATGAAAGGTAAACAAAGCTTGACAGTTACAATAACATCCACAGCAGTTCTTTGACCGTGGAGTCACTCCATGAGCAACGGCCTGCAAGATCAATTTACGCCAGCAATCAAAAACTCGTAGGTGATAAAGGAAACAGTGTTTCCTGAAAAATTATCCAAACATAATTAGGGAACTTGACCGATCTTTTGGGAAATATCTCTAGTAGCCATCTTGATGAAAAGATATAATTCTTTAAGGGTGATGCAGTCATAAGCTGTTTACCTTAGAAAATTACAAAGATCGTAATGCCTTCTGGCAAACATGGACACACAATTTGTCTCTCAAGCTACAGTTTTATTTGATGAATTCATTTATCTTGTCAGCTGGTGACTTACTGACTTTCAGAGATGCTCGTTTTTGGCTTGTCCTGCCAGAACCCATGTTTACGTTGTTTGCTATCTTAGCTTAACTAACAACTTAGTTCCAGTTTAGGTATCAAAGCATAAAATGATTTTCGGAGATAATAATGGACTTTAATTATTAAATTTTGACTGAGTGTAGTCAGGCAAAACAAACAAACACAAGGCCAATTTTTCTGTGGGGTTGACAAAGTGTATAAAGAAAGGGCTCATTCAATGAACACAGCTCTTCATTCTTAGTTTTCCCCGGACATTGTTATCAAGTATACAACAATTACCAAAAGACAAAACAAGTGAGTTCAAGAAAAAATAAACACAACGAGATAAACAGTTTAAAGTCACAAAAATAAAAATCTGGACAAATTCTCATACTATCATGTCTTAGTTTAAGTATTTTTGATGTTTTTATAGAATTACAGCTGAAAGTAGGACTGTAGCGATGACCTTTTTTTTTTTTTTTTCAAACACTGATCAAGTTTGTCCAGTCAGACTTGAGATATGGGCGACAGCTGGGCCTCCCACAGAGCTCCTTCTAGTGAACAGACAGTATGCTGATTTCTCCCATTTTCGTATCACTCACGGGACCAACCCACAGTTTGACCAGCGGAGTCTGCCCAGCAACAATTAATGCTGAAATGTATGCTATGGCACACAGTCTGTGTCATTTACCATGCATTGCAATCTCTCTGGATTGATTGGAACAAAATCAATGTTGTTCTGGGACTGACTGCCAACGTTTATAGAGTTGTCAGCACAGCCTTTCTGTAGCTGTGGGAGGGGAGTGGCGTGGTGTACAATGGCTGTGGGGAAGATTTGTTTAAGGCTAGAGGCCTGCGGGTGTTGACACAGCTGCCAAGGGAGCTGAGATGAGATGATGGAGACAGAGAAATTTGGGTAATACTACTTTGAGTGACTGCATCACAACTTTGAAATGAAGAAGCAGTGAGGGAAAGTGGATGTGTGTCCAACTTTCAAAAATGAAAAAGACTTTGAGAACATGATTTCGGTTACTAAAATACAAAGATCACAAATAACATGCCAGTCAGATGTCTTATTGAATGGCACATTCTTGCTTTTGTGTGTGTTTATCTTGAGCTATTAAATGAGGACGGACTGTTTTTATCATTATCAGCAGTTATCCTTCAGGGTGACCTGACTTGCTTTTCAGCACATTTTAAGTGTGTGTGTGTGTGTGTGTGTGTGTGTGTGTGTGTGTGTGTGTGTGTGTGTGTGTGTGTGTGTGTGTGTGTGTGTGTGTGTGTGTGTGTCAAGGAGTTGTTTGTCCCCATCAGGATTAAAGGGCTTTTCAGCGAGGGGAAGCTTTAACGCTACTTAACCCGTATTGCCTTAACCCTGCAGCCAACGACCTTTGCCTGTTCTCTGTTTCTTGCACTTCCGGTCTCACACAACTCTTCCCAGAAGATATGACAATGTACCAGAAAAAAACTTTGGAATAGATTTTCAATTTTTCGTGTGTGTGCGTGTGACAATGGACTAACAGCGAAAGCACACTGCAGCCACTCTGTTAATGGGAAACACATTGCGTCTCACATGAACGCTGAGCCACAGACAGGGTATTTCTTGTTTTGACTGAAAGCCTGTAGGCAATGAGAGAGGATTCTGTGTTTTTGATGATGTAACTGCTCTTTATAATATGCTGTTATATCACCCGCCTCCCATCCCACCACACCCCCTGCATACATACACGCAAACATACAGAGAATGCAGTCTTGTAGTCACAAGAGTTCCACGTAGCAGCAGTGGAAAGACCAGTCGGACCCCACGCATTTGTAAAAACATCACACCTAGACATCAGTGCATCTACAAGCAAAAGCACATGAGCCTTGCTTATGAAAGTGCACTTGAAACAAACTCATCGCAGTGCAGCCTGGCAACATGTAAAGGTCACTGTTTCTCAATGATGACCTGCTATCACACAGCAGCTTCATCCAGTAATTGCATTGTCTTTAAGCAGACACAAGGACAAAGACACAACTTATAAAGTTAGTGCAGGTCTATGAGTAACAAGTTTTATGGAGTAAACAATGACTGGTGGATACTTACAAAAACAAGTAATTAAACAGACATACAAGACAGATAAGTCATGCTGTGGTGTAAACAGATCAACATGAATCTATTACAGTCACATAAAACATTTTACTAAAGGTTATAACCTAGATTAAGATCTGAATTTTTCAAAGCTTTGAATATGTTTTCATGATCTTCTAAGCTGTTTCATTGAAAGTGCACCGAGATAAATTTCATTTCATTCATTCATTCTTAAAGAAGCAGTTTGTGCAACTGACTACTGACAACGCCATTTCTTTACTTAGTACCTACATCAACATATATCCAAAACAAAACAAAACATTACCAAAACCAATGTACTGGCACATCAAAATCACACGATGGAGATGAATAAAGATGAATAACGGTAAGACAGTGTCGCTGATGAAGGTATGTACAGTGGTACATAAATTTCGTATATTTATTTTATTCTTTGTTTTTTACATATGAGTGTACATTGTTTTTTATATATAGTGTTTTGGAGCGTATCTGTTTTACTCGCACATCAGACTAAGCATATCTGAGTATGTAGTTGTATTGAACTTTTGAACTTATCATTTTCTTGCACAACCTTCATATCTCCTCCTTTTTATACAAGACTGGAGGCCTTTTGAAGGGGTTTGCAAACCACTCATCAATAGTGTTGCTAAGGCATTATTTTCTGTGAAATGCAGTATCTCCGTAATTACCTATCCTGATATCTTCTGGTGACACCTGTCACCTATAGCATCATTAACCCTGCAGCTACTCCACAAACCAAAGTCTTGATTATCACTCTCAACTACAACAGTATGGTAACCTATGGTTCATGTTCATTTACCAATACCGATTTTAAATATATGAAAACAGCTATGGTGAAATGGGACTTGAATGATTGCTCTCAGTCAAATTAGCCTCTGGAAACCAATGTAATTATTTAGCACTTCAGTGGGTCATGGAGGTGTGGGAAGAGAGGACTGGGGGGACGGCATGCTCAAGCTCACATGATTTCATGCAGAAAATTTATTCAGCTGTCAATATCATTTAGATCTGTCCGGGTGAGCACTGGAGGGTGCAAAGTGGGGGTTGCAGACTGCAGTTCAATCATAATGACGTTGTCTTGAGGCTTTACTTCGTTGATTCAAAGGCCATATGTGTATCAAAGATTGTGCATGTCTGTATTCATGTACTGTATGAATAAAATGTTGCTGAATGAGGAGGGAACCAGGGAGTGTTTGGCTCTTAAATGTATTAATTCAACATTAATGTTGAGTAAGAAAGCTTCCTCTATTGTTTTCTTTTTCTTTTAGATACTGAGAGAGCAGTTATCATCATTTCTCAGTGACTGTGGAAGAAGTGCATAGACTGCACGCTAATCATCTCACACTTTCATCTCGGACTGGTCAGTGCCACTCCTCACTTCCCACCCAAGATAATATCACACCAGATCTTTTCCATTCCATCTCTAACCTCCGTTTGACCCAGCGCCTTTACAGAAACAAAGATAATGACATCAGAGAGCAGGAAAAAAAGGATAAAATATTTTCATTCGTGGTCAG
The DNA here is from genome assembly GCF_902148845.1 of Salarias fasciatus. Taxonomy (NCBI): domain Eukaryota; kingdom Metazoa; phylum Chordata; class Actinopteri; order Blenniiformes; family Blenniidae; genus Salarias; species Salarias fasciatus. The sequence goes on along the minus strand of NC_043766.1, from coordinate 22,709,079 downwards.
TGACCAGCAGTGCACTTATTTTTTCTGGTTTGAAAGTTCAAGGCTATGCAGTATGAATAGAGATGGAGGAGACGGAGGATCCAGCATGCAGTTCCTAGCTCCTAATAGACAGTACAGTGGAGATGCTGGGCCAGTAAAAAAATTAAAATAACAAATGTAGAAAACAAAGTGAATAAGAGTTGTTGTTCAGACAGTGACTGGAAGAGTCAACAAACCAATGCAAAGCAATAGATTTTATCTATCATTTGCATGTTTAAGCTAAAAACGTTAAAACCCACAGAGAGATATTTGCATTCCCTTCAGTCATTTGCAACAGACATTCAGGAATGGTAGGAGTGACTGCTGTTTAGGATGATGCCTCCTGTCTGTTCCTGAGGCTGTTTCATTGTTAGACCGGCTGAATCACACGGCAAGCCTGGTGTCACTATGCCTCTGATTGTGCCTTCCTCTAACTTAAAGTACATGTAGGAGAGTTATGTAAGGTAGTAATGAATATGTCCATGAGGGTTTGTCTGTTTAACTTTGTTCCCTCTGGCTGTGTGAGTGTCATGACAATTACATGTCTCAGTGAGGCCTGCAGAATACGAAGAAGCAAAGAGAGACCAGAAAACAGAAATAGGGGTGAGTATGATACACTGTTGAAGGAGTGAACAGTGTGAGCCCTGAGGATGGGTTACAAACAGACAGGACTCTGCATGTTGGATGACAGACAGAGCGCACATAGTAAATGCACAAAGTTATAGAAACATTGTGAATATGCCACCAGCCAGCAAGCCAGTTGATGACTTTAAAAACATGGTTCCTGTAACGGAGGGCATATTCTACAGCTCCAAAGTAATAAGATGACCGAACAAAAGGCAAAAGGTTGACAGTAAAATTATGGTATGTCCGAATCACTTGACAATCCACATAATAGATTATAATTTAGGTATCCATCACTCAGGGACACATTTGTTATGGTTCTCTCTCTCTCTCTCTCTCTCTCTCTCTCTCTCTCTCTCTCTCTCTCTCTCTCTCTCTCTCTCTCTCTCTCTCTCTCTCTCTCTATCTATCTATTTATCTATCTATCCATCTATCTATCTATCATTCCAAGCCATCAATAAAGATTTTTGAAAAGAGCAAAAACTGAAAAGAATAACACCAGTTATCTTGTGACAATGATGACTGTCTACAGTTTGAAATACAAGCAACAAGTTCAAAATCAACTGTTAAGAGGGAAAAGTATAAAAAGCAAATGAGTGACTATGCTGGAGTCACCACTGTCATTCTCCTAATGTGTACTGTCAAAAAGTGCTTCACAAAGGTCAGTTGTTAAATTGGTGACGCTTGATGATGTCCGTAGAGCGCAGATTGAGACTGTGGGCTCAAACCCCCAGTCTCAGAAATCCATGGATTTTGGCAGCCTGGCCAGATTAATCACTTAAATTTATTTATTTATTTATGTATTTATTTATTTATTTATTGAAATGATTTACAACACTACATGTAATGTGTATCTTTAACCTTGAGAAGAGGTGGCATAATAATTTCATAATTTAAGCACAGCCTATATGTAATATATATAATAGATAAATAAATAAGTAAATATAAAAGACGCTGAAAATTGTAAAATAACAATAAATTTCCCACATTTTCTTCCATCTCCTCTTTCTCTCCATCAGTTTTGTTGCATGATTTTTTTCTCCTCAGCATTGATATCTTTTCTTATTCTTCCACCCACACTCATCATATTTTATTCAAGACATACTTTATAATATACCACAATATGCAGGACCTTGGCTCTGAGTGTGTTCCTAGGGGTCTCCTCATTGGCTAGGCCCCAGTTTGGGTTGAGCAGTCCATCGTCTGCTCTGCACCATCCACTGTCTCTCATGCACCTGAGGCCATTGTGGGTGCTGACAGTGACTGCGGCCAGGCTTGCGTCACTTCAGGGCTGAGAAAGCAGCGTAAATGTCAGAGGAATTAGCTGCCTTGCTGGCGCCCACGGAGCCCGGCATGACAATGGGTGGGAGAGGAGAGAGGACAGTGGGTACAGTAACTGAGGAGCATCAGTAAGCTGTATGAATCCACTCTGCACTCAACTCACCTCTACTTCTCCCTCCCTCACTATCTACTTGTTTTTCCTTTCTTTCTTTATTTCTTCTCTCTCTTGCCAACTCATTTCTTACTTGCTTGTCCTCAACCCCCCCTCCTCTCCCCTCCCATCTCTCTCTCTCCTTCCCTTGCTCTCCTTCTGTATCACTGTCTCGCCCACCTCGCCTCTGCCCGCAAGCAGTTTGGAGCAGATTATAGCCCTGCCACCCCCACTCGCCCATATACACAAACATTCACTCTGGCTCTGACGCACACACATACACACACAAATATAAACGCACGTAAACACACTTTGAGACTTTGTGTATCTCTGCCACCTACAGTGGCACTACATCATCCTCTCCCAGCGGCGCTCAGGCATGAACTTGTTTAGAACATCCTGTCCAGTCCAAATGTGGTCACACATGTGACAAAATGCCCCTGCAAGCCAAATAACCAAACATATCCATTATCGAAGTCAAACACACACCTCCTTTGACAGTTGAGATTAAGGAAAGTGATATCTGGGTGAACCGCAATGCAACCAGTGATTAGATGTCCAACAGAATCAAACTGTTTTTGTAATCACATGTTTACTGTGGCAGTGGTTAAGGAAACACACAATTAAGACCCATGAACTCTTATGTAATTGTGGCTGGACAGAGCAAATTTGTATTTATTTATTTTTTTTAAGATAAAAGAATAGTTTCAATTTGTTTAAATTATATAACTTTTTTTTAATTACAAACTCAAGAACTTCTATATAAAGTAAAACCTCTTGGTGCATCATTTTGTTGATTTTTCTTCTTTGCTCAAGCAGACTAATGCAGATGCTTTCTTGATGAAGCAATAATAATCATGTCTCTGACTGAGAGGGGGCAGTAATGTGGCGGAGATGTGAGTATAGGAACCCTGTTGTGCGTGCGCCTGCATGTGTGCATAATGTGTGCGTGTGTTCTTCTCTTGTTTTGTGTTTGTGCACGCACGAGTTCCTATTTGTTCCGTCTGCCATTCTGGCCTCTGTGCTGCCGGTGCGTGCTGCACACTGTACGACTGAATGGGGACTACGTGGGCCTGACCTGCGATCTCACCACCCACCACTCGTATACACACACAGCTCAGCCAACTGCCTCTGCTTTAGTCGGCAAGAAAGGATGTGTGTGTGTGTGTTTTTGTGCATTTGCAGGGTAAATACAAATCATTCTGTTCCTTTTTTCACAGACTCCCTCCCTTCCTCTCTCTATCTCTGTGTGTATGTCTTTCCCTTATTATTAGTGTTTCCACATCCTCCTCAGGGGACAGCCAGGGCTGCAGCTGTCCCTATGACAACCTCAGTGCTATTGTCAATCACCAAGACAGCCTTAACCACCTTGGTTTATATTCTATACATGTGGCTTCTTCAGCTTTGACAGGTGTGCAGATTGCAAGTCACACAACTGTACAGCTCACATCAACAAGTGTGTTCTACATCACTGCCGCACTGATATTAACCTATTTATGTTGTGCAACTGCACCAATGTTGTCAACTACTTACCAGTTTTGATCTCATTTTATTCATATTTAGCACATGTTTTTGATGTCTGTGTGTGGAGCATTGAATAACAACACTAGAGCCAGTAGGTGATTGTGTACAGACATATTAACGTCTAAAATTAGCGAGGACTGAAAGATCAAGTTTTTGTCAAATGTAACGATGGCCGCTGTTGATGCATAACACCTGGAAAGTGTGTGTGTGTGTGTGTGTGTGTGTGTGTGTGTGTGTGTGTGTGTGTGTGTGTGTGTGTGTGTGTGTGCATACCTAACTCTACAGTCTGTTGGTAATGAGTGCCCTGAGTGCTCTCTACTACACCTAACTGATCCAGTAATTGCTTTTCCTCCTCTGCATTTATCATCATCTGCCTGGACTGTCATGTTAGCTGAGCTGAGCTGAGGTGGACAGAGAAAAAGGTGCAGAACTGCAAGGTGGCAATGGTGGAGGTGAAAATGGTAGCGTACCTGCCCAGATGTAGTGAAGGTATGATCTCACTGGCTCAGCTGGAGGCATATATAACGAGGTGAGGAGGGAAAAGAGGGCAGTGATGTTATGGGTAATAGAAACATTGACTTCCAGCTAAGCATCATGGTAAAATGAAACAATCTTTACGTGCGCTACAATGCAAATGTTGTTGTTTAATTTATTCATCCTTTTAAAAATATATATTTGCATTGTCTTAGTGTATAAGGCAGCAGGGGCAGCAGGCTGAGGGTGGCTGAAACCAACAGCCTCAATAAACTCATCAGAAGGGCCAGTGACGGGGTGGAGATGGAGACGAAGGTGGACTCTGTAGAGGTGGTCTCAGAGAGGAGGATCTGGCCCAAAATGAGGTCCATCCTGAACAATGACTTTCAGCGCCTCCTTGATTTCCTGGTCAGCAGCAGAAGAACCTTCAGCAACAGACTCATACCACAAAAGAGCAGCAGCACAGAAGATCCATCACTGCCGTGGCAATAAGACTCTATAACTCCTCTTTGTAAATAGTGTAAGTTGTGTTTTTGTAATAATTTCATTATACTATGCCATACCAGCCACTGCTTAGGCTTGTAAATATTAATATTTCATATTTCTTATTTAACTTAAAGGTGTAATACAACATTTTCTCGAAAAGACGAAGCCCCACGTCTGTTACTCACTTTTTGAACAACGCGCATGCGCCAGACCATCCGCCCGGCTCTCCTGCTTCTCCCAGAAAACGCGGAAGTGTACGAGCGCGATCTCCTCTTCTCCGGCGTGCACGGCTCTGTACAGTTTCTGCGATCCGCCTCGCTCATAAATAAAGCTTTTTTTTTTCCGAAACAGTTACAGTTTCATTATGTCAGACTCGCCATCGGTAAGTACGAGCTCAGAAGCTCACCGGCTACATAAACACTCTGAATGCGCATGCGCAAAAGGGAGAAGCTGATTGGGCGCAAGCACGCAGAACCGCCTTACGAAAGCAGCTCGTCAGAATGATTGACAAACAGACCCACCAATTATTTAGGTGATCCACCCGGAAATCAAAATGTTGTATTACACCTTTAAGTTTGTCAATTATTGATATTTTAACTTTCATGCAATTTATTCAGTGTTCTTCTCTGTGTAGAGCTATGGTACAAGAAGTTATCTCTGGGACTAATTAAATATTTCTATTCCGTTCTATTCTACTCTGTTCTATAAACTGTGACATAATGTCAAAAAGTCCACATAGCTACTACATGTTTAAGTAAGAACAAACAGATAATTTCTACAGCTGCATCATGAAAACCAAAGTGGCAATCTGATTTGATGATTTCTATGTTGAAATGCACACACAACTGGATTTATAATTCACACAAAACATACATGGGGTTACAGATGTAAGACACCTTTTTGCTTGTTTTTGCTATACCAATAGTGTTTTCTTGTGTTACGTCTGTTTGCATGAGGGGGAATGAGGGATCATACTGTATGTGGGGGAGGGCACGCTGCTGCTGCTGCTAGTGGGGACTTGATGCTGATGAGGGCTTTAATGGGAGAGAACAGGGAGCGTGAGGGGAATAGATTGGGACTTCATTGGCAGGCCTACTCTCCCTATGCACCAGTGTACTCGCCTATTTATTCCCCATTTCAATGCGTCTTTGCTTTGACCTTTCTCCAGCCAATGACAGTAAAATCACATTGCCACTAGAGAGCAACACATCAGCTTCTAAGCACCCCTATATGATTTCCTCATTTACTTTTCCCTATCACTCTCCACAGACAAGCAGCATGGAGATGCCGTACTTATCCGTGGGCGGGGGGGGGGGGCTCCAAATTGAAATGAATTGTACCTATGGCATCATGTAACTGATCGCCGTTTTGACTATGCAAATTCAGGGGTAGAGAGGAATGAGACACAGTTGGAAGATGAGTGTGATTAAGAGAGGACATCAATTCTTATTCGGTCTCAAGATTCATTCATGTGTACAACAATATTTCACACACACCAGCAAGAGACACACAACAATTAATAATAAAACACAAACAGATCTGTCATTGGTAAACACCTTGATGTAAAAATCTTTCTTATGCCACTGTGACTTCAATGCATCATCTCACGGAAGACTTCTCTTCATTCATTTGAATATATTAGAAATGCCTTTAGCTAAATGTGAAGGATTAAGTTTTGAGGAGTGTTTATATTCTAAATTCTTTGAATGAAGCATTTGTAGCTGCAGTATATTGGACACTAAATATTTCAAATAGCATTGTATTGTCTAGCAACACACAGATGGTAGCAGTTTTACACCGTGCTTTTTTTTTAATAGCACACAGCTGATGGAGAGAATTATCTGCATTTTCCATCTGATACACTTTTTTCACGTCAGGCCAAGATTTGGTTTAAGGGTCCATTAAAAACTATTAGAACACTGAATCAACAGTTTATTGTGCATTTTCCAAAATAGAAATGTTATTGTTGCATAAACAATGTCTCCTCTTTGACAAATTACAAAAGACTAAAAGCAGGCTACTGTAGATGACTGTTGGTGATCAGTTTTATCAGCATTCGTACATGCATACATGTTGGGAGTATTGCAACAATCAACAAATGAATTACTGGAATGGAATGGAATTAATTCAGATTCAGAAATTGTTTTCAGTGGTAACTGAGACCCCAGTCTCTGCTCAGATGTGACGACTCGAGGCTGCACTGGCTGCTATATACATTGGCTACCACCAATTGATTTATCAACTGACCTCATTGCAGTTGAGTTACATTTAAATATTATAAAGCCAGCAGTTTTCACAGGATGAAAAAGGCAGGAAATACCCGGCTCTAAAGACTCCTGTATTTTGCTATCAATTATGATTCTGACAATGCTGACTATACTTCTGACTATAAGAACTCTCTACTTAAACCTTTGTCTCAGCTTGAACTGAATGAACTTTGGGTAAAACAGAGTATAAAAAAAGATCTTTTGATATATCTGGCCACAGTCTTAAATGGTTTGATGCTCTTATCTGTACAATGAGAGACGATCAAAATAGCAGCAGCCAAACCAGTCTGTGTTTCTGCATAAACAACAGAGGACTGCACATATAAGAGTGTTGCTATAGCTAATATGAGTGTGTGCACACAGCTCACACAAATATAATGTAAACAAGGACAAAGACAATGTTTAGTGATAGGTAACAGCCCAGACGGTGAAACAACCATATTCAAAAACTGAAAATGTTGCCCATCATCACGGCCTTGAACAAAAACACGTCTTTCAGCCAAAAACCAGATGGAAAACACTCCCTCTGTCTCTTCTCTTTATTCCCATCTCTCCTCCCCTTTTACAAAGCCCTCTCTGCCTTTGGTTCTTCTGTGGAACAGATGCAAGCAGCAAAACAGAAATAGAAAAAAAAAAGGGTTAAGCAGTGATCACCCATAAAGAAAAGACAGGAAGCATGAGATGATGCTAAAAATAAATGAATCCTTGAGTGAGAGAAAAATACCCAAAGTCTTAAAATAGCAAGTCAAACAAAGGCAAGAATAAACTAGAACTAGAATGAGTGTGAGTTTTTGTTTCCCCCAAGAGGAAGCCCCTTACACCCTCCTCTTTCTCTCTCTCTTCTCTCTCTCTCTCTCTCTCTCTCTCTCTCTCTCTCTCTCTCTCTCTCTCTCTCTCTCTCTCTCTCTCTCTCTCTCTCTCCGCGACTTCCTGGTTGCTAGGTTACGACACTTGTGGCCACCATCCATAGTCTGAAGGTGCTTTTTTTCGTGCATTAGCAGAAGGCAGCCTCCTTTTTCATCTGTCATTTTAAATGTAAAAGAGCAGAAGTGAAAACATGTGCATTGTCAATTAGGGGATCACCAGGCACAGTATGAGGGACATCCGACAGATCAATTCGTTCAAAGATGTCTTGTGTTTCAGATGCACCATGGAAACAAGAGAAGACTCTGAATTACCTCAACTAACAGCCTCAGCAGGAGGAACTGGAGGGAAGTGGAACATTTCAAATCCCACTCGTGTGTTGCTGTGTATCTGTCATTACATGTGTGTTTCAGTGCAAATGTTGACCTCAGTTTCATTACAGAGCCAAGACCAAGTGCAGAGGAAATTATACAGACTCGTAGGGGTGATATATAGGTCTAATGGCTTCCATATTTGTGTGAGTTTCTGTTATTGAGAACAGGTAAAACACACATCTCATTTATAGCCACTAGTGGGAGGCTTAATTAACCAGGTACAACTCAGAATAGACAATAGGGATATAAGGATACCTTCTAGTCACTCCGATTAGGCGCCTACAGACACATGCAACTAGATGAAGGTCGGAGAGAGGTTATCTCTTGGTTTGCTTAAGAGAGGCTTAGAGTGGAGATGAGCTGGCCAAATTTAGGTCACACAGGGATGGGCTTCTCTGGTTTCCATACTTCTGCTGAAACTCTGTGTGGATTTATTTACGGACAGACAGACAGACAGGCAGACGGACCGACACTTGCGCAAAAAACACATTTTCTTGAGATGAAAACTTAATTACGGAGTCCTCATATAGGCTTACTTTTAACGCTTACCCAAAAAAGTGGGAGAAAGTAGTCACAGAAGCAGATGAAATGACTTAGCTCACAAATTCACTCAAAATTTCAATTTTACCACAGTTTCAAGCAACACACATCTCATCTCATCTGATACAGACTGAAGGGTTGTTCATCAGTTTAGTAAAAGCTGTGTTTGTTTGTTTTTTCTCATTCATTGTGAGCCAGATGTGTTGAAAATAATGGATGGAGCTTCTTTCGTACCACAACCACATTCACAAAAGGACTGAAGAAGGCAATGTTTCATAACACCTCTCTACTTTACCTCACCCATTTTAGCAAATGTCTAAACAGTTGTAGACTGATAACTGCATAAATTCACAATGAGCACATGAAAGACTAAACACAAATTCCCAGAAATGTAATATTTTTTATCCCATCAATGTAGTTGGAAGTCAGCAATTTAATCTCATTCACAGAATGAATTTGAAATCTAAACTATGCTAACACCATTATTTCAAATGAGGCAGAACCACAATCAAAATGTCTTTTTTGTCACAAACATGTCATTAAGCAATTCAAAGAGTCATTCTTTTGAGTTATTTGCAGTCACATAGCTGTATTTTTCTTGTCCTCTGTGTTGCAAATGCACAAAGACACACAAGCACAAAGGCGTTGTTGGTAGAAAAAATAAGAAAAAAATAACATACACACGCCCTTGCCCATTAGCGAGTGGAGTTCAAACAAGTTTACACCACAGGGCAGTGCCCATATTTCATCAGGGAGGGGGGTCAAAGTTGAAGCCCCAAGGACATTGCTGTTTCCTTTCCCTCCCAGGGTTGCACAGGGTGAGGCGGACATTGTTTACAGGACGCCAAGTCTTGGGCCAGTCTCCCACTGGACAGAAGGGAGTCAGCTCTCCTTTTGAGCTCAGCCAGTCAAGGTGATTTAAACCACCCAAAGTCCAGGCATTATGAACCAGGCCTGGCTCGCCATTCCTCCAGTTCCTGCCTTTCATTTGTCCCCCAGTAAAAAGATCACAGTCCTTGTGTTTCTGTGTTTTCAGGGGGTTGTTATCGTGTCCTTGGAAGCTGATTTACAGGGTAACCTTGCAGTCTGGGAGTTACTATCACTGGTTCGTTCCTCTGCTTTTAATTGTGGACTGCAGTATGCTACCTGTGAAATGTAAAACACATTCTGACAGCAAAGAAAATATAATAAGAAAAGAGAAAAAAAATTGTGCTTATAGTGCTTGACGAGTAAGCCCTGTGTCCTTTCAAAGTTATTTTTGGTTCACTGTCACAGTAAGATTTCCAGGAGAGTGCTCCTCTTAAAGGAAAGTGAAGAGTAAGAGTATGATCCCTGAGGAGGTACAGTTCTTCCATTTTGATGTTAGAGTCCGGGGTTTGCATCAACTCAAGAACTTCAAACAACATACTATTCTTTTCTTTCAGTTTTTTTTTTTTTTTTTACCACAACCAGTCTGTATTTAACCTAAAAATTTAAATGACAAATTAATTACTATGTAGCCAAGTGAAACTTTAGCACATACCATTTCATACTGTTTTATATATGATTATATGATTTAAACCTGGTATGATGAAGTCACCCTATGAGTTTTAAAGGACCTATATCATGCAAAATCCCATTTTTTTAAGGTTTTAAGCATGCCACAAAGTTGATTTCCCTTTAAAGGAATACTCCGAAGATTTTGGACCCACACCCTATCCCTATCATTTACAAAGTAAGATAAGCTCATAATTACCTTTGTTGTGTCTGTGCGTCCAGTGGCTGGCTCCCAGCTGTTAGCATCGTAGTTAGCTTAGCTGAGCTGCTGGAGGTGAAGAGGAGACAGAGCCGGACTGACAAAAGAGAACAAAATACTCCTTCCAGTGGTCCAGGGGACGGCGTATTAGCACGTGAAGTAAATCTGAATGGTTATAAAACATTTTAAAAGACGTGTTTTCCGTTTCAATCCGTTAAAATAACGTTTTGATACACACAGACCTGCGCAAGCGCAGTGCTCCGCGGAAGGATATACCGGAGCACAGCAGTAGAAGCCATAGACTCAGCCGCTGTGCTCCAGTATATCCTTCCGCCGAGCACTATGCTTGTGCAGATCTGTGTGTATCAACACGTTATTTTAACGGATTGAAAAGGAAAACACGTCTTTTAAAATATTTTATAACCATTCGGATTTACTTCACGTGCTAATACGCCGTCCCCTGGACCACTGGAAGGAGTATTTTGTCCACTTTCGTCAGTCCGGCTCTGTTTCCTCTTCACCTCCAGCAGCTCAGCTAAGCTAACTATGATGCTAACAGTTGGGAGCCAGCCACTGGACGCACAGACACAACAAAGGTATTTATGAGCTTATCTCACTTTGTAAATGAGAGGGATAGGGCGTGGGTCCAAAATCTTCAGAGTATTCCTTTAAAACCAGCCCCAAAATGTTATTTACCTTCATCCACGCATGTCTGAGTAATCTTTTTCAGTCTGCTGCTCTTTACAGCAGCCAATCCCTTCGGGTAGAAAACAGCTCGTTTGAAACTCTTCAAACTTAGGTACATCACAAAAGTTGAACTCCTCCCCACTCTTCTCCCACCCCACCCCCGCGCAGACAACACGGGCACTTTCCTCTGACCAGCTCGCAGCTGATTCGCATTTTCCACTGAGAACCCTCCCCACACCCGCAGGCCCTCGGCAATCAGTGTTGCCGCTTTTTATATCTCCGATTAGGGAGATAAACTTTAACCATCGTCTGAAAGTAACAATCAAGCAAGAGCAAGATTCTGAAGGGTCTGCGCTTGGTGAGTTTCTAACAGTAAAAGACGTTTTCGTGTGTCTTTGCGTGTAGAGAAGCTAGAGCTAAAGAGCTAAAGCTAGCCCTAAGAGAAGCTAATGCATGACGTATTTGTTTTGAAGTTCCAATTGGTTGAACTACGCTGTCAGTCAAAGTCCACAGGGGGAGAGGCGGGATCTTCAGTGAAACTGAGCGTTTTCTCTTCCGGTTTTCTCCTCCGAGAATCATTTATTTAACACAAAATGACTTTTCCTTCGCACCAAAAACAAACTATTACCATGTTAATGCCAATAATAGGGTTTGGACTAGCTAAAAAAGCATGATACAGGTCCTTTAAGTCTTGTTGAAATGCTTCTGTCACTATAACAACAGTCTGTCAATTTGATTATTTTTAAAGTTCCTTGCATGTACCTTCATGTGCAAATTACATCTCGGAAGGAAAATATTTTCTATATTTAGTTTTTGCAATTACATAAAAACTGAGGTTTGAAGGATGATTCCTTAAGGTCATAATGTTGATGTATAATTATAGTTTTGTATCTTGTAAATATTGTTATTGTTTTCTTATGGAATTCCAAATGTAGTCGCTTTCTTGTCAATACTCACACTCTTTTTAGTTATCTAAAGCCACTCTCACCAAAGCTGAGTCTGCTTATACAACAGATAGAGTCCTGTATTCAGTCACTTTTAAGATGACTCCATTTTTAACTGAACAGTGAAGCTGTTACAAAAAGCTACAAATTCTTAACATAAAACCTTAAATTCTTCTTTGGAAAATGTTAGCACATGGCACTACATATCTCTTCCATTCATGGATATGTTTAAACTTTATATTAATGGGTGATAAAGTTTAAGTGACTTTTGAAAGAGCATGCTGACACTCTGATCGATCTTTTAACTGAGTAGAGCACACTTTCTAATAACAATATATTGTTGTATAGTTTCTGAGCACTTTTGCAGAACCTTGTACCGTAACTCTCTAAAACCACCTAATGATAGACTGAATTATCAGTAGAATCACTCAAATCTCAAGCACTGAGCCGATGGCCAAGGGTGCCTTGGTTTCTCGGTTTAAGCTTCTTCTGCCCTCTTCATTGCCAAGTTTAGATGTGAGAGTTTGCTACACAGAGCGAAGATGAAGTATTTCCAAATCCACCCCAGGTGTGAGCAGTGACTGTGATTGCTTCTCCTCTGTGAGTAGGCCAATTGCATTTTAGAAACAAAAACACCAACAACTGACCACAAAGCTGCAAGCTTCCTGTAAATCTAGTGGAGATGACAATAAAGTATTTGTCTTTCAAATATAGTAGAGTGACATTCATAACTTTAAAAAAAAAAAAACAAATAGTCAAGTAAAGTACAGATACTCAAAAAATGCACTTAAGTATAGTGCTCAAGTAAATGTACTTAGTTTACTGTCCACCACTTGTTATGGCAATGAAATAATACTTTCTGGCCCCCAGATGCTGATATTCAGGTGTCTAATCAGAACCTAATTACCCCACGTTTGTTGCACTGGTATTGCACAGTTGTCAATGTTATATAAGATCACGCTGCTGTGCTGAAAAACCACATTGTAACATATAAGGCGGGACGCCAGGAACAGGCTGTGAAAAGGGTTTCTTTAAAAAAAAAGGCACACCAAGAAGAGTCAGACAACAGAGATTGTATACAACCAGTCTCAGTCATGACTGCTCTTTGCCTGCCTGTACTGGTGTCAGAAACATGTAGACTGACCCTTAGCGTGTGGGACTATGATCTGTTCAGCCATGAATCTAGATTCTCCCTTTGGCACTTGGATAATTGGGTCAGTGAGTAGAGATGATGGTAAGAACACTTTGTTGATTGCTGCTCTGAATAACATCCTTTGGGAGAGGCAGTGTGATGGTGTGTGGCAGCTACTCCCTCCCCGGAAAAACAGGGCTTATCATCATTGGACCTGATCTCGCTGCAAAGAGATCTCAAGATGAAATTCTGCAACTGGTGGCTATCAGAAGCCAAATCCGAATCAGGTTTATTGCCAAGTATAGTAGCCTATACAAGGAATTAGTTTTGCTGGTAGGTGCAGAGACAGAAAAAAAGAGATTTAAAGTGCACAAATATAAAACATAAAAAGAGGAAATTAAAAAAGAAAGAAAGAAAACGATAAATTGGGGGATTTTCCATGGTGGACTGAGGCCTTGTTCATGAGAGACGTGGCAGATGGGAAGAAACTGTTCCTGTGTCATGAGGTTCTGGTCCTGGTGGCTCAAAGCCTCCTTCCAGAGGGGAGAGTTTGGAAGAGTTGGTGACCAGGTTGGGAGGGGTCGGCCACCATCTTTCCTGCACGCCTCAAGATCCTGGAGGTGCACAGGTCACGGAGGGAAGGCAGACTGCAGCCAATGACCTTCTCAGCAGAGCGGATGATACTCTGCAGTGTGTCCCTGTCTCTGGCCGTGGCTGCAGCGTACCAGACGGTGATGGAGGAGGTGAGGATGGACTCCATGATGGAATGATCGAATGGTGTATGATTGAGTAGGTGGTACCAAACTTTACTCTTCAAGATGAAAATCCTCAGCTCCACAACATAAGGTTTAACAAAGACCACCTCCAGAGTTTGGAAGTAGAAAAGATGCAATCACATAGATCAACCCTATTAAACATGTAGGATCAGCTTGGACATGCTGTTTGTGCCAGACAGTGCTGGAGACAACGTTCCAGTAATACGTTACAGTAAGCACATTACTTTTGGGGATAATGAAGTAAAGTAACACATTACACTTAAAATATCTGAAATGAAATTACTTCACTGGACTATTGTAATGCACTTTTCTGTGTACTTGAACCACGTTTGCCTATGTTTAAAGTTCTGATTTGTTATGTGGTGTAGGCTGTAAAGTGACCACGATTATCAATTCATCTCACTCCAACCTCTGGTGACCACACGAACTTTAGCTCATAAAAACATCTATTTTCACTCACCTAAATGCCAAAAGTTCTCCAAGTGAACTCCCACAAAACGCCTGTGATCGTGTCTGTAAATTGGCACTATTACATTCTGGCCATAATGAGATATTGTTTGTGAGTGGTGTCACGACCATCACGCCATCCACTTTCCAATACGGTCCCTGCTTTCTGTACACAAACTTGATGCTCCGCCCCTTTGTTGTTATAACTGGACTCGGGAGGAGGAAAGCGTTCAAGACTTAGTGGACTGTTTTATGGTTTTAAGTACATTTGTTTTAATTTTATTGGATAAAATCACCATTCCTTTATTAATTTTTTTTTTTTTTTTTTTTTTTTTTTTTACTGAACTTTATTTTATTTGTTTGTTTGGTATGTTTATAAAGAAAAGCTGGTTTTGTTCTTAGGAAAACAATTTTTCCTCACGTTTCTAAAAGCCTGTGTTATGAGACTGATGTGCCTATTTCTTGTTAAGGGCGTGAAAAATATTGATATGGCAATATGCTGTGATACTCAGCTATCTGACAAAATGTTGATTTAAAAGCTCTAAGTAGCAATTTTTTATGAAAATAATGATTCATGTTTTAAACGTGCTGCAAATAATATAGTGGTACTTCCGAACCTCCGCTCCAGTGGACTCAGCCAACTAAATTCCACGTTTCAGTTTCTGTGCAAGTTAGTTGTACCTTCTGCAAGTGATAAAGCTTTCACTGTGCTATTCAGGGAAGAGACAAGAACAGTTACCTTGAGATGTTTCGAATGACACAGTTTTAACTCAATTTGCCCTCTGAATGATCAACAGCTTCTGATGCATGTACACGGCAATTTGTGTTGTCTCTACTTTATTTTTTAAGTTGTTTACTATATAGAATATTGCAATATGTTGCAATATCACAAAATATTGTGATATTATCATGTCATAATTCATGTATCATGATACACATGAGGCCCTTGCCAATACACACCCCTATTTCTTCCTACAGACAGGGATTTTGCTCTTTCCTATAGATTTACAGCCATTTTGTTTATATTGTCCAATAAACACTGTGGAGACAGGCTAAGTGATGAAATGGCTATGTTGTTTGTTCATGTATCTACACTGTGAATCAGGAAATGGTAAAGTACTCGTAAATTAATAGGTAGTGAAGCTACTTTTCTAATGCAGTAACTAATGAATATCACTAACATTTACATAGATACGTGATGAGTAACTAGTCAATAATTATTTTTTTTTGAGTAACTACCCCAATACTGGCAACACAAATGGGTTGATGAAGGATCACACACTCCCAGCAGTGTGTGATCCTGCTTCAGCTAGCAAACAGGAGTCAACAGAAAAGCAAAGATGATTAGTAAAAGCAGAAAATGCTGTTTTGTGGCTTTGTAAGAGTATGAACCAGTCTGATCACATATAGCTGTGAGGCCTGAAGTAATGGACTTGCTGTTTCTTCCTTATAGCCCAGAGACTGTGGGCATATGAAACCCAAAGCTGCAAATTTACATTCTCTAACTGGAAAGACGTTCCCCACCACTATACTGGTGCAAGGTAAAGTGTGTGCCACAGTTTAGTAATTCATGTGAGGACGCACTGTCTAAAGAAAAGGAAGGTTACATACTTCAGTTGGAGCCAACACTATATGTATTTAAAGAGCCACGTTTGTATTGAGAAATGTGGTTTTCTCATTTTTGCAAAATATAGTGTTTCACATTTCAAGGCCACTGTACAGCTGTGACAGAGTACACAAGCATGACTCAGTGCTTTTGGAGAATGGTTTGCCACTGGCGTGTAGGCAGGTAATGTACGAGATAAAATGTCTTATTAGGGAGCGAATGGGAACCACATGGGCCTGAGCTGAACCAGGTCCACTATTAACCTCTCCTTCCAGGGGAGAGGCTCATAAACAAGGGCAAGATGACAGGAAGTCCGAGGGGAGGGTGAGGAGGGAGATGAGGGGGTAAAGCCTTCAGGAGGCACATAGGCCATCAGCATGGATAGGGGGCCACTACAGGGACTACTCACCCCTTCAAAGGAAAGAGGAGCGCACATTCATCTGTGTGATCTCTATGATGTTGAGGCCATGAGCACGAAAAGGGCACTAATGCATTGAGATGTTCTGGATGACAAGCTGTCATTCTCTTTTAATTTTTTGCATTGAGATAGGTATTGTTTGTGGAAGTAAAGACGAATCTATTCCATTAGCCTATGGCCATGACTTTTTAGGGCCAATAAAAATCACTTCAATAAACCTCTGATTGATCTCATTTGAGTAGAAATGGCAGCATGGTTGTTCTGTCCATCCATTGGTCAACAAAATGTTTCCAAGTCCAATTTTCCATCTTGTAATATGCCAGAAGACAAATCCACAATGTCATTTCTCAAAAATGCAACATAGCCTCAAGGAACTGGATTAAATATGGGGCACGGACAAAGGGGCATCCTGGTTGACTTGACTGGCTTGACTGACAGCAAAAACACACTCTTAAGCAAACGGACATGCAAATATTGCCCAGAAATTTGGATGGAATGGATACAGAGTAAAAATTGAGGTCACTGATGGAGACGAGGAGCAAAATGAAAAACAAAGGTCCTCTCCTCTCTTCCTCCTCTTTCTCTCCTCTCCTCTCCTCTCGCCCCCGCAGCCTCCTGAGCACAGCTGTCTACATGGCTGGGCTGTTTTCACTGACAGGCTGTGAGAGCCATGAAACAGGAGGGCACCAGGGACCTGGGCCACCTCGACAACACGCGCCCCCACAATCTGCTGTGCACACTGTACCCCAACCCTCCCTCTCCCTTTCTGCGCACACTAACAATCTCCTTCACTATTTCAAATATTCCATCCCTCAGGCTCTTTCTCTTTCCCTCCTGCACAATACATTTTTTTTTTTTTTTTTTGCAATGTCTCCTCTCAGTTCTATCAGATTTTCTGTTTGTGCCTGTCATTTTCTCTCCCTAATACTCCCTCCTTCTTTCTGCCCTCCAGTGGCCCTCTCATACTGTCACATCTGCATGTTTTCAATGCTTGGCTGTCATGTCCCATGTTTTTGCCTCAGCCACACATCATTTCTCACAAACAGAGATGAAAGTGGGGGGTGATGCACAAATTGAGAAAACAGAAAGTCCGGGGCTGATTCGGAGGAGGTTAAGAAAGCATGTTGAATAAGAGGGAGGCAGGGTGAATAACCCAACAACAAACAATTTCTTATTTTGACTGGCTGCACAGCACAATTGCAAGGCTGTCTGGGATTTAATAAGCACTTCTTTGGCATTAGGAATCTGCTTGTTTTCCTTGGTGCCGAGGCAGAAGCACTGCGTGGTTCCCCTCATTTTCAGCTCCAAACGGGGGTAGGAAAGAACACAGCCATGGGTTATATGAAGAGAGTCACTCTTTTGCTTTCCCCCTCTCTCTGCTGTCGTCTTGAGCAGAGTGGAGCTTAACAGGGGCGTTTAGCTTGAGGGTATAGGTGCAGGAGCTGAGGTAGTGATCGGGACAAGCTCCCCTAGAAAGGCCTGGAGGGAGACAATTTCTATACAGTAAATAAACATCCCACACTCCCTGCATGAAGCAACTCTTCCCTCCATGCATCTCAAACCCTCAAGGACGGCTACACATCAATACCCCCTCCTTCCTACAGTTCTCACATTCACTGTCCTTTTCTTTTATTTGCTTGCTTCTTTTCTTCCCCCTTTCTCTGTTATGAGACACTCATGCAAACACTGTCACCCCCCTACACACACACACACACACACACACACACACACACACACACACACACACACACACACACACACACACACACACACACAACTTAACAAAACCTTCACTTAACACGCCAGATCAAAGAAGATAAAAATGTGATCTTTGTAATTCCATTTTTCCCCCCGAATCCCAGCCCACACTATGGAAAAGTTTTTTTTTTTTTTTTTTTTTCTGTCTCTCTTTTCAAGGAGAGGCAAACAACAATGAACAATGTGGGATCTGTCGCATTCTTCCCATGGGAGAGGACTTCTAACGGCATCTTCTATTAGGGATGGAGAGGAAAGAGGAGAAGAAAAAAAGAAACACCCCCACTGTGCAAACAAAATCAAAGTGAGAACCTTAACTTAGAACTTAACAGCACTGCTGTATCAGATTTGCTTAATGTTTACTGCATGTGAGACTCATTCTGAATATATTAACTGTATAAATAAAAAAAGAAAAACTAATGCATTGTGTCAAGTTAAGCTGCATCTGAGAGGGGAAACATTAAAGAAATGGAAATTGACAACACAAACACAATTTTTTCCTTTTTAATATCTCGTGTAATATTTCTCAGCTTGATATATCACAGCCTGATGTTCTGAGGGGTTCATTCTCTCTCTTGGCCCCTTGACCTGTCCTTCAAAACATGTTCAAACCCAGCCACATGTGACAAGGCATCAAGTGCAGCAGCATGAAAGTGAGATTCAAGGTCAATGAAAGATTTCTCACATATTCTGCGAGCAGCCACGCTTTCACCCGATACACATAACACATCTGATTAGCTCGCTGCTCAGTCCACCCACATAGGCAACACGCAGCGTTATATGCTGCACACACTCGGTAGGTTTCAAGCGGATGCCTCGACTTTCCACATGCAATATTGTCTCTGATTCACAGAGGCCTCTACTCTGCCTCCTTCCTGCTCCCTTAGACCTGTCAGTGCTTGATACTTACCACTCGGCACAGTGGGATTGACCCACTTCTTACACTGGAGGGCTCAAGAGAAGCCCACCTCCCGGAGAGAATAAGAACCTACACACCCACAGATTGGCGTAAACCCATGTCATATTTTACATGACTGTGTATTTAAGATCACCTCAAGTGAAAAATACCTCATAATTTTCCTGATTGAGCACAGCATCTGCACCTGAGATCATTCAGGTCAAACACACTGAGAAATCCAACATATATTGACACAGACAAAAAGATAAATACACTCCTAATCAGCAGAAGTCATAAGATAAGTCACATCAAAAGATGATTCATACTCATTAAAGCTTGTCTCCTAATAATAGCATTGTACTTGACATGGATGTTTAATGCATTGCATTTTAATCCCAGCTCTGTTGTTGAGTAAAAATCTTGTCGCATTCAAACTACTAGTTTGATGAGTATAGTGCTGTTTTTGGTTGATACAAAAATAAAAACAAAGCAAACAGCTTGCATGAACTTCTACAACACATTTGTCAAACTCCAGTCCTGGAGGGCCAGCATCCTGCATGTTTTCCATGTCTCCCTGCTTCAACACAGCTTATTTCAATGGTGCTCGTTATCAGGCTTTCTGCTGGACTTGGCCATGAATCTTCATGAGATTCAG
Source organism: Salarias fasciatus (assembly GCF_902148845.1). NCBI lineage: Eukaryota > Metazoa > Chordata > Actinopteri > Blenniiformes > Blenniidae > Salarias > Salarias fasciatus. The sequence goes on along the minus strand of NC_043766.1, from coordinate 22,689,423 downwards.
GTGTGTTGAAGCTGGGAGACATGGAAAACATGCAGGGCTGCGGCACTGCAGGAATGCAGCTTGACACCCCTCCAGCATGATAAACCATTTGAAATAGTTTACATTGGTGTGATCTTAAAATGTTATGCATTCTCTACAGTCCATTTGGCTTTCATCATGCAATTTATTTTTTCCATATTTTTATTGTTTCCCTTTAACTTTCAAATTTTGCTTGTCTGATCTTCTTCAAGAAGTTAGATTCTAAAAGGAATACTCTGAAGATTTTGGACCCACGCCAGGGGATGGCGTCCAAAGTCCAGGGGATGGCGTATTAGCACGTGAAGTAAATCCGAATGGTGTTAAAACATTTTAAAAGACGTGTTTTCTTTTCAATCTGTTAAAATAATGTTTTGATACACACAGATCTGCGCATACGCAGTGCTCTGCGGAAGGATATACCGGCGCACAGCAGTAGAAGCCATAGACTCTGCCGCTGTGCGCCTGGACCACTGGAAGGAGTATTTTGTCCACTTTCGTCAGTCCGGCTCTGTTTCCTCTTCACCTCCAGCAGTTGAGCTAAGCTAACTATGATGCTAACAGCTGGGATCCAACCACTGGACGCACAGACACAAAAAAGGTATTTATGATCTTATCTCACTTTGTAAATGATAGGGATAGGGCGCGGGTCCAAAATCTTTGGAGTATTCCTTTAAAGTGTTATATAAAAATCCCTAACCCTAATGTATTATTTCTATTCACATGGCTCTCCACATTCAATAGTTTAATGTCACAGAGCTCCTTGAAACATGGGTGGAATTGAAAGTAAACCGTTTCCTTTCTCACTCAGGATGTTCGCATACATGTATGCACAGGCACCACTGTGACCTGTCAGGATGCATAGAGAATACCAAGATTACCTCTAGCTAACATACATGCTGAGGACTGCTTAAATCTGGACAGCATGTTTGATGTCAAAATAATGAGAGCATTCTCAGAGCAGAGGAAAGCACAAAGGCAGCAAAGGCCTTACATCAGATCTACACTGGGGGATATCTGAACCTTGCAGTCTTCTCTGCTTGAACTTATTCATCACATGCCATCACGAGAAGGTCCACATCCGTCGATAGTGATTCAAAAAAGAAATCCTGATGTTGATTTTGTATGCTTGTGTAAAACATTGCATGTGTGAGTGCATGCACAGCACTTCTATGTAAATATTAATTTTGTACAGCAAAATTTTTATTTAAATTTAATTCCCTTTTAAGTGCAGACATATTTTAAGGTCATGAGGTTTGGCTTGGACTGCTCTTATGATAAAGATTAGAGTTTTTCATATAGCAAAGTTTAAGTTTACTGTGAGTGTTGAGAAAGTTAATGAAAGTTTGTGCATGTGATTCATGTCGTTTCACCATCTGCAAAAATGTATTCATTTTGTCCCACTTTTTGCTTAATTTTGGATTTGCTTTATTTTGGTTCTATGCAAACATAAAACACAGAACAAGGAGCCTAGAAAAAACAATGAATCAACAAAAGTTGGGGCATGAGGGGCAAATAAGTCCTTCCTAATGTTCTTATGAAGATGGGTTCTTGAATTTTCAACTTGGGGGTGGGTTTATCAATAATGAAAACATCCTCAGTTATTGTCAAATAGTTTTTATAATGTGGTGCATCTGTCTTGAGTGGGTCACTGTGGTGGGGTCGGCATGGCTCTGTTGATGTTTGGGCGGGGTTACATTGGTCTGCAGTGCACTGCGATGGGATTGTTGAGTGTTGTGGATGGGGATCAATGGGAATCATTTAGGGGTTCTATGTTTTGGTTTGGGGTGGTGGCTCTAGTCTGGTTGGTGGGGCTCTTTTGATGGAGAGTCGATCTGTGATGCTTTGGGTGGAGTTGCTGGGTTTTGTTGCACGTGGTGATCCATTTGAGCAACGGATGGGCCTGCTTTGTGGGGGGCTGGATGCTGTGGTGTAGTTGGCTGGGGGTGGGTTGGAGTTGTTTTGGTTTTGGTGTGGCTCCAGTGGCTGCTGGTGGTGGAATTGCATATTTCTGTGGTGCCTGTCTTCGCTGTTGTGGCAGTCTTTTGGCTTGCAAATGGTCCCTGTGTGCCGCAGGGTTGTCAGCTGCACATGGGGGATCGGTGTTTTTTCGGCTGCACAGGTTACAGAGGCTTTCGGTGGGAATCGGCGTGAGGTGTGTTGTCTGCCTGTCAGCAGTGAGGGGTGGGATTTCCTCTGTGTGTTAGTGGCATTTTGTTGTGCAGTTGCTGGTTCCAGGGGCTCAGGAGTGTCCGGGTCCTTGCCTGGGTGGGCGGTGAGCCCATTGGTCCGTCCTCACATATGGTCCCCTTTTTGATTTCTCTTTTCTATATGTTTTCTGTGGATGTGGTGGTTGTCCTCGATTGGCTCTCCGTCTGCATCCTTGGGATATCTTGGGTGTGTCTGTGCTTCAGGCTTTGTCCGTTTCATGGGAGAGTGTGTCAGGGGCGCCGACCATGTGTATACGTTCCACAGTGTTTTGTGGGGCCGACCATCCTGGGCTGCACATGCGTGCATGCAGTAGGTTCTTCAGGGTGTGGTGGTTAGACACAGTTTTGGTGGCATCTGGGACAGCGGTGTTGACTGATTGAGTTTTGCTGTGGTTTGTCATTGTGCCTCCCTTGAGCTTTGTGGGTACTGGGCGTGTGGGCAGCGCCTGCTCACCCTCGGCCCTGGGGGTGCTGCACTGAGCCCCCCTACGTCTAGTTCCATATATGCCCAGCGGGCAAACCACACACACACACACACACACACACACACGTATTCTCTCCTATTCTTACATCAGAAATGTCACTGCGTTGTTATGTCTGCTTTCTGCCACTATTAATCAGAATGTCAAAGCTATTAACTTATGTATTTCTTTGGTGAACGCTGCTCAGTACTGTCTGGAAGCGTAACTGTTGCTCATTTGCTGGCCAGAATGTTATTTAGGTTGGTTACTGAAGTTTTGATTTGGCAACGATAAGGTTCTTGTCCCAGATATAAACGTAGGCAGGTTTTGGAGGCCACAACCAAAAAAATAAATAAAAAAACATGCAAAAGTTTTCACACTGGGCTCATGCTCACAGCAGAAATACTGTATTTTTTATTTAGAATTTGTTTCCATGTACCCATAGTCTCTTACAATATAGTGTTAAGTATCTGCAAAATTTGAATTACATACCAACTGGTCTTCTAACAAAGTCCAAATTCAACTTTGTCTAAATTTAGATTTACATGAAATGAAAGTTCAAGAATTAAAGCAGTGTGCATGACACAAACTAATATTTACAGAAAGGAAAGGGTAATATCTGCACCTGGCATGACTTCAGGACCACTATCTGGACTAAATGTCAAAACTATTATTAACCAGTTAATGGATCCATTGCCCTATCCATGATATCCTTTCGAACTGAGATTTCCAGCCCTGGAGTCACATCGGTCAAAACTAAGCATTACCTTAAAGTTGCCTATTAATTAGGATAAATGTCACTGACATTATCATGTTACAGCTCCTCCCCTTTTTGCCTGCAGTATGTAGGCTTCACTCTGTAGGAGCTTGCACTCGGACAGGGTCATCAAGGTAATCATGAGGCACCTGCATAGGTTTCCACCTCGGTTATATATACTAGTCAGATCTCATTACCCGTCTTTCAGTCCAGTAGACTCCACCTCGCCCGAAATAGGCTTCAGTCTTTTTCCCTTTTTATGCTAGCACACACTCCTTTCACTCCTCCAAAGAGTTTATTCACTGAGGATCCTGCACACCTCCTGCTGTAAATAATTAACTTGCTTTATTTTCGATCAAAATACTCATGTGAAATTTTAACTGAGCTTGATTCACTTCCTTTGTCACATTTTTTGAGCTGATTAGTGATCAGATATAATGTCATTATGAAGAGTTAACCAGTACTGCACTGAAGCAGACTGTCAAGTAATTATCATTCAGATAGTAAAATCATGGAGTCGTGTAATTCAGAGAGCATTAATGGGTTTATAAACCATTTCACTCGGAATATGTTGAACTAATAACAATTAGACAAAGTATTTCAAAGGGATGAACCATCTCTAATTTAAATACATCATAAAAGCAGGCATCATACTGAATAACTAAAATTGATAACATATTTTACAATCTTATTCAGGATCATTAAATCAAATTCTCAGCAACACATTTATTCAACTCCTTCTAGTTTTATTATGGCGGCCAGCTCTCACAGCCTCTGTGTTAAATCCATTCATTTAACTGTAAACTCGCCTCACAGAGGCCTTTTCTCATGCAAAGCTGCAACCTTTAGCTCAGTCCTAACTAGTTTGATATTAAAAATAATACTGACGTGACCTTTTTTGTAGAAAATAAACGTCTATAATGCACAATTTGGAGGTTTCAGTATCATAGTGACAGTAATTTTACTATTTGTTGTCAAAAGTCAACACTCAGGCGAGTTATAGTGTCTACAATTTGTCTTCTTACACTGGCGATATTGCTCAAACTTAAATGTTAACTTCAGACACTGCAGGTTTTATGAACAGTGGATATCATTTGTATTATTTATTCATTGCCAGGAATTGTCAGTATTGTATGCCATGTTCTTTAACTTCCATTTAAAACTTAAAATTCTATAGCATAGCCTCTCTGTCTTTCTCCCTCTCTCTCTCTCTCTCTCTCTCTCTCCCTCTCGCACACACACACACACACACACACACACACACACACACACACACACACACACACACACACACACACACACACACACAAGCCATTTTAAATCATTTGGAAGGTAAATTATCCAGGGAAAATCCAAGGTACACACAGGGAGAACATGCAAAGTCCACTTAGGCTTCTTGATTCTTAAATAAAGCGTTTATGGCTATCTAACCACAGTGAAAGGGCAGTTTTAATCATGTGATAGTGATCCTGTTGTCAGAGGCATTCCGTGTGCTGGTTTACATGCAGGTTGGCAGAAGAGCAGGATGAGGAAGGAATTCTTGGTGAGAGGTCATGGTTCACAACACCAGGGCTGTCAAAATAGGAATCCATGCTTTCTTTTTTTCTTCTCAGGGTGTCATCATTAGTATGAGGAAGTGAAACCTGGCTGCTTTTTCCCAGCCTTGTGAGTGAAGGCTACTACTGCATCGTGATGGCCAGAGCAGCAGGTTCACAATAAATGGCAAACACTTACTGTACATGACTAACTCCTGCCTACAAGCCTCCTATATGAACACTGTAATGCAAACAAGCAGAAAGGCTTGTAAGAGTCAAATAACAAAGACAAAAGTGAAAGATAGGAGAAGGAGCTGAGGAGTGGGAGGAAGAGAGGACACGGGAAATGGAAAGAAAAACACAGGGCACTGCTAAAACAATAATGACTTCCACTAATTGTGTTTCCTATGTCCAGTGTGGATGTGGTGACATTTTCAGTTCTGTGTTTGTCGGTCAAAGGATGAGCTAATTAATATGGTAATTTAGCCCCAACGCCTCCAGTGACAACCACACCCCCTCATTAGCAGCCACAAGGACAAGGGTCAGATGCACCAGGAGAGGGAGAGAGAGAGAGAGAGAGAGAGAGAGAGAGAGAGAGAGAGAGAGAGAGAGAGAGAGAGAGAGAAAGAGAGAGAGAGGGAGAGGGAGAGGGAGCGCTCTTTTTTTCTGGCTTTGCCTTCTTAGCAGCCCCAGACTTGCACGACTCTCTCTCTGTAACGGGAACAAGTGATTATTTCTGAAAAATGGGGAACTTTGTCAAAACGAATCCCACCCACACACTATCTCTCTTTCTCTGTGCCTCTCAGTGTCTCTCTTCCTGGCTCGTTCACACACACAAGCACAAACTTTCATGTTGAGCATGTGTGGGCACACACATGCTCTGGTAGGTATAAACACACACAGCTGTGCAAATATGCAAACACATACTTGGAGCCACTCACATGCATACACATATAGGACTTGCACATTGAGGCATGTTGTTTGATTGATCCCTCAAAGCCAATGGGGGCCTCTGTCTGTGAGGACTCATGTTGCACACACTTTTCCTGCCAGCATATCCAGTATCAGTGACTATTAGCAAAAGAGTAAAAATACAGTTGCATATAAATTGCATTTGAGCTACATTTGAGGAGATGTATTAGCATTTCACCGGCTACATTCTCACTGCGCAAGTATACTCGAGTGGTTTACCGCAGTTAAAGAAATGACTTTTCCTGCAATAATAAGAGAAGGAATGAAGTATAAGAAGTCTGTCACTGTAATTAGGAAATCTTTGATCTTTACTTCCCTTAAGTAATTTCGTTTATGATCACTTTGACTATACTGTAAGTTGTACATTTGAATGCAGATGCCTACTTTCTACTCCTTTCATTCTCTTGATGCATTTTCAACTCCTACGATGATGACTTACCTTAACAGTCAAGTGAGTTTGTGATACACAAAAAACCTTAATCCGTTCCACAATAGAGTTCCTGAATTTGAACGGCTTGTGAAATACTCTAGGTGTTTGAAGCAATTTCGTATATAAAAAAAACATGTTTCAGAAAAAACAAAAAAGAACAAGATTTTTCTCCCAGAAAATGGCATGCCGGTATTATCATCGGCTTCATGATCAACACCATCATTGTCAGTAAACTATTTTGTAAAAAAAAAATGTAGAAACTTTAGCCCTTTCTTCGAAGCAAACATACTTTCTAAGAACAGTTACTTCTGTATTTGTGAAAACCAGACATGGGACCAAGTCACACATGTGAAAGTCTCCAGTAAGTCTCAAGACATTTTGTCTTGGGAAAGTCCTAGGTTTATGTCAAGTCAAGTCAATTCAACTCCTATCATAGGCCAAGTCAAGTCAGCTTATTTCCATGCACTGCTGAATGTCAGCACTTAACTATATGTTTCAGATCTCATTGAACCATTACTTCTAAATAGACAGACAACATTTTATTAACCCGTCCTTTTATACCACCTCATCCTGTGCAGGATTAGCTGTAGCCAATCCCAGTTCACTATGGGAGAGGAGGACATGTCCATCCTGGACAGGTCTCCAGTCCATCACAGGACAATAAGGCAGAGACAAATGAACACACACTTACATTCACACCCAGGGGCAATTTAGAATTGACCTCATGTATGTTTATGGACTGCAGGCGGAAACCCTCACACATGCAGGAGAACATGCAAACTCCACATATCCTAACTTTGAACCCATCACCTTATGCTGCCCTACTTTATTAATACCAAAATGAAATCCATTATTTGATCCACCCAGAGTTGAACAAAGATATTAACAGAATAATAAAACAAATCAAACAAGTAAGAATGACATTTTAAATGACTAAATATTAACATACAGAAGGAACAACAGGACACCAGGAACACTAGAAGATCACGTGATGCAGATTTCATTAAAAACAAATGTTACAAACGTCTTACCTTTACTTTTCAACGGAGTTCATACGCAGGTGCTTCTAAAAAAATAAATAATAAAATCCTTTGGATTATTTCCTCCTGCTTCAGGTGAAAGTCCAATTAGGAAAAGATTTTATCCTGGCTTTATGTGTAAAAAGTGTATCTGCGGTTTCTTCCTCTGCAGTTGTAGCGTTGAAGTCTCTGTTCTCTGGAGCGCCCCCTACCATGAGACGGGAAAACTGCATGCCTCACCGCAAATATTTTCACGGGTGACACAAGATCACTTCATGAGAAAAATATGCACATCAGCCATCAGAAACAGTGATTTCAGCAACATTCAGTGTGGGCTGTATTTATAGGCACATTAAGAAACTAATTCTGGTGTGAAGTGTAGAAATTTAGCGTCCTGTTGCTTTTCCTGCTTTCCTAACCTTCCTCCCTGTCCTCCGATTGGCCAAAAGCCCCTCTCTGATTGACTGTTGGATGAAACATGTGTTTGGCAGAGAGTGCATGACTGAAAAGGTTGATCCAATCATAACATCATTCTAAATCTGAGCTCATATCGGGTAATATTTCATATTAATTTTAGATTTATATAGTTGGATCTTATTCCTTGTGTGTCAGTCAAGAACCACACAGCATTACCAAACGTGCCTCTTTATTGTGTAAACTCCACAGAAAAACATGTTAGCAGCCGGACTGTGGATAGCATAGACATATGAATAGATACTATATAGTGCATAAAATGCACTGTTTATGATTGACTGAACCGCAAAACAAACGTCCCACATTGATACGGTGGCTCATTGAGAACAATTTTAATAACCAAATGATCGACATATAATGAAACTGAAAACACAAAATCAACAACACCCAAGTCATTGTGTTTCAAATCAAATCAAGTCTCAAGTCTTCAACTTCCAAGTCCGAGTGTAGGTCACAGGTGGGGTTGGCGCAGGGCCGGCGAATAGGCTGGGCATCCGGGGCACTTGCCCAGGGCGCCGAGCCATAGGGGGGCGCTTGATGTGACCGTGAGGCGCACCGCCCAAGTAGCGCTGCTGTGACGGCTGTTTGAGCAGTGCACTGCTTGGTTCGCTTGCTCGCGCCCCTCGACAAATATTGCCGACTCCCCCCCCCCCCCCCCCCCCCCCCCCCCGCCGCTCAACAACTCTCGCGGCGCGACTCTCCGCGACACTACCACGGGGCGTCAGGCTTGCCCAGGGTGCCTGAGAAGCCCGCGCCGGCCCTGGGTTGGCGCCACTCCCAGGTACTTCGAGCGAGGACGGGATACACCCTGGACAGTTCAACAGTTTGTCGCAGGGCTGACACATATGGACAGACAACCATTCATGCTCACACTCACAGCTAAGGCCAATTTAGGGTGACCAATTAACCTGACAGGCATGTTTTTGGACTGTGAGAGGATGCTGGAGGACACAAAGGGGGAAAACATGCAAACTTCACACAGAAAGGCCACGGGACCCCAGCCAGTGCTTGAACCCAGGACCGTCTTGCTGTGAGGCAAGAGCACTTATCACTGTTCCACCGTTATCAAAACAGAAGCATTGATTCGAATCCAAGCCACATAACTGAAGTTCCCATGTCTGGTGAACACATCAGATAAATTACACATTGTGACTTTTACTTGAGAGGAGTTTATGTAATGCTCTTACATTTACCAGTTTTGCACAATTGTCTGTATGTTTACTTAAGTTTGTCACCTATGTTCAACTGCAGGAAGATCATAGGATATCCAAAATAAAATTTAAAAATGATTGCAATAAATTTTGCCCCCCCCCCCCAAAAAAAAAGCCTCTCATTGTTACAAGAAATAAAACAGTCAGCAATTTCACTCAATTTTACATGTACTCAAGATGCTGCAGTTTGTACAAACATCAAGAAGATTTTTCCCCACAACAATGGTCAAACTCTTTGAGGACAAAAACTTTACGTATTTCCAAGATGACTGAGGTTCTGCATGTTAACCAGTTAAGCCTCCTGAGGTGTGATTCCCACTTTGCTTCAAGAATGAGCATCTGGAAACATATCACTGCCAAAAAAAAAAACAAATGTTCATTGATGGAAACAGAATAAGATGACCCAGCAATGAAAACCCAAGCAAGTGTACAAGTGCTTGCATGTGTACATACTAGTCAAACGGAACTGCAACATGTGGTTGTCGGTTTAGAAATCCAATTTAAATGTCACATGATGGAAAAGTTTCTGAAACTTCTCATACAAGAGAAGTCCATAATTGCTGTTTTACATTCTGATTGCCTTCCGCTTTGAGGTCTTTCTCTTCTATGTCTTTGTCTGTCTTGCATGGAGAGTTTTCATATTCTTGTGGTAGTAAACCAAAAATAACTCTTTCTTTGACATTTCCAGTGACTTGTGGCCAGTTAAAGTTGAACTTACAGTGGCTATAACCCTTTCTTTTAATAAATAAATCAAAATGTACTATGCAGAAGGTCACCTGATAGGTAAAATATATAAAGACTTTGTTCCCTGAAAAGGCACTTTCCCTCTCATCTACAGAACTTTACAGTATCTTTAGGTTTAAAAATCTTTCAAGCACCCAACGTTAACCTAGGAAAAGAAGAGCAGGGCTTTTAAAAGAGAGAATTAGCATAAATCTTTTCTTTGTCAAATGATGCATATATGACTGAAAGTACAATTTTATTTTAAGAACATATCTAATTGTTGATGTCTGTCCTGGACCAGCTCCTCATGTTTAGTCTGTTTAAGTGAGCATGGCACACAGATGAAAAGATTGAGGCTGCCTCTGAATAAATACAGAGGGCTCTATTTTCACAGACCACACCTGCTGTGCGCCTCACCTGCACCCCACAAAAGGGGTGTGTCCAGGGCAGTTTGTAATTTTTGTGCACAGCACAGTCCAGTGTAGCGCAGCGCATCCAGGCCTCCGTCCCTCCCACTGCCGCAAGTGGCAAAGAGAGAGGAGAGAAGGCGTGACTGGGTTTAACACAGCCCACTGTCTCTCCTTCCCTTTAAATTTGCTGCATAGTGAGGCACCTTGACACCATCATGGATCAAGACAGCAGTAGCAGCAGCTATAGGCAACAAAAGTTCTCCCAGGAGGAAACTGACATGCTAGTCCGAGAGGTTCAAGCTCGCAGTATCAGAATATATGGTGGTGCGAGCAGAAGTCCACAGGCTGATGATCCAAAAAGAGCCTGGGAAGAAGTTACTAATGTCGTCTATCGAAGGAGGCCCACAGTGGACACTGGGGGCGACCCCTCCACCAGCCTCACGATGAGCTCAACAGAGGACATTTCACTCCTGATTACACAAAAAACCAAAGATGTAAATACATTTGATTAGCTGTTTATTTGCAACAGAACGAGTTTCTGAGTCCAATCTCATTCGATGAAATCGAGCAGGCGAGAACGAGATGGCGGCAGCCGAGGAGGTGGGAGACCTGGGGACAGAGGAAGTGGAGGGTGCAAGGAGACAGAGCCTCACGGAACAAAGATTACAAAGATGCTTTTCAATAATTTTGGCCAAAACATGTTTAAACAGCAGGTGAATACTCATATTTAAGGACAGAGCTGTGCAGTGAAAGTGGTCTCTCCTCTCCCGTGCACTCTGCCAAATACCACTACACCAGGTGGGATCTGGCAAGTTTTCAGTGCACCTTCCGTGTCCAGCCCAGTGTACCAAATTACCAACTTGGCTTTGCCACCACTGCGCCACAGTCCACCACCCTGCGTTGCTCCATGAAATTAGAGCCCAGAGTGACCAAACACAAAGAGTTAATTTGCAAAGTGAAAGACAGTACTCACTGAGAAGCTCGGCACCATGTCAGACTCTATAAACACTTCAACAGAGAAATCACACTCTATATACACACATTTAATTTGCTCTCTTTCTCTCTCTCTCTCTCTCTCTGTGTGTGTGTGTGTGTGTGTGTGTGTGTGTGTGTGTGTGTGTGTGTGTGTGCGCGCGTGTGTGTGTTTTTTCTTGGAAATATGGATCTGTAGATCAATTTGAGGAGTGCCCCTGGCTAGCATTTTCCAGGTGTCATGGCAAGGCAGTCTTGAGCTCGTCTGGCCGCCATCTCACAATGCCTTAGTTTTAGCCTTGACTTGGTTCCATTGCTCTCCAGTCCTGGCCATGACAACCTGATCTCATGCTATGTGGTCTTGTCTATGCCAGTAGTCAGTGCCTGTCAGGAAAATAAGAAATTATTTGCAAAGATGTTAATAATATAAATGTATGAAACCAATATTTTAATAGACCCTATTTGTTTATGTAAAATGTAGATGGAAAAAAAAACACTCCTTCTTTTTCAAACTTTTTTGTATGCAAATGGTGCTTTGAACTCATGAAGTTGCCATTTTGGAAAATGTATTTTCTTTTAATTTTTTGCAAATTTGAATGATAATGATAAATAAGAATGAAGTGAGTCCAACAGAAAACTCAAAGTTAACGATACTTCAGCAGCAGTCAACAAACAGTTGAAGTAATGCTTGTAAAGCCACTTCTTGCAAAAAACCTTACTTCTATGCAAATGTAAGTGCTACATCTTTTGTTAAATATAACCACCTAAAATGGACCGACGAGATCTGACTCTCTTCCATTTATAAATTAAAATTAAATGTTTTTTTATTTGCTTTTTTTTTTTTTTTTTTTTTTTGTTAAATCTTAAAAGATTTGCTTCACTGTGGATAGTGACATTTTCTACCAGCTTCAGCCAGCATCTTCATAAGTACTTTCATGTTTGTTCTGGGGTTGATTTTCACATTTCGGACCAAAACACGTTCAGGTCTGGGACACAGAACCCCTACTCTTCCTGAGAGATACAATGGCTGGGCATTTCCATGGTGTTTAGACATGGCCTTAATTGTTTGAACAGATGAATGTGGCACCTTCAAGCATCTGGAAATTGTACCCAAGGATCAACCAGATTCTTGGAGCTCCACATTTCTCTTCCTGATGTGATGGCTGATTCCTTTTGACTTTCTGATGATGTCAAACAAGGAAACAGTGGGTTTGAGGTGTGGCCTTGAAATACATCCCCAAGTGTGCCTCCAATAAACTCAGATGGTGTCAATTAACCTGTGGGAAGTATCCAAAGCCATGATATCATCATCTGAACTTTTTGACATTATTATTATTATTATTATTATTATTATTATTATTATTATTATTATTATTATTATTATTATTACATTCTTTGTGTATGTAAAGTTTTGATTTCAAAGAAACTACGGTACTTCAAAGATGTTCAAGATATTCTCTCTCTTAAATTATTGTGACATTTAGCAAATAGATTCAATTTTGGGAATCCCAGCTGACCTAAAATAACACAACCATGATTGTATGGGGTTGGCCTTTTCCTCTTTCCCAGTGAGAATTTCCTAGTGTGACAACACTAAACAAGATTTAGGTAAAGATGACTCTTGCCTGTTACTCATGAATGCAACACCAGCAGACCATTTGAAACCCTGAAAGTTTTATGCATTGGTTCAGGTCATAATGCTTATTTTTGTTCTATTTGGAAAAAAAAAAACAAAATAAAAGGATATTGTGACCCTCAACAGATAAAAGAAATTTTGAAGTTCATGCTCATAAAAAAATAACACCTCAACATTGGGATTAAAAGAAATTAAGGTTTTAATTATTGATTTCCCAGAAGACAAGTAAGCACCAATAGAAGGCAAAGAATCAAGTTTAACAGGGTTAAAAAATGTATATATGTGGAAGTATCTGTGAATCACTAGCCATTTAAATGTGTTATTTTTTTTAGAGAGATTTTAGATTTTATTTCGGTCTGGTATATAATAAACAGAAAAGTACAAAAAACATATGCGTATACATGGTTAACATATTATCAGACCGAAAAGGTTTCGGGCTGAAGCCGAAGCTTATTTAGCCCACCTTTACCTCACCGCGACATAGAGAAAAGAAACATTATACAAAGTCGAACCAAGCGCAACAGTCAAGATGGAGCATGACAGAGGGAGCCAATCTTTTTTTTTTTCCTTTTTTGCCCCTCCTTCCTCCCCTCTCTCTCCTTCTTTCCTTCCCTTCTTCTGCTCTATCTTCCCTACTTCTTTTCCCTCCCACTACTACCCACTACATCATTCCTCCGTACCTCCCCTCTGTTGTCTTGTCCCACCTGGTAACGCCCATTTCACACAGACACAAACATTTGCTCAGTCCATTAATTAACAGCACAAACAATTCACAGTAGCCAACTCCTTCAGTTTTCAGATGCAGGGCCTTTTTTTTTTCCATTTGTGGGGGGAATGTTTGGATGATCTGAACCTTCTTGTGAATGTAAATAATTTACCTTTACCTTTATCCTGATAGAATCTTAATTGTGCCTCTCCAGCTCGCCTTGCAGCAATTCATCAATGTCTTCCTTGACCAGAAAAAGATGTGCTGCCTGTTGTTGGGAGAACAAGAGAGAAAAAGCTCGTACTTTGAAACAAAGTGTGTGGATACACAGACAATGAGAAACACACACACACGCACACACACAAACACATGCGCTCACTGTTGTAGATTAATGCCGCCCCTCAACCAATTAAATGAGAGTTTGTTGTTTTCATCTGATGCTGCTGGTCATCCATTGTCTCAAGATATTGATCTATATTTCAATGGAGCAAATACAACAGAGAACAATGAGCGCATTAGGGGCTGAGGCTATGTTAGCCCAAGAACATTTGGAGCTTTATTGGCGAATCCATTCATTCCAGTGCAAGGTATTCTTTATTCTGTGAGACTGATAAATGCAGAGATGAGCTGCATGCACATATAGGGCTGGAAGCTATCAGAAGAGCAAGATACCAACTGTGTGTGTGTGTGTGTGTGTGTGTGTGTGTGTGTGTGTGTGTGTGTGTGTGTGTGTGTCTTTTTATTTGAGTGCCTGCAAAGGAGAGTCAGAGTGGTGGGAGGGGGGTGATTTGGGGGAAAGGGGGTCGACTCTTTATTTTTCATTCTCGGCATATCAGCCTTGGAGGGCCTCGGAGGTGCAGCGAAAAGCCATGCATCTCAGTCATGTGACTCACAGATTGTAATTGCTAGCCTCTCGGCTTGAAATGAAAGCAGCATTTGGCCATTTCTCAACACGAAAGGGCTAAAACGAGACCACAAAACCCCACCACTTCCCGTCGCAAGAAATGTCCCTGCACTCCCACTCTGTGCTTTACCAGAAGCAGCAGCGGCAGCAGCTGACAAGGCAACAGTGGCTCTGTGTATGAGTGTGATTGCCTGCGTGTGAGTGTGTGTCTATGAGCGTGTCTGCCTATGTGTGTTTTCACAGGCCTACGCTATGGTCTCTGCTGATTTATCTGTGCTTAATTATGTTGCACTGTGGAGTCACAAGCCAATTATTTGCCCTTTCAAAGCTTTAGAACATACTCAGACAGAGAAGTGCATGAGAGCTACAGCTTTTGAGCTCAGCTAAAGTACACAGATGTGTTGTCATAAGTACATTTTAGGCCTTCACAAGACCAAATGTGTTAATTCGTGTTTTGTTTTTAAAGTATGACTGGTGTGGTGCAAGAGAGGAACACCCATAGTATTAAAAAAAAAAAAAAAAGAATATGAAAGTATGTGCTCCTTTTTATTTTTTCCACTGTGCAACAAAGCTGAAAGAGAAACTGTTTTGAACTGTTGTGGTGATGAAGGTAAAAGGTCAATTCTGCGTGTGCATGAGTACTTGACAGAGGTGCAAACGTGCTTTTCTGTGGGACAGGTGACTGTGTGTGTGTGTGTGTGTGTGTGTGTGTGTGTGTGTGTGTGTGTGTGTGTGTGTGTGTGTGTGTGTGTGTGTGTGTGTCCGTCTGTCTGTCTATCCAAGTAATGAAGGGTCAGCTGAGGGTCACGGTGATCCAGTTACACTCATCTCTCTCGTCCATTGATCCCTCCTATTCCTCTGATACACTGCTGTTTCTATATTGACATCTAAACATACAGACAAATGCTGGAAGGCATACAGTCTTCCAGTGTCTGAGCTCTTTATTGAGCCATGCGAGAGACGCTAATGACCAAGATAGCTTCCAGCAAGCCTTGCGTGCCGTTCCCCTCCACCTACTTTGACCTCTGTTCTCATCTCAGTGGCGTATGTCTGTCTTGTGATGTTTTTTCTTTTGTATATCAATACTCACCTCAGTCTTTCTTGTAATTTGCCTTTTGGTCTCCTTTTCATTCCCGCTATAGTTTTCATTTCCCTGGCTGTCTCTCCCTCTTTCTGTTTGCCCCTCCTTCCCCCTCCCCTTGTCTCCCCCACCCTGCACACCTGCTTAGAGACCCGGCCCTGTGCCTCCCAGCTCAGCCACACTGGAGAACAGACGGCCCCTGTGTTTTCTGATAATCATCACATAGCTTGCATGCCTGCTCCTCTCCTGTCTTTCTCTCTGTTCTTTCTCCTCTTCACGGTGCCCCTATCTGCCAGTTCACTCCAGCAAAGCCTGTGGCAAGCCCCCCTATATTGGTCCCTCACGCCCCAGCTCCTCCTCCTCCTCCTCCTCCTCCTGCATCTGCCCCACTATACATCAGCCTCCTGACATTCTGACTTGGCACCCACAATGCCTCAGTTACATCCTCTGCACCTTTTACCATTAGTTTCATCAACTGTGGCTGTCAGTTGGAAAATAAACATGGCGGATGTGTTTTCACAACAGCAAGTAAAAAAAGAAGAGTCGGTATGCTTTTCAATGGAAAAAAAAAACCTTATGTTGTGAAGTAAACATAATCAGGCTCTTGGGTGTGGTTCCTAGTCTGAACTGAAGTAGAAACAGCCTAAAAAAAAAATCATATTTTATGATATCTTGCATTGCATTTAAGCATTCATAACTTACCCAACAATGCTAACATGCTGGGCTAATTGCAAATGTAATTATTGTTGTGGTATTTTTTCTTTACACCCTGCAAATTCTCACAGAGCTTCAATCTGTGGTCAAAATAAATATCTTTGGTTGCATAACTTGTGTGCATAAAACAAGCAGTGTTGCTCTGACGTCCACACTTCTTTAATATTGACAACAGTTGAATTGGAGCTAATTTTAATCAAACCAGACCTGCTGCACATCAACATTCTCAAAGGAGACTCCCATTATCACATGCATTTGTCTGTGAAATCTCAAGCTAACTACAATAACACGTCAGGTCAGCCTTCCAGTAGAAGTTGTAGGACGATTCACTTGAGGATCAAGCAAATAGTGAACACTTCAGAATGTGTCTAGCGTTGTGTTAATTGAGTCAGGCCTGCAATCATCCGCCGTAATCAATGCCAAAGTACCCAAATCAGCTGCTTATGTCCTCTATTGAAGGTATGAATATGAGGGACTTTTTTTTCATTCAAATTAAGGCCAAAAAAAAAAGGAAAAGAAAAATCTCATAAAAAGTCTGTACCTTTCCCCCTCTTCACATATTTCAATTATTTAACCTAGGGACTCCTGTTTCCTCTGTCCGCTTGCTCCTCCCATCACGCCTGTCTCTGGTGCAGGTGTTCACATTGCCTCGGGTGAAAAGCAAAGAAGCAAGAGGAGGCTGAGTGTTTCATTCAGCTATTGAGCTAATGGTTCCTCATTCACCACCCACACTGCTTATTAGGTCTGCTCTAAATAACCAAAAAAAGAAACAGAGAAGCGGCAGTCGTTTGCTCCCGAATGCTATTCACAGATCCTACGCTGTGTATTATTACTCCAATGGCTACATGAACGAGGATATCAGCTCTTGGTGTCATTATGTGATCAAGTGGTTCTCAGTCTTCCAGTGGTCTGTGTAGTTAGCACTTGAGGGAATGAACACCCCTGTGGGCCTCCCCAAGTGTCTATTGTGTCAGTGTAAAGAAACCCAGATGGAACAGGGGGCCCTGTTGTAGCAGAAATTGTTCATTTATTAATTCATGCTATCAGGTTGCTGGGTTTCATGTTTTACAAAAAGCGCTAGCAATGGGCAGATTAGCCATCAACACCAGCTGTCCAGACAAGACTGGCGAGACTCTCTCTCTCTCTCTCTCTCTCTCTCTCTCTCTCTCTCTCTCTCTCTCTCTCTCTCTCTCTCTCTCTACACAGTTCCTGATGCACTGACCTATCTGCGTTCAGATTTGTTCAGCATTACTTTGCTATCGTTTTCCACCCTCCCCATCTCTTCTTCCCATGTACTCTGTGGCATTAAGGTCTGGATCAGGCAGATGCGCAGAGCCTTAGATCAATCAAAGAGATCAATATTTCCCAGACTGCCTGAGAAGATCAGCACAGACTGACAGACATCTGACAGCTCTGATCCGGTCCGGTTTGGGCGAGTTCCCGCTAGTTGTGGATCAACTTTGTTGAGTTTCTTTTGGTTCAAATCATTTCTGCTCAGCTCTTGTTCACAGAAGACATTATTTCCATTTAATTTTTAAAAAGTGCTGCAGTTTGTGAATGATTGCAGTTTACAATTCTTTATTCACTCATTTTTACGAGCAGACCATCCTTCGTGGCTCCACTCTGAAACATGATATTTTGGGATTCCTCTGCATGTGAATTGGCTTTATCTTTTTTTTTTTTTAGGTGTTTTTTTAAGTGCATGTTTAATTATTGGAGAGACATCAGAGATTTATTTCACACCCTGAACATGAAAATCTGCAACAAAATGACAACTGTGTGGATTTAATGAATAACAACAATCGCATGCGCACGCGCACACACACACACACACACACACACACACACACACACACACACACACACACACACACACACACACACACACACACAGATTACTTCTTTCTCTTCATTCACAAGTCATTTAGTTAAAAGACAGCTCTGCTAAATGTCAAAAACCTGCAGGGGAGAAACCACAGAAAGAACCTGGTTTCATTGTTATGCTCTTTGATTTCACAGAGGTCAAGTGGAAAGTCTGCAGTCATCCTCTGAAAACAACTTTTTCCAGCAGAAAATTGGCATGTACTGCATTTTGTAATTGCCCCGGACAAAGTAAAAGGCCTGCAGATGAATGAGGATACTGCTGCCACTTGACATCAAATCTGATATTCTCATTTTCTCTTTTTTCGCTTCCCGCTGCAGACAAGGCTGAACAGAAGAACACAGTGATAAAAAACAGGCTCTATGTTGGCTTACATCCTTCCCCACCTGCCTGACACCCCCATCTATGCAGTACTGCTCGTTCTACGTCTTTTTTTTTTTTTTTTTTTGATGATAGACAGAAACTGAGTTGAGCCGAGCTTCACGGTTCCTGCTTGTCTTCCGGCTGCAACGTCTGGTGTGCGTTTGATGTAGTCCAGGCTCACCGCCGGGCCCGTCTTTGACTGTTGGCCCATGATACCAAATTCAGACAGAGCTGAAAACTGGAGGGGAGGAAGGAAGGAAGCCCACTTCACAGACAGTCAACTCAGTGAAAAAAGGAAAGAAACTGTCATCACTCGGTCAGAGCTTATATGTTGCGTGACACAGCAAGACAAGTTTGTTAAGTTGCTTTTAGCAAAATAAAATGAGATAAGTCAAAAGCTCAAATTAAATTTCCTTCCACAATCGTAGAAGTTGAACTCTGCCAAGAATTCCCATGAACACGGCTGCTCTGCTGATACCAAGGGGCACTAATTTGTTTCGGTAGGTAGTTGCTACAAGTAGGGTCAACATTTTAAGCTGTACTGTATTGGCTGTATGGTTAGTGTAGTAAATACCTCCTTCCTATCAGCAATTAGACATCCATTGACCTGATTAACACAAAATCAGTGTTGGGAAAAAAAAAAAAAAAAAAAAACTATTTTATTGCTTTCCAGTGGTTTTAACACCAGCGTATGCTGATATCGGGCAATGACTAAGTTTTTCGTTAGGTTTCAAAAGAGCTGCACATGTCTGAGTTGCCTGCAGCCGTAACCTTTATTAGCAAGTCACTGCTTTCGTTCAGTGCTTACCTCAGCCTGGTTCCAGTGAACTTACCTCACGATTTTCTAAAATTCTCATCACAGGTGGAAATTATTTGATACAATTTTCATTTTAACCTCCCACTGATATAATTAAAAAGACACATATTCTCTGTTTGTAAGTGTTGGAGACCTTGCAGCACAAATTTTAATCTTTAATCTTTAATACCGCTTTTCGTTCTTTCTTATTTGCACCATTGCTCAAGCTCAGTCAGATTTGATGGAGAGCCTCTGCCGCAGCAATTTTCAAGTCATACCAGAGATTTTCAGTTGGATTAAATTCTGGACTGCCTGTTGTAGCATCTGAATATTCTGAATATGCTTTGATTCAAAACCAGTTCTTTGTCGCTCTGACTATATGTTTCGTGTCAGTCTCCTGCTGGAAGGTGAATCTCTGTATTAGTCTCAAGTTTTTTGCTGACTCTAACAGGTATTTCCTCCAAGACTGCCCTGTATTTGACGACATCCATCCTCCCACCAACTCTGACCAGGCTCCCTGTGCCTCCTGAAGAAAAGCATCCTCACAGCATAATGCTGCCACCGCCGTATTTCACAGTGGGGATGGTGTGTCTGGGTGATGTGCAGTGCTATAACATTTAATTCAAAAAGTTCAATTTTACTTTCATCTCACCAGAGCACCTTCCTCCATGTTTGCTGTGTCCTCAACATGACAAATGGCATACTGAAAACGCTGCATCTTGTGCCTTTTTTTTTTTTTTTATTTAAACAATGGCTTTCTTCTTGCCACTCTTCCATAAAGGTCCTATTTGTGGAGTGCATGACTGATAGCTGTTCTGTGGACAGATTGCCCCACCTGAATTGTGGATCTCTGCAGCTCCTCCGGAGTTTTCATGGGTGGAGAGCCACGTCTTGGTAGGTTTGTAAATGTACTGAAGAATGAAATGCATGGCTGTCTGTGAGATGTTCAAAGTATGACTGTTTTTTTTTGTTTTCTGTTTTTTTTTTTTTTAATAATATAACCCAGCTTGAAACTTTCCCCCAGTTTTATCTCTGTCCTGCCTGCTGTGTTCCTCAGTCTTCATGATCCCCTTTGTTCATGAATGTTCTTCAATGAACATCTGAAGACTTCACAGAGCAGATGTATTTAATCAGAGAATACAGTATACATATAGTATGCGGACTGTATTTTCTAATTTATTGACTTCTGAGGGTACTTGGTTGTATTGGGTTTTGTTTAGAGGATCTGAGTAAATGGGAGCTGAATACTTTTGAATGCTGTAATTATCAGTTTTTTTTATTTGCAAAAACAATTAAATCCATGTATCACTTTCCTTCTCCTTCACAGTTATGTGGCACATTATGTTGGCCTATCTCATATCATTCTAAATAAACATGATATGGAAATGTTCAGGGGGTATAATGGCTTTTGAAAGCTGCTGTACACTGAAAATTAAATTTGGTCTGACTTCATGAAACAGTCGGGAAAATGTTGCTTTGCTCAGTGCTGTATTGCTCTATAGAGAGTTTCAAAGAGCAATGCTGATGTTACTCATCAATAACTCCTGTGATGATGACATACTTGTTCTAACTAAGATACTCTGACATTAGGGCTTTTATCTTACAACAACTAGGTAATTTATCTCTGTTCAACAAAAGATAGAGTGCTAGTGTCAAGAATGAGGAGTCAGATCTATTATCATCAATTACAGCAAACCAAGTCTGAAACTGAACTGCCTCCACTTTGAGCTATAGGTTCACAAAACTGACATCAATAAAGTATCTGTTTGAAATCAAATTCCTGGTCATTTTGAAATGACTGTAGTGCTGTAGACTAAACAACTCACGGAAACAAGATTCCCATTTAGCAATGGGTTGGTAACATTGGCATTAATAATGTTTTTGCTGTGGCCAAACATATCTTGCATTAATTGTTAAAAGGCCTTGGCAAAAAAAAAAGTGTCATTCAACAACAGAGACATAAATACACTGTCAGCATGTGCCTTTGTATTCTTAGCACATTTATATTTCCCCCCTGAGCACTTCTGAAGCCATCATGTGACAAGGTTTGGCTGGAGGTCATGGTGAGTCACAAAGCTGAGCAGGAGGCTCGTGTTTCCTGCCAGGGGAGGCAGAGAGCGACTCATGCTTCCTTGCTGGGACAGGAAGTGGAAGGGTAAACAGAGGGAATCCCACACTCTGACGAGGAAACTCCACTCATCCCACAGGGACTGTCATGACTGCGTCCTGCCTTTTTTCCTGCCTCTCCGTCATTCAAACACACACACACACACACACACACACACACACACGCACTTAAGTACACATGTGCATGCATGTCCTCTTTCTTGTGAAGAAAGGATTTGCTCTGACTTTGATGGAAGAGTTTTAATCCCATTTGTTCTTTAAAGATTTTTGCTTTGTTCCATTCGGTAACCTCACTGGTTCCACTTTTCAAGCCTTCTTTTAGCATGCACAGCATGTTGTGTCATGAAGTGTGGTGATTTAGCTGTGTGTTTGTTTTGATGGCTTATGCATAATGAACAAAGAGTGTTACTGGAAACAGTGAAAATAATATATAAAAAAAAAAACCCTCCAAAAAAGGTGCAATGAAAAGGAGTGATATACTTTGAACATGATCACCGTTGTGATGCAATAATGTGCAACGTGCCCTTTCTAAATTTTCTGGGGAATTAGCCTAGTTTGTGAAATGTCATAGCCATTGCTCACCTTGGCGTAGCGCTTTCTCCCCTGTTAGCATGTGACCTTATTTCTCTTATCTGTGGCAGCCATGCAGGACCTCTGCTCATCTGTTTATGTGTCATTTGGTTGTGGTACACTGTAATGTGTTTAGTATAATCTGGGTTTGTGGCTTTTTTTTCTTTCTTTTTTTGGGGAGGGGGTGGGCGAGTTGTTCATTTCACATCTGTGCTGACATGCACGTGTTTAGACGCTGAGCTGAATATGCAGTAGTTTTGCTTTGACAACACTGTAAAACCAGGGTCTGACTAATGGGAAAGTGATCTGAAACCCCTGCATATTTGATGTTGCTTTAATAGGAAAGTCATAAAAGCCTTGCAGGTCTCAATTCATACAGTCAAAGTCGTCATTGATTTAACCTAAGCATGTATGAAAGATCACCTTGTGGTCCCCCACTCCTGGCTCCAGTTCATCATGGCGAATGTTATGCCCGTAAATCGCACATCCAAATCACAATGAGCACTTTTTTTTTCTCCACAATTTATTCCAAGAGGTTTTTACTATCTCATTTGAATTATTTACTTGTGGGTTTGATGGAGAGACTGGGGAGCACCTATTGATCTGAAAGATTTAGAGTCTGTTGGCCGAGCTAAATGGTAGATGGTTAGTGGAAGCAGTCAGAGGTCTGGTTATCTTGTCTCAATAATAAAAAAAAAAAAAAAAAAAAAAAGGCTAAATAAATCAGCAGAAAGAAGTGGAAATGCATCTGTTTACCATTTCAGTAATTTCTTAAAATATATTTTTACCAAAAGCCAAAAACCCTGTTCTAATTCAACCGCACATTTCACGCTGACAAATCTTCATAAAAGGGAGCTGTTGAGCTTCACAAAGCTGTCACATCAGATTTCAGGTTGTGTTTCCCTCATCTGAAGCTGCTTCTTCCGGTGGCATGCAGAAGCAGCCGATATGCGGAACGTCTCAGGCAGCAGACTTAACTGAGGGTCACCAGTAAAAGTCGAAGGCCACCGACCTTAATACTGGCTCAGACTGCCACACTTCTGTGATGATGAGGATGACCCAAGGAATTGTGCATGTGGGTCAATGAACGCCTACCGGGGCTTCATAGAGGTTTGCGAGGGGGACAGGACAGGGCGCAGGGATCAATACATAATATCTTACAAATTGAATTCGACCTGGATCGACCCAGAGGGCGTGTGCGACTGGCTGAGAACTGTGGACGAGTGCACAGTAAATCCTACTGATCAGTGCAGCCAAGTAGACAGGAGGGTGGGGTGTCCTCTCACAAAGGGTGTCTGCTCAGGGGGGAAGGAGGCGTGAAGAGCTGGGCTTTGGGGGGGAGGGGGGGGGGGGTGGTGATGAAGAGCAGTGAATATGGAGCAGGAGGGGTGATGCAGTGATGGGAGGAGACAGAGGCACCATCGGTTTATCACTTCCAGTCAGGGGGTCACTCACTTCACCCAGTCATTACCTTCAAAAGGTTTCACCCCCAATCTATCTCTATAATGGTGGGCTTCTCTGGTCATAGTCAATTTTATAGTCCAATCAAGGCCCTTCAAATGATTATTTGTGTCTTTGTGTATGTTTCTCTGTGTGTGAATAAGAAACAATGCAGCAGTTATTCTTGAATTTAATATTACCCTAAATAAATCAATTAAAAAAAAAAAAAAGATAAAACCTCAGTTTTCATGAAGGCGAGATGTAATTCTGCACTTCTGAGAATTACTGCTTTTCTTTTTTTCAAATTTATGACATGTATGCACTTGTGACAACAACTGGTCAAGACAACAAATGTGTCTGAGGACTCTGTTACCTGGCGGATCGTGAGTTTGGCAAGTCTTCTCGTGTGGAGTACGCTTTCTCTCAGTTAGTAACGTGACGACTTGGGTTTAAGAGATGAAAGCCTTCAGACTGTATTATTCCAGTCAATGTCACACACCCTGGACAGTTCACCAGTCTGTCGCAGGGCCAACACATACAGACAGATAATCATGCTCATTCACACCTAGGGGCAATTTAGAGTGACCAATTAACCTGACATGCATGTTTTTGGACCGTGGAAAAAAGCTAGAGAACCCAGAGGGAACCCACACACACGGGGAGAACATGCAAACTCCACACAGAAAGGCCCTGAGCCCCAGCCGGTGCTTGAACCGAGGACATTCTTGCTGTGATGCAAGAGTGCTAATCGCTGCACCATGGTGAAGCCCTGTGTCTTTGTTTAAGGTACAAATCAATTTCTTTTTTTAATAGCATTTTTTTTTTAATTTCAACTTAGAGTTGTCAGCATCTGGAGCAAAAATATCTGAATAATTCAGAATGAAAACATGCACATGGACTTCATTATTTTGTCCTAATTCAAGAAAAATTGCATGTTTAGAGGGTTAACACTATGTTCGTATCTATTTATCAAATGTAACACTAGAGTCACATGCTAGTTGGCATATCTTAACAGAAAAACTAAAAATGAGGAGGTTAGTTATTTTGGCTTTGTCGAATTTATCCTATCTATTCTAGGCAGGTTATATGAAGCTGTTTAAAGTATTGTACTTGTTCGTACACTCCAATGATAATTTAAGAATTTTCTTCCCTTGCAAAGATGTCTAATTTAGCTTTGCCTTAGTTAAGACAAAGCTGGTAGCCTTTTGAATATTTTTCAGTTTCAGCAGACACACTTCTGTGCACTTTTTTTCAACTTGATGTCAAACCGTTATTTATTTATTTATTTATTTATTTATTTATTTATCTATCTATCTATGTATTAAAACAAAAACAATCTACCCCACTTACACATTGGAAATAAGTTGTTGACGGGTTTTTTTTCTCTCCCACAGATACTTGTGGAAAAAAACAAAAAATGTAATTTACCTACACATCTGCAGCTTTACACACATTGGTGTACTGCTCACAAGCAAAGGGCAGGGTCAATTTGAAAAACAATCTGTGCAACGGAACAGCTCCCAGTCAATTCTAACCTAGAAGGCCTTTTGGTATTGCCCCAGCTCCAGTGACACGGAGGTGGTTGGGTGGGTGTCGTTTACACAGCAGGCTCTGCATACGGCCAGCTTGCTGGGGTTGAGGGCACATTTATTTGAGTCTATCTAATTGACATGTTGGGATCGATGGGGGAACAGAAAGCCTCTCCACAGAGTTTGCCAATACAGAGCCGGTCCCCTGGGCTCTGGTACACTGGGGCCCACCGCCCGATCAGTCACAACCATATGACTGAAGCAAAAGACACGTTGCCCCCTCCTCTTATATCTAACCCCGTTCCCCCATCACTTCAACACACATGCAGATTGGAACACACACTCGTGCGTAAAAAACAGAAACCATATGACAGCCAGAGACACGCTGGCACACAGACAATCACACACAAAATCCCTATTGATCATCACCCCCCTGTTGCACCAGAGGCCCCACACTGATCTGAAGGAGAGGGAGGGAAGGAGGGAGGGTAGCAGAGCAGGAGGGTCTCGGCTGATCCACTGATCCCTCCATGGGCAATTGGATCACACTTAGTGGCATCTAATGGAGGGCTGGTGATGTGTCAGTCACATCCGCATCGACAGCCAAACTGGAGCTTTTACCAAGAGGTTACAATTTAAAACTTGAAAAGTCCGTTGCATGTGTTAAAGTCATATTCAAAGGGAATTTACACGAAGTGTGTATCCAAATTACTTGCACTTAAACTATGTATAAAATGTTGTTATACATATGTTCCCCAAAACTTTTACATTTTAAATTCCATTGACTTGTTGCATCTTCAGACATCAACATCAGTCTTCCCCTCATGACTCCAGTGTAGTTCTGACGATGCATTTACCTCCTGGGTACAGACAAACAGCTGCCATCCAACAATCTCTGAGCAGCAGTTGCACATCCTTTCAGCATGCTTGAGAAGCAAAAAAGCAATACAGTACATAATCATACTCCGTATGAATGTATTATGTATTATTAGAATGTATGATTTTGGCCAGCTGAGTCAAACATTGTTGAACTGATTGTTTTTTTACTGCTCTATTGTCTTTTACACAAACATTATATGCATTTTATTTCTGCACAGACAAGCAAATGCAAACAGGGCACCGGGGAGGGGGGTTAGTTAATTATCCATATTATGTAGTACAGGACATTGACCAAAAACATACATAAATACAACTCACCAAATACAAAACAATCAATCATTTTAATATTTTCACATTGTCCACAAAGCCTTCGGGGAGAGACAAGAATTTACTTGGCTGAAAAAATGTTGTCCAGCTGAAGCCTATAGCCCCACTCAAGTCATTTTTTTTGACCAGTGGCCTAATGCATCTAACAAAATTATTTTAACAAACAGCGATTTGGCAAGTCAACTGCTGACACCCCAAGATCCTACGAACTTCTACAGACACAGATGTTCCAGCGTATGGCTCTTCAGAGAGATTTACCATCATTAATCATACCCACTGACAGACATGGGATAGTCCCATACTTCACTCTGTGTGTGTGTGTGTGTGTGTGTGTGTGTGTGTGTGTGTGTGTGTGTGTGTGTGTGTGTGTGTGTGTGTGCGTTCTTGTATTTCTATCCTTGTTGGGGCCAAATGTCCCCACAAGCATAGCAAAACGTGGAACGACGTGCCTTGTGGGGACCTTTTTCCGGTTCTAAGTAGGAGAAACAGTGTTTTCTTGACCATGTTGTTGTTACTGAAAAAAGTAAAAGTGCAAAAACATTTCTTTAGGGTTAGGCTTTGTTGTGGTGTGGGTTAGGGTTAGGGTAAGGGTCAGGGTTAGGGGCTAGACATGAATGGGAGTCAATGGACGGTCCCCACAAGGATAGAAATACAAGACTGAGCGTGTGTGTGTGTGTGTGTGTGTGTGTGTGTGTGTGTGTGTGTGTGTGTGTGTGTGTGTGTGCGCGCGCGTGTGTGTGTGTGTGTGTGTGTGTGCGCGCGTGTGTGTGTGTGTGTTTAAGATATAAGATCAAATTTGATGATGTGGTGGTGTACAGTTAAGATAGTGAATTATGGAATGCACAATGTTTGTGGGCTATACAAGTAACACTATTCAAATAAATGCATGAGTGTGTCACTAGGTGTGTATGTGTGCATTTGTGTCGATCCATATGTATATATTTGTGAGCAAAAGCCTGATGAGAATTTCTAAGGAGCTGAAAACCCAGAAGGCTCAAGCACCTGTCCCTGTCTGGCTTTCAGAGTGATATAGCAGAGGGGGGTTAAGGGTGGTGAGGTTCAGTGGTTATTGGCCTAGAAAGGCAGATGTTTGTCTGTAGGTGTGTGTTTGGGAGCTAAACTGGAGCAGGGCCTCCCATCCACAAGCCACACAGGGTCATTGAGGGTAGGAAAGGGTTTAGAGTCTACCCCTATTTGCATTCACACACCTCCTGTTAAGCCCTCCTCTCCCCTTACATACGCTTTATTCTTCATCGCCACCCCCTGTCATTACAAACAAGGCACACACACATGCATCCCCTCCCCTTCTCCTACTGAAAATGGATTTGTCATCTGTGCGTGAAGATCTGAGGGTCATGCAATATGAGACACCCAACATTTCTTTTAATCCTCATCTCTGATATAGAGCTGAAGCATTGGAAAGCAACAGCTAACTGAAAAAAAGATAGGAGTGAAACACAGTCGTCGAATAGACAAATCTGAGTAGATGCTTTGTGTTGTGCTGTGAGGTGGTAGCTTTACAGGAGCAGGTTGCCAATTAACATCAAATCACCTGTTTGGATGGTCTCTGGCTTTCCTGTAATGGTATATAGTTTTTGCCCTTCTCTTTCGGGTAATGAGGTCAGCCAGGGGGCTATTGAAAAATTAGGCTTGGTGCTGAGTTTGACAAACAAAGGTTACTTATTGAATGTAATTATACATCATTCTTAAAATGCTCTCCACCAGAGATTTGAGAAGGAATAGGTTACACGTTTCAGCCTGGAGGGCTTCATAAGCTGTGACATCCCCTATTTGAGCCATGACCTAAAAATTTGACAGTCTGACATGAGTGCTCCTGGCAATTTCTTTCTTTCCATTTTCCCCTTCTCTGTTCCTAATGCATGCATGCTACTGCATGCTCACTTGCCGTCCTCCAATTCCCAATTTGCACCATTTTCAGCACATTTCCAAATCGTGTTGATAATTGATTTGTTCCTTTTTTCCTCTGAAGTAGCAAAACATCATGTTACAAAATTATCTGACTGCTCACACATTGTCTTTGTCATTTTTAGTGAAGTACTGCTGGGATCCTGCTCAGCCAGACAAACACAAATTTCACCAACCTTGTGCTTCCTAAACAATAAAATCTGCAAAAGCAACAAACACTGGGGTCTGCAAAGGTGTCGTGAGCCACATTGTCAATTCACAACTTGCATATTCATCAGTCACACTTTTGATTAGTGTGCTTTTGTTGTAGTTCATGCTGTCAATGCAGCTTTCAAAATCATTGTGCTTGATGGCAGTGAACATATGGGGATTGTCCACGACAATGGCTTTCTTGAAACTGGTGAAGCTGAGCGAAATGCATCATTCGTCTGCTCATTTTATCTTGAGCATGAAAAAGTTCCCCATATCTGTTTGTTCTGTGCATGCACTGCAGCTGCTGCCTTTTGGTTGTAGTGTACTAGAAATGACGTCAAGACAGTAAAAAGAGGCGAGTCTCCCTCGCTGCTTCAGGTTTCAGTTTGTTTCCATGGCAGCAGCTGCCAATTCCTGCCAGAGTTGGTCTTCCTGCGTTCATTCAGTTTTGTGCGCACGCTTCAGAGGAGTTACGAAGCGCTCTGTTTACATTACCATATAAGGGGTTTATGAACAATGAGCACAGGGCTTCCCTCTAAGTAAGACCGTGAACAACAACCCCCAAGCCCACCCTATCTCCACTGATGCATACACATGCACACCAACATGCAGGCAAAGGCGGCACTGTGCATGTTACTTATCAGGCATCCAAAACTGCACCCATTTGCACACAATTATCTCCACTTCCAGTTAAATGGAATGTAAATTGATGTCCTACTTGACACGGGGTTTCAAAGATCTGCCATACAAAAAATAAAGCAGTTTAGGTTAGCTCAGATTCTGTTGTTTGATGTTGTCGATTATGCAGACGTTATTGTACCTCACTACCCAGTGTTCACAACTGATCTTGCTGCCGTTAAGAGAGCCAAACCACTCACACCAATGGGAGCTCATATCATCCATTTTCTTCTGTTAGTTCTGCTGTTAATGTTGAGTTTGGGGGATGCTTGAAATTCACCTTTTCTCAGTGGAAACTCTGAAACCCACGCACACAACTGGTGTTTCCTCGCTACGTGCTTAACAAGGGAAAACTGGGACTTGGAGGTGGAGACACAGAAAAAGACTGCTGTCAGAAAGTCTTTGTGTGGCAGAGCAGCAAGGATATTGGCTCCTGCAAAAGGATATCTGTCACCTTCTAAATGCTGACTACTGTCGCACATAGTTTGGGCTGATTAGCAGGACCTCTCCCTAGCCTGCTGTCTCAGAAAGGGGGTAGACAAGATCAGGCAGAGCTCTGTTTAGCTGCTGGCTGGAGAAAGGCCAGCTCATTTACATTCAGCACACGAGGCTGTGTGCACTCTGTCTGTATCCATGACCTCAGCTGTTTCAGCACACTGTAAAGCCATTCCATAACTCACAGCACCGCATTCACTAATGGGGGGCAAGGGTGGATAGATGGAAGGGTGGCTGAGTAAGTGAGGCGAGAGGGATCGAGGAGGTGAGCTTGGATGGCAAAAGAGGAGGATGCAAAAAGTGGCCTTATCTGCCCCGACTGCTCTGAGTACCTGTTGGAGGGCATCCAAACCACTGGCCTGTCCTCTTTCACCAAATGCTTAGCAAGAAGGATCACATCGCTTGTACAGGAAGTGTGGTCAGCACAGAGTTGAGATGCTACACATTTCTCAGTTAACTCAGACACAGGTCTAATTAGGCAAAGTGCCAGGGCATTTACAGCAGGTGAGACTCTGGAGAACCCGAAGTGTGCCAGGCTACAGAAGAAACCGACTTTGGTTAGTGTTAATGCTGAACTGTACAGTGCAGCTACACATTTACAGCCCTGCCTTAAAGTTTTCTGCCATAGTCCAGCCAGTATTTTATAATGGAGCATTGCTTTTCTGATATTGTTTAGAGTGTTTTTGTCCTGTGATATGATGTGCAATGTTTCTCATGCTGAACAAAAGACTTTCTGGGGGAAAAAATAAATGTATGGCTCACCTAATAAGAAAGAGTTTCATATCATTATTATGCTTCACTGTCATTCAGGCTGACAACCATTCCCATACAAAGGTCCTCAATGAATAAAATGGTAAGTTTGTAATTTAGTCTGTGTATTTATACAACAGAAAAAGAGAGCGCAAAAGAAAAAAAAAAAAGAGCACAAAAACTAAAAGCTCAGCCAATTCACCCCTCCACCTGCTAAAGGTCACTGGAGTAACTGTTGAAAGTTACCTGATCTTCTTCTCTGAAGAAAGAGAGGAGTAGGCCACAGACAAAAACAGCATTTGACATATGACAACTGCCGGGGGAAAAAAAAAGAAACCTCCCAGTAGCTAAATTTGTAAGTAACAATGACACTCAAGGGTGTGATGCCCTTGTCTGAGTTTTGATTTAAAACTAGGTCAGGTATACTAGGTATCCTCATGATACATGTATGAAACACTAGACGGCTGTTTAATTTGTATTTGAGGGGATAAAGGTGAAAATTTTAAATACAGGTAAAAAGGTCAGGGTGTACTGTCTAATACATATGATTGCTTTTTGGAAAAACAAGTGGTTACAACTGAATTAAGGTCAAATAATTTACATATGCTTGCAAGTCAGTGCTTTCCCATTTAATGCTATAAACAGGGAGAATCATTTCAAGTGTATCATTAGTAATGTGACAAAGGAGTGTTGTGTTGCAAGTGTTGCTGCTAAACTTTGGACATTAATTAATTTTTTTGTTTCTTTGTAATTTATTCTACTGTAGACCACTATTCTGTGGTTGGTGTTTGTGTGTTTTGTGGTTTCTTCTTTGTCTTGTAATTGTAATAATGTACCAGCTGCTACCTTGGCTTTGAAAGCAAAATCATGATCTCAACTGGACTTCCTGGTAAAATAAAGGGAAAATTGAAGAAAATACAATTTAAGGCTTAGACTGTAGAGAGAAAAAAATCTGACTGCACTACTGAATTACCACTGTGTGATATTTGTTTTTGGCAACACAAAACTCCCCTCTCTATATGTAATACAGTGACATTTCTGATGTACTCTCAGAATGATTCTCTTAGTCTTAAAATAAATTACAGTGCATTTGATGAGAGAAAATCCTCTCTGAGCTCTAGAAGCTGGTTTTGTTGCTAAGCAGCTTGATCTATTATGTTACATTACAGGTTTCTACTAATGCCGTGTGCTCACAGCTACCGCAAAGATAATTCCTATTTCTTCTCTTGTCCTGCTTATTCTTCATCTCCCAGATCAGTGCAGTTTGATTAGTGAGTGCCATATGCTTGAGTGGGTGTACACATCCTGTTTACCCAGTTTCCAGAGTTTATTTTAACCATGACCCCTGTACCTTTCCCCTCCGGGTTCACAATGTCGACCTACCACATCGGTTCTTCACTGATGAGGATCGACAGCTGAGAATCTTTTTTTGTCTTTTTGTTTTAATAAATCTTTTTCTGAAATTTGAAAAACAAAATCTGTCATGCAAAATACTCTGCAGAACAACATGCAGAATACAGAATCTCAGGCTACACATAAACATATATATATATATATGTGTGTGTGTGTGTGTGTGTGTGTGTGTGTGTGTACATATATATATATGTGTATATATATATATATATATATATATATA
Source organism: Salarias fasciatus (assembly GCF_902148845.1). Lineage (NCBI taxonomy): Eukaryota > Metazoa > Chordata > Actinopteri > Blenniiformes > Blenniidae > Salarias > Salarias fasciatus. The sequence continues at coordinate 22,657,603 of NC_043766.1, read as the reverse complement.
TATATATATATATATATATATATATATATATATATATATATATATATATATATATATATATACATAGACATCTGAAGGTTAACTTTGTAAATACAAGAAGCAAGAAGTTAACTTTTTTTGCTTGCCTCAAGGTATCAACTGGGGAAAAACAAGGGTTCATTTCATTTGGGACATTTCTTTCTTGTTTTTTTTTTTGTTTTTGTTTTTTGTTTTTTTGTCCTTCAGTTGTAAGTCTTGGATTAGGTGTTTAAGTGCCACTTGCCAGTTTAATTGAAGTTACTAACTGGACAAAACTTGCAAACACTCCCACAGGAAACAGGTCTTCAGCATAGTGTATCCTGTTCTCATACCTTGGGAGGCTCGAATAGTTACCAACATTTGTAAAAACAGACAATATAATAGAAGAAATAGGGAAAACAGATTGTCTGTCACTGACTTAGGTGCCAGCTGTTGCAGCTTGTAAAGTCTCAACTCCACTGTCAGACCTCCGGAACAGAGACATTCCCGGGTTCAGTGTCGACTGAGTGAGCTGCTGTGATGGTGATCACACAGCGAGACATGGTCATCGTGTCCTTTAGTGACACTCCTGCCTGATGACATTGATGGGAAAGCATGTGGTGCGGCAGGGCGGACTTGAGACAACTTCATTGCAAGTTTGAATTTAGCTCTCCTCCGCTGCACGTCTGCCATGAGATCTGGGAAAAGCTGTTCTGGTGTCCTCCAAACTGAGGCTGGCCATTCATAAGGCATGTCCAATATCAGTTCCTTCACTTTATTATAGTGCTAGTAAGCAATTATTGCTCCTTCACAATGGTGGACACAGAGCAAGCTGTGCTCAATCCATTGCTGGTCTACATGGAAATCTGTCGACCCCAAAAGCCTCTAAGAGAAATGATTCCATAAACGTGGTGAGGCGACCCCCCTCAAGCTTCTCTGAAATTCTGACCACTCGCAAGAATGGTTTTCCTGGTTGTCCACCCAGTCTTGGATTGGTTTTCCTGGTTGTCCACCCAGGCTTGGATACACGTTTTCTTGGCTTGCAATGAGGCCACCGCCTGCGGGAGTCAGATTCTCAAGAGTCAATTTAGGGTGCCCTCCATCTCCACGGTTTTCTGGTCCTGGTTGGACATTTCGTTCTGTAGCTGAGTGATTGAGTTCCCCAGTTATCCCAATATCTCCTCTTTCATAGATGCGATGTCGTCCTGGACACTCAGATCTTTCAGTGAGCTCTTTCATGTAGCCTGAGGTGACCAGATTGGGGTGAGCACTAGCTTGTGGGCTAACCCCGTTTTAGCTATCCACGTCTCTCAATTTAGCAATGCTAGTGGATTTACTTGCCATCTTCTAATGCTGGAGATGTATAAAGTAGGTACTATTCCAGTATCCCTTGACCATCGTATATGTGTGACACCTCGAACTGAAGTCGTGAAATCTGAATAATCAGAGGAGCTTATGTGGAGACGTCTTCACTCCACCATGACACCGGATGTTCCAGTCGACAGCTGAAAATATTTGAGTGTAGCTGGTGCATGTATGACCCTTCCTGCTGTGGTCAAATGATCACTTGTTTGGGATTTCACAGAGGAATTGTGCACATATGGGCCTGTGAGAGAGAGAGAGAGAGAGAGAGAGAGAGAGAGAGAGAGAGAGAGAGAGAGAGAGAGAGAGAGAGAGAGAGAGAGAGAGAGAGCACGTGTGTGCACAGAGCCTGCAAAGAAAAAGAAAAGATATCAAAGGTTTTCTTTGCTGCCTCACAGCTGCATAAATATCCATCAGGTAATGTTTCAAACAGAAAGCCATTCTTCTCTTTCAACTGTGCGGGGAACAAACAAAAATAGACAAAAGACAACAAGGTCCCTGCTGACCACGCGAACAGCCCAGGGTAATAGAGGAGGAGACTGTGAGGACAAGCGCTTGGATGTTTATGCCCTGACCTGAAGAAAATGCATCTTCAGTATGTTCGCTCCATTACTCTCGTGTGCAGATGGGGCTTTCATCATGACAAAGAGGTTGTTTTCCATACGTAAAATGATAAAAGCATGGATTTAAATAAGAGAAAACACAAAGCATGAAAAGAAAATGTAGCCGGAATGGGGAAAAAGTGGGGGTCAACATATCATGCAAACTGGGTTTAAAATCTATTCAAATTCAATCTCTGTTGTTGGATAGAAAGAAAATGACAAAGACATAATTCATAACACAGAAATAGATATTTCTGAAGGAGCAATTTACAGCTGGTCCCCTTAATTTTTTCCCTTTTTTTTCTCAGAATAAACAGGTCATTGATGGACAAGAAAGCTCATTGGGTTAATTTATGATAAAGTCCCTAGGTTTATTTATTTACACGTGATTGTACAGACATCTAACTCCTCAAAAGAATCCTCACAGAAAGGCTGTGAACAGCCCTACTTAATGTTTATTCTTGTGAGTCTATTTTGTCTTCAAGCGTGTAGCTCTTGCACGTTGCAGTCATAGACAGAACAGCACCCTGTTGGTGACAATTAATCTGAAAACGTAAGCAGAAAACACATATTTAGTTAAACCGTTGCACATGTAACTATATGCACACAAGCTGCGGTCCCTCTTCACACACAGGCGCTCTTGCAGAAGCAGATAAGAACGCATCCGAGCTATGAACTTTCATTATGACAAGGGTGTACGACTATTTTCTCGCGGGGTGACATCCTGGAATATTTTCCGTTAAACTTGTGTGCATGTGTCTGTTTGTGAGTGAATGAAGGATACAGCTGAATATGTCTTATCTTAGATCACACAACATGTGAAACCTCAACACTGCAAAACTCCTCTCAATCCCATAGCCACAGGGTTTCAGTTTGTGGTGACAGCTGAGCCTCCCTCTCTCTCTCTCTCTCTCTCTCTCTCTCTCTCTCTCTCTCTCTCTCTCTCTCTCTCTCTCTCTCTCTCTCTCTCGCTCTGTACTTTTTGTCTCTAAAGACAGTCACATCAACAGACACCGAGCTTGCAGTAAGGTGTGGATACTGAGGCTGTGAGACTGACATTCTGATGCAATCATAAATAGGCAGTGACTTCTCAGAAAAGGCTCTTGGTAGTTGCAGTATGACTGGAAGCTGTACGAAATTATCCGTGTGCAGCTGCCTGTGTTGTGAGCAGTAAAATGTAAAGCAGTAAATAGCAAGAAGAACAGAATAAGCATGAGAAGTCTGCAAGCTACACCTGCCATATGCATTGTAAATATGTGTCAACATGCTCACTTGTGGTTTGTTTGCTTTGAATCTCACCTAACTGACAGATGGAGGCATTTCCATCGTGAAGTCTATTCCCACCTATATTTTGTCAGCATTTGTTCCATCAAGCGGGAAAAACACATTCTGATTTATGTATTGTGCATCATGCACAATACATAATATAGTCATTCAAGGCTTCAGATTTCTTGCTCGGGTGGGGCATATACATGCATGTACATACATGTACATGCATGTATATGCCCCACATACATGCACATGCGTAAACACACATCATCATCATCATCATCATCATCATCATCATCATCATCATCATCATCATTATCATCATCATCATCATCATCATCATCATCATCATCAGTTTGTCAGTTTGTCCAAAGCAGCTAGTCAGAAGAGGACTTGAGAGATATAGTGAATCTCTAAGACTGAGCAGACTGACTTTTAATGTATAGAACTAATTTAAAGAATTTTAAATGCATTTCAAAGTTTTTGGGAGGATCACATACAACTTTATCCGGCCTGTGCAATCGGCTACACATTGATGTATTGAGTAGCAAGCCTCTGTGTGTTAGCTCTGTGATGGACTTGGGAACTGTTCAGAATGTATCCTACTTTGTTCATTGTTAGCTTGGACTCGCTTAGTTCACCCTGAATTGGATAAAGTGGTATAAAATATGGATAGAGTAATAAATGGGGGACTCAAGGCAAATCATTCAGGCCCAATCAGCTTTAGCACTTGTGCCTCAAGGGACATGAGACAGCTCCACTGGAGAAAAACACAGCAGAAAAGACCTTTAACAACGATCCCACCTCGCATTCCAGGTCAGCCCTGATAATGTGATGTGCAAGGCGAGGTGTCTTTACCCCCAACCCCCAACCCCACTACACCACATGGTACAAAACCAGGGACCGGTTAGATACACTTCCTTCCAGCCCAAACACCATCCTCCTCGAAGCTGCCTTATTTTTCTGGAGTGAACACCAAACATGGCGAAAAATCCCTGCTAGATTTCACTAAATTCAAACTAAAGTTCAGAAACCTGCAGGATGTTTTCAGTTTATTTCAAATAGAACTTTGTGATTACCACTGCCTTGCAGTGAAGCAATCATTATTTTCATGGCATGCAGTATACTTATCTATTTTATTGCATTTTCATTCAAATTCTTCATTATATCTTTCTTTTACTTTCTTAAAATATGCTCTCATTTTATTTTTCTTTCTTTTCACTCATCTTACTTATTCCATGTTTGCTGGTGTCCGTGCTTGTTAATGTAAAATACTTTGACCTGTCTTGTTGCTGAAATGTTCTGTACAGAAAAGTGCCCCTCTTGTCCTTGGCCTTTGAATGCTGCCCCTTGTTATTGTCACCAGCTCATAAATCGATCCTTTCAAGAATGGCTAACGATTAAATCATACAGCATTTTCCTCCAGCTAACTAATGAAAGTGCATCTGAACATCAGTCATTATAGTGACCCACACTGAACACACAGTTCAGCCAGTGTGTCATAGAAACACTACAATAATACAGTTATTAGACAGACTGATATGCTGGACACAAATGACAGCAATCTGAACTAAACATTGATAGTAATAAGTTGCATAGCTACGTTGAGGCTTTACATATAGGGTACACAGTCACCTGCAACTGTTTGAGGTTGCATTTGTCCAAAATAGCTGTGTAAAGCTCCGATCCTTCATCAGACATGACAGCATACATTATATCAACAACCTCATACAAGAGGTCTGTTTTGCATGTCCAGTCCAACTCGTTGTCCAGCCATAGCCCAGAGTACTTGTAATTCCCAATGTACTCAACCTCGTGTGGCTCGATCAGAACTGGTTGTGGACATGATCTAGATTTCCTAAAGTCAATGACCAGGTGCATAGTCTTTGAGGCTTTGAGCTGAAGGCGATTTCCCCAACATCAGAAAACAAAATCATCGACCAGACTCCTGTACTGATCATCTCTGTCACTGCTGATAAACCCCATGGTGACTGTTTCATCTGCAAATGTCGGTGTGTAGCACAGCTCTAAGTTGTAACAGAAGTCTGAGGTGTACAGGGTGAAGAGGAGACGGGCCGGCACCGTCCCCGGTGCTGCTGACCGCCCTGTCAGAAATGATGACCTTCAGTCTGACATACTTCAGTCTGTCAGAGCGGTGTTTCCTCAATTCCTCTTCCTCAGTTGTCTCCTTGCTTGGGCTGATTGAGCCGGCTGAAGAAGGCAATGCAGATGGTTTGCCTCCTCCACTGTCCCCACTGTTGTTCTGGCTCTCGATTGGTGGCCTGTGATGGCGTTCACACCCAGCCAAACCTCGCTCATGTTGCTTCCTCTCAGCAAGGTATGAAAAGTAATGAAAATTAATTGCTGAAAATCATCATTAGAAGAGGCATAGGTTGAATCCCTTGTTATGTCTGTTGTTCAGAATATGTCAAAAGGACCATTATGTTAAAGTGTCAACTGCAGAAATGGAAATCTATTACACTGTCTGCTGCTTTATGCTCATATTTATGCCTTTTGTTGATAGAAGTCAATATGTGTTATTTTGCTTCCCATTTGTTTCAAAATTGGGAGGTTTCCACATTTTGAGATTCTTTTTAAATTAAGTTTTATTGTCAGCTAGACTGGCTGTTGTTCTTTGCCCTCGGTTCACTTTTTCCACCTTTCTGGACATTTGGTGGTAAAAGTCCCGAGATATCTTCAGTAACAGAGATAAAGTAAACTTTATAACTTTTTTCTTTCTTTCTTTTTCACGGTTTGTCATAGTTTGGTCAACAGTTTAAACCATTGGGCTTACAAGTGAGTATTCAAACGCTTGAAGTTCTGAGCTGGAGGCAACATCTCCTTTATAAAGTGGTAGTGGGTGCTTGGTAACATTCCCTGAGAAAAACAAGTGAATCAATTATGAGAGGACAAAAACACAAACCTTCAAAAAAAAAAAGAAAAAAGAAAAGGAAGTATGAATAGCTGTTTCATTAATTCATATTTTAATATCAATTTTATTCCATCCTTATATTTCAGTGTTTGAATCCCCATTTGTTTTAAGCCTGTATTGTGGATGTGCATATTAAAAAAATTATTCATAACTCACCTCACAGCTAAATCAACCTTAAATTTTCAGTTAACCTTACTGACAAAAATCAGATTGGGTTGGTTTTCCTCCATATTTAACATTTGCACCCATATCCCCTTGTGCTTTTAGGGTAATGCATGACCACTGGCTATCAATAAGCTAATCAATGAATGAGAGCTCATTGACATTTGTCTTTCATCTCAATTCTCTAATCAAACCATGCTGTGCTCCTGCTCCCCACAGACCAGAGGAGAAGAGTGCTCGTGACCAGGAGGCCATGTATAAGAAGCTTTTATGAAAGTCATGTCTCCAAAAAAGAGGCCAGACACGAGAAAAAGGCCGAGGGACATGGTTCTTCTCCATGGCCATTATCAGAATGAGGGTGTAAGCAACAGGAGGCGCCTGTCTTCTCCAACCCAAACACACGCAGCTTTGATGGATGTGCTAAATCCCGAGGGTATGACCAGGCTTTTCAGACAAAGATAGCTCTCTTTTCATAAATGTGCAGGTGTAAATACAATCACTTCACTATTCCTGCTTGAACTTAAACTTTCCACTATGTTCTGTTGCCTCTTCTCACAGTGCAGTGCTTACATTTTTGAATAGATAAAGAAGACTCAACCGCCCTCATCTTTGCTGCCTTAGCTTTTTCCCACCGCTCCTGTCTGTTTTCAGCCTCATTGGTTATAGGAGCAGTTTTAAAAATACGTATTGCTTAAAGTAGGCTCTAAGAAACATGCTTCATAAAAGGAACTGGTCTTTCTCACTGACTTTGTCATACCGCTTCCATATTCTGTTTTGTCCTGAGATGCTCGACACTCTGGAGAAAATTTTTGTTGATTCTCTCTGGACGGTGTCAATTTTTACTCTTTCCAAATAGACATGCTGGAAAAAAAAATTCATAAGGACCTGTCCTAATAAATGCTTCCAACTGCTACATTAACTTAAGTGGTATATGTAAGGCAATATTTTATCAATGCAATTTAGTTCGCCTCTAACTTTTCGTATGTGGTTTGAGTTAAGTTACCTTATGAAATAGATCTCAGATGACATATTATACTGGATAGCACTTACTCGATGTTATTGAATGAAGTAGTAATGAATACTCGAGGAGACAAGCTGAAGTACTCATTCTGTTTTTTTATTTATTTATTACCTAAAAAAGAAAATGTTCTATCACAAGTCACACTGAAATGTATTGCTTAAGAAAAAAAAATATATTCATATCTTTTTTCGTTTTTGGATTTTTTTTTATGTTTTTTCCTTTTTTTTTCTTTTTCAGAAACATAACTTGTTTCCATTATAATCCACCAAAAACAAAAAAAAAAGATTTTTTTTGTTTGTTTGTTTTTTTTTTTTTAACGGACAAGAGCATAGGCTGCTACTATGTCCGGACAACTTCTCCCCGCTTTATAAAAGAAAGAATGCACAAAGAAATACATAATTCACAGTTACCATTTTGGTTTCATAAATTAATACAGTCACACATGTGCTACACCGGTCTAGAGCTAGAACATTGTAAATTGTATTCTTGAATCCTGTTATTTTCAATAGTTGGCTACAAGAAAGAACAGGCAACTTAAATGACATGATCAGAATTCCAACAACATACTGTTTCTTATCCTCTCTGTAATGCTTTAGTCTTCTTTTTTGTTTTGTTTAATCTTTTGAGTATCACACAGAGGTGAGGCACACACAGAGTATAGTTCATACATATACAAAAAAAAAAAAAAAAAAGAAAATAAATAAAATTTGGGTTGGGGCAGGGGTTCAATTGTCCTTTAACGTTGCTGTGTCCAAGAAAACAGGAAGTGCATGAAGTCTGGGGTCCTTACAGGACTTTTCTCATTCTGAATCTGGGCTGTTTCTCGCCACCGAAGAACTATGGTGTCAACTTTTCTCAGTTACACAAATGGGTAGCTTTTTTCAGTTTGTTGCAGGGGGGACTGAGTTAAGAAGGATGTAAGATTCAAAGAACAGAGACCAACAAGCATGGCAACACAATGAAGAAATGGGACAAAGACAGTATTTGAGGAACAACACCCACTTTTGAACAGTATCTGATTCGCTCAAACAAGCCTTACCCCTAAAATCTACGACTCTTGTGGCAGCGAATACTACAGTCATGTGTAACAACCAACGAAAACAAGCTGAACTCCGACACTGACACTGCAAGGGCAACATTTTTAAGGCACAGAAGCCTTGACATTATAGAGACTCCACCAGCTAAAAGCACTAAACAACAGATGCCCAGTGTCCTCGGTGACAAAAAAATGGTGCCTTGATGACGAGTCTGACATCGATACGCACAGAAAGTTTCAAAAACCCCACCCGCACCAAAAAAAAAAACAAAACAAAAACAAAAAAAAACGTTCCCATCCCCATTGTCCCCAAGTGTCTCATTTTTTTAGTGAAAGGTAAGGCCACTTAAAAAAAAGATGAGGTTCACCAAAAAGGTAATCTCTCACTGCAATCTCTGGGAGTGCAATCGTGGTAGGATGGTCGATCAGACAAACAGACAGATAAAAGAGACAGACCGGATGCTTCCCGTAGGTACGTTTTATGTGAATTCAGTTGTCTGTTGGTTCCCTGCAAGAATACGTCCACGCAAGCCTCTGATGGCATTTAGGCTGAGTAGAAAGGTGGTGGCTAAACAGTTTGTAGACTGCCTGGGTTCTTGAATGTCACTGTGGGGTAAAACTAGCATTCAAGGAGTAGACAGAGAGAGTCTCTTCGCTCACGTTAGGATCATCACCATCATCATCTTCATTGTCACACAACAGGAATGTTCAGTGCTGAGCGTGAGTCCACACTTAACTTCATCTGTTTTGGTTTTGCTCTGAAATACTTTAGCAGGACACTGTTGTTCAAACATAGAAAAACAAAACGGTACAAAAACCTAATCAACAAAAGCAGCATTGTTTATTTTCTTCACAAATTCATGCAAGTTGTTAACCTTCATTCCCACAGCACCAGTTTCTACTTTTTTCTTCCATCAATAGAAAAACGATCAGTGTATTGTCAGACTTCTGCATGCAAAGAAAAGTCATTTTTTTCCCCTCTGCTCTTCCCATGTTTTTTTTTTCATTTTGTTTGTTTGTTTGTTTGTTTGTTTGTTTGTTTAACCACTTTGAGTCCCTTTGTGTAGCAGCAACACCGTGAAAAGGCCTAACCTGATATGTCAATGGGTGTACTGGTGGAGGCACTAGATAATGATGCTGGATAAAGATCCCACTTCTTCTTCTTTGCCATTAAAAAAATAAAGTCATGAGGACTTGAGATGAAGGTACAGGGGCCAACAAACGAGAACCAACTTAGAAATTTTCCATTTCGTTCCGTCATGGTTAAAAACTTGCAAGTCATGCATTCACTGCAGATGATCTTTGTAATATTGGGGGTTATTAGGGAGAAGACAACTGGACAAAAAACAGGGGAAACTCCAAATCAATTTACAGTAAAGTCAAACAAACACACACCCTCATAAAAGTTTGCCAACTGTCACATTTATGTACACAAACTTTGAATCCCTCAACAAGTCCATTAAGGTCTGTAAGACATGAGGCAGGATGGATGAGACCAAGCTTTCCGTATCTTTTGTTGTGGCTTCACGAAATAATTAATAAACAAGTAAATGAATGATTGAATGGATGTACATATTTGTTGGTAGTCAACGACTTGACTAAAGCCACAGAGGGCTGCTGTTTTTTAAAAACAGCAGATAGGAAGAGAAATAAAAATAGATTTTTTTTTTCCATATACATTTTAAAGATTTTAAAATCCTCTAAAAGCACTTTCTGTTAAAATTAACTCATTTTGTTTTATTCATTAATCATTCCTATCGATAGCCTATGTCACTGAGGTTAATAGCAACACTTCCATATTCTTTTTTTTTTTCTTTTTTATTTCTATTTCAGGCCCCACCTCCTCTTCTTGCACATTTTGACCAGCTGTTATAAATCAAGAACATGTGCAAATCAACAACTACTTTGAACTGTTGTATGAAAACCTGAATGCTTTGTGAACAATGCTACATATTTTTTTTTGTTTATAAAATATAATAATATGTTCAAAAGTGGAAAATGAAAAAGTTTAACCACCCCGTAACAGGTAAAAACTGGACTCTGGTTGTTGAGTTTTGATCAATAAGAATGCCCATTGGAATAATCTATAGTCCGGCAATTCTGCCTTGTTTTGTGATAAGGAAACACTGAAGCCTCTGGTGCTCCCATCTTGTAAATAAGTCCAGTGTGGATCTCTTCATTTCTGCCCAGAGTGCACTTAAAAAAAAAAAATCTTAGAAAAAGAATCAAAATACCACCACCACCCACTGAATTCTGCTATGCTCAAGTTCAGGTATGTTGTCTGTAATCATACCCTGAAAAAAAGTCTTGTACACTGTTAAGTCCGGTTGTTGCCTGTCCAAATCCAAGCATCACAAATCACAAGAAAGTTCAGTTGGTATCGATGCTGTTTATCACAGGGTTAGCTGTGAAGGACACACATGGATTATAGTTTGCAGGGAGCCTTTTTCATGAGGCAAAGAGTAACAAGGACATCTGTGATTTTCCTTTTTGCAGTCATGTATGACCTCCTGCCAATCCACTCCCTCCCAACAGCTCTACAAGTAAATCCCAAGCAACGTTTGCATGTTTGAATCTGTGTATCAGAGCAGATTGCTCAGGCCATGACAAACTCGGACTTCAAGTCGGCCTTGACATCAGGCTTCCACACTGAATCGTCAAAGTCCAGGTCCAGGGAACCCTCGCTGGACATGCTGCTGTTGCTGTTGCTGCGACCGGCCTTGCGGTTTGGCAGCCATTGATAAGGAGCACGTTGGTCCCGCCGGGCCTTCCTGCGCAGACGCTTCTGCTGCATCAACAGCTGCAGACGTTCCACCTTACAGCGAGTTGCACGGTTCTCGGTCTGGCGAATGCGGTCACCTGGACAGTGAAGAAGACAACGGTGAAATGATGAGTGAGTCTTCTGGTTAATTTACTGTTAACAAATTTTAACAGGTATTAAAATGAAGGTTGTGTCGAAATGCGTGTGCATGTGTGTGTGTGTGTGTGTGGGGGGGGGGGGGGGGGGGGCACAGAGTAAAATAAAGCCCTTTAACCTTGGTAACACTAGGCCACGCTCAGATCATACTTTTCGCACTCACACACAAACACTCACGCACTCTGTGCACGTTGGGACATTGAAATATAGCCATGAACCTTCCCCAGTGAGCATTATTAGCTCTCTCAGCATCATTTCACTCCCTTAACACCGAGTGGGAAGACCTTCGTAAACCAAATTCTCCTTGAATACAAAGTGTATTCAAAAAGACAATAACAGTAGAAAGACACATTTTGATAGCTGCCCATGCTATCTGTAAACGTAATTACAAGTGGCATGCCTCGACAACTAGATGCGCTCCTAAGTGCATTTCTAGCTGTTGATGTGAATATAGGAGAGCCTGGTCTCGGGGGAGAAGCCATGCATCACACTGTGAATGCTTTCCTACAGTGGCCAAGTCTAGCTTAATTCCATTTATTCGTATATTCAGGAGGCTTGGAAGGAAGGGAATGCAACCGCAATCTATTAGCTAGCTCCATTAGTATCTGTCTGGGAATTAAATAATTAAATAATGGGCTAGAATGTCAATAAACCGAAGCAGAGCAGCCATCTCTGGCTCTGCTGCACACAAGAGTACACACAAATACACAAAGACTCTCAAATCCGCATTGGAGTACATCATGTATGCACACAAACACATGTACACAATGCACATGCACACCAGTGCACACTTACAGGCGCACGCACGCACACACACAGCGAGAGCAGCAACAGCCGCAGTAGCTTTTAACGTGGATCGATGGCAAATTAAAAAGACCTATTGATTAAACCTTAGCTCTAGTGCAGCCATCCATCTCAGGCCCTGGACAACGCTATTGGCTTTCAATAGAAAATGCAAGCGAATGGAAATTGTAAGCAGAGAGAGAGAGAGAGAGAGAGAGAGAGAGAGAGAGAGAGAGAGAGAGGGGGGGGGGGGGTAAAGATTGGGTTTTTTCTTCAATTTTTTTTCCTTATTGCAGTCATAGCTTCCTACTCTCAGCTCATTGACCTAACCCCCTCCCCAGCCACCCCCACTTACTCTACCCCTTTCACCCTGCTCACACACACTGAAGTCCCCCCTTCCTTCTCCAGCTCTTGCCCCCACAACTCCCAAGAGACAGTGAGATGAGGCAGTGTGAAGGAGGGCAGGGAGGAGGAGGAAGCACGATGGTGTGGGTTAAGGAATTCCTCCCCCAGGGGCAAAAAAGAGAGGGAAAAAAAAGGGATGCAGGAAGAGGGAGGGTAAAAGACCAGCCGTAGGTGTCAGTTTTCCAAATCGATGTGCTTTCCCCTTGCATCCCCCCATCGGAATGAATTCCGGACCCTGTGTGGGCTTAATTTACCTTTTTCCTTCATTTGCTTATCGAATCGACCAGAACAGACCCTTCTCCACCACTATAAATATTCACCACTGTCTGCATACTAAGGTAAAATCTTTTCGAGTAACCTCAGTGCTACTTTTTTTTTTTTTTTTAACAGAAATAATGTGATTATTCCTGAACAGTGAGCAAAAATGAGTGTATCTCACACACTGCACTCACTCAGAGAAAAACTATTTCTTTCCCCCCTTCCTGCCAACGTGGTCTGTCCTGAAACAAATGTGTATGTGCATCCAGATGCTGTCTGCTACGCATGTGAGTGTCATCTTTGGAGGACGGTTGCTGAACACCAGGAGGGGGGCAGTTTTTCTACATTAGAGCCTTTGTTCCCTTGCCTCAGCTCCATGTGACATCCATATACACGCTGCCATGGGGCTTTGTTCTCTCCTTGGTTCTCACTATTTCCCTTCTTCCCCAGCAGAGACAATCCCAAAAGCAAAACCGTTCCTCGGCTGTGGTGAAATATGGCCAAACACATTGAAACAACAAAAAGCAAACACATGTCTGTTTAAATTTGGCCTTTGAAGTGTTTCAGCTTGGATTCTTTGTGTCACATGAGTTATTTCTTTGTCATAATGCTGTATTCCAAAGGGAAACACATTCACAGTGCAATAATAAGCGCAAACACACACGCACAGAGTTAAAGGAAGTTTTTCGGTGCAGTAGGAGGTCTTAGCCTTTGGCTTGGCAAGAGCTCTGGGAATGTGCTTGGAGCTACACCAAACTTGTTTGAGTGTGTGCGTGCCTGCTTGTTTGTGTGTGTTTGTAGCCATTCATCAGCGTCACTACCGGAGCCCTGGGCGGCTAGGCCGGACACAGCTGGCCACAGGGATCTCCAGACTATGTTTATGACAGAAGGGCTATTATTAGGGCTGGCTTAGAAGGACAGACTACACACACACACATGCACACACACGCACACACAGAGTGGCCCCAAGCCTGGCTGCAAGGAGCAGAGTTTGACGTGAGCACAATAACCTTGAAGGACCCAGAGAGAGAGGCAACCAAAAGACATAGTCAATGAATGGAAAGCGTAAAAGAGACAGAGAGAGAGAGAACCCTGTGTGACACACACAAGACAGATGAGGGAGAGAAGCAACAACGGAACTTTTCTTAGAAACGCACAGCAGAAGATATCAAAAAGCAAGACAGGTCAAGGGCATACAAAAGAATGAAATGCCAGTCTTGTGTTCATCCCATGTGTTTACAACTCCAATGCCTCTCACTCACTAATAAATCTCAATCAGCCCATTTTTCCCCTCACAAAACTGTCCTCTTCAAAACAATTTGACACAAGCCCCTTTAATACAGTGGGCACCGCAGAACTGAGAACAGAGAAAAAAGGGGGAGGGGGAGGGAGAGAGAGAGAGAGAGAGAGAGAGAGAGAGAGAGAGAGAGAGAGAGAGAGAGAGAGAGAGAGAGAGAGAGAGAGAGAAAGAGAGAGAGGGAGAGAGAGAATGGGTGATCTATGAATAATCGATGCGTCAGTCAGTTTTCCTTGCCTGTGAGCCCAGCCCAGCAACACAGCAAGGCCTGAGATAGGGGGCACACAAGAGGGAGGCGTGTGTGTGTGTCTATGTGCATTGGGGGGGGGGGGGGGGGGGGGGGGCATAGGATAGACAGAAAAAAAAAGGAGGAGGGCTGCAGTATGCAGGCCGCAGAGGGAGATTAAAGGAGCTTCTCCTTTTTATTGATTGCATAAAGATTGGCCTTCATTTGCAGTTGTCTTAGTGCTGTTGTTTGTTTGTTTGTCTTGATAAGTCTTGTGATCTTGCAAAAGGACATTCTGTTTGCTCAGCATCCAGGGAACCAGGGGAAAGAGGAAGGCGTGAATGTAGATAGAGAAAGAAAGAAAGAAAGAAAGAAAGAAAGAAAGAAAGAAAGAAAGAAAGAAAGAGTTGAGCGAGAGAAGGAAAATCAAAATCAAAGAAAATCATATGGAGCAAGGTCAACCTTGGCTTAATACCACTCTCTGCTTGTTTTGAAGCTTTTGTCTTGATGACATAAAAAAGAAGAAGAAACAAGAACAAAGTAATGCAAAGTACATTTCATTACTATTACAGTCAACCCTCAAAGTTTCCACAAAAATCGTAATTTACTAAGCACTTCACAGGTTGCAACAACCCAATATTTTTGCAGATAGGTCATAAACTCTGGTAAAATATATATTAAAAAAAAAAAACAATGCAGACGTCTCCTGTCATACAAAGGCAATTTACTTTGCAGGCAGTAGAATAGAATCAGAGACAAAGTAAAACAACCAATCAAAACTCAGCTAATTTGAGCATTTTGACAACCAGTGAAAGGGCACTGACAGCCCTGCAGGGACACAAGCTCTTCAATGACTTTTAGAGTTCATTTGCATTCCCTCTTTCCCTCTTGCTCTCCTTGTCGACAATGAAAGGGCACCTGATGTGCTTGGCTGGCTTTGCTAGATAGCTCTGTGCTGCTGCGGCGTCACTGGGGCATTTGTTAAGCTACTGGTGCACGTGTGTCCTGGCAAACGTCCGTTTATGTGACAAGAGAAGCGCAAAGCCGACCGGCGGATAATGTGCCATGCCTCAGTCAGACGGGTCAGGGTTTAAATACAGGACTCTGAGAGGTTAAAGGCAAAAGGATCTCTCGTTCTGTCTCTATCACTCCCCCCCTATCCTCTTCCTCCTCCTCCTCCCCCAGCTTGCCTGCTCCCAGGCAGTACAAAGAAAACCTGACCTGACAAATCGAAGGGGGTACTGGAGGTGCTGGAGTGACGCAGGCGGGACACTGAACTAAACTAAACGGAGGCAGCTGCAGTGGGAGTGGGACTAAAAGGCAGCCCTATAATCCTGCAGCCTTCCCCTCCTATGCCCCCACAATGGCTCTGCCAAAGTCCCCTGTATGCAGCCCCTGTCTCCAGCACAATGGGCTTGGCTGGGCAGGGGGCTAAAGGGACGGAGGGGGTGCTGAGGAGTTCCACCCTACTCAGTAAAGGAATTTAGCTAACAATCAGCCAGACCATCCTACAGTCTTCCTGTTCAAATTCAACAAGAGTTCCAGGCTGAAATATATCTGTAAACACCATACAGGAAAACTAGGAAACCAAGCCGGTTATCTATGAGTTCATTGGGCATTTGCTTTTGAGAAAAGTGAATGTGTTTCCAGCTTTTTATTTATGCCGGTCTTCTGCACCTTGTACATGAACTTGTAGTGAAAAGGTTAAAGGCTCACAGGAGACTGCAAAGCCGTGTGACATTTTTCAAAAAGCAGCTACAACCTGAGTTTGACTGCACACGCTCACTTATGCAGATGGGAAGTACACATTTTTTTTCTTTTTCTTTTTTTTTTTTTTTAGCTGAATGAAGAAAGGTTTGTGTGAAGCAGAGTTAAGCTGCAATGTTAAGTCCAGTAAGTCTTCCATCAGGTGTTGGCTGATAAGACCGCCTGAGAGCTCTTAGTCATTGGCTTCCGTAGGACACCATGTGGAGCGCGATACAAATAGGCACATCGCCTCTGTCAATACAAACACGCAAGTACATTCATTGTCTCGCTGAGCTTAACAGTGCTAAGTTGAGTTATCCATTCACATTACTTGGTGGGAGTGTATATTATATGCGGGAAGTTGCATAGTGGCAGCCAAATCAGAAAAAGGAACGAGACAGGCAAGCCCATTCCTTTGCCATTGATTAATCAGTAGACAGTTGGTAGACAGACGGACAGGATCTAAATACCCCTATGATGAATAGGGGCTTACTGTTGTGGTTTTAACAGCCCCCATCTTCCGCGACCCCCTCCTCCTCCTCCTCTCTCTGCCCTCAACTTCACAAAGCAAATTCTTTTCAGAGCAGCATTTTGGAATAAATCTATTAAAAGGCCAAATGAACACAGACAATGTATTGATGCACAGCACAGACGTGGAAAGAGAGAGAGGGGTGACCAGGAGGAAAATGGAGAGATGGATTTTACAGACAAAGCTGTTTTTGGACAGAAAATCGGGGAAAACGGCGGCGTGGGATGTCGATTGCAGATGAAAAGAAATGACAAGAGTGGGAGAAGAGGAAAAGGGCAGGGTGTGCATGTAAGTGGGGGCAGCAAAAGAAATGTCTTCCCTGAGATAGTAACATAAGTCCCTCCTATTCTAACCATGTATTGAGCACTTGACATGGGATTTGGGGTTATGCAGTAAAATAGTGGATATTGTCAACGAGCATGTTTGCAGCAGATGGTCATAAAGTGAGGGCAAAGCTTCTCTATTACAGGAGCAACGTAAAGTCTTGCTTACTTCAGCAAAAGAAAACAGTAAACATTATCCGTTGTATTTCCCATAAAACTATCTGTAAAATTCTGAAAAAGTTTACTCGCACTTCATGAAAGACCAGCTGGACTTCCGTTGCAAAAGATAAGGAGAAGGCACAGGACAATGATGTTTTCTTCAACACATTCAGTCTAACCTCACATCATTGACTGAATGTTATCTGCTCTGGACATCTGTCTGACACTCAACATCCCGTGTTGCTGCAAGGAAAAGACAACTTTGAAAGTACGAAAAGCCCAACTCGGTCTCTAAAATGATACCACCTGAAGTTCAGTACCTGCCTTAGCCTTGCCCTTGAGCAAGGCTATATCCAAGACCTGTCCAGTCCCAGCCCATTTGTGCCCCAGCTGCAGCCTTTGTTTAGGGGATAGGTTATTTCTAAAGCATTATCAAATCTAAACAAAGCCCAGCCCAGGCTTGAAGGGGTAAAGCTATCTCCTCCAAAACAATGCCATCTCCGCTGACCTGACGACTGAAGCTTGACTTAACAGGTCTGAAGAAGCTCCTCGTATTGCATGTCTAAGGAACCCCCCCCCCCCCCCCATCGCAGCTCCTTCTCTTCTCCTTCCACCTCTTCTTGCTTTTTTTTTTTTTTTTTTTTTTAAACCCAAGAGATTTACAGGCACATCTTTTCTAGTTTTTTAATCTGACTTTGGTCTTCATACTTTGGCAGTATTTTAAAGATGAAAATATACACTTGAGTAAACACAGACTCATCCCAACAGAGCTAAACTAACTGTGATGTACTAATGGCATAAGAAAGACACACACACACACACACACACACACACACACACACACACACACAAAGCTGTGGCAACTGCAGGAACATCTGCTTCACGCGAGCTTTAAGGGATGAACAATGACTTAATGTGTGTGGGGGTGTTTCTGTTTGTGTTCATGACATGCTTGCATGAGCAGAGGGGGGTGTGGAGCAAAGTCACTCACCAGGGGGTTTGCACATGCGGATCTGGCTCTGGCACTGCACCAGTGGATGAAGAGTCGGTGGAGGTCTGCTGGGGCTGCCTGTGGGCACGGAGGTAGCTTTGGCAGAGAGGCCTGTTACAGCAGCAACTGGGGGCGAGGGGGGTGGCGAGGGGGAAGGGGAGGTGGGCGAACCGCACTGGGTCTGGTAGCGAAGCTGGGTGAGGGAGGGCGGCATGCCCTGGTAGTGGCGTGTAGCACTCAAGAGGTCATTGAGGATCTGTAGAATGGTACCAATGTCTCGTCGGGGACGCCCATTGCTATCCTGGCAGTTAGGGTGCAAAGTGCCTGGAAAAGATAAAAAAAAATTCATTATGTATGTGTGTGTGTTTTTTTTTTCTAACGAATGAGGGGACAGCTATGCTAATCAAGTACAAATGCCACAACAATCCCTGAGAGCCTGTGTTTGCAAGCTGTTTCAGCTGAATCTTTCTGTTTATGTTCACTGCTGAATGCATTTTAATGGAAGCTCACTATCCTCTCACCTGAAAAGGTCCCTGAGAAAACTCCGGGAGCATGGTTGACAAAGCTCTCAATGATGGCACCAGGTTTGCGGGAGCGTGTAGAGGGACTGCTGCCACTGCTGGGGCTGTTGCTGCTGTTGGTGTTGCAGTTTGCCTGCAAATAAAAAAAACAATATTGTGAAAAAGTCCAAAAACAACCATATCTGCAGATAATCTCCTCAAACAACAGTTCTCAGTGCTTACTTGTGCTATACAAGGAGGCCATGTAACAACTATGTGCTCTATGTAAGACACCTATGCAGTAAAGGTTGTAGGTTATGAGAAACCAAAGAAATCAGAAACTTGAGCTTTCTGCTTCAGCACACACCAAAACAGCTGTGCTATCTGGTTACTTCGAACTGTGATCGAAGCAAACTCGCCCATCTTACGACATCGTCTTAGCTTAACTTGGATTACTGGTACTGTCACTGACATCTGAAAGTGAACCTGAAACCTAAGTAAAGATCTCCACGTTTGTGTCTCAGTGTGTGGGCTAATTTCTGTGCGTGTATGATGTATGTGAAAGTCTCATGAGGAATACCCATTTCTGTTTTCCCACTGTTGAAGAGAGCCTGTTTTTTCCTGCTTCTCTCCAAGTCAGTACACTGACAGCTTCTATGCACTTTGGGAGGTGCAGGTAGATTAAATGACCCTTTTAATCAGGAAACATAAATAAGTGTGTGTTTGCTGATGTTATTAAAGTTTACCAAAGATAACAACTGGTCATGAACATTGTTCTATTTGGTTATTGATAAATCCTTCATTAAGCTAACTGCAATGCTTCTCGATATGCCATACCTATTGCTTCTACACATTTTGTGTAGAACACACACAGTTTGAGCAAAGTTCCTTCAAACCTAACTAAGTTATGTTATCACTCTCATGATGCAAGATTATTTCATTGATTTGACTGAGGATGATTCTGGTGTGAACATGGCAATAAGCTCTAAGAGCCATAGCAATCCTCTCCACTATTTATTCGAGAGAGTTAAGTCTCATTACCACCAATTTGGACAGTATTGAAGCTTGTCTTCTTATAAAGCGCAGCCTCATTACAAAGCTATCACAAAACCGTACTTAGCTATTATGAACAGCAGATGGAAAGTTTAAGTATAAAGCTCTGAGACTTA
This sequence comes from Salarias fasciatus, assembly GCF_902148845.1. NCBI lineage: Eukaryota > Metazoa > Chordata > Actinopteri > Blenniiformes > Blenniidae > Salarias > Salarias fasciatus. The sequence continues at coordinate 22,637,919 of NC_043766.1, read as the reverse complement.
CCTCAGGACAGAGGACTGGAGCTACGGGGCTGACCTGGCTCACGTCATGGCTGGGCTGGCCTGAGGAAGGCTGATGGTAGTGATGGTGATGATGGTGGTGATGCACAGGAGAGCGGAAAATGCCCCCTGGGATGTGTGACGGACGAGGGGAGTGAGGTGGTGGAGGAGGAGTAGGAGGGCTACAGTGAGGGGAGGAGGAAGTGGAAGGTGACTGAATGTACATGGGGGCGAGTGGTTGGTGGTGTGTGGAGGGCAGAGGGAAGGAAGGTGAAGCTGGGGAAGAGGGGGAGGATGGCACTGGGTGAGGCTGTGACAAGTGGGAGCTGGGGTGACTGTGCGAATGGTGGGGGTGATGATGGGAGTGTGGGTGGGAAGGGGGGATGCGGGGCTGCGCTGCGGGCTGGCCTATGGCAGCCTCTGCATTGCCCCGAGTGATGAGGTGCCGATGTTGGAGCTGAGGTCCCCCAGACTGCTGTGCTGCCAGCTGAAGCTGGACGAACATCATGTGATCACCTACACGAAGCGCTAAGGTAAGCGGTGAGCGGCCAGACAGGAAGTCACTGACCTGCAGAATGAGAAAGGAAAGCATGTTGTGAGCACTTAAAAGGGCCTTTACAGCATTGTCAAGCAAAAATTTTCCATTTAAATGAGATCTTTTTATATGACTTTGATTACATGCAACAAAACTATGTCGGGAATGCCCAAATGAGAAACCCCCCTATGAATACCAAATTCCTCTTCTGTCAGGGTATGGATATGACGGCAGTTATAGCACACAAAACATCGCTTTCTGCTCCCCCTCTCACAGGGACACGCATATACCACATTAGCTTGTCATGCAATCCACTGCTATTCTGAAACAGTGGCCTATTTACTTCAACTGGGGAGCTACAAATAAGGAGACCTATTGGAAAAAAAGCACACACAAATAGAACCCACTCTTGCTTGCATCCCACTTGCCCCTCTGTCCGTTCTTAGTCAGCAGTGTCATTCAGCTGCCAGACAAAGGCCACCCTTCTGTCTGGACCGTGGCCTGAAAAATCAGTCCCACATTCAGGAAATACACCCCGCCTGCCTCTCAAACACAGAATAGTCAATTGTCTGTGGATCTGTAGCGGATCTGGAAGGGCTGCCCATTTTTGGAGCTTTGGCAACGACTAACAGGAGCCAAGTGTGGAGGTCTTCACTGACCCACCCATGGCCCGGATGGACACACATACGCACGCACGCAAGCACGCACGCACGCACGCACGCACGCACGCACACACACACACACACACACACACACACACACACACACACACACACACACACACACACGACATAGCAAGAGTTGTCATGACTTGGCTGCAAGATTCACACTAAATAACAAAAGTTCTCTTGTCCTCCTGCATGCCTGTGGCTCTGTTGCTGAGCTTTGCCACTCATTGCTTAAGCCTGTGCATGTGTGTGTTTTTAAGTACGAGTCACTTTGGGGTCAAAAAGCTTCTATGGGTGTTTGGGATTCAGCAGTAATGACATCTCGGGTTTCTCCAAGAAGACGCAAACAGAAACAGCAAGCACTGGCAAATACAAAGTGACGCATCTGTCCAAAAAGGTTTCAACAATCTCTCCTGCCTGTGCACTTTTAGTCCCCCGAGAGAAAGGGAGGAAAGGAGGTGCAAGAAGATAGACATAGCACAAGAGTGCAAGCCTGCGCACCACAAGGATGGGAAGAAGAGGCAAAGAACAATAATGACAAAGCTGAAAAAATAAGTGGTAAAGACATGAATACAAAGACAGCAAAGGAGAGCAGAGGCCTCACTCCCTGCAGACCATGAAGCATTTGGAGTGTGCTCCTAAGATGTTGGCCTGTAGTTAACCCTGTGAATCACCAAGCTCTGCCCTCCATCACTTCTCTCTCTTTTCTTCTGCTTATTTATTTCTCTATCGACCACTGCCTCTCTGTTGCCAGGGTGACCTCTGCACACTGATATTGACATGGTGTGGAAAAGAGGATGGCGGGAGAAGAAGAGGCAGGTGAAAGGACAAAAGGGGGTTGGGATGATCTGAGGGCTGGCGTTCAAAATGTAAATAATCAACTGCTTAAGCAGCAAAAATCAGTACAAAAGGAGGATGCATAATAAACAGAAAAATGTGCATCCTCAGAATGTAAAACCAGCCATTAACAGGCCGTTGATACAGTCCATACCCAACGTGATTACCCCACTGAGGTAAAGCAAGAAACCCAGCAGGCCCAAGGCGGGGTGTGAAGTGAGGAGGACGACAGGGCAGGGCACTGAAAGAAACTTCATATACACGACTGAGCTAAATCAGAAAGACAGGGTGTGTTTCTAAGATTTTTTTTTTTTTTTTGGTGTGTGTGTGTGTGTGTGTGTGGGTGGGTGTGGAGTGGGGGGGTGGTGGAAAGGGATGGTATGGTGTAGAGAGAAAGGAGATGAGGAGGGGCTAGAGATGGTGGCGGTTTCTATGATTGACAGGTGTTGTCAAGTAAATGACCCGACAGCTTGCCACCCCCTCCCCCCGCCACACACACACACACACACACACACACACACACACACACACACACACACACACACACACACATCTCTGAAGAGTCAGCTTCTACTCGTCTGTGGTGCTGCTCAGATTCTATATTCACATACATCCAAGATGAGTCAATGACCAGCTGATGGAGATTACTTTTCTGATCTGGCAGTGAAATCTGTCACCAGTAACTACTTGGGATTGAGTTTGTGCCTTAATAAAGATTTTTTTTCCTACCATCTGTTACTCTAAAGAAATTTTGGATATCAGACACTCAGCGACAGGTGAAGATTTTTACTTTACAACAAGCATTGTGCATGATGCTGATTAGCTGGAAGATCAGACAAGGCCTTTGCTTTATCTTTGTGTTTATGGGCTGGTGTGTGTCTTTCTGTACAAGCACAGGCAACAGAAAGTGAGAGAAAAAGGCAGACAGTGAGTGACAGCAGGAGAAACAGAGAGGTGGCTTGATTACCCTTATAATGACTAGTGTGGATTATTCAAAACCACCAAGATGAAATTCATGTACTCCCACTGATCTTCCAATACCACATGGCTGCTTTCAAATTACCCTGCAAAAGAAGCTGGCTCTCCAATTCACACCCCTTTCTTCTTTTCCCCTTTCTGCTTCGTCCAGTCAAGTTTTGTCACTCCAGGTCTTGGAGCCTCAGTCTTTGACTCATAGGCCACGACTACATGTGTTTTAATTCGGAATTAATTATTTGGAATTAATGTATTCTCCTTCTCATTTACATGGGAATAGTAATTCAGAATTGAGGTTTACATGGAAAACATGTTTAATTGCTTTTCTTTAATTCCGCTTAATATCCGAGGGGTTGGGAAATGTTCTTTTTGGACAGGGGGCGGACCTGATGCATTTACTCTAGTTCCTGCTTTTTTTCTTTTTAGTCTTTCTCGATTACCTTTGACGCCACTGGAGAATATACCAGTCACTTACTCCAAATTTAAGTTTAATACGGAATGGTCATTTTTATTCTGAATTACGTGTTTACAAGGTCAATTTTAATTTTTTTAAATAGGATTTCATTTTTATTCTGAATTCAAGGGGATTTAAAACTCTCATGTAAACATAGCCATGAAGTCAGCTCACAAGATGCTCACACAAAGTCTCACACACATGATAGCTGAAAACTTGCATGTCATGTGTCATGCATGTGACTCATAAGGGGTCCCCCCCACCACACACACACACACACACACACACACACACAGGCATGCACACGCACACAGGCCCCACTCGCCACAGCCTCCTATAAAGAAAAGAAAGTAAAAGGCCACAAACCCACATAAACACCGGCATCCCATTAGCTAAGAAAATGACAGGGAACATTTTAGCTACTATAATCTGATTGGTCTGCCTCAAAGAATTGAGGTTATCTTCTATTTCCTCCACAAGATAAACAAAGACAGCCAAAGCTGATGTTCAGATGTGGAGTTGTGTTACTTCAGACTGATAGCGACATTTTCCACTGACACGCTGCTGGCCGGACAATTTTCAACACAGCAGAGAAGGAAAGACGAACAGCTTGGGCTGTAGCTGGGAGCTGTGGAGTGGAACACCTGAAATAGGGCCCGTTTCCTGAGGGAAGGGAGGAGGTGGAGGATGATACAGTGCGGCCTGCCTGCCTGCCAGAGGCTAGATTGGCAGAGTGATCGTGTAACAACAAGCCTCTTCCAGACGGACAGAGACTCAGAGAGAAACAAGGGGAGGGAATGTGTGTGTGTGTGTGTGTGTGTGTGTGTGTGTGTGTGTGTGTGTGTGTGTGTGTGTGTGTGTGTGTGTGTGTGTGTGTGTGTGTGTGTGTGTGTGTAGGGGGGAAGGGGTTCTCTGGTGCTGGGGAGCTGGCTAGCAAATGATTCCCAGAGGTCTCGGCTAGCAGCTCAGCTCCAGTCCAAACATGCCTGTCTGCTCTTTAGGAGCACAGCCAAGACAGGCAATGTGGCTGGCTACCATTGACGTAAGGACAAACACCAGATAGTGCTTTCTGCAACATCACAGGCAAACAAAAGAGAGTCTCAGGGCTTGAATTTAAGTCTGAAACCTTTTCCTTTTCTGTCTGTCCTCTCATGCCACACTCAACACATTTTGATTCTTTATGAAAGCAACAGCTGCGGATTGTTATGAGAGTCACAAGATAGGGCAGACAGTGAGAATCCAGCCCTTCACTGTTTTCTTTCTAACGCAGTAGCAGTGGTATGCAAGTACAGAATTTGTGCCTCAAGAACAAGGTGTGTGTTTCCTGAAAACAACAGTCATGTTGAATCATACGCCTTGTGCAGTTTGTGGTGGGTATGATACAGTTTATTCAGCAATGCACAGGGAGAGAAAGAGCTGCTCCGTTTGATAGCCGTCAACAATCATCTCTTAAACAACTGACCTCGGTGTAAGCACATTTAGATATTTTTTAGCTGTTTTCTTCAGGAGAAGGGAATTTATTTATCAGTATCTGCCGGTTGCTTTGCATTAATGGGGCAAAAATGATAAGGGGGAGCTGTGGGAGGAGGGTAGGGGACAAGATGGCAAGATGGAAGTAAAAAAGAAGTGTATGTGGGGGGTGGCACAAGGATGGGAACAAGGATGGTAGGTGGGGGATGGGGATGCGGGCAATGGGGGTAGGGTGTCAGAGTGGTGGTGGTGGTGGATGATGAAATATTCAGTGAGAGTGTGCCTCTGGCTCCTTCCTTCTTTTTTTTCCCCGACATCTCTAGCTGACAGTTTTATTTATTGGGGTCCCTGTGGTTCAAGGAACTCATTTGCAGTCGTTCTTCCTTTGCACACTAAGCAGAACTAAGGGAGGGAGATAAGGAGTGAAGGAGGAAGAGAGAGGCTGGGAGATGCAGGAAAAGAAGGGAGGGTGAGAGGGAGAGGGAGGGGAAGGCGAAGATAGAGCGCACTGGCAGCACTGAGCTGACATTCATGAACAACTGAGCAGCTTTGTGATGGAGAAAAGAGGGTAGACGACTGGAAGGTGGGACAGGAGGGTGGAAAGAGGGAAGCCTAGAGAGGAGGGAGTTGTTTCTTCAAGCCATTTTTTTTAGCTGCACACAACTGCTCACCTGTCGGATCAGTAGGTGAGAGGTGCGGTTCAAAAAGCTGCTTATTAACTCGCCAATCGACCTCAATGTTTTGATCGCACCAGGACACTATTGATAACCTCTATGCGGACACAAACCAGCTAAAGATGCAATAACAGGCTCTCAAAAGAGAGAAGAAAAAAAATCAATGACTTGCATCATGCCCCAAATCCTAAAGGCAGCCAGGGGCTCTTCAAAGGCCCCATTAGAAAGATAGGCCTCTGCAATGCTGCCTGATAAGAAAGAGAAAAGAGAGGACCAGCTGTCCACCACTTTGATTGGGTCGAGTGAAAAGAGCGATCACAGAGGCAAAGTTCAGAAAGATCAGGTTCCTGAAGAAAATATTTGTTACACTCCCAGCTGTGTCAATGAATGGATGGCAGCACTGAACACATTCACATGCACATACAAACCTCTCAAGCCCTCCAGTCCTGATTCAGTTCAAGTTAATCAAGCAACAGGAAATAAATCAGATTTCTCTGTTGTGCTTTGCTGCAATTCAAACCCTTAAGACTTGATTAAATATATTTTGTAGCAATATTATTAACCTATTTAAGAGTCAAGGATCCCGTGTAGGGGTGTAACACCTTCACAGCAATTTCTACATTTTTGTGATTCAAATCTGGAAAAGGTGTAAAAGCACAAATAATTTGGAGCATCAAAGGATGACTGCACCCAATAGCGTTTCATCAGTTTGAGATGAAGTAGGTGGGAAAGAGTAAATGAAGAGGCTGGAGAGGTTTGGGGATTCTGTGACCAATAAAATTGAGATTACAGTGAAACAGTGAGTAAAAGTAATGCTAGTTTTCTTCCTGTATTTTTGAAAAAGCACTAATGGGGCGAGTCTTATAACCCCTTGTCCCTCTTTAAGCACGAGCATATACTTAATTGACTTCATTAGTCATGGCAGTGGTGGCTATCAGACATGATATTCCTGGCCTCCCTCTTCTCACACAGTAGCCCCACTCGTCACGATGCCTGCTTCTTGAATCACAAAAGCACCGTGTCGCCAGGGAAATAGAAAACAATGACGGTCACGACTCAGATATGGAGAAATAAGACTCCCCTGGCCGCTCGGTGAGGAAACACAAAGGCGCAGACATTAAAAATGAATGTTGGCACATGCACAAACCAACATGAGCACATACGACCAGATGCATTAACCCCCCCCCCTCCCCCCTCCAACAAAATCCATCTCTTTCTTGCCCACACAACACACCTTGAGTCCTTCCTTCCACCCATTGCAATGTCCCCCTCCCACTGTGCATTTAAGCCTCACAAAAGGGATTACACAGGTGCAAAAATACTGCGTGATCAGCTTATTAATGCAATTTTCAAGGCCGGGATTTAGATGAGCACGGACTGAATAGGCCTTTAGATCAGCATTGTCTTTTATTCCATACACAATTTGATTTACACATTCAGCAACAAATTAATTTCTGTAGCTTTCATTTAGGTAACAAAAAGCAAATTACCATTCTAAAGAGCATAGACTGCATCTTTTAAGCTGCATGCATTTAAAAAGCCTTCATTTCAATAGCACTGTGAAGGGCAGAGGACGCTGCCTGTGCTATAAAAAGGGGGAGAATCCTCTCATATTGACCAGCTGACTGACTCAGTCATTTTTCAATTCCTGACACTCCCAAATACTCAATACAATTACTCTCCAATGATTTCCAGTAGTGTCAATTCTGCTGATTACCCAGCATCTAGATAAGGTTTTGTACAGGATGCAGGACTGAAAAGAAGAACATATTGACCATGCACATTGAGCTGTTTTACACACACTCTCCCTTTGCTCCCTGTGCACACTTACCCATTTCACTGCCTCTCCCTTGGTTTTCCCTATTTAATTCAAATTCTATTCTTTGTTAATTTCATGAGCACGTGTGGCGATTTTCTCTGGTACTCCGAACCAAACAGGACCCTCGTACTCAAAAACAATTGGACAGGTTACGGAATGAGTTGTGCACAGCAATCCTTCTTCCTTTCTCCTGCACAGTCAGGCACCCTGTGGCAACCATGAGGAAGGCAGCGTAAAAGAAAAGCAGTCAGGGTGACCCAGAGGTGAGTCCCCACAGGCTGCCGGCTCCTGCTTGTTTGCATCTGTCTGCTTGCGGAAGCAATGAAAAAACTGTGCAGTATGTAGTTTAGGTCTAGACTAGCCTGGTTTTTGTAGAGTGAGAGAAAGAAGACAGTGCACAAGGACGTGAGGTGCTTGTCTGCTTGAGCGAGAAAAGTAGAACAGACACGCAGCGATGTATTCCACTGGGACGAAGGATGGCAAATCAGCCTCCTCCATTGAAGGCAAAGGATATTCTCCGTTGATGGCATTGCTGAGCTGGTGTAAGGCTCCAGTCCAGCAAATACATACATTCCCACAACTGGATATACATGAGGATGTATATAGGATGAAACACGGATTGCAGGAATGAGCTAACCTTTAGTGCCCATCAATCATTGTTACATGTTTGAGGAGTTTGACAGCTAGGCAGGTTTTGTGCTCATGCTTTAAGACAAGAACAAAGAGGTGGCTGTATGGGGGAAGGGCAATGGGGGAGGGATGGCAAGGGTAAGACTTTATATTCTAGCATCCATGTGTATCAATAAGCAAACAGCCCTTCTGTGTGAGAGAGACTTTTTAATCCCACTTCTGTCAAAGATCAAAATGTGTGTATGAGAACTTGAGGCCACTGCCGTCAGTTAAGCGCTAATGGTTAGTATCGCTTTAATTTTCATTCCGCTGCTTGTCAAATAGGCATACATTCATTTTACTATGACTCTCAAACATTTTCACATCAGGACCAGAAATCCGCTTATATAAATATGTCCTTTTATTTCTGGTGTGAATCCATATGAGTGCAAGTGTGTGCATACCGATGTGTGACTGCAACTATAAGCTGTGCAGACAACTTCTATTTAGCAGACAGAAGACAGAGGCCCAAGCAAGTATATTTTGATGGGCTGTCAGAAAAGCTGTGGCTTAACACAGCTTAGATATCATGCAAAGAGTGCAGTGAGTTGCCAGAGGAGGAATTAAGGCAGTCAGGATTGTCCTTGTTTAAGGAACCCAGCATCACGGTCAAACTGAGGCAACTTGCCGGACTTGCAAACCACAGCACATTTAAATTATAATGACCTGAGAGAGCTGTTAAGCAAAACCAAGAAAGAAAGAGAGAAGGAAAGATGAGGGGGTTGTGGTGTCTGGCACAGGGGGAGGGGGTTCCATTTTGATAATTGCAATAGCTCAATTTTCATTGCAAAAAAAAAAAAAAATGCTTTAACTTATGCCACAAAACTCTGAACCATCCCAGACACCATGCTCTGCCTGGTTTCTTGAGCAGATGTTTGCTCCGCTCGTCCCCAGAATCATGAAAAAAGAGAAGGCATAAGATGATGTGCTCAGCTCGCTCTTCCATGAACGCATCCACACACTTTGTTGGGGGGGAAACGGGGGCTCTCAAACTATAAGCGAGCCTTCACAACATTGTGAGGACTGAGGCATGATCAGAAGTCCAGGGGTTTGTACCCACTCCTTCTACCAAAGTTCAGGACCACCCTAGATCTCTATCGTGCTATTTTTGGGTGTGTGAGGGATATCACTTATAATGTCAGACACTTTTACAAGCTAAGTGCATTGATTGATATTTGATAGCCCCAGAGTTAGAGGGATAGAGAGGAAATGAGGAAAAGCTTTTGTGTTCCTATTTTCTAATCTTACTCAGATCCGTAATCTCTCTGAAATCTATATCATTCCATTTCACTTCATGAATTATAAAGGGGAATCAATTTCAGTGGGCATAAACATACTGAAGGAGCTTCATGAATTCATTTCCTTGTGTTATAATTCTTAATATGCATTCATCCTTTTTTTTTTTACAGTACAATATCAAAATTAACATCAGAATATTCATAAATGTAACGGTGTGGCATGTGGTAATGTGTCATGTGCAATTATTTAGTGAATAAGCAAGCATCTGACTCATAATAAATCTAAGACTAAAGGGTTATGTGGCCAAAGAGACACAAGGAGGCAGAGTGAGAAATCCGTTCTTCTGGGTCGGTGGTTGAATTATCATCTGCCTCTGGTGAAAATGACAGTCACTCTTGGCTGCCCAGCAAAGGCGTACCACATGATGGGCAAGGCTCGCTTCCAGCCCACTAACGCTGTGACATACACACACATCCAGTTACAGACACGTCCACTTACACACACCTACACACATACAGTCATCTGCTGTCAGTGCTACGAGACGCATGCTGAGTTCACACGCACACGCACGCACGCACACACATGCACACACACACACACACACGCACTAAAAGACCAGGATTTCGACCATAAAATTATCAGCAGGCAAAGAAGCTATACCAAAACCACACACACTCTGCTATCTCAGAACAGCTCACGTCCACTGCTTTAAAACATGCAACTTGACGGATGCCGTCCTTCACCGGACAAATTCACGAGGACATCAGCTCAGCTCTTGCTGACACAGTCCTTACAACAGTTCTCTGTTTCACCATCTCGTACTGTTTTGACATCAGTCAGCAGCACATTGCTGATGTACTTAAGTACATCTCTACATTACCCAATGTTACACAAAAGGAAATTGATGTGAGTCAGTCAGTCAGTCAGTCAGTCAGCTGCACAGTGTCTCATACGTCACAGCGTTGTCTGAGTGTATTCAGTATTATCGCCTCTTTTCTTGCTCGGTTTTTCTCTGTACACTGCATGAACACTTTTTTTTTTTGCTTCACTCTCACTTTTGATCATTTGGTGAGTCATGCCACACACACACTGACTCAAACACGTACTGTACTTATGAAGGACTACAGAACCGTTTCACTGTAAGCGCAGGGTGTAGGCCCTGCTTGTGCTATGTGTGCACGCTTCCAGGAACCCTCTGCTAATACCGAGTGAGACGGCTGTCATCTGATGATCCAGCACTTTGTTTATGAGTGAGCAAGACTACACTCATTCTCCATGCAGCCACAGTACACTTCCTGGAAACCTGCCTGTGCATGTGCGTGCGTTTGTGTGTGTGTTTGTGTGTGTGTGTGTGTGAGTTGAAATTTGAATCGCAAGAGCAGAGAGAGATTTCAGATAAAGGTGTAAACAGAAAAGTGGAAATGAGATCTTGTCCTTTTCTCAGCAGCTCACAAATTGTGCTCTGTTCACTGTGGCTTCCTCTAGTGACGTTTGCGCACACCCGCACGCATACACACTCACACAGCATCACAGATGTTACTAGGATACAGGAGGGTGTTGCTGCTTATTATAACAGCTCACACTGGATGTCTAGCTTGGCTTGGCTTGTTTAAGAGGCTGAGATTAGATAAGTAAAGAGGCTTGTGTGCAGCCTGCTCTTCTCCTCTCTGTCTCTGTTATATTGACTGTTTTTCTGCACTTAAGTAAAAGGGACGGACTTTTTTTTTTTTATCCTTCATGTAAATAAACCCAAACGGATTGATACACTTTCAGATTGTAGTAGGCAAAACAAATTCTTACCTGAGTTTCTGTTAGACTTTCCAAAGCTTGCATTACTGACTGTTCTGGTCTTGATGCTTGCGACTGTACAAAAGAAACAGACAAAAGACAAAATGCAAAAGATGTTTGAATTCGGTAGTACATGTTATTTATAGCTCGGCTCTAAAGAAAAATAGGACCAAGCAGGTTGAATCTTACCATTAATCCTGCTTCGACTGTTGGTACAAGTGTTAACTTGCTCCCATCAGAGATGCCTAGATCCTGAAGTTTGCCTGAACTTAGTCGCCTGCAGGGTTAGAGAGAAGGAGATAATTAGACTGTGCTGACAATATCTTTACTCTTCAGACACACAAACACCCTTCAGCTGGGGGGGGTGGGGGTGGGGGGGTTAGACAGTCTTCAGAACTAGTTTGGAAAAGAGCCGTGGGTGAAAAGCTCCATGAAAGAGAAATATTGATTGGGCTGTCATATTTCAATTTCAAGTATAGTGGGGCTTGACAACTGCTCACAGTTGATATTTGGCACCACTGCCACTTGCTTGAGTGGAGGTAAATATTTTCATTTGGCAACTTCCGTTCTACAAATGATGAGCAAAAACTCCATGCGGCAACTAAAACGACTATCTCTTCATTATAATAAAAGGTGAGTTACGGCAAGTAGTGATTATCTTTGCTGCAAACGCATTACTCTTTAGGTGAACAGCACATTATGAGAGGGGTTAACAAAGCGGACAGCATGCAATACAACTTGGGGGATTTCACTATCTTAAGCTTGGTGCAGAGCATTAGTGCCTGTCCCCCAGTATCTGTTCACGCACTATAAACATCCGAGTGCAGCTCTCTGCCTCCTTTAGGTTACTGAAGGATGTTTAGGACAGCCGGCTCTACATGCATGACCCAGATCTCACCCCACGCAGCTGAACAAAGCCCCCCAGCCTTAACTTGCTATAAGTCTACGATTTGAGGCACTGGATGGGATTAAAAAAGGGGGGTTTCAGGTTTAAACAGTGATTAAAAGAGGCGGAGGGGCAGAGGGTTGAACAACAATGCTAGCTGTTTGCATATAACCCACTTCATTGTATAAAACCACCTGCATTCTTTGCTTCCAAAGTCTTGATCCTATTCAGTTGCACATCATTTTAGGTGCTTTATGATATTCATAACTTTACTTGCGCATGCAGCTCTGTCTCTGTCATACATCTCGTCCGAAGTGCCAAAGTAACTGAGGAGTCGAAACCTCTCACACTCAAACCAACAGTTCACAGAAAGCATTAAAGAGTTATTCTACATTTAAAGCCAGGTTGTAATTATCATGTAACCACCCCCTACTTATACTCTCTTCTGACCACTGACAGCGTCCACCTTCAAGTAAGATAGGAAAGATGAGCAATGCATGTGCAGCAGCACAATAAACAAACTATAGCTACCAACTCTGACTTTACTCATCGATGTGCAGCGTTTTATTCACACAGCATTAAAAATTCAGAGAGGCTTCGATATTTGTAGTGAAGGGAGGATTAATCAATGCAAGCCTGCAGATCGCCTCGTCAATACTCTTCCAGTGACCGGTGCGTCTCCTATGCGTAATTCCAATACCATGCGTCCTGATGGACAGTAGTTTCCTTGAATGTATTGACGTCGAAAGCAAGCATGGTTGTCTGTGAATCTTCCGAGAACTCAATCAAGCATGAATCCTCACTATGGATTTAAAACACCGTCTCGGAGTTTGATTTGGAGATAGCACAAAGTAGATTTATGCACATTTTAAAAGCGCAGAATCGTCCAAGCACTAACTCTATCGATGTCATTGTAGCTGCAGCAACTCAAGCACCGCCTGGATGAATAAATATTTCAATGTTTGCCTCCGTGGGCATGTTTAATTTTCCAGGTATATACTCACGTTTCTTTGTGAAGCAAAGCAAGTCTTTCTTTTGGTACTTTGAGTCTTTGCGACAGCCTCCTCTTCAGTCCCTCCACGGTCTCCTCCAGGGGCAGGGAGAGCTCGAAGCGTGTGCCGGTGGTGGAGTGGATGTACAGATTCATGGAGGGTTCAGTCGGGACGGCCTCGCAGGACGAAGCCCCGCGGCTGGTGCAGCTCCGGGCGCTGGGATGCTGGTCCATCCGATAACCTGTGGTCAAAGAAGCGGGGAGACACGGCGAGCGGAGCCGAGAATGAAGCGGGTGGCGAGCGGGAGGAGGAACCGTGGAAAGCAGGTCCGCCGCTTCGTCTAACGTCCCTTGTTCTGCTCGCAAATCAAAGGCAGCATCCAGAGGAGCGTTGTTCTCTTTTCCCTTCAGCTCCCGGAGCCTCCTTTCTCTCGCTCTCCAAGAGTCAATACAAAACCCCGTCCGTCTCCTCTCCGGTCGATATCATGAGAATATCCCCGAAGGAACATCAACTACACAACGCTGGATTCTCCTTTGTTTGATCTTTTTCTTTGTTGCGTTTTTCCAGCATGCGAGAAGTCTCCTGAATTGCTACATTGATGAGCAAACGAAAGGCAGGAACGTAAGTATGTTGTCAGCAAAAACTGCCATGGCTCATTTTGCGCAGGCGCTTACCTTCTGAACAAAAAACTAAGAGGTTAGATAAATTAAAAAAATATAGAACATACATTCCTCGTGGATGTTACGAGCCTTTGCAAAGCTTTAGGAGCACGGGAACGAGGAGCTGGAGCTGCAAAGCCTCGTGCAGCCAGTGCTGAGAGGCTCTCGGCTGCGCTCTCGTACCGAAGGCAGCTCCAGTGAAATATCGACAATGAACATTGTCACAAAGTATCGCACTTCCACCATCGATAGAATCCGCCCACGGCCCCGAGCCTGCCCGGCCAATCACGAGGGAGCTCCTTCAGGACGCAGCTCGCCTCAGCCAATAGGAAATTGAGATCTACACCCACGTGGAGGGCAGGCAAGTTTAGGCCATTCATAATAAATTACAGCATAGGGCAAATTGTGTACCCATAACACACTTGCTTAGAGCAGCGGTTGCAAGAACTAAGACCCCTGTGTCTTCAAAGACAATCAATGCATTTAAAGAAGACTACCTTTGAATTAAACGATGCCATTTTCAACACAAACACAGGGTTGGAAAAAACAAACAAACAAACAAACAAACACACACACACACACTCAAAAAAAAACCCCCAAAAAAACATCCTAACAGCCAGACATTTATTTCATTGTATCCAAGACTGTCATCTTCCCACACACAGCGACAGTGGCAACCTGCGCCAGGATACATCTCTAAAACTGCTGCGTGCAATAGACTCGAAATTACTTTGAAAATTAATTAACAGCTACATATACTTAAACAAGTCGCCTAAAAAAGTTGCTTAGACTAAAAGCATGTGCATACAGGCACATCAAAGATTGAACTGGCTGCCTAACAACATATGTACGCATTAAAAACAGTTTAACAACACCAAACAGTAATACCTTTTCCAACGCTTTACTGTCTTTCCTGGCACGGCAAGACAAAACACAAAACAACAATGGAGATGTGGCTATTTCAATACAGACGGCATAAATACCTGATTTCACTGCCCTATAAATCTCACTTATCGGATGGGATATAATGGCATCCATCGCGCTGACGCAGTCCCCGTTCCCCTGACTTCAGCAGCACGCACAACTAATAAAGTGATCCTGCATAATATGCAAATCACACTCTGAATAGGACAGGAAGAAGGCTTCCAGGTAACTCTCAGTGTATCTTCATCCATACATTTGAAACTAAGCCAGTATATTCAGAATTTTTTAAATTATGTTTTTATACATGCAATTATTTGTGTTTGAGTTTGTCCTTTTAAGCTTGAACAGCCAATCACTGTTTTGTTTTGTTTTTTACCAAAGAGACAATCAACCAAACTAAACCAAGCAGAACAGCCTGCATAGAAAGGTAGTGACTGAACATTTAAACCACCACAAAGCCCGACACATGATTCAACATCCCAGACATGAAGCAGCTACTCGGTCGCCACCTAGTGGCGAACGCATAACCTTTCATTTTACCTCCGTTCAAATCTGCTTCACTTTACATGTCTGTATTTATATGTAAAAAGGGAGAATTGGATTGTTTTCTCTCCGCTTCCAGTCAGGAAGAGTTGGCCACATTTGTGCAGCCTGACTGTCACTGGCACAGTTCGCTTAATGAGTTCACCATCACGCTTCTGAACAGACATCAACAACGATCTACTGTCATGCACTAATTATAATTTACTGTAAGTGACTTTCTGCTGCCGTCAATAAAGGCCGTGTCGAGCTGATCTCGTCCCCAGTATTTACATGCAGAGTATGTCTCATACAAGAAACTGTCATGCTTGCATCGATCTGTGATTGACAAAGTCTTCAATCAATCTCCTGTCCATCAACACAATGAAGTCAAACTTTGCAGACACGTCCTTAACATCAGATACAACGTGTCCGCGAGACTCGGCGAAAGCGGACTTACCGATTATTGTGGCGAAAACTGTGAAGCTTCGCGTAAAAGTCTGTTGCGTTCCAGTCTGTTCCCCCAGCTTTGGTACGTGAAGTAAAACCAGAAAGTGGGTTTAAAAAAATGGGAAAAATGGGGAGAAATCCACAATAGTTTTTTTTTTCTTAAGTAAATTATGTGGCAGGTCCGTATCTATCCACTGCACCAGAGTCCGGGACCTATAAGGAGCTGCCGTGAGTCTCAAGTCGTCTGTGCGACTTCTGAGAGCGCCGGGTATCTTTCCTGGTGTTAAGAGCGTACTCAGAAAGGTGAGACTCCCTTTAGGAGACGCTTCTCGGATATGGGTGGAGAGTAGAGTTCTTGTTATGTCAGCACGAGTTTTAAGGTGGCCTCGCTTCTCTGTCACCGCCTCTCGGTCCACCGCGTCCTCCCGTGAGGGGGGGAGCGCGCGCCCACGCAAAGGCACCGCAGATAAAGACGTCCGAACTGTGTCAACGCGGCGCTGGCGCGCACCGAGCGGCACGTGCGACTCTTCCCGGCCGTGCAGATACACCAAGCACCGGACTTCAGAGGCATGCCACCTTAACAAACAGTCAATGAAATTAATGTTTTGGCGATATCAGGGGTGTTGCCTGTATCTGACGGCATAGCGAAAAAAAAAAAAAAAAAAAAAATGTCACCGGGCAACAGCAGGTAAACATACTCCCTGGATACATGACACGTACACGGACAAACAGAACTTCGATGACACAACTCACCTCTGCTTCAGCAGATAATACACCTCTGATAACAAAATGTGATTGTTTGTGATCACTCATTGAAATCATGACATGGTCACTACTGAAGATACACAGCTTCAAATTTTGCTGGTTATGCAAGAGAGGAAAAATACTTCTTATTGGACTTCGGTTTCTGAAATATAATAATAATAATAATAATAATAATAATAATAATAATAATAATAATAATAATACAAATTTAAAACTTCTTACTTCAAATGTTAAAGTTCTTTTCAAATATAGAACATAACGAAATGCCTCTTTTCATAATGAGAAATTTTAACAGCAATGATTCATCATGTAGAGTTTCACAGTTTAGTCTCTAACAATGCAGCATCATTCACATTTCACAAACATGCTCATTATACTACACACCTTTAACATGTAGTGGATTGAAGTGAATATGACAAAGTAGTAAACAAAATCCAGGATGAAGTTTAACTCTGCTCTGTCTCACACTCGACCAGGGGTACAGGCATCACCATGCAAGTAAATTAAAGAGTTTTAGGCTGAGAAGGAAGAGTGGCATGCTGGCCAAAACATGCTAATACTGAAAGAGAAGTATGAAAATGCTTACTAAAGTTTCTGGAAGCTCTTACGAATACGCTCCCAGTCTCTCTGGGATTAAAACAAACAAGTTAAATGCTCCTTGATGCACAGCGTCAGTTTGTATGAGTAGCTCTAAAGGAATTCTACACTCAAGCTACAGCCTATCTATTGAAGGTTTTACTGAAGGCTTAAACACATCAAATATATGCTATTATAAATACTCATACATTTTAAAAATTGATGTGTGGCTTTGTTTTAGGTGAACAATTTTTTTCCTTTTTGAGGTACTTTCAGCAGACATTCAGCAGATCAATGGAAGAAAGGAGAAGATGTTATGGTCTTTTTTTTTTCTTCTAAGTAGTCGACAACATGTCCTGGGTTAAAAATGAAGTCCTGGAGAGACCTGACATTTGCCTCAAGCAAACTCGAAAGAGCTTAAATGTATCTCAATGGAGCGGAGGCAGAAACTATTAGCAGACAGATGCAATTTTTGTAGTTCATACAAGAAATGAGAGGTTACTGTTGCCAAATGATCTGCAAACAAACTAGTTGCAGAGTGTCAGTCAGTGTTTCCTGGTCATTACTGCTCTGTTTCTGAATTATTCCTCCAATAAGCGAGTTTCATGTTTCTTTGTGGCTAAATAACCTTGAACATTTTATTAAATTTCCCTTCTGTGTATTTGAAACTGAAAATATTCTGAAATCTGTAACCTGATATTCAGTTCACGCTATGCAATAGGTGTGGGCAGCCTGTTGTACTTTTTCTCTGCAGTTATTACATTCATGCAAGCCACAAATGTGATAATCATCACAATAAGGTGCGCTTCAAGGACAAGTGAGATGTTGTGCAATGTGTCATAGAAAAGAATGACCTGACTTTGCCTTCACAACATGTTAACATGCACCAGCCTAGAACTGTCCTTTCTTCCCGCCTCAGGACCAGCAAAGACTGTCTGTCTGATTACAGAGACACACTCCTCTCCTCTGTGCAGGGGACTCAGTGGCCCGGCAGCATGTTATCACACTGTCTGAGAACTGAATCATCCTCATCTGTTTGTATGTGTATGTGTGTAAGAGAGATAGAGAAAGCAGTGTGTGTTGAAAAGAAACACTGCCTTTATCTCTCAGTGGCTCCATGAGCAGACAAAGGTGGCTGTCTTTGCTTTGCCCCAACAGCTCCCTCTTTCTCCTTATCTTGTCTCAATCTCTTTTTCGAATTCTGGAAGATGCTGACTCAGTGGAACAAAGTAAAAGGTATTGGTTAAGCTGCCTCACTCTGGCTTGAAACACAGCCCTTTGTTTGAGTCTAAACTCTGCGCTCCGTATTTTGTTTTGATAAATGTCAAGCTGGCAGGCTCACATCACAAAGATCTGTGTGCACAAGACTTCAGTGAAGAGAGGGAGCTAATGTGTGCTAATATTTGTCTCTCCAACCACTGTGGAGTAGAGGTCCGCTTTTAGATGGCTTGGCTTTGCTTGTCAGCAGGTCTGGCTGTCAGCACAGCTAATGTCATGCTGAACACCCTGACCTCCTTCGCCCAATTGAGACCTTGCTGTTGAGGTGACATCCTGACACGTTTTGTGACAAAGGTGTAGCTCTCACAACATGGAAATCCGACCTCTACACTGTCTCAGAAACTTGCAGCGTTTCCTTCCTTAAGGAAAGTAAAATATATTTTCTCTGGTATCTTCAGTCAGGAACGCCGATAATTTGTTTTGATCTTGCTGTATTCCCTCTTTCTATCTGCGCTAATGAGACAAATCACAATGTGATGAGATGAAAAAATTGCATTCATCCACAAATTCATCATCTTGTAGTCTAAAAGCCAAAAGTGTTTGGCTCTGTCCTGGATGCTGCACTAGGATGCACATGGGTAATCCTGTGATGAAGGATGTAGGAGCAACCCCCACATGCGGCCATCTCCATGATAATGCATCACACATACTTCTGGGAAGAGTTTATTGACAGGGGAGGAAGGCCGTGTGGGCGGGTCGTAAACATTTCACATTGAGTATCAGGTCTGGTGGGACAGAGCAGCCTGTGTGTGACTGTGTGTATGCGTACCCATCTAGGAGTTTTTGTGTGTGAGTCCATGTGTGAGCAATAACGCATGAGCTGTTGTGTGAGAGACTGAGTGCGTGGGACATGTGTGGGCGTGTGTGTGTGTGTGTGTGTGTGTGTGTGTGTGTGTGTGTGTGTGTGTGTGTGGGTGGGTGAGCAGCATTCCTATCCATCAAAGTCACCAGTGGGCCGCCCTCTGCCTCAGGAGAAAAATGAACCATGCCCGACACATTGGGCCTGCTGCTGTTGTTCTGCCACCATTTCCCCCTGATTCACCTGGAGTGACTATGAGTGGGATGGACACACCTTGACAGCCATCGCCACCCTGCATACAAACCGTCGCCGCAGGAAGCTGACACATACCGCAAAGATGTTTGCATACCGTGCATGCTGATACATACAAAAATGATAATACAGGGAGTGTCACCCTGGCAGATCATTTCATGCTGAAAAAACCCTGTCAATCTGGTAAAGTAAAGAACAGTTTCCTTAAATGACCATGTACTGGCGAGATAAGAGTTTTCAGTGAAAGAGATGTTTTCAATGGGGGTGGAGGGCGGAGGTGACATTATTCCCAGCAAGCCTCTTTTCTTTCATTTTTTATTTCTAAGAAGTCCTGTTCAAAAAAGAAAACAGCTGAGTTTAAAACTAATATTTATTTAATTTGTCCCAGTGTGGCAGGTAGGCCAACTGTCGGACTCTGTCTTCCACCTTAAATGTATATCTACAACTATCAGCCCTACAACTTTGCTTTTTGTTGACATCGAAGCTGGTAACAAAACATTTGTTTTTCATGTGAAATTTCTTAAGAAGTGAGATATCAACCAGCATCCTGTTTATCGCCAGGTTATACGTGACCCATGTAAGGTTCGAACTGACAGCATGACTTTCAGTCTTGTTTCTTGAGAGTTTGCAGCGCTACCTTACTCTCTATTTTTTGGTGTGTTTTATCCAATCTGTTGGTGAAGAAGCTTGGATCATTATGTGCGATTTATTTCCTTCCTGAGATTAAAATAAACTCAGCTGAAGAGGGATACCAACACTCAAGCACATCGCTTTAGTAAATGATACTATGGCTATGTCGCTCTCAGCTGGAAACATCAATCCAACCTGATATATCCATATAATGAAAACATCACTTTTTATGGATAAAACATGTATTATTATTATATATACAATTATTTGGTTCTCATTGAGGCTCTTAAAGTTTGAGAACAGATATAAAACAACTATTTTGTGAACTCAGAACAATTCTGGCTAATTTGTACAACACTCTTCAAAAACCGTTCAATAATCATCAGGGCATTTTGAATTACACACGACTCCAGTTCATTCCAAGGCAAACATCAAGACTTCCCATCGGTCAAGCTGTAGTACCAAGTATTTGCCAGAGATCAGTGGATATTGTAATTTTAATTTGTTTGTTTGCTTTGCTCAAAAATAAAATCACTACATAATGCTAACCAGAGGCTAACATTACAGCAAGCGAAATGCTCAGTGACCTATGCAATGTTGAAAGTTTGACAGAAAAATGTAATTTTTATCAATAATACTTAATTAATTAATACTAATAACATATCTTTATGAGTTCTGAGTATTTGCATTACTCTTATCATTTGTGTCCCGCTTGCTTGTTAGCTGTTAATTAGTCTGAAGCTACACTGCTGCTACTTAGCCTGAAACCGAGCAGCAGAGGAGCTAAAGACTATCCCACCGTGCAGCGGATAACATTCACTTTGTCTTTGATTATGATCATTATTTTGGCCAAAATTTGTAATGTGCTGATGCCTCTCAAACACATGAGGGAGGAAACATTGAGACAGACGTAAAAAAAATTACACATATTCACATCTCTGCCCAGTTTAGCAGTGAGTTCAACAAATAGGCCTGTCTCTGGATTGTTGAAGGAACATCATTCTAATCCACCCAGAATTCTTCTCACCGTAAATTGAGAGCGCTACCTGCTGCACACAGAATTATCAGTGAGTCTATAATAGTTTTAGTGAGCTCAAAACAACTTTTCATAGCTGAACAAGCTCGAGACTATTCGTCGAAATGATAATGTGCGAACAAGGAGGTTCTTTAGTTGAAAGGTTCACACCAATCATTTTTATTTATAAATCTTTTCTTGAGTGTGGTGTTATGTCACAAAGTACTTTCCTATTGTAGTTCATTCTGCCACGTTCCATTATTGTCTCCTAAAGACAAACAAGGCAGAGCCAGTTATATGTCAGTTGCTTTTGACTGACAGGACGCCTCCTACTTTACCATGACGTACGCACACATATGGGTTGGTGACAATACACAAGAATAAGTATGTACAGTATCAGGAACAGTCTTATAAGCAAAAGACTTGCGTCACATTAACTGTGATGAATGTAAAAATAGTCGCAAACTCGATCAGTCATTGTCAGTATGTTAAAATATGCATGCATAATTTGCACTTTAAGAATATTCAGGTACAAAACAAGTCAGCAATAGCCTGAGCTTTTACATTAAACTTCTATCAAGAGCTCTTGAAAGAGGTTTAACCCCACCCACCCCCCATCAAAAAAAAAAAAAAAGGAAAAAAAAAAGAAAAAATAGAAAGCAGGATGTATGAGAGAGTTTGGGGATGGACAGTTGAGAGGGAAGGTTTCAGTCTGGACAGGGCCTCTGAATCCACACCTGCAGAAGGAGCCCTGTTTGAAGTGCTGCTTGCTCACTCGCCCTCCCAGCTCACAGCACAGATGATTGATGACACATCTCGAACTCTGCGGGTTTACACAGTGAACCAGACAACTTGCTGGAGAGGGTGTCAGGGAAAGAGCGAGGACTGGCGCAAGAAGAAATGGTGCAATGGGACAAGAAAAGAAAGTGTCACTTCACATGATTAAATCGTGTACACAGTTTTCAGTGCACCCCCCAACAAACACACACACACACACACACACACACACACACACACACACACACACACACACACACACACACACACACACACAATATTGTTTTTTACTTTTGTCTTGAAAATGTTTTCCATGCAAGCTCAAATTTAGAATCTATATTACAAGGACAGCTGATGAATTTGTAAAAATCAGCTGGTTGGGTATTGTTCAATATACCTTTTTTTAAAGTTGTTGGTGAGTGAGTGAGTGAGTGTGTGAGTGAGAGTGAGTGAGTGAGTGAGTGAGGGAGGGAGTGAATAATGGTTGAAGGCAACATCTGCAGACTGAAAAGTTCCCTCTGGCTCACTGGATATAGTCCAAACATTTCACAATCGCGCTTGCAGGCAGCACATTTAAACGGTATGGTATGCATGCATGAGTGTGTGTGTGTGTGTGTGTGTGTGTGTGTGTGTGTGTGTGTGTGTGTGTGTGTGTGTGTGTGTGTGTGTGTGTTTCGTTACTATAACACTTAGAGCATGTTAGTCACTCTATCGTTAGTCAACACATTCCCAAGAGGAAAGTAAACTCGATGAGACATATTTTAGATAGCAAATGTGTAATCAGAATGCTGTCCTGGAATGTGAAGGTTTTAATTGTGATGACTTTATCATCTCTTGTGGACAGGTGTTAAAACTATGTAATCATAGTCATTTCATGAACCAGGGTTTGATTATAGGGCCCATTAACCGACACTGGTTGTAATCCTGTCAGGAGAGTTTTCTACTTGTGACTTTTTTTTTTTCTTTTTAAGTGGTGGTGGGGTGGGGGTCTCCGGAGTTACAAGGCCAAGTCTAGTCTCAACACATTGTTTTACTTATTCTTCACTTATCACTTAAAACCAATGACGAATGCATAAAAGCAGAAGCTCTGTGCAAACTTCCAGCATCTGAGCTGCTTTAGGGCTGGTCTGTTGTCCTTATTAAATCCACCCAAATGAAAGTACTGCCCAACATGTGTAATTGCTCCTTGTAGTATTTACAATATAATGCACTGCCTTGTAGTAGCAGAGTAATATGAGTCAGCATGCCACTCTGATCTGAGCCTCCACAAGGAACCTGTGAGAATACAATGTACTGTTATGGCTTAGCCTATCACGTTTGTAACAGGACACTTCGCACCATGTTCCATATTCTGTCCATGTGCAGTGAAACATTTGTCTTGTTCACAGTCTCTCTTGTGTCGTGACACGGCAGAAATCACAGGATGCTGGTGGCGCTGCACTCTTCCTCCCGAAAAGCCCAGATCTGGAACCATCCAATGCTTACTGCATGGTCTCATGCATGGTGTAACTTTGACACCTCCGCAAAAGTGGACCTGATAATTGCTGCCTTTTACAGAGCTGGTCTGCTCACACTAAAAGGCCCGCAATAGGACAGCCTGGAACTGGGCTGAATGTGCTAAATAAGCTAATGAAATCCACCCACAGGACACAAGCCGGGCACGATAAGAACCTTTATAGCTGAGAAACTCGGCCAGGCTGGGAGGGTGCTCGCTGTATCTGTTTGTTTATTTGTCTGTTTTGACAGCCCACGGCATTGCGCTAAAGGGAGTGGTGGTCCGACAAAGGTTAGGTGTCAGCGTGGAGCGTATTAAATAGAACTGAGCAGAAAGAAGGAGAGAGAGGGTGTGAGAGAGACTGGAGGAAATGGGAGTGAGAGAGAGCGAAGGAGAGAGAGAGACTCAGGGCAGGAAGTGTGGGTGGCTGGGTAGGTGGTTTTGGCAAGGCGGAATGGACTTCTTGTGTATTACTTCTGGTAAAACAAAGATATGACTTTTGCAATGGCTCTACCCATTCACTGAGTAGTATCACTTGTAAAGACTGCGCTCTTTGAGGTCAGCTTGTGTGGAGGGGACACCGATTCAGTTTATGAGCAACAGGTTATGATGTGCAACAGCACTCCGAACACTTTTGCCCAGAAATAAAATAGATAGGAAATAATAGCAGTTTGTGTGTGTGTGTGTGTGTGTGTGTGTGTGTGTGTGTGTGTGTGTGCACGCACACAGCACACACTGGTGATGATGAATACCAGATGCAGGCATTTCCTTTGTTGGTGCAAGCAAGTTCAGAGCTTGCCAAATCGCCCTGCTCTCCTCCCACACGGTTGAAAACTTCCACAGACTCCCACACACACACACACACACACACACACACACACTCTACTATCCCAGCCCACTAATCCTCCTCCATCCTAGGCTTAGGGGTAGCCAAAGCTGCAGGCTAATTCAATCTTGGCTGGTGCTGCACTACTTTATATCTCACCCGTTGTCTTTATGTTTTCCACCCTTGGTCCTTAAACTCACACTCTTGCTAATTATTTTTTTCTCTCTCTCTATTTCTTCTGCGGTTACCCCCTACTTCCTGCTTTTTGAGAAGTACTTTTTGATTCTTCTGCATAGGTTTGCTTTTTCTACTTTCCTTTTGCATTCGCTGCTGCAGCACGTCTGCGCCCGGCAGCAGGTCTTGCGTTCCGCCGTTGACATGCAGTAATCTAATCGCTAATAGCGAAGGTCATTGCAGGTCACATGATCAGGCTGGCAGGTCGTGCAGGGAGTTGATCTCATCTGTGACGTCAGGTCAGGGGAGTGCGCAGCGACATTCTCCCTATCACATTCCTAAAATAGCCAAAAATATCCCCACTGACGACGTCATCTATTCCTGTCTCCCCTACCTCTGTCACTCTCCTACACCCACCACTCTTTTATCTTACTTTCTCTCCCCCTTTCTGTTTCAGCCTTCCTGCCCTGAACAGACTTTACCACTCTGCCCTTGTTTTCTTCTTCTTTTTTGTGGTCTTGTTATGTTTCAGGATAACAGCCGTAATTCCATAAAAGAGGGTTCAGTGCACTTTGTACTGATTGCTGTCCAGCAAGCATCTATCTGTCACTGTTGGCTGAAATTCTAAGACTTGTTCTACAACAACTCACTGAAATCTCCACTCGGCGCTGCTTCTAAAAAAATGATGACAAAAAGTACTTATGTGGCGTTTGGTGGCCTGGAACTTTTTCCAGCTCAGGAAAAAAACTCGACTTTTAAGTCCTGAAATTAATGACATGCCGCAGTCATTTCAGAGAAGCGGGGCATTTGGACACTGGATACTGAATACCACCAATGACGTGTAGTTAAATATTTACTGTGTATGGGCGTAAGCCGGTAAAGCAAAAGTGAGTCACAAAGAGAAGGATGTGCTGACCCTCTGTATTTGTGTTACTAATGATCAAAGGTGAGGCTTCAGTTTAGCCACATACAGACAGTGCTTGTTCTCCGCTACCCAGACATTGGATATTTGACTCCTTTTTAGGGTGTATGTCAAAATCTCATAAGCACAGAAAGGATTTAATCAAGGCAATTATCAACTTTACAACTCACTCTTCTGGTTTTCTTCCAATTAAACAACAACATAGTTTTAGGACACCTGACAGTCAGTAATGCATGAAAGTGGAACACTTTAGCATATATATGTATATGTATATGTATATGTATATGTATATGTATATGTATAAGTACAAAGTGAAATTTCTGTCGATATTATGCTTTATTTTTCTCTTGGCTTTCTTGGCCTTTGTGTCCGACATTGCCAGTGGGTTATACATTTGCCTGAAAGCAAACGGTTACCGGTCAGAGTTTTCAGGCTGCTGGAGTGTGTAATGGTCGTTTCCAGACACTCTGGCATTCTTTCACTCTCTGAAGGCAGGATTTTTAGGTTAATATGTGACTACAAGTTGGCCATATAAGTAAATGTATGTGAGTGATGGTATGCTGGTCAGTTTTAGTGCTGTGCTGGACTGACCACCTCTCTTAAGGTGTACTTTGCATTTTACCCAGGGCAAAGAAGGAACAGCTCCCACAATCCTACATTCAGGGATAACTGCACATTTTTGCATTGTTCCAAACAAAAGATGAGCAACTGCAACCATATCTCTCATGTCTAAAAAATCTGTGGTCTTTTGCTGAACAATAAGAAAAGTTTGCAGAAAACCATCGTTGTTGTCATTCAACCGCAGACACCCTGTCATGAACTTCTGACGGTATCAGAAGTTTCACTGCCACTCTCTCATTACACTCATGTGATGATCTGTTGCTGGCTATGGACAGCTACGAACAATGGAAACACACTAAAAACTGACATGATAATAAGAGAGAAAGATAATATGACACTGAAAAAAATAGTTTTTAGATGGCTGGTAAAATGCTGGACCAATTGCTCTTTAATTTTGTCCGTGCCATAGTCTGCTGTCCTGGTATTCTTGGTAAACCCATTTTGGATTTTTTTTTTGTTGAACAAACTCGATTACATCTGTAATGTATTTAAAAATGAGAATATACTTATTAGTCCTAATAGCTTCACCTTTATGACACAAACCACAACATGCTGACTGAAATATGAAGAGATTTTTGTGGTCGGCTCAGGATACCCTTACTTACAAAATGTTTAAAACTAATCCTATTTATTTTTTCAGCACCAGGTTGAGTCTTTGCTTGCTAAGACAAGAGATATGACGATAATATTTCGTATAATAAATTTCAGCTTGCAAGAGTAAAAATCCCATGTTTAAACGTTGAGGGACAGTAAATAGAACGTTTTCTTGGAGAACATTATTACATGAGGATATTTAACTCAGGAAGGAACTATCTGTTTTTCCAAGAACTATCAAAAATGTGAACAAGACAAAATGATGTCCATATTTAGCCCAAAGGTCAACTCTGCACAAGCGCAACTATTTCGAAGCACTCACATGGCCTAACAACTGTAGTAGTAGCTGTTACTTTTATTTATTTATTTATTTATTTATTTATTTATTTATTTATTTATTTATTTATTTATTTATTTATTTATTTATTTAGATATAAAAACTGTTTCCAAAAAATTATCCAGGGCGCAGCCTAACTCTTGCCCAACATTCACTGAGTATGTTCCCCTCCATCACGTCTCTGCAAGAACTATGTGGGTATGTGGGTGGGTGGGTCAGTGGATGGATGAATGGATGAATGGGTGGATGGATGAATGGATGGATACCAACCTTGTTTAACTTCAGCAATAGGACATCCAGTTAAGACTACTTTCACAAAGAGGCACTGCAGTTGCATCACTCCCTTACTTTATTCACCTGCGCTCGTTGCACGCTGATTAATCAGGAACAATAGCTTGTTAAAAATAGCTGTCCAGGTCTAGGAATGACAGCTGATATCACCCCTCAGTCCACTTCCAACTGACTATCATCCTGGGCCATCTCTCATTACCATCCAGGACATCATCATTCCTATAGTCTATGATGAATGACAACTAACCTCAGTTCACTCGCTCCAAGAGGCTTTTTCTCTGTCTATGTTTAGTCATGTTTCTATTCTTTCTCTTTGAAGTTACTCGATACAGCCAGTTGGCCAACTATGAGTTCACAGTTAATTAGTCAGTTGAGCCTATTTATATACTCTATCAGCTGACGTGTCTAGTGTTGACTGCTTGTTAAGGATGTGTTTATCAAGCTTCCACCAGTGTTCGTCACACAAAAGCAAGAATGACACTGAAAAATGTATGCCATCAGACGCATTTCGTGGTGGACTGACTGTGATGCGTGAGGTTCAGAGGCAGTTTAAAGGGTAATTTGAGAATTTGAATTCAAATGGGGCGGAGGCAGGAATTCAGTTCATGAATAGGTACATGACGTATCCTCATAAAGTGAACGTCATGTGAGGTAATATCAGCAGAACAGGTTAATTCAGGACTTTGGTTGTAGAGGATGTGACTGGATACAGTTCATGTGTAATACTTTAAAACATGGTCAGCGAGGCTACTCAGAGGGCATTTCCAAACATGCCTAATACCATTAAGGCAATCATTTCTTCACAAGACTTAAAACCTCAACTTTCTTCGACTTCCTCATATTTTCACTGTTGGAGCTCACATGTTGTGACAAACAATAAGCCATATTATCTTTGACCTTTGAGTTGTTAGCAGCATACTAGTCATTGACTGTATAGCCATATGACTGCAGCATGTGTGAACAATTTGCTAGTACACCAAGTGGAGATTTAATCACTTAAACACACACACACACACACACACACACACACACAGAGAGAGAGAGAGCAAAGAGAGAGAGAAAGAGAGAGAGAGAGAGAGCAAGCTAGCTCTTTTTTCTGGTTTTGAAAAAAGGAATCTTGTGAAATTGATTGCCCAAACAAATATGAACTTTTTATTTACTCAGATAGGAATTGCAAAATCACATGCTGCACACTGTGGAGCAGTGATTAGCACTCTTGCCTCACAGCAATAAAGTCCTGGGTTCAAATAATGACCGGGGCCCAGGGCTTTTCTGTGTGGAGTTTGTATGTTCTCCCTGAGTGTGTGTGGGTTCCCTCAGAGTACTCAGATTTCCTCCCACGGTCCAAAAACATGCTACTGAATTTAATTGGTGACTCTAAATTGCCTCTGGGTGTGAATGTGAGTGGTTGTTTGTCCTGTGTGTTGGCCTTGTGACAGATCAGCCGACTGTCCAGGGTGTGCCCCGCCCTCGCTCATATGAAGCTGGGATTCGCAAATACATACATACCATTGCTGGGCCATCGGTCTAGATTCCTTTCACACTTATCTAAGAAATAAGTATAGGCTTTGTATTTATTTTTAGAATCTCTGTCAAATTTCTTTGCATCAACCAGGGCAACTGCAATATACAGGTACATTTTGTCTGCTGCAGTCACTGTACACAATGAAATTCACTGTTGCCAAATTCATGGGGAAAAAAAACTACCTTTTAACAACTGACAAAAGTCACAAACTGAAAAAAAACACTCAAAAAGAATTAAATAATCTTCCAATCTACTTAACTAGTATCTCAATTTGTTAACCTAACTGAAAAAAATATTTATTATTATATGTGTGTATTTTCTCACCAATAACAGATAAGACAGTGATTGATGATGACTGACAGTACTAATCAGTGTCTTCAAAGAACAGTATGTGTCAGTTTAAGCCAAAATTTACCTGAAATTAATTACATGTAGTCACAGTAGGCTAGCCACAGTGCTATGGTTTTGAAAAACCACCTTCTATCACAAGATGGTGTAAGGTGCAATCAGTCACTGTGCCCTTCTTCCTGCATTTCACACAATATGGGAAAAAGTCGACAAGTTCAGTGTATTCTAAAATGGTTCAAATTGAACTGAATACATTTTGTAAATGTTGCAGAGGATCTCGGGTTAATGTATACAAAATACAAATCTAATAAAGTAATTATAATTTATTTATTGTCTGTTTATTTATCTTTTTGCATTGACCAATTCTATTTCTCGGATGCAGAGGTGCAGCCACATTGGGGCACTCCAGGGAGCTGATGGGGGTCAAGGGTCTTGCTCAGGGACCCCCACTCATGGCCCGTCAGCTGTGGTGTCAGGGTTATGGTTACAAAATACTTCACAATATAACTAACCTTTTTTTTTTTTTTTTTTAATAATAATAGCCATTTGAGATATATCTAAATGAACAGTTGGAATTTAATGTGACTGTAGGTGTAGCCTTTACTTTGAACAGAGCCTGCTTGTCAAATATGTGTGGTAATCTCAGGCGAAGAAACTGTAAAAAACCCATCAAAATCACAGTATCAGTCATGTTATAAAACAGGAAAGCGGTTTGAAATTTTTTTCTGGCATGTCTGAGAGTTCTCTAATATGCTAAATATAGCATACTGGAAAATATGTACAGTTCTGGGTTAGTTCTCTTGTTTAGTGCTGCTTTCTATAAATATAAATGCTGTTATGGGGTGTTTTCTGTAAATGTAGACAAAAAAGTAGTAACAGTACATAGAATTGTTTCAGTACTGGAATCCATCTATGTGACCTTTTCAGGGCTGAAAGCACCTTGACTTTCTATTTGGAGTCATGGAACAAACTCTCCTCCCAAGCCTCCACGTGTATAATCAGTCAGTAGCTGCATTCAGAGCATGTCTGACCTGGACTGAACCCAGGCGAAACACGCTCGACAGGGACATGGGCTGCTTGTTACAACACACCAGGCAAAAGCAGAGTTTACTGTACATGGGCTGATGGCGAAATAGAGCAAAGTTTTGCTTTGGATGTGTACAGTGTAAATGACTCTGCATGTCGTGATGTATTTACGGACATTTGATCCCCGGTCAGTGTCATTACGTGGCTAACGCACAAATGCTGTGAGACTGGAAAACCCAAGGTGGAATGGACACGAGATTATTTCAAGTAAGGAGGGGGGCAGTGCAGAGGGGCAGAAAGGGGAATGCTTCTGAGCATGAGAGGGAATCTACATGGGCATTTCGTCATTTGATTGCAATAACAGACATGGCGCAAAGTTTACGGTCTGTAAGATATTTTAAAAAAAAAAAAAAAAATGCATGCCTACCCAGGGATGTGTGAATGCTGTTTAAGATGGTTGTTCAAAAAAAAAGTAGTGATAGTGAAATTGTAACATTGACATAAATATCTTTTCATATTCAAAATTACAGGCATACCAACTTTAAAGTGTATTGAAAATAGACTGTGTCTTCATTACATTAAAATGGGCACTGTCAACTTTTAAATTGGACTCAAGCCACAGGTGCTTTACGCGTGATGACCCAGCTCTGGAATCCAGACCGAAGTAGGGCCATGCGTGTTAATGGAGTTATTTCTGCCTGCTTTGGGTGTGGAAAGTAACACGTTGGCATATTTTCCTATAGTGCCTCAGCAGAGGAGCGTGTGACTATGAAGCCACGATGAGTTGTCACTCACTTTGGGTACAGAAGTGAACATCAGCCAGCTGGGAAGGATTAGCTGGACCACTGAAGGTTAAAGGGGGAGCACATATAGACCGGTCATGAAACACACAAGTCACATGTTCTTTCATCTCTATGATTTGGTGACAAGTGTTTTTTCTGAAGATCGAACAGAATGAAATAACGTTGTTAAGAGGCTTCATTACATCACATTTCATCTGTGCGCTTCCCAGTGAAAAAGAAACAGAAAGTCAAGTCTCAAAGTCAAACTAATATAACCAATACACTGATGTCTATGTTGTACTGTACTTTTTGCCTAATGTCATCTTTACATTAGGCACGTCTGATTTGAACTTTTCTTGCCCAAAAGCGCTAATTTCTCCTACTGCTGTGTTGGATTTCAGTACCTGTGTTAGACGCCGCTATAGAATTTGCTCTAGCCTACTGTTTGGTGAGTATTATGAAAAACAGTGTCGACATCATGGACTCAAACCCACATTTGCCAACAACCACTACACTGATATCATGGACAATGAACATAAATACTGACACAAAATATATGATGCTGTCCTAAGAATATCCAGCAACTTAGTTTGCAATTGTCTGAGAAGATGTACAACTTGCGTTGCTGTTTAACCTCGTAAAAAAAATGTTAAAAAAAAAAAAAAAAAAAGACCGGAAAGATATGACAACATGTACATTAAATATGTTTTTGTTGTCCTTGCAGTCACAAGCTTAGTTGCAAACCTGGCCCTGGCCCAGGTCATCTGCAGGAGGACATTTAGCACCAGGTTGTCTTTCAACAAGATCTGTGAAGCAGGAGAGGAGAGACTATCATCCAGCCGCACCCCTCTCGCGAATGGTTCTCCAAACTGGGGGGCCGGCTATGCCAGACCAACCAGACTTCAGAAATCTCCTTCATCCTACTCAACTATAACAAACTCAAAAAAACCAAAAAAACAAAAACAGGCATTACTTTTCTGAGCTAATATTGAGTTACTAATAAGACTAAGTTATATTTAGTCCAGCAGTTTTTAACACTGTTGCACCAGCCTGTGTTGAGACTGTCTAGAATAAAACCAGCTGCTGAAGTGACGTCATTAAGAGTCACCATTATTTTCTACTTACGGGAAAGGTCATATCCTCCGTGCGATTTTAAGAAACTCAGTGTCAGTTGGAAAGTTTCAAAACAGCACAGGTGGCAGAAAAGATAACATGACATATGGGTTTCAACACAGCTCAAGAGGAAGGAAAGGCAACCCGGAGGTGATCCTCTGGTGTTATTTACACTCTGCTTCCCCTTTTGGCGTGTTGTGGGTGAGTACGTGTATAAACACACACACACATACATATGTACAGTCACACGACAGGGCCTTCACCTGTGCAACGAATGCAAATAAAGAAAGGTGAATGTGTTGAGTGTGTGCATGTGTGCATGCGTGTGCACGTGTGTGCGTGCATGTGCATGTGCATGCGTGTGCTCATGTGCTCTCATGTGTGAATGAGTCTTCACGTGCCTAGGCACATCCAGTTGATGTTTTGGAAAAAGGGGGTAGAGCAGCTTAACCTACAGGAAAATGTGTGTGAAAACACACACACACACACACACACACACACACACACACACACACCATGTGCTTGATAGGCAGATCACATGGGAGTGAGTGATCTGAGCACTGGAGAGGGGAAAGAGTCTATGGTCTCCAGGAAAACTGCAATCATTCAAGACATGACTAACCTCACGAAAGCACAGAGAGGCAATCAGATATTATTCGCAGCACACATTCAGCATTTGGTCCCTTGTTTGGAAGGAGTGGTGTGTGTGTGTGTGTCTGCTCCAGGTCTGGTGGTGCTACAGTGCCCTCTCCTACCCAACAGTCACTGTTGTGCAGGGAGCAAGTCGACTGTTATCTGCCAAGGCAGTCAGTCATTGTGGTGACTAATCTAGCAAATCAAGAAAAAAGAAAAGTTTCACAGCCTTTCCTTGTCTCCTGAACTGAAATACCCCGGTGCCAAGAGCTCCTACTACCTCTACAAGTCATTATTAACCTTCTGACCTTCTCAACTTTGCCCGCTCTTGTTTGCTGAACATGTTATCTATTTAGTAACAGTTTAAGCTGTGGATTGTTCATTAGTCAACCTTTCTAGCTTGCTCGCCGTTTTTTTTGTGTCGTTAATTAAACTTTAAAACTGTTGTTAATCATTCATTTACTGTCATTTTCACTGACACTCTGTTTTTTCAATTGCTTATGTGTTGTGTGTAAACTCTTGAACCACTGAACTGTGATTCCACTTTTGTGCATATTTGTTTTTATTTTATCCATGAGACGAACGTTATCTTCCCTTTATTTATTCTTGCATGGAGCATTTTCTTTTCTTGTCAGGGATGAATTAAGCATTCTGATGTGATATAAATTTTGACTCCGTAATTAAAGGATTTCAGTTGATGGTCCCGGAACAAGAAAGAATGGTTCGCCTTCTCCAGGCGGAAAGGGTAAAGTTCTCACAGGTTAAAGATTTCAAGTATCTTGGGGTCTTATACGTGATAAAAGGAGGGGTCATCAGATTCGGACAGTGGGCTGCGAGAATGAAGTTGTTGTAAAGGACTTCATTGAAGAGGGAGCAGAGCTGTGAAATAAATGTTTCCGTTTGCTGGATGGTCTACATCCCCACCGTCATATAAGGTCACGAACTGCGGTCCAAATCAGAAGAACAAGACTGTGGATACAAGCAGGTTAAATCAGTGGGTTGTCTGAAGGGTGGGGGGCTTCATTGTTCACGACAGGGGTTCAGCCATCTATGAAAAGAGGCAGTTTAGGTGATCCGGACGTCTGATTAGGATCCTTCCTGGTCGAACCACATAAAAGGTCCGTCAGGTTTATCCTCAGGGCCCACTACAGGGGCTATTAATTCATTTGCATTTGGCCTTTGAGCAGCTTGACTTCCAACCTGAAGATCTGGAGGGTGTTACAGCCACGGGGATGTGTGCTTCTTCGCGCTCTACACTGACACCAGGATCTCATGGGAGAGTATGTTGGAGAGAAGATGGAAGCTTGATGATAATTTATTTGAAGACCTTGTTCAACCCTAAACCAATCTATTTTAATTTTTTTAATCCAATAAAAGAGACGTAAATAACCTGACTGTCTTGCATGCCTGCCTTTATGTGTTTAGATATAAAAGGAATGCTAACTATTTTCAAAATAAAAAAGTCACTCTTCAGTCTTTCTGAGCTTAAGCAACTGCAGAAAATCTACATAAGGGAGTCGAATTTGCTTCAAGTAGTTTTCTGTTTTTGTGGGATTCAGTAAGATGAGAAATGTAAACTGTGTGTGTGTGTGTGTGTGTGTGTGGTAGCTGTTTTGACCTGGTCTTACCCTTATCTCATGACGCTCACTGTAAAATCCCACATAGCATCCCAGCACAGGTATACACGCCTGGTTGAATTGTGCTGCACATGCTGTACACACAGGATTGGTCCCACCCAGTTGATGCACTCCCCTGCAACATGTGACACCTCCAGTTGGAATGTCAAACAGCCACAATTTCCATTGTCAGCGGCTTCAGGGTAAGACTGATATTTTACACATTTGTCCTTGCCAAAGTCAGCCCGATGTTCTTTCAAAAACACATGCATGAAAACACAGCTTCCACAATTTTTTCTTTACTGAATCTGTCTTTAAGCAAAAATGTAATTCCACTTGGATTGCTTTATGTTGACAGCTATTACATCTTCCAGTCCCATTTCATGTGCATTGCTGGTAAAATGTGCATGAAACCACTCAAATCTGCTAATTAGAGCCTTGAATTTACAAAAGGGAAGAAGTGGATGTCTTCTTTGGTAATGAGTAATTCAGTGAAGATCATCAAAGCAGGGCGAAACTGGAAACAGACAGAGGATATGGAGAGACTCCAAGCTTAATTCAAGCAAATCTGCAGCATGTTTTTTTTTTTTTTTTTACCTCTCATGTAAATGTGCCCCACCTGTGCTGCTTCTAGGAAGTAGAAAGGTGGCACTGAAGGCAGTGCAGAAACGTCTTTGAGTGTTTTTAGCGTTGCAGCGGTTTGATCATGATCTCTCCGTGTATCATGGTGCCACACGCCTTTATCTTGAGCTATATTGGTGTAAACACCACAAGTCACAGAGAAGCAATCACACCATTTATATGTACATTCAGAGTAAGTCATCTCACAAGTGAGAATGTGTGGCACTTCAATACGTGCTTGTTTTTGAGATGGCTGCTTGTTTCTGTGTGAATATGCATAGGCACACACGAAAGGGTGGAAAAAAAGCACTCTCCCCCTCTCCCAGAGAAACGCAGTGCAATGATTACCAGCCTTGCCGCTCAGGGGGCCATTTGCTATTACCACAGAGCTGATTATCTCACCCCTACAGCAGGCTGTGTTTGCAGCTTTGCAATTTTTTTCCTCCCAAATGCCCACACTGCTATTTGTAGAAACGTTACCTAGCTGGCACAGGTTGAAATAGCTTTGTGTTTGTGTGGATGTTTGCGTCTGGGTG
Organism: Salarias fasciatus; assembly: GCF_902148845.1. Lineage (NCBI taxonomy): Eukaryota > Metazoa > Chordata > Actinopteri > Blenniiformes > Blenniidae > Salarias > Salarias fasciatus. Next base: position 22,602,812 of record NC_043766.1, on the reverse strand, counting down.
AGTGTTTGTGGCTCTGCCTGGCTGTGTATGTGTGGTGGTTGTTTGGTGGGTAGGTGGGTGTTTATGTGGAATGGGAGGCTGTAAGAATGGAGGGATGGATGACACAAACAGGGCAGAGTGGTGGGAGGCTGGAGTCAGGGCCCAACTCCCACTACCAGGCTGGATGCAGTATCTGACAGCTGACTGAGAGTCTGCAGGCCCCCTCTTTACACAGCCTCACCAAAAGGTCAGCACTTCAATCAGCTCCACTCTCTGGATGCCTCTCTTTCTCTCTTGTACCGCTGCAAAGCCTCAATTCGCCCCCACCCCTTGATACACACTTGGCCATGCTTGACCACAACACACAGGTGGAAATTTTTCATTTTCATGTGCAAGGAAGCAGCATCAAAATGTGCTCAGGTTGGCTATACCACGTGACATCCGCAGTTCATTAAATTTCTAAGGCAGATGATTATGCACGCTGGATGATATGTGTAATTTGGGTGCACTTTGGTCTATGGAAAATTCTTAAAAGTCATAGCTGGCTCCTTGCTCCATGAGTTTAAATTTTCCAACCCTTTAATTTCCTCTTACTTCCTCGTCAGGTCTCTTATTTGACTTCACACATCACGGACTTACAATATCCTGTTTTTTATCTTCAAGTATCTCTAAAGTGTGTAAGAGATAATAATTTGTCACAAGACAGTGACTTGCAGCCCAGTAATAAACACAACCAACAACTAATTGCCATTTGTTTCCCTGCTGATTCATCGACTCCAAACATGATATTGCCTTTGGTACATGTACAGTCCAAAGCATGATATAACATCTTTTGTTAAAATCAAAGGTAAGTGAATCCACACGCTTTTCTGCTGCGTCACAGCACCTGTTAAAAAATCAGATTACTCTCCTGATGTGTCAGCTGTCACTCCCCCGTTTTTTTTTTTTTTTCTTTTTGCATGACTCCCTTATTATTCACCTATTACACCGTTTGATTTGTCATTATCGTCCCTGATAAATTAACAGGTCTCACATTGTGCTCCAAATGCGTGAATTATCATTAACACAAGGAGTGAAATGTCAGTGGTGGTGGTGGTGGTGGTGGTGGTGGAGGGCGCATGGGAAGTGTGATCCATGATTTTTTTCGAGGATAATAAGAGCACTGATATGAAAGAGATGGAGGGGCTTTGGGTTTGAGTATCCAACGAGAGACTCTCATCTGTGTTTCAAGTCGGCTGAGGTTAAAATCATTCCACATCTCGATCCATGTAGCCGGTGACTAAGCTCATATCAAGATGCTCTGAAAGCATGCAGCAAAATGTCACACTGTCCCACAGTCAGTGTGACACCTTGGAGCTTCTAGTGTATAAAGAAAAGCTTGTGCTTCAAATTTTCCCTTTGACTTTACAGTACATTCAGTGCCCACTTTACCAATAAAGGTGCACACGCTTGGCCCTTCAGATTCACTACTGACACATAATGAATGAGCAGTGGGTGCAGGGTTTCATGGGACAGAAACACTATTTCAGGTATCTACTTTATTAAAAAAAGAAAAAAAGAAAAAAAGAAAAACGTTCCAATAATAGACTCTTGAAATTTGTCATATTAATGTCATAATTTACAGTTTACAACTTTAAGACAAAAAATATTAAAACTAAGCCAAAGGGTAGGTTATGGGTTTATTTTCAAGACCATAATTGTCTGACAGCATGCAAATCTCCAAATGTGTTTTGGCAGGAGGCTCAATCTACTGCCGTAGTTCTGACTTGCTGCGCCAGTAAGCACCACCCCAAAGTCATCATTTAACTACTATTTGATTTCATTATGCTGTCTATGAGTTTATTTTGATAAAGCTGGAGGAAAAGTAGGCCATTTGTTAGCTCACAACCCTGACACACATGATCCTTCTGACTTTTTGGGTTTTAAGCAGGAGGTGTCAGAAAAGTTACCACAGGGATAACTGGCTTGTGGCGGCCAAGCGTTCATAGCGACGTTGCTTTTTGATCCTTCGACGTCGGCTCTTCCTATCATTGTGAAGCAGGATTCACCAAGCGTTGGATTGTTCACCCACTAATAGGGAACGTGAGCTGGGTTTAGACCGTGGTGAGACAGGTTAGTGTTATCCTGCTGATGATGTGTTGTTGCAATAGTAATCCTGAGTACTTTTAACTTTAAAAGCCACTCCTGAGCAATCTGTGTCTGAGCATTTGGCTTTCACTCAAGAAGTCAAATTAGCATTTCTACTTTTAATGAAGTAATTAATACAAAAGTACATTTTGTGTACTTTCCCCTTGTATCTGACATGTGACTTTAGTTCCTAACTTCCTAATTTATTTAAAAAAACAAAACAAAAAAAAAAAACATTAGTCGCAAAACACATGATTAGATTATGTAGGGCTTTGAGAATTTCTGAAAGCATGTCTGCTTTAAACTTTTAAAAATCAAAAGATCAGTGCTGTTTGGTCTGACTATCCCACTTAAAAAACCATAGGGTCAGGGTTAAATACACCAAAATCATTTGATCGAGTGTGCCGTGACAGCAGAGATAAAACATGTCTAGCAGGCATAACAGGCTTTATTTGATAAGATACATTATTAAACTTGATGAATTATAAGATAAGTGCATTCATAAATGATTTACACACAAAATAGATGTTATTTTATATTGGTAGTCCAAAATGTTTGCAATGTGTGACTAACTTCCAAAAGACACAACAAATAAATAATAAAAAAACATTTAGCTCTACATTAAACTGAAGATTTTTGCTCACCAGAGTGTTTTAATATCTTATGAAGAGTTAATATCCTATGTAGAGTTAAACTGAAAATGTATGTACTACTCTGAACAAATATCTTGAGTCTATTTCAAGGACTTTATATATATGTATATATATATATATATATATATATATATATATATATATATATATATATATATATATATATATATATATATACATATATACATATATATATATATATACATATATACATCTTGATATAAAATATTTGGAACGATCATTACTTTATTCCATTCAATAAAAACAGTGACAATGCCCACACGCTGTTTTCTGTTACAAACAGACTGAAACTCCACAGCATCAGTCCCTCCTGAAGTTCCGTCCATCAAGTCAGACTTTGCAGCTTTTTTCATAGTTAAAATATTAAGATTAAGACAAACAATATGTGGCTCAACTTCAGGAAACACCATGACATTACCTGTGCCATCTTGCAGTCCAGTCAGTCTTCAACATTTTAACCTTATGGATTACACAATTTTGACAGAAACTGGTTTAGTTTCAGTGCTGCATTTGACACATTGGATCATAACATGCGGCTGGACAGAGCAGAGCTGTGGGCGGGACTTACTGGCACTGCGCTAAATTGGTTCAAATCTTACTTACAAGACAGGAACTACTTTGTCTCAGTTGGTAATTATGAGTCTGAGTGAACAAAGATCCCATGCAGGGCTCCTCAAGGGTCTATTCTCAGATCACATTAATTTAACATCGACATGCTGCCCCCTTGCTCAGACTACGGAATACCTCAGCATCTCCTATCATACTTATGCAGATGACATATAACTTCATATGTCGGTGTCATCACATGACTACAGTCTCTTTCTTTCATTGAGTAAGTTAATCAATCAAATCAATGAGTTGATGAAGCACCTTTTTCTTTTCCAGCCCAGTCCAGACAAGACACAAGCTATTTTATGGCCCCAAAAATAAAAGTTCAAAGATCAGTTTTGTCTCCTGTTTTCATTACCTTTTCTAAAATTCTCTTATTTTCTTAATATCTTGTTTCATTTCTATGTCAGAATTTTGTTGCGTTTCTTTGGCTTTGTGAAGCACTCTGAATTGGTTTGAGAGAGTGAACGGTGCAAATACAAACACGGTGCATAGTACAAATAAACTTGCCTTGCTTAATTTAACTGGGAATCACAGTTTTTGATTAGCTGACAAAACACAAACACGGAACTGAACAACTGTAGAAGTAAAGTGATATTAAGATCAAGTCCAAGTTTGCGGTTGTAAAATTATGCCTTTGCCATCAGTAGTCTGGGGGGAATGCTTTGTTGTACCTGTCGATTTCTCAGGTATCTGGACAATACTTGAGTATTTATTTTTCTTGATGACTTTTACTGCCTGATTTGAACACAAACATCCGTACAAGCTGCAGAGGTTGGCAAAATTAAGAACGGATCAAGCTGACTATGCTGGAATGACACGTTTTGTGCTTTTTCAAAACCAAACAGCATTCCAAAATTAAGGCTTTTATTAACCTCATTGTTTTATTATGAAATCAAGTAAGGGCTTTAGCTTCCTCCGTTTTTTTTTTTATTAAAGAGAGGATTATGGTAGGTTTTAGACTTAAAACTGTGATTTCATAATAATCTGTGTCACTGCCAATGATGCTAATGATAAGGCTAGTTTCTGTGCTGATGCCGCGGCAATATTTTATGTCTAAAGAATTTCTTGGTAACGATTTTACGTCTGGGATGAATAAAGTACTTTTATTGTGTGTGCATAGACACACCTCTTCTTCCACCTCCAGAAAACCTTAAAGGTCATGTACAAAAAAGATAATTCTTTATTTAGCCTTTGCGGTTCTCCAACTTTCTTGCTTTTATTTCTGTACAGATTTTGAATAAAAGACTAAAAGTTGAATGGATCCGTTTTTCATTATTACTTCAACATATCTGTATTTCCTAAGTAAAAAGCTGTGAGTACTTTTGGCAACTTTCTCAGAATCTGTGGCAAGATTTCACCTTGCCAGACTCTACTACAAAGAAATTTCATATTGCTTTGTAAAAAGTAATACAAGTGAACATTTTGAGAAGTTAGTCATACTTGGCTAAATTAGATGCTATTGAAAGGTTATTATGCTGTCATTTTTTTACCTAACAGGCCAGTTGTGATCTATCAGGGTTGCATGAGGACTGTGAACTAAGCGGAGTTTGACTGACAGCCCAGAGCAAGAAGACAGTGTAGTCAGAACTGGAGAAGCAGTCAGGTGCTACTCCAGGCATGTTATTCTCATCCAGGATTTAGAAACATCTTTTCGTTCAATGTCTTCCATGTGTACAAAACACTTTCACACCTTAAACATTAACCCATACATTACACAATAACTGGAAGTGAATCATGTATAAATGAGAGTTTCCACACTGTATTGCCACATTCCAGAGCGTCACATTGTTTGGCTGTCAGTGACACCGAAGACATTCACGGCTGCGGTTTTTCATACCACTCCATTATTATTATTTCCACAATGACATCATCCCAAACACGATCATTCGCTTTCAGCAATGGGCTGGTCTCTCTTTTCTTTTCCTCTTCTTCAGCTGGCCCAATACATGAGCACTCCCAAAGCCACGAGCTGCCTCGCGTTGGAGTACCACTCAAAGATGACACCATGAATTGTCACAGTGTGTATCATATTTTTCTTTCCCGGGTACAGACAGTGCAATGTTTTAATTACAGCACGTGCATCGCAGATAGACAGCGACTTGTTACTGCAGGCCTCGTCGGCCCTCAAACATCACAGAGTGGCTCTTGAGCAAGGGCTCTCACTGGATACTTATTCTTGATGCATGTACAGCACTTCACTGCTTTTATACATCACCGTGCAACACTTCCGCCACATGGGTCAAACACGAGGACGCTGTCTTTATTTTACTGTGGTCAGAATAATCTTAATCTTAAACTAAATAGTGACAAATAAAAATGAACTTCTTCTTTACTGGCAAAGGCGGGAACACCCAGCGCAGCTTTACTTCATGCAACTCTGAGGGAACAAAGTGTTCGCATGGGAAAGCACCTGGTCATTCTCCTAGTTTGTTTTTGACAGAAGTGGAGATAAAATCGTGGAGTAGGAAAGGCGATGTCGTTGAGCTTGGTTTCAACACCTCACATCATAAATCTGGATTGTAGAAGTGGTGGTTTTGACATGACCGTTTCATCTCTTCTGTCTGAAGCGTTACTCACGTCTCCAGGCCCCGAGGCTCAGTGATGAGTGAGCGTGAGTGTGTGTACTGTGCATCAGTGTGTGTCTGAGAGCATGAAGTCGGGGACGAGAAGGTTTTGATGAAAGAGTCAGATTAAAGAGGAGAGATTAAACAGACGGCAGGATGTGTGAAATGTGCCAACTATTTTGTTTTAGTGGAGACTGACTTATGTCTGTACAATTTCTTTGAAGAACGATATTTCAACACATCTGACAGGTAACAAAAAGTGACTAATCAGAACTTAATGCAAGAAAACAAGTGGATATTTAATCATGCAAGTTCGCACTCATGAGTATTTCTGAGAACACTGACTTCCAGTTCACTTAAGGCCCTCCAGACTTTTGACATTCAAAACAAACCGGTTGTGGTTTGTTGCTCTGAGATTCACAAGTGAGCACGTGAATGAATGAGGCTGAACTTGTACTTAAACAAGAGAAATGCTTTTTTTTTTTTCTCCATTCCACAAGTGAAAAAGTTTTCCTGGCTTCATATTGAAGCTATCCCTCACAACAAACCAGCTCTGCCAAAACATTTCAATCAAGCAGCAGTAGATTCCTGTTAATTTCAAATTGGAAAAAGTAACCAAGCTTTCAGTAAACACAAGCACTTAAAGTGAATACCCATGACATGCTTTTTTTTCTGCCTCTCTGAATGACTTCCTGTGAGCACAATCAGATCCTTCAGCAGTTACATGACAAATGCTCTGACTGTTCATTCCCTGAAACTGGTTTGCAGAGTTAAGAAACTCCTGATACTGAAAAGCATCGGAACCTGACATCTGCTGCCCCCAAGTGGCAACACTGAGTATGACAGGGGATTAATTTCTCCACAAGGTCCACATAACTTCATGACAAAGATTTAGTTATAATATACGTTGATCAGTTTAGCTTAAGTACTCACCATAAACTACACAAACATCACTAATCCATTATCAGGAAAGTGACCACATTTAGCAACCACATTTTTCTTGATTCTTTCAAAACTCACTTTTGACAGTCAAAACCTCAGAAAAAATGTAATGGGATTCATGGGAATATCAAAATGCAAAGCTTTGTAATGTTGATTTTGAAATGCCTTTAATGAAACATTAAAAAAAACGAATGTTTGAGTTCCAAATCTCTAAATTCAAGACCTATTAAAAGAGCACCAGTACTCAAGCTTGTAATTCCAAATAAATTTATTTTTTTAGTTCATCCACTGTACAAAGAAAGCATGGAATCTTCTGGACACTGACGTGACTGAGCTGGAAACACAGGTGGAGCAGTGATTTCCATCAAAGAGACAGAAACAATTACCTAGAAAAGAGAACAGTGACTCAGTTTGATGCACACAAGAAGCAAAACTGTCAGCGATTACCAATTTCCACTTTCAATATTATTAACAACTGCAAAGAGCTGCCTTTTTTCATGTTTCTGGATAGACCAAATTAGCAGAAGATGCCACTAATAAAGAAGTTGTGGAGAAACCCCAAGCAGAGCCAGCTCGTACCACAGATTTACTCCAGGGCTTTCACGATGGCCTCGTTCGCCTCTATGCTGATCTGAACTTCTGCCCTCAGAGCCTCGTCAGATGTCCCAGCCAATTCAGACTGGGCCTTCTCCAGGTTAGCTTTAGCTGCCTAAAAAGATGGGGAAAAAAAGAAAAACATTAAGTCTTAAAATAAGAACCACATAAGCAAATTAAAACAAGCATAATTCAGTCAGATTTTTCATGTCAAAGTCTTTGGATCGTTTAATCAGTATTCCTAATTCACATCGTTCCTGTCGAGCAGATTTTACTGAGATGTAACCTTACTAACAAAAGAGCTGCAAAAAGCATCTGCAAACCACCCCAGAAAGCTTGTTTGAGGCTAACTGGGACGTAAAACACAGCAGCTAAGCAGAGCAAAGAGAGTCGGAAGTGGGGTGAAAGACAAGCAGAAAGACGAGCGGAGAAAATCTCCACTGCCTCTTTGCTCTGAAAGCTCCATTTGTCACAGTCACGATTAGAAACCAGAAATGCCAAACATAGCTGGAAGTTAAAGGTCTCCCAGTAGGGATTTGACACATCTGCTATAACTCAACAGTGACTGACCTTTCTCTCCTTATTAACAGTGTGGGCCCATGTGCATTGTTACTACCGCGTGGCAAAAAATAACTCATTTGCTGCTATGAAGTCAACTTGACAGTGACAGTGCCACTGCCCAAGGTCAAAGACAGACACCTCCACGGCGAGTGCATAATAACGCAGCCTAGCATTAACAAGACTGACATTTAAAGGAGGACTCCAAGCCGAGGACGGACTGCGGCTCCGATCAGATGGATCATCATCAGCTGGGAGGCGCTCGTCAGGCCCGCGTATCAAAATCGAAGGAAGAAATGGATTATGGGTTCAAATTATGGTCTCTGCTGTCAAAGACCAAAAACGGGGGGGGGGGGGGCAATCAGGGATTATGCAGGCCTCCACAAATTGGTTGCAGCCACTCACTGTACACTTTATACGAAAAGTGCAATAACAAATGATCCATAAAGAATTGACTAAGGACGTTGCATGTACACAAAAACTCACCTGTAATGTTTTCAAAATTAAAAAAAATATCTTTTTGGAAGTTTGCATTTCACAAACAGCAACCCTGAACGATGTAAAAGACAGTATAACCACAAGAGAGCATGAGTGTAATGTGACTGGTAAAAATGCCATAATTTTCTTCTTTCCTCATACGGTTTGTGAGAAAATGAGCCCCAAAGCGACGGGGTCAGTCTCTTCCCTCACTTGTGCACCAATACTTTGACGTTACGCGTTCCTGCCGCAAACCTATCTTGAATGCTCGTGTTGCATCGAAAATACAAAAAGAGGAAAACCTTCCAGTTGGTGATCCACTGCTACAGTGAAAGGTCAGAGCTACAGAGGATTATAGCACTCAAGGTTTACTCAGGTACAAAGACAACCGATCCACAGTTCAAGAGGCAAAATCCAACATTTGGAGCTCAATTTAAAATTCCTCCAAACAAAATACTAATTAAAAAAAACAATGAAAAAGGAACGAAGACACAAAAACAAAATATTTAATAGATTGTGGACGTTTGAACTTCAAATTCATTATGGTGCGACACTTCCTACAGTTATAAGTCTGTGCTCATTAAATCCAGTTGATATTGATCTCATGTACATATTTTTCTTTGCAAAAGGTGAAACAACACCCATGAAAATGGCTCCAGCATCTCATTAGAAGACTTTGTGAAACTTCGGTCAAATTCCGGATCACTGAGAGAATGATTAAGACACACACAGTTAATCACTACGTTATCATGAACATCGATTATGTGGCGCTGGAGCTGTGTCAGAACGGTGTCATTATTTATTTCTTTCAGCACCACGCTGAATTAAGATTTTAAATTTTACTATGGTCTACAATAGGAAGTGTCCAATCCTTGTTCAACATCACCTTTCACCAAAATATCTCAACGCAGCAATTTTTCTATAATCTCTGCAGAAAGCATGAGAACAAGTGTGTGTGTTGAAGGGAACAATTAAAAACATGCAAAAACTAAAGTGTGACCCTCCAGGGTCAGGAATCGACATGCAACACAAAATACAGCTTTTTATTCTCTGTGTCTATTTTCCCACCTAAAATGTGACCACCGTCGAATGTTTGACAACTTGTCTTTTCAGTGTAAACACACAGACGTCCCTTTGTTCTCACCTTGCTCTCAAATATTTTTACAGTTATCAAAATATTCTTACTAAGCTTCATATATACCGTCCTCACTTGACAATCCTGCATTATTCACAACCCAGATGTCGACCTAGTGATTACAATCAAATAAATGTCTTTCCCAGCCTTAATGTTACACATTTTTTCCTACTAAAAACTGTCAGAACCAAAAGGAACTTTATTTTTTAATGAATCTAAACCTTTATTGCACCACAAACCAGTCTTAAACAATTAATTTTCTGCGGACTAGCAGGACGCTGTATAAGAACGCCTTAAGGAGGACTTAATGATGCATGACAAAAACCTGACAGAGTTCAGCACAGGCCCGACACGCTGACGGAAGTGAAACTTTTTGCACAATAAAACTAAATGCTGCTGACCAACTGAAATTTAATATTACACTTTTAAAATGAAACTCTTTTAAACTCTTTGTGGCCTGATACCACACGATGGCCTGGTGGTTGAGGACCCCTGATCTAAACTGTACTTTGGCCTATTTTCTGTCCACCGTCACGAACTTGCAAGTTCACCATAATCAGCTTTCTTGGTGTGAGCTGAATCTCCAGAGCGGGAACTCAGTCACAGAGAACTTAGTACCATGCTAATTGTATTTAACATCTATCTGAAGTTTACCTGATAGAGCAAATTAATTTAACAAAGCAAGATGTCAACAATCAGCTTGGCAAGTAGCTCACAATGTACAATTGGTTAGTTTCTCTCCTGACTGACATGTCAAAGTGTTTCTTCTACCAACTGAAGAGTTTGATGAGACAACAATGTTGATTTAAATATTTTTGTAAGCGCCGAAAGGTTTCGTTTTTCTTTTCCTTTTTCATTTATATTGGAGTCCTCTCATGCTACAGAGACAATATCAGAGCAAGAGTATCAATACTGTCATGAATTTTGTTGAGAATAATGGGCTTTGTGTAACTGAGAGTCTGTATTCACTCTGATAAGCTCTACATCTGTTAGACTGAAATGATTCCTAGAATTACACAAACTCACACTACACTCCACGCTTAACCTATTAAATGACCTAGTCAAATTCTTCATATTAATTTGTTTGTGATTTTCAGTGTGAAATATTCTAACTTAATTCAACCAATGTGAGAGAGATACCAAATTAGGCTTGCCAACAGGTAAATATCGCAAAACATAGAAGTCAACTAGTTTGTTAGAGATCAGAGCGAAATTACACCAAAACTGATCAAAGCGATTGTACTAAAATAAGGTGTGCGATTTGTTGTATACGATAGTATCGTAAATGTAGATGAAGTGCAGTTTTACATTATCAAATAAACTATTTTGAAAAGAAAACTAAAGAATCCAAAACTTTCCCAGCTTTCCTCAAACAGACAGGAGAGGATTGTTGTGGATTTTTTTCAGCGTTTATTCCTCGCGATATCACCTTTGTTAGCTGGTATTAGGATGAGCACGGCAGCGAACTAGCTAGCTGTGTCAGCTGTCAGCTTTAGCCATCGGTATAAATCAGTTGTTTGCATGTTAGCTAAGCCACGCACGTCAAGTCAGTTGTTAGCTTCATGGGACTTTACGCGTTGCTTCTGTTGGTCGCTGCAAACAGACAGGATCAAGGCTTTTTAATCTGGGATCATCCTGGACAAATCCTGAAATATCTATGTTTTTCTGATATGGCCATGATTGCTCCAGGCCTCATGTTTTGCAGAAGTGTGTGTGAAGCAGTTTGTTAACAATATTTGGAACTGATAATGTGTCATTTATGTGCTATACAATTTCCCTAAGAGGAGAGAAAACCTGAATGTTTCCCCATTTAATGTCTTCACATTAAAGTTCAACTGTGAGTCTATTGAGAGCATAAGTTTAAAGAAAATAAACAAGAGAAACATTTTGTCCACCCATAGATGTCCCGGTAAGCAAGAGGAATTTTAAAAGCTTTATTTGGCCACAGGATAATGAAGGTTATTCTCAAAAAAAGAAGAAGAAGAAAAAAAAAACTTTTCCCCTCCATATCGTACAACCCTAGTGGAAAGTCAAATTACTTTAATTTCATTACAAAAAAGGAACTTTACATTGTGACATGAATAAAAAGACATCGCTCGGATCAAGTCTGCATACAAGTAAGAACGATTATGCAAACAACTGAGGTTCTTGATCTCAAGAAGAGAATCAAGTAAGACAATATACTCACTGCAACGTCCAGCTGGTCCAGGGGGACAGCCTCCTCAGCCAGCAGCTGCACTGAAGAATCGGCGTTGACTGTGACCGACCCACTGCTCACTGCGTACACACATTAGACCATTATTAAGGCCATTTTGTTAACCTTTTATTTTTAATGGGGATCTTATTTAGACACAAGTTGATCTAATCTGTGAAGATGTTTCATATAAATATTATTGAAAAACTTCTGAGGTTAAGATACATTTCGCAATTTCACTGCAGAACAGCTGTTTTATTTCTTCTACAGAGGAATCACACCCTTGGTTTCTCTCTACACCAACGTCCTCAATGGTGATGCATTAATTTGGTTCAGGTATGTTTAAGCAGGGAAAGACCATTGACATGCAAGATTAGTAGCTTCTCTGGCAGAAAAGCTGGCTTAACTAATTCAATTTCAGCTTTTCCAATATGCTACTGATAAAAAAAAAAGGTATCTGGCCTTTAAGTGGTGTAGCAATTGGCTGTATTTTAAAGAACATTTGCCATTCCATATTATGCTGTTTTATACATGGATTTGCCACCAATCTTACCAAAGTACTTTGCAGCGGACCCATCATCACTGAAGACTGTGACAACACCAGGTCGGAGCACCTGCAGGGTCGGTACATGGGCAGGAAGAATACCGAATGCTCCAGTGAGTGTGGGCACGTCGACCTGCTTCACACTGGCCTCCTTGAAAAAGACCTGGAACAGAAAACACATGCAATGAGCAAGTTTCACCCTACCATTAATAACCAGCTCTTTTACATCAAACACATTTTAATTCTTCAGCAGTCTCAACAGACATTACATGATCTGTTACATTCACAATAACAACTTCTTCTCAAGGTGCTCGTGCACCACTGGGGGCAACTTGGGGAGGAATGTCTTGCCACAAGGGCAGGCCAAGGGGAAGGGGTTCAAACTGAGCCCCTCTACCAACTGAATAACAATTCATTTAAGACAAAAACAAGCTTAGCCGTACTTATATATGTTTTGGCTGCTTTCTTTAACAGTTGTCACATATTGGACTTTTTGTTCCCAGATACACTTCTGACACCACCCTCAGCAGGTTGGGGTTACGGACATTGCTCAATGATCCACAGGAATAACCCAGCAGAGGGATTCAAACCTGATACATTTCAGTCAAAAGCTGGCTCACCAAACCTCCACTTCCCACTAATGTTACTGGGTGCCTCGGCAGTCTAAATCTACTGATGTATAATGAGGACTGTATTCAATAATTTAATATAAATCAATAACAAAGCAATATCCCAATAATCACTTGAACAATGGCTAACAACTACAGACTCATGTGTGTCAAAAAACGTATTATTTGAAATTATACATAGTAGATCCTGGAGGATCACATTGAGAAAGCTTTCAAGAGTCCAAAGGACGGTCAGTCTCACATCTTCGATAAAAGACTACAACATTATATCTTGCGTGGAAGGGGTATTATTGTACTAAATTTTAAACATTAGTTTTTGTTGTGCATCAAAAAGTCGAATGATTGGAAGATTCTGCGTTTGTATATGTCAATGAGATCTCTAGTTTAAATCCCACTAGCAAAATAAGTCAAGGTTACAGTTCTGTTTATCTCAGCGTGAAGGTTTCGCGACGGTCGTGCTGTCGAATAGAGATGATTTAGAGAGATTTGACAGCCATCAGTAACCCAAAGTGACTTGAAGTGATGGTTTCGTCTTTTAAGGAGTCGACTCTTTCTGCTTTCCTGGTCAAAGACAGAATGACGGCTAAGCTAGTTCGCAGAGCTAAACCCTGGACGCGTGGTCTTTGACTCCGTCTCACCGAACCTGCACGGGCGTGTGGAACACAGACAGACGCTGCACCGGAGGACGTGCAAAATCTGCTTTACAGGACGAAACTCTGGCGGTGCACGAGAGATTTGGACTAGCCGAGGAGCTAAGCAGGCCGCCGAGCCTCGTCTGTGGCGTTAGCGGCGGGGGCTACCTGTGTCGGGGAGGCGAAAGTGAAGGACATCTGCGGAGCTCCGGAGGCGGCCTCGGCGTAGGCGCGAGCCTGCCTCACCACGGGGAGAGCACGACGGAGAAACCTCGCTGCCATCATGTCCAAAAAGTAGACTTAATTCGCGCAGAAGGGAATGACAGAAATCCCGGAGCCCTGGCGTGCAGGCAGTCAGTCAGTGTGGTCGGACAAGGACGTTGGAGGAGTTCCCGTCAGCCTCTGCGGCAGCGCGAGGAGGAGGGTAATGTAGTCCTCTAAAGCTGAAGACCACGTGACCTCCATGATCCGGTAGAATCCACCGGATAGATAGATAGATAGATAGATAGATAGATAGATAGATAGATAGATAGATAGATAGATAGATGTGATGACACTGATTATCAAAACATTGAAAATTACAAAAACTAAATATAACATGTGAATTCACTAGAAAATATCTGCCGGTTAATATTTTTACGTTTTTCTCTTGAAGATTTTAGAAATTACAGAACAATTAGTGGGATCTATGCTTTTTATTTGTCAGGAGAGAGAGGTGAAAGAGAAGAATTCAAGAAGACAGCAGAACAAAGAGAACAGAATAGATGAGAGAGAGAAAGAGAGAGAGAGAGAGAGAGAGAGAGAGAGAGAGAGAGAGAGAGAGAGAGAGAGAGAGAGGTTTATTAAAATATAAAAACAAAAATAGATAAAAAAAAAAAAGACGACAGAAAAGCAGCCTGACAGAAACAGCATGGGGGACAAAATGGATAGAGACTCCAGGAGAGCTGGAGGAGAGCAGACATAAGGAGAAGGGACAGGTTGTGCAGAGTGAGATGAGTGCTGAGAAAACACACATGTCTCCAAAGAAAACATTAACTGATGAAAATAAATTAGGCCTTCTTTAGCATAAAGATTTAGCAGTTCTAACCTTAAGTACCTCAAATAAAATTTGGTTTAGAAAATAAACAATAATAAACAAATAAAAACATCTTTATATGCACTATATATCCACTATAACTATCTATCCACTGTAATACATGACTTTATGTGTTATAGTGGGAGGAGGAATATGATATCAATAAAGGATTTAGACCATGGGAAGTGACCGCATGTCTGAACTTATATATGAACATGTTTTTTCAGAACAGAAACAAAAGACAAATAATCAGCATACTTTGCTGCAAAATCCAGTTTCTCAATTCGAGATTACTGAGCATTTTTTGCCAGGAGATGGTGCCAAAACCCCATGTCAGTTACTAAACAGAGCCCCAAAGAAGGGCGACTGTTAATGTGTCAGAATCATATTTTTTGTTGTATTTAAGATTTTCAGTGCACGTACAGAAAGAGAAAGACAGTCTGCCACTAACGAAGCAGCATAGATGGGAACCTCTTCTGCTTCATCAAATTATGTCATATTTTATTCAATAAAAAATAACCTCCAATATAATACTGTATAGGGCCACACAGTGGCGCAGTGGTTGTGCTCTCAGCTCACAACTGGTTCAAATAGTGGCTGGGCCTTTCTGTGCAGAGTTTGCATTTTCTCCCCCTGTGTGCGTGGGTTTCCTCTGGGTTCTGTGGTTTCCCCCTACAATTCATTATATTATATTATATTATATTATATTATATTATATTATATTATATTATATTATATTATATTATATTATATTATATTATATTATATTATATTATTCCTTCCCTATTATTGTAGAATTACTGAAGTTGTGCTACATTAAAATGAAAAAAAAAATAAATAAACGAACATTGAATTTTTTTTTTTTTTCCACTTATGAATGCCTTTGGGGAATTTCCCACTTTACCTTTACAAACAATGGGGCTTGCCCCTTGCGGATTAAAGCTGTTAAAAATTGATCGAACCTCAGTGTGATCTGAGAAAAGAAAAGAAAAAGAAAAGAAGCAATAAAAAAAAAACGGCCCCATCACTCAGTTTTACCTCACTCTTTGCGTCACGTGGTCGCCTCTGACAGGGTGGTGGGCGTGTCTTAAACAGTGGGGTTTCATTCATAAATACTTTTAGGCTTTCAAGTCCACATTAAAGTGTTCACAGACGAGTTTCGTGTTATTGGCGTCGTCCCTCCACTCCCGCGTGGACCAGCTTGGTTCTGTAGGTGAGTGCGACCACCGGTGCATGTCTGCCGTATGTATGCCTTTATGTGAGTGTGTGTGTGTATGTTTGTGTGTGCGCGCGCGTCTGTGTGTGTATTTGTGCAGCGAATACCGCGAGCAGCCTGCCTTTCTCTGCCTGTCGGTACCAATGGACCGATGAAAATCATGCGCGCCTGTGAAATATCAAGATGGCACATTAATCTCGCGGCGCCGATCGGAATAAAGCCGTTTTCATCCTGTTTCTCAATGTACTGTCTACATCATGCTCTCGTGTAAGATAATGTGACTTTGCCTTCTTGCAACAGATTATATTAGCAAGGAAACAGCTGCCACTGCCTAAGCTTATTATTCCATTCCCTAGGAAAAAAAAAATGTCGCACCAAGCATTGAGAAACGGGATGCGAAGCTATTTCTCATGATAAACACTTCATTATACGGTACTTATCATGGTTTCACTTAACTGCAATCAGGTTATCATTGGCAGGAAATGTATGAACAAATACAGCACGCCGTATGATACCTGTGAAGCTGCTGGTATAGACTGAATTTCTATTAGGCATCATGGGATATGGAATTTCTGGGACACCCATGTCTCACCATCTGCTATGGCAACTCATCAGTGGAGCAATAAACATGATCTGTCACACAACAAAAGTAAGCAATGCTCAATAAGGTGTTGGAATGCACTGATTTGAACAGCCCTGTCTTCATGAATATTGCATGTTCCCTGAAATTACAAGATGCTTTACAGCAGAGTGAAGACTGCCCACTGTGACTGTAGGCTACCTGTCATTACCAGGTGCCTGCCAAAGGATGAGTCAGTTTAATGAAGGTTTATGTTGAAAACACATTAAGTTTTATTGTTTATCACAGAACAGGAGCAGACAAATGTATCATTCAATAAGCCTAAAAAAAATGTAAAAAAAAAAAACACAAAAAAAAAACTGTGGTGGGACAGGTTGTCTGTAAACAATGTGCATTTGCTCAATGCAGGCAATTATGTAATGCAAAATTTCAAACAGCTGAATAATTAACCATCATTATTCTGCTTTTTGTGTTTGTTGTCAGCCATGCAGCGCTGCTGTCCTGTTGCTCCAGGGCCAGTGGGCCAGCCCTGAGGAGGGAAACACTGCCGCTCGGGCTCTGTCAGCTGGGTGGGCTGTGCTGGTTGAGGATTCAGCGAGGGAGCTGAGGAGGATACTCCAGAAACACAGCCTGACACACACATTCAGAGCTGCTGCATGCGCACTGCCCTCCATCAGGGTAAGATCACTGGATTGGCAGAAAGCAGGATGTGGTACAGAACTGCAAAGCAAAGGAAAGCAATTCTGGCCACAGCTGTGATGCTTTTTCCCGTAATAGTTTTCCATGCTCATATGGTGGATGCAGGCAGTTACATGGGTTGGCAGCAAACAGCTTACAGGTTGTAGTGCTGAAGTTGAGTGCTGCAGTGACTAGCAGGCGAGCAAGGAGTGCTGAATGCTGCTGGCATGTTGCTTCTCCTTGTTGGGTGAGTAGATCCACACAAGGTGTGTGTTTGTGTGTGCGTGTAATGTGTGGGTGTTTGGCGCAGCAGTAGCAGTATTAATGGCTATGATCTGTGAGAGCAAACGCATAGCAGCAGCAGCAGCAGCAGCGTCGGCAGTGGAGCTCAGTTACTGAAGCCGGGGTTTAATGAAAGCTGGTGTTTCTCTCTGTTCTGTGTGTGCATAGAGGCTGAAGGTAGCTGAGAATGTTTATGCTCATGTGGAATCACGGGTGATTATTAACAGCAGAAGTGCTAGCACTCGCACCTTCTGTGTTTTTTAATGCATCCATCCAAACAAATGCACATCTGGCTTCTTGCAGTATTTTCAGCTTGTGCTAGGTCAGTGTATGTTAGAGTGATATTAAAATGAGCTCCCCATTTTATAACCATCTCAGTGTTTATGGCTCTTTGAAGCTCAAATGTCAAGAAGTAAATCTGGATCTTTCCCTACAGATATAATGCAGTACATTTGGTAAATGTGATTTGATGAACAGCTCCAGTAACAGTAATTTCCGTTGTATATTTGTGTGTGTGTGTGTTATCTCTCAGGGGGACTCTTTAGTTGGCCTGGACCATGAGCAATGAGTCTACCGTCTGGAACATCCTACCAGAAAACTCCACAGTAAGTCTGCCTTTCACCACTAGCCTATTCTCAAACTTCCTGTGTGTGTGTGTGTGTGTGTGTGTGTGTGTGTGTGTCTGTGTGTGCGCGTGTGCGCACGTGATTCCCCTCGCCAGAACCATACTTTCCCTTATATTCTCTTCTGGCCGATTGACTGGCTAATAGAGAACATCCTGACCTGGACCTGAAATAATTAAATCTCTGATCTAATCTCAGCTTTAATTTCCCCTTGCAGAGAAATTACAGCGTGACGTCAGACGTTAGCGCTTATTAACACTTGTTCTTCCTCACAGAGCTTGGCAAAACATGCTGCCTAAATGATTATTTTTTTCATCTTGCTGTTTGAGAGTCTGTTATCTTTATATAACCTTGACTATCATGTCACTCTGATACTCTCCGCTCTCCCACTCATTTTGCCTTCTAACATTTTACCCAAACACTTTCAATTCCTGTTTTGTAGCAGCTAGAAGCAACACGAAACTTACTGCAATTTTGTACTATTAAAAATGTAACCAGTGATTGCACAACAAAGTCACTGAGATTTGCCATCTGCTTTTTTTTCTGCATTTCAAGAGCGAGATTTCAAAATGACTTTATCTTAAAAAAAACTGTTGAGATACTGTACTTCTTGAAATGCCCGATTAATGGTGCCATCTTTTAGACTTTTTCAGTGTTTCATCTGAATTGTCCATACTCATATAAAGATAAATTTGTGGTTTTGAGTATCTCAAACCATCTCTATCTCATCTCTGAAGCTTTTCTCTGGATCTCTCCCATGAATAGTCTGTCCTGTATCTGTATCTTTAAGGAGCACCTACATGTATCATTGACCCTTTCATATGATTGGCTGGCTCTGCCTTGAGTGGCACACATTGAATCCAACCACATTTTTTGATCGTTGATCTTGTTACAGTCTAGCTTTGCAACAGATTTATTCATTTTTATTAAATGTGCCTCGTCCTCAACATATACTTGCACATATTTTTGATGGATTTATTTCCATCTGTATGTGTGTGAGTGTGTGGATGTAGATCCGAGTTGATGTGTAGACTTGCAAACATGGAGTTCATACATTCAGAGGTAAATGGATGAATTGCTCTGTTTCCATTTTTTCACGTTTAATACTTTTTTCTATTATTTTGAAAATACTTATTATTGACATTTTCTGACAGGTGGTAAACAAAGCTCGGTTGGCTGGTTAATTTATGTCCTGATCATTGATGAGTGAAGTCCAAGCAGCTGATTTACTGATAGCTGCTTAGCACAAACTGTGTATTTCTCAAGTGAACTTGGTGCTTTGTCGGTATTTAGAAATCAGTTTGACCCATTTCAGAATACAAGAGAAACTATAACTCCATTTTATAAAATTTGTAGTCTGTTAAGTTGGAGAGTTCAAGCATATCATTGATAGCAATTCAAAAAATCTCTAACTAGACTTTATTTACTACAAGTATATTTGTTAAATACAAAGTATGCATTAAGAAAAGATGCAAAAAAAACACGATATATATATATATATATATATATATATATATATATATATATGTGTGTGTGTGTGTGTGTGTGTGTGTGTGTGTGTGTGTGTGTGTGTGTGTGTGTGTGTGTGTGTGTGTATGCTTCACACATTGCTTAATCCGTTTGGATCAGAGAGGAACTCTTCCCCATCAATCATTCTTGTAAGTGAAACATCAGAACCCCACTATTGGTGAGTTTGCTCAAAAAAATAAAAGTGAGCTGTTCCGTCCAGAAGGGTTCAAACACGCCAAACCAAGGTTTATTGAGGACTTTGTGCCACATTTAAAGCCTATAGACAGAACTAAAATGAAAAACCCAAAAGAACAAATCTTCCACTATGGCTCAGTTGGTAGATTGGGTTGTCTACTGGAAGGTTGCCGCTTCAGTCCCCCATCTATTCAGAGTGTCCTTGAGCAACACACTGAACCCTAAACTCCTCCCAGTGGCTTGACTGAGTGTCTTGCAAGGCAAGGGCCTCTTGTTGTCTTCATGTGTTTGTGTGAATGGGTGAGTGCGACTAACATTGTAAAGTGCTTGACCTATTAATCAGTAAAAAATCAATATATATACATATGAACTGTAATTACCAATCAACAATGGATTCAGACTTTTTTTTTCTCCACATGATTTTTCAGTGAAATGATGTTAGCAATGTCAACAAATGAATTCACTAATGGCCTCGGCACTAATGAAATGTGTGTAGCTTTGCCTATAGTTAACTGGATTCAGCTGTAGCTCCAGCTGACCCTGAACAGGATAAAGAGATGTTGAGAATGGTAGATGGACGTTTGTTATATGAACACTGAATTTCATCAACTGCACCAGATGGCAATGCAACAATTTCAAGAGCTGTCCTATAGCTGTGGTATATAGCAAGTTAATAACCTTAACATTGATGGAATAGTAGCTATCACATTTATAGACTTAGTGTTTGTAGGCCATCAAACCAGTAATGTTATATATCCATCCATCTTCTGTGCTGTTCATCCAACTTGGGATCAACTTAACATATTCAAGATGACTCTGAGTCTTGGCAGGTCACTAGTACAAACACTGAGACAGACAGACAAACAGACAAACAGACAGACAGACAGACATGCATACATGCATACGGGGCATTTGAGATACCATACCATACTGTGAATGCATGTTATTGGAGAGGAAAAGGAGGTCTCCTTAAAAGTTCTGCTCACAGAGAACCTGCAAAGTCCACAAAGAAAGGGTCCAGACTCAAACTGATGCTAAATAAATCTGCTTTAACTTGACTGTGTGACCGTCCTTGTAAAACAGCTGCAATTCCTGTTCACTGCCGAAGTGTCAGACATTTCATATGGATCCAAATGTCAGCCTGTCATTTAATGAAAATGCCAAGTCCACACATCTGCATAATGTTCCATTTATGTTGTTGTTGTAGGTAGATATGATTGTTTTTTTGGTAGGAAAAAAAAGAACCTGCCCATCCATCCATCCATCCATCCATCCATCCATCCATCCATCCATCCATCCATCCAATTTCATATGTTTTCTGTCTCTTCTCTTACCACAGGGGATCCCATTTGAGGTTGAGAGCAAGCAAAACAGCTATGTGCTCCTTCTGTTGATCCTGGTAGGAACTCTGATTGTCATCTCTGTCTTCCTCATCACTTGCCGCCGTTGCTATCGAGGAGGAAAATGCTTTGACAGGTGCGTTACAAATATTAGCTTTGATATGGCGCTTTTCATCGACTCATGTTTTTAAAATTACTTATGAAGTGTACGGTAATATGTAAGGTCCAAAAGCTATAAGGAACCAAACAGTGAGTTCTGATAGAAGGAGTAGACACAATAACGGTAGCGGCTGTGCGATTTAATAACAAGCGCACTGTAATAATAAATGATAACGATATGACACCCGGGATGCTCGCTCTGTGCAGTCCTTGTGCCTCAGTAGTCTGGTGATGATCAAGCTACCGAATCTGTCATTGCATTGATTTTCAATTTAATATCCAATATGGTTGCTTTGTGTTGCTCTTGTTTATTGCCCCATCAAACCTCCAAGCGTGCAGTCCAACACAAGACCATCAAAGTTAAAAGTCTTGAGCATTCCCAGACACTTTAATCAACACCACTCCCTCTGCAGGATCAACACACCATGCTCGTTAGGATGCACGTTCAACTGTACAGGTGTTCCAAGACATCCATGTGAATGAGTAAAAAAGTGCACACACAGTCTGCAGACAGAGACAACTCTCACTGAGCTCACATGCAAATGGTGTTTAGATGGATACCATTACGTATATCAAGTCTATATTCTTATATAATGCAAAAAGCTAATTAAAATGTTATTGAAGAAATGTATTTTGGCAGATTCTTCAAAAACATCCTAACAATCATAAAGGTTGCAAGAAACGAATGCTGTGTTTGAACAGGGAAGCATGTCAAAGCAAAACACCACACTACATTCACTCATCATACACACCCTTCCTTTGAGTGCCATGACTCTCATGGGACTGTTATGAAAAGACTCCGTAGGAAACAAATTCAATATTCATGCTCATTTATTTGTGATTCATCTGTGTTTATTCATCAGTGAGACAACTCACCCTCGAGACTCTTTGTCCCTCTCCACAGCCGCATGCATCAACACATGCACTCGAATACACAAGAGCACACCAGCAAGATGCAGATGCAGATAAACAGAGCAGCGCAGGTTGAGGCGTGAAAAGACTAAGGCGAGAGCCAAAGAAGAGTCGTGCAAGCTGGCACAAATGATGAGCATAATGAGATTTTATAGAAGCCATCGGCGATGATTAATCCTGCGTCTCAGCCTGGCACCTTTTGCTCATGAAGAGTATACACACACACACAAACACACAAACACACACTCACACATTTGCAGTATGAGCGGCAGGAGCCACACAGGAAATGAAATACAGGGAGAAGCACGGATCTCAGTGGATGGAGAAATCCCTCTAGTCCCTTCACACGTATAGTACACATGCTTGAGGACACACTTCCAAATCACAGCGTTGTGCAGGCATATAAGGTGGAGTAAAATGATTTTGAAGTACTTTTACTATGTTGGTCATGTATGGTCATTGTGTGTGATTTAAGTAGTAAAGAGGAAAATCACTCACAATTAGAGATGTAAAGGCACTAAGGTTTTTAAAATAAAAAATGCTGGAAAAATACAACCATCTAGCTGAAGAACATGACGTTCTTTACACTTATGTCTTCCTCGAGTGAGACTATAAACAAGCCTTAAAGATGAGTGGAACCATGAAATCTGTACTATGCATTATCAGTTTGATAAATCCGCTGGTCATAAGGGTTATCAAGTTATCAAGTTACTAGCCCTGATTTCAGGATTGACCATACACCCAGCTGTTTAGACAAATATGCAGCCCTGTTAAATAATTTCTTTGGTTCTGTGGATGAATATTCTAACTACTGACTTTCAAGTGTAAATTCAAATAATTGTCTACTCAGCTGCTCAATTTTAGAGGAAGCAACTTGCCCTGTGGACTAGTTCTCACACCGGATACCCTTCCGGTGGGGAGTGAAGCCCAGGGCTCTGACACTAAGACCTAATGTTGTACTATATTTTCAAAGTACAGCTGTATTATTCTCATCCATCAGGAGGTTCAAACAGTACTGCTGGTCAGAAAGCCTTGTACTGTGACATCCTGTGTGTCTGCCTGCGTCAGAGGGGCCCGTCAAATAAAAGACAGACTTCAGGAACAATCATGTCAATGCATTGATCTGAATGTTTCTCTCTGTGCCCTAGGGCCAGCGATGACCCTGAGAAAACCAACACCACCTACATGGAGGAGTCTCAGCCCACCCATGGTAAGATGCAATCAGGACAAAGAAACAGCAGTGTTGCGGGGGAGGGACAGAGGAACAGATGAAAAGGCGAGGAGCTGAGTAATGAGAAAGAGGAATGGAGGCAGGGAATGTGCAAAATGCAGTGATGGAAGCTGGGTTATTATTTTTTTAAATCACATCAGCATGAACGTGTAATATCTTGACTCCATTAAATTATTGTGACTCTTCTTTGATTAAATTTAAGTGGTCATGCCATTTCTACATTAATATTGTCAGTGCAAAGTAACACACCAAATATCCACAGGTCAAGTATTTGGGTTGTATGCTGTCATTGTCAGGCTGACAGTTGCGCAATGACAAGAGAAAACTTGAAAGATTGGTAACACTTTACTTGAAGCCCCCCTGCATAACACATTATAAGTACATTCATAAAGCATTATAATGCCATTATAACATGTGTAGCTATAGTTATAAACATTCATAGATGATCACAATGCCAGGACCTAACCCTAACCCTAACCCTAACCCTAACCCTAACCTTAATCCTATGCTGTATACTGCTGTATAGTGAGTTATAAAGCATTGTGATCATGTATTAGTGTTTATAACTACTTATAATGTGTTATAAAGAGGGGCTTCAAGTAAAGTGTTACCGAAAGATTTTCTCAATAACATGCAACAATTTCCTGTATGAACTTGAAGCATATCCATCGATTTAGTTTAATTCAATTCAGTCCACTACAGTTTTCGAGTGTTTTTTACATGCAAGCTTTATTGTGTAGAGTAGACCTCTTGTTTGTTTTTCATTGCGTGTTTGTTTACTTTTATGTTCATTCTGTAGTGCTTTCACTGTTGTCTTGACCACATCTCTGATTTAAGCAGTACGTACCTTGGAAAAACACATGCACAATAAAACCAAGCTCTTCCAAGACTGCAATCACAACATTATATGTGCTTTTTCAAAAATGTCACTTGAAACAGCAGAGTAACTGCTCTTACTTTGAGAGAGAATAATCACTTTCTGTGGAACACTTCCTGTCTGGACATTGACTCCACACAGTCTGTCGCCAGTCTTCATCTGTCACCAATCCGTGTATCTTCAATACTCCTGACACATTTCAGTGACAGGAACTTACAACAGTCAGTGTGGTTTATCCTTTGGTGAAAATTAATGTTATTCACACTTTGGTTTGGACCAAATGCAGTGAACTGACCGACTGACCGGAGCACAGCTGAACAATCTGACCTCACTGACTTTGAATAATTCTCCATCACTTTCCTCGTCTCTCTGCCCACCTAATTATCGGTCTCTTCTGTCTCTGTTTTCTCATGTCTGTGGGTAGAAATCACCATCAGGGTGGATGAGTCAGACTGCCTGTCTATGGCCAGCTCTCATGACCAAGAGACGGAGCGTTTCCTCTCCACTGGGCCCACAGGGCGCCGAGTCTCCTTCAACGAGGCTGCGCTCTTCGATCATGGCAAGAAGACTCAGGAGAAGGGCCGCAGGTCAGAAATTCAACACACACACACACAAATACGACCACATTTCAAAAATCTGCTTTTCCTTCAGCACTCAGCTCTGATTAATTTCACGCTTGCTGGTTTCTGAAGTAAAGGGATGTAGACATTCTACAGCGTTCAACCTTCTTCTGTGTGAGTTTAATGTCGCAGAATGAATTCAGAGCTTCAGAGCTTTACGAAAGCTGTGAACAGAAAACGCTTTCACCCTTTCTCATTATTTTACTGCTCCACTTTCCTCCTCAAGCCTTGAGTCTAATATGCAAATTCTTCAAAAGGAATGTAAGGCTAAACCCTGATAGCAGCGCAGCCGTTATGCGTTTGAAGTCAGATGTCTCCCTGATGCTTTCTGTCTTCTGAGCAAAGATAAGCCACGTGATTTTATACTTACTGAGGGCATCCTCAACTGATGTTTCCTTCTACAGGGATTTAAAGCTTCTTTTGTCCTAATACAATGCAACGTTGTCCACCTCAGGTACACTCTGACCGAAGGAGATTTCCACCACCTGAAGAACGCTCGGCTTACGCACCTCCATATACCTCCCCCCGCCCTCAAGATTGTCACCATCCATGAGTGTGATTCGGCCGAGAACACCATCACTATGACAACACGGCCCGTTGCTAAATCAGCGCTTTCCATCTTTCAGGTAACGGCCCTGACCTGCTATCAGTTCAGGCGTATCATTAGTCTTGACCAGTGCCAATTATAACATCAGTCACCTGGGTCCAGGTCATGTAAATGTGTTTATCTAATGTCTTCAAACACAGAAATCAGTGAACGCCTTACAAGGGCAGGATGAATCTTCACACATTTTTATCCTGTTGTTCAGGAAGAGGAGGGAACACGATGATACAAAAAAATAAATAAACATAAATACTTCAAAATGTTTTGACAATTTTTGGTACAAACCAAGATATAAATAAACAATAAGCCATGAACACATGAACAAAAACTGTGAACATGTATTTTACAGTTGATGGGATCAAACGTGTTCAAATGCAGTTAGAAATTCTGAATTTTCCTCAAGCTTGTCATTTCTTGATTTTTTAAACTGATATCAGTGACCTGTTGAATTTTAAAGGTGCCATTTTTCTGTGTCTTAGTGTCAACGTTAGGTGAAGCTTGTGTTTTGAATGTTACGATATCACGATACTCCTGTTTACCTCGTTCATATTAAGCTTTGTCCTCAGTTTCTGTGATGCATCGGCAGCTTCACATACACTTTATCCTTAGCTAGTGTTATCCCAGCTGTGTGCTTGTTTGTAGTCAGGTGGGGGTTTTTTGTTGGCTTGTTTCTTTATTTGCTGCTAGTTCACGAAACTATTTCTTCCATAAGTGGATATTGTCAACGACATAGACCCACTTCCTCAAAATAAGTAATTTAAATTTAATCATGCGATCAGGTGACAGTGCTGACAGTTCAGCGACTGTATCACAATGACACTACACTACAACATTGTACACTTGTAACTTATTTTATGGAAACTAACTAGTAAATTCACTCTGCTGTTTTTTTTTTAATAGTAACCAGGACTCCTAATCATTCGCCAAACACTTGTATTTATTAAACTATATTAATGAGCTGTTGGCTGAGAAAAAAAACAAAACAACCCTGACCCATAATACCATGTGATTTGAGTATTCACTTAAGTGTAGTTGAAGTTAGTAAAGATCCAGCATGCACTTGGCTTTCATCCTTTGGTCTATTGTTAGGAATTTCAGCGTGAACCCAAAACAAATCAAAGAACTGGAATGACATATTCTGTGCGTTCATGCTTCCTTCCAGCCGATGCTGTGTCCTCTACCACAAACAGCACTGACCAGCCTTAGTGTCAATCCCAGCTGTGCCCTCCCTGGAGATGCACTCAACTCTGTGGTGGACACCCGCTTCCATGACAACAATGTGACTCTCAGTACCAAGGAGCCCAGCACCTGCTCTGTAAGTTATTTCAAACTACTACCACACCCAGGAGCTGAGTGTCCTTTGTTTGTGCAAACTCAAAGTGTTCACTGAAATAAAGCAAGTATTGAGTTTGGAATCTTGGACCGTTTGAAATGTGCTGAGTGAATCTGTAACATTTGCAGGGAAATACATTTACTCAAGTCGGCCAATCTTTACACCCACCATCCAGTCAGCCGCTGACTCATTCAGACGGACATTAGAGGGTCACAGTGCCTGAGGGAGGACCAACAAGAATGATCACTGATGGTTAAACATGGATGTCTGTGTGGGACACCGTTGTTAGACAGGATTACTCAAAGGCTACCACTCCACCATTCCTGGCAGGTTTTCTTTGTGACCACTTTTCCATTTCTGCTCAGATTGAGATGATGGGAGTGGGCCCCAGGGGCAGGGGCAGCAGCATGAGTGTCGGCGAAGGAGGCGCTGTGGGGAGCAGCGCCTCTCCCGCCAGTGGCGGTACCGGGAGCCAGAGGCCAATGCTGCAGTTCTTCACTAAACTTCGGCGCCATGCCAGTCTGGAGGGGGCCAGTCCCTACTTAAAGATTAAGAAATGGAAGCTGGACAGCAGCCAGAGAGCATCGAGTCTGGACACCAGAGGTAATGGATTGGCAGTTTATTTTTGTTGTTTTATTATTAGAAAAAGCTGTGGTAATATTGCAGCGGAGTGCAACAATAATCTGCTGCTGCTTCCAAAACTGCCTCAGTAAATCTACTATCTCCACGTTTCAAGCTTCTTTTATTAGGTACAGTTTTTTCTGTTTTTTGTGTGTGTGGACATTATTTTGCCAACATTCTCTGCTGGTAAATAGACATAGACAACAGTTAAGCTGGAAGCTGCAGAGACCAACTGTGAGCAGTCTTTTGACTGTTTCACACACACACACACACACACACACACACACACACACACACACACACACACACACACACAAACACACACACACACACACACACATGCATCCATGACAGATGGTTCGATGACGCAAGGTTCAGTCTTACCAAATCAATTTGAGCCCCTGAGTGAATACACCCTGCCGATCCCCCTTTTATCCTATAAATACACACTTCTCGCCTCCCCAAACACACCTCTTATGTCACATCACAAAAGATCACGAAATCCCTCCACAGTTGATCAAAGCTTTTGATGAATTAAGTGTTTCCTCACTCCAGCTGTCACACTATTCTCATAACTTAACTTTTTTTTTTTTTGGTCTTTGTTGTGAGTCAGGCTCTCCAAAGAGGCGACAGTTCCAGCGTCAGCGAGCGGCCAGTGAGAGCATGGACCAAGACGATAACGACACACACCACATCGACCTTATCCAATACATTGCACGTACCCAGGACATCACCTACTGCACCAGCCAGCCCAATACACGCCTCCTCTCATCTCCTTCCACGCCATCCCCCTCCCTCGGCAGGTATCTTTAATTCCCTTGCCATTCATCCTGTCCACTGCTTTGCTGCCTTGCACTCATTATATTATACAGCAGCTAGAAAGCTGCTGCTTGGATTTAGAGCAGGATGCAACTCTAAGTCCCAATCCTTCACCCATCTGTAAATATAAAAATGCATTTTATTTAAAGTGATAGACAATATTGCAAAATGGTTGCTTCCAATTAGGAGGACACAAATACTGATGTTACTGGTAAATAAGGAGAAATCTTTTTTAACATTATTTTGTTAATGCACCAAATGGAGTTGAACCTTTTTTTTTTATATATGAGTTTACATTTACGCAGACAGTAAATGTAAAGATAGTTAATCCATTGTCTTGCTCCCGTAGTAGACGAGGCCTCTTTTTGAACCAGTGACATGAATGTGAGCCGGATGGGTATTCCCAGTGTAGATTTTTCCCAGACTGGAGTGGAGGATTAGGATTCAGGGTTTTTCTTTATATCTGATATAAGATACCATTTCATCGCTGACATGGTCTGGTAATGTCATAATTTCCTCAAGAGTTCAGGGTTCACGGCAATTTACTTTTTTTACCGAGCTAATTTTATGTAGCTGTAAGTTTTCCAGCAAAAATAAGCAAACTCTTAAAGTACCGTCTTTATTTTCACATGTTGAGTATAGATTAAACAGATCTAGTGTTTCCTGTATTCATTTTCTAATATTTGTTGTAGATTTGAAAAAAGAAAAGTCCAGGAAGCAGACATGAGCAAAACAGTTTTATGATATTAATTAACTCAAGACTCACTGTGTTCCATGTAGAATGTATTAATGGATTTGGATTTGATCTGTAAGGATAAAAGTTGGGTTTTTTATAGTATTTCTTCCGCTCATAAGTCAGTGAATTCAGTTTAAGGACATGCCACAGCAGCCATTTCAAGTCATAACGATCATTCTGTGCTCTGTGAATACAGCCGTATCTCAGATGAATGTGCCGTTGAAGTGGTTAATCTTGCACTGACACGTGTGTGTCACATCTTTCTGTATCACCTGTTGCTCTTCTCACTTTTCCTTCATTTTGCCTCGTCTTGCCACACTTATGTGCAAACTACAGGGTAGAGGTAGAGGTGATGGTGGAGCCCAGCTGCAGCCATGGAGGAGCAGGGGTGATTGGCCTGTCCCCTGATCCCCAGGATGAAGCACTGTCTGTGGCAAGAAATGAAGGCGCAAACGCATTGGATACCCTTGAAAACCAGGACCCTCAGTCACTTTACAGAGACATCTGGACACTACGGGCAACACTTGAACAGTACGCCGCCTCTGACCAGAGCAGCAACAATGACAGGATCTCAGTCTGTAGCGATGCTGACAGCGTGTGTTCACTGGGCGGGCGCACGGAGACCGAACGGGGAGGACTTCCTAGCTACCCATCCCAGGATTTAGGCGACGAGGCAGAGTGTGGGCAGGACGACAAGGACTTTTTTATATATGTAGATGAAAATTTGGGAACCAAGGACAGACAAAAGAGAAAACAAGCAAGCACTGATTCAGAGCGAGGGACCAGCGATGGTGAAACGGGGACTCGTAAATTACTTCAGATGGACAGCGGCTATGCGTCAATTGAGGCTCCTTCTCGAGGTCCAGAAGACCTGAGACTATTTGGAAGCACCAGCGTTAGCAGCAGTCCTAAAGACAGAACAGCTCACGAGAAAAGGCACCATTTCACCAGCGCAGGGCGGACTGGCACTATCGGTGAGAGTTTTGAGTCTCACCTTTTTGAGGAAGAACCTGAGGAAGAGTTGCTTTTGGGCGCCAGTGGAGGAGTTTCCATTGAACCAGGCGCTGGCTCCTTGAGCTGGTTTCCATATGGTCAGATGCTGACACCTCGAGAGGCTGCGCAGCCTCCACTCCCACCACTGACCTTGCACCGGCGAGACTACAGCATAGATGAGAAAACAGATGCACTCTTCCACGAGTTTCTCCGGCATGATCCTCAGTTTGACCAGCAGGAGTCACCACTAAGGAAGCACCGATCTCGAATTCACCTTCGCAAGCAGTGGCAGCGCCACAAGCAGTGGAGCGACCCCGGTGTCAGACATTTCCATTCATCTTTTGAGAGGCAGCGCACGCCACTGCGGAGGGGCGATAGCGTTAACTACCCTCTGGACACAAGCTACCACAGCACGTTGCCACGCATCGTCAGCGCTCCCGATGAAGAGACCAGTGATGGGACTGGCAGCACACCCGACACTCCAAAGATAGAGCCAGCAGCCACCGAGGAACAACAAAAAGACAAACAGCGGGGTGCCTCTATCAGAGAACCCCGGGACATGTCTTCTTCTCCTCCAACATCTGTCTTAGAGAAAGATGGAGGACTGGCTGAACACCTTGATCCTCAGGGGGACAGCAAACAGTCCGTACAACTTCCTGAACCACTGGATGAGCGATCACCCCCTCGGTTGCCCGACTCCTCAGGCTATGGCCCGCAGACCATCACAGCGGAGCTCACGGACAAGCTGACTGCTAACCTTGATGAGAGGCTGTACACGGGACTCCGCAGAACCAAGGACACAGCCGCCGAGTGCGTGACGGTGACGGCCACACACGCTTCTCCTGACCACAGCCCAGTGTAGCAGGGCTCCTTTCGTCCTCCTCATCAACATACTCATACAGTTTTGTTTTTTTTTAATTCAACTTAATTTGCCTTGCCTCACTTTAAATGTGTCTCTGTGAACAGCTTGAATAATGTGATTCACATTCATAAAAAGACCGTGCCAACATGTGCTTCAAACTGGCCCTCAGTCACCCTTGTTCCAGATATTCTTCGATACAGTTGATCCGCTGGGAATGTGTACATTCTCCATGTCTCACCATCACAGAGGCATTCAGTGTTGCTGTTTTACATTTTACTGAAGAAAAATAATTGTTGGGCAGAGGTGACATATCAGGAATCACAGTTTCAGTCGTAACTGTTTCCTCATTCATGGTTCGGGTCTCTCCTGTCTTTGCCTGCCAGTCAGAATAAGTGAAGCTGAGGACCAGTGTGGTCTTGGTGTTTGTTGATCCACTGTGAAACCAGGTGCTATTAGACAAGTGGAAAGCTACCAAACCCGAAGTGACGATAACATCAGACATTATGGGAAACAATATATTCATAATGATGAACTAAAGGATTTGCTAGACTATCCCAGTTTGAATCACTTTGATAATCTATCCAAAATACATGCGCCATAATTTACCCAGATAAATTCAGGAAATCCAGATTGTTCTGAATTAATCCAGACCTCCTAAAATTTATGGGACTCAAATAAGCATCAATTCCTTTTAAAGTTCATTACACCTTAGTTCAGTTATTGAGACTGGTTCTTTGGATCAGTGAGTTGAGGCTGCTCAAAGTAATGCCCAAAAAACTGATATAAAATAAGTCAGAAATGTTCCTCTCTCTCTCTCTCTCTCTCTTTTTTTTAATGAAAGATAATCTTTGAATGTCTTCACTGGATGTATGACTCGTCATGATGTTTGCTGTTTTTTGACTGAAAGTGCTTTGCCGCATTGTGAAAAATTTCTTCTTTTACTTTCTATCAGTTTGTTTAACGAGTAGTAATATATTTTTGTATGTCTGCATTGCTTAAATGACAGCTACAATCAAGAGTGTGGGTAGTTCAAAGAGGACAGCTCCTGTGCTAACAGAACTATCAAACGTGACAGACACTCCAGAGCTCTGGCAGTATATTTGTATACTTGTCGCTCACAGCTTTCACAGTGAAATAAAACTCCATAAGCTATCAATTTAGGTACGTCGGGCTGCACTGATGAACTGTGCCTGCTCTAACTGGGAGAACTGACTCAAGACTTTTGCACAGGTTAACAGCCACCCTGGCATGGGCAAATAGATCAAAGTGATCAAAATGTCCACCAAGACATTTTTTAAATTCATAATAGGTATTTTAGTCATTCACAGGACTCACAAGACAGGCTTAATTTGTCTGCATATAGTATGTAAATCATTTCCTCCTCAACCGCGTTTCTTTTTGTGAAAGAAATTTGACAGTGCAGCAGATTATTCCCTGAATGAGCTGCAGACTATTCCTGTCCTTTCCTGATGGCTCGTTGAATAGGACAACACCCCCACTCCACCCCCCAACCACCACCGCCAAAAAAAAGGAAAAACAAATAGAACAAAGAACAAAGGGGTTTTTTAGTTCAGTGTACATTTTCTGTAACGTTGCTTTTTTTTTTTTTTTTTTGCTAATAAACCAAACCAGAGCTGCGGTTTTCTGAAAACCATCATCTCTAGAATACATTGTGTTAGCAAAGAAAGCATGTAATGGCTGTGGTTATGCTAATAATATGCTCTTACATCCTCAGCTACAACAGCAGGTTGAATGTAACCCAATTTTGCTCATGAAATCTCATTTTCAGAGGGGCTGGAGTGCTCTCGGTCTCTCCCGTGTGAGACGAGGGCATCACTGCACAAGATGGTGATGAATATTAATCATAAAAGGGAAGCCCTTCTTGCACCCCGCCCCCTCCTTCTCCCTTTCCGTATTCTTTGAAGTCGTTGCCATGCACTGAATTGAAAGACTGAATTGAAATATGAGAGCAACAAACATTATCCTCCTCTCTCTTTGTTTGGGTGGATGATGACGCTCCTTTCTGGCAAGCCCAGATTTGATCTCCCTTCCCCTGCATTAAAGAAGTCTCCTCTTGTCGCTAAATGGACTCTGAGCCAGACGCTGCAGTCCTCATTAAGACAACAATGAGTGAGATGAAAGCAAGTGAACTCACATAAAGAGTGAAGACCCCTTTGACTCTTTTACAAAAATCATTCTCTCCTTTCTCTCACATATTGAAGTGTCATAATACCATTTGAGGAACACATTACTCGGCACAATTTTATGTCAACAAATGATGCTCTTTTAAGGCGGTGCCGCTAAACGGAACGATGACGAGCCCCTACTCGACCATGATCCAATTCTACAACTTTGGTGGAAAGGTGACAGATCTTCTCGTCACATGTATCTGTTTGCATCAGCTAGAAGTCAGTGTGTCAGTACAAGACAACAGCTGTATTGAAAGACGCTGTAAGAATTTAAAGCTAAATCAGTCCATGTGTACAAACATTGAAGTTTGCTGTGTAAACGAGCACAATGTCACAAGAGCTAGACTACATCGTCCTGTTTAGGCTTAGACAGAAACTGTACAACTGGGGACATAACTGGTGGTAAATGGTGTTTGTATACTAGCCAGTAGCCTGTCAAATGCATCAATGCATAGCCATGTATAGGTCTGCATGAGTTACCATTTTAGTACAAAAAAAAAAAAAATCATGTTTTCTCAGAATTATGGTACAAACTGATCAAGTCCATAGTTATAGCTTATTGTTCAAGGCAGCAGTCAAAACATTGATCTGAGATTTTGTATTGTATGGACTCCTCTGTTATGAGCCATGCTAGGATGGTGTAACTGATGGGATTTTGTGAGATTTATCTCTTTGAAAGTAGAAGTATTTATGTATTCCTTGCTTGTTAGTAAACTGCTTAATTTCTCAAAGAAAAAAAAAGAGCTTTCTTAACAACTTTGCTTTTTGTTGATCCAAATCTATTGAGCCTTGAGGGACCAAATCATAAAAAAAGTGTTATTTTAGGGTTGTTTTCCAGTCTGTGAATAAATGAATGAAGCATAAATGACTATGTGCTGCTTTATTTCAAGGGAATGATTGTTATTAAAGGCGTGGGAATGGATCACAGATAAGCATCCCTTTCATTTTAATTTTTTTCTTTATTGGTAAAGCTGATATTTGATTTCTTTTGTCTTTCTTACAACCTTCTTAAAATTAATTAAAGAGGCAAAAATAAAGCTATATTACCAGGTTCTTAGCTATGTGCGTTTTTTCTCTCAGTTTGTAATCCATCCCTCTGGTCGCAAAATTAATCATGATTGAACAGCCAAAAGTTGATTTACTTTATCAAACTCTTCCTGATTGTTGCGCCTTTACCATAGTAACGTGGGATTATTTCGTGCTATTAGCTATTAGTTCATGAAGGCTACAACTTCATGAAAGCTAATAATTAGTTACAGTTAATTCATTTTATTCTGGATATGAAAAGTAATTACTTTTCAAATAATTACAAGTAACTCTTGTGCATGTTTTAATCGTCTCTGTAAATTTGATCCATGGGATAACAACCGTCTGCATATTTTTACATGTATGTGAGCTGAATACTTTAATTTCAGTAACGCTCGGTCTGCATTAAGAGGTTACAATGGTTTCACCCATCACATGCATGTGTTTTTCTTTTTTTTAATCATCATTTCTATACATTTATTTACACACTTTCATATACATTTAAAATTTTAAATAAAATAGGCTACATGAAAAATCTTACAGCTATTTGTTTTCAAAAAGTGTACAGAAGATGGCATGTTGGGAAATACTATTTAATGATATATTAGTCTCTAATACTTCCCACCCGCAATATCAGCTTTTCTCTAATGTTCAAAGCCAGGTCAAATGAACTGTCATGAGTTATTAAAGATGTTTCACCACTCATCCAAATTATTTTAGCAGTCCATGCTGTTCATTAGCCCAGGCTGGCCAGTAATGAGAGCAGAAACATCAGCTGAGGCTATAACTTCAGTACATTTCCTCCGTAAAGATGCTGTATTAACTTGGAGTTGGTGGTAGCACAAACAACTGAGATGAACTGCAAACATGCAGCAATGTAAGCGTGCAGGCTTTAAAGAATTTAGGCTGGTAGCAATTTAAGATAATGCATAACAGGCACTCTGGATATAGCCTGCTTTTAATGTTTTTTACCAAAGGCCATCTTTAATGTTGATGATGTTGTGGGGGGGGGGGGGGGGGGGGGGGGGGGGGGGCGTGAATTAATGCAGGAAGTTGGTAAAGTGAGCTTTGCTGCTTTCAACTTGCAATGCTCAAGCGAAAGTTATCTTCATGAACAGAGAGTCATCAGCTCACAGGTGTTTTTATTTGTCGAAAATATCAACACTTGAGGAGTTGGATCTGCACAACTAATTTTAAATTAGTAATTATGAACCACTAACTGCAAAATATACAGACAGTGCCTTGTTATGTGAAGATTTTTGCTCTTCCTGTGCATGTGTGAGGTTTCTCTATTTATTCTGGTTTCCTCCACAGTGTGGCTGCCTCATTGTCTCCTGATGTCTTTTAGTATTTGGAGAGGGGAAGAATATACCTGTCCATCAGAATGCTATTAGCTTATCATTAGCTGTAACTGAAACTGCAGAAAACTGTGTCCAGACAACTGAGTAGAGGGTGAAGGACTGAAAAAGCACCATGCAAAGCCTGACTTGTCATATACTGGGTTAGGGTTGCTGCAGCAGAGGCAACAAATTGCCTCATCCAAGTCTGGGCTACGGCCAAAACGGCCACTCAAAACCATCCATCACCTTCAAGGTAAACTGCAGAGCTTGGCTTGCTGAGATGAAAACACACAGTTTTCATGCAGGTAAGAAAGCTCCCAGCATCAATATTCATGTATTTTAGAGCGATTCTGAAAAGTAATCATGTCATGGACATGCCAGTGTTTTCTGTCAATCTTTTATTCATATTTCCATTCATGTTAATGATGTGGCCACAAAAGACCCCTACAATCAATGGGAAAACCCTCCGACATGCAACTGACAAACAACGACTCTGTGTTCATCTGCCCGAGCTGTTTGTTCCATTCAAATTGTTTTTGAAAGATTGTTTTTGAAAGATTGTTTTCACGACAGCAAAATGTGTTGTTCTGAACTGAATAAATGTCAGTATGCTGATTTATTACACAGCACTTTGTAATTAACACTGATGGACAGCAGGGTAAAAAGTGCAGAGTGAAACAAGCTACATTCATTCATTACACAGTGGGGGGAGGGGTGGTGGCGTGCATATAAATCTTTATTCTCTGAGAAAAGGGAGACAGCCATGGTTCCAGGCAGCCTCTCCTCCTATATGTGTTTCATTCTTTTGCATCATCCTGGAGCCGACTCTCATCACCATCTCCAGTGTGTGCCAGCCAATGGCAGAGCCAGGCGCTGCTGCAGTCAGCCAGTTGTGAGGCGTTTGCAGGGGTTTCCTTCAGTATATGTAGCTACGTCATCGTCTGTGCCGTGTGACAAATCCAGTGAAGCATCCCCTTGAGATCCTCGGTACACAGCATCCTTTTCCAAGTCCCGTATTGTATGAAATCAAAATGAACCCATTGCCTCATTTGTTATTGAATAAGGTCGTTTTCACGCTGTGCAGATGCTGCAGGTGCTGCTTCTCATGGTATTTAGCTGGCAAAACTGGGGAACTGCTGCATACTGCTATAAAAATAAATAGCCCATTCAATAAATATTCTTTGCACTGTGATTGCTTTACCTTTCATGAGGATTATAAATTCCCCACTAGCTTCACATAATCTTTTGATTTTGTTTGAACAACAGCAAAAACTATTTGAATCATTTTCATCTATCTCATGTTTATATTGCTATTGAAAACATATAGCTGTTGCATCTGGACCACAGATTGACAATAAAAATCCCTGAGCTAGGTTTTTGAAGGTGTATGTCTAAAGCGTTTTATTAATTTGAATTAAAAGCAAATGTTTTTCTTGGGATATTCAGCTCTTCAAACTCATATTTGTCCCCATACAATGAATCACAATTTTGACCTAAATCTATATGCAATGATTATGATACCTGTGCGTATCCAGCAACATTTAAAAAAACAACAACCTTGAGCCATATACCTTTGGCTTTAATATGATTAGAAAGCCAGTCTCGTTTACAGTATTTTCTCAATGAATGAATATTGTTTGCAGTAGGCTGCAGCATGCTCTCTGTGGGGACTTTGCTACATAAAACAGCTGCTGTGGGGGGTTGAACTTTTGCTCAGATGTCCCGTTCTCTTATTGCTTTGCGAATGAATGGCGAGATGTTAGTTAGTGAGGAAAATTATGTCTTTATGCCATCGGGGGATTTTGCAGATGAACTGAAAAGCTGCTAAAATAAACATCACATGAGTGCAGATGCCATTAAGTGCTTTCTCTGCTGTTGTTTGTCGGAGATCTGTGCTGTCGCTTGCTCCATTGAGTAAACACTGAAACTTTTTCAGATTGCTTCATTCACAACTTAACTATTACATCGTCTAAAAACTGCTCATAGTGATGGCAATGGTGTTCCCTGCTTTGTATCCTGTCTTCTCACTCCCACCCACTCGCTGCACATTTAAAGTCTGCTTTACACACATGAATGAGCACATATTTGCTGCCGCAGTCCACCTCTCCCACTCCTCCCCACCTGCTCTGCCTTCTCCAACAGAAGTCTCTGCTCAGGGAGATGCTCAGTATTCAGGAATGCAGCTGAGAGGAAAACCCCATCCATCCCCCCCTCTTTCCCACCCTCCTTCCCTCATCACCACCATCACCTGCTCCGCTCTCCCTCCTCCACCCACACATTTCCTCTCTCCCTCTCTTTTTGCCTCTTACACCACGTTCTGTTTCAGCAGAGCCGCTCCAGGCATTTTACGAAAGGCGCCGATGACTCATCGGTTTACTCTTTCCTCACGATTTGATGACTCTTATGTTTCTCACTTATTAAACGTACTGGGGAAAAAAGGATGCCAGAAGCTGATAGGTGTGAAAAATGTTGCCTGAGTAGACCTCAGCTGTGCGTTGGACAGCTTTTAAAGGAAAAAAAATTAATATGAATTCCACTACTATCGTGTTTTCTTCTGTGAAATGTCCTTTGAGAAAAAAATACACTGCCAAAAAATTGCTTTTATTCATTTATTTATTTATTTATTTATTTATTTTTTTGATTGTTCAAGATGCATGCAAAGGGTGGTATAATAGACTTAAACTATGGAAATATTATCTCTTTTCTCTGTTAATATAGGTAAAGTCTCAAACTTGTTATTATTTCACTGGGGATAATTAGAAAATATGTAAAATAGATTTTGGCAGCTTTTCTTTGATGTTTGTTTTCTAAGGAATTTCAAGGCAAGGATGCTCTGCTAAATTGTTTCATTGCATACTGCAAAATGAAAAACTCTAAGAAATGAGTGGAAGACGAGGATGAAAATTGATCGAGTGATGGAAAGAAAACCAAGCGGATAAGAAGAAGACAGCAAGGCAAGATGGAGACGAATAGGCTGGTTACACTGCCTGAAAAAAAAAAACAGGGTGAGGAAAGTAAGAAGAAAAGGAGTGTGGGAGAAAACCCTAGAAAGCTGATTTTGCAGCAAGTCCTTCCCACGCAGTCTGCCCACACTCTCTTTCTCTCTCTCCACCTCCTCCTCATCCTCCTCCACCTCCTCACCTCCTCGTTCAGGATTCTGTTCAATGCATCCCTCCCTTTCCTTGCTCAGCTGCGTCATCCTGCTTTCCTCATTGTGAGCTTGCGTGCGTGTATGTGCGTGTGTGCGTGCGTGTGTGCGTGCACCCTCCTCCCATCTCTCTGGGGATGAAGCAGAACTCTCCACAGCTTAGCTTCTTTATTACATGCAGGCTGGAGCTTACGCTGGCTACACTACATTATGAAAAAGGCCCCAAAAAAGTAACATGCCCTCAAATGCATGGATATTATTCCACACACAAGAGAGACATTTATTTATTGATCAACTTGTGAAATCTCTTTAACCTAATTGTAGGGATGTATTTTGAAGCTTGCTGAAATAATGCGGTGGGACTTTCACATACTGAAGGATTTAAATTTCTTTCTGGGGTAAAATTTATTTGATTGCCTGGTGATGTCTGCAACAACATTTTTGAGTAACATGAGAACATTGCAATTAAGTGGAATGAATGATGAGGGCTCCTCAGCAGTGCAATGTGTGGTGATTGGTTTCATCTCATCATTTATATGCAAGTAGTGTTTGTGTGTGTTGTAGCCCCCCAGCACCCCCAGTTTTTCCAAAGACTTAAAACTTTGGCATCTGCACAAACGTTAATTCAGTATTCTATACATCAACCACTGAGTTGATATTGAGGTACAATATTAGCATTTGCTTATAAAACACAAAAGCCAGTTCCACAGTCCAGATCTTTAACCCCCTGAAAACAAGGAGTAAGATCATGAAATCATCTGCAACACACTCCACAGGACTGGGTGGCAGATGACCATCACACAGTTGAACAGCGTTCATGTCCAAAATACTACAACCGCAATACAATACAACTGAAGAAGGAAAAATGTAGAGTTTCTCTGCCTGAACTCAACCACTACAAAATTAGTTTTATATCTACGCATGCTGCATGCCGCACGCCGCACCACTCCACGCACCGCACGCCGCAGTGCTCCGACCACAATGCTGTTTTATTATATATGGTGTTCTTATTGTTGTTGGTGACTGATTTGACCTGTGGCGGAGGTCTGCGCTCTCTGAGTGCCAAACTCTAGTTTAATTTTATTCTTCTTCTATGTGTGTTTTCATTTGTATGCGTTATTATTTGTCTTGTATTGTTTTGTATTGCAGTATTGCCCTTCTATCCAAGGCACATTTCTCTCAAGGGGGACAAATAAACTTGAACCTTGAACCTTCATGTGATTTAAAAATGTTTTGCTGAAGGCTTGTCTAAAAGAAGGCAGATGTTTTTCTCTTTACTGGCTTTTACAGTTCAAATGCTCATTCTACAGGGACTGATGCACCCGGATATCATAGGAGATGTTTACCCTTTTATCAACCAAAATAACACTTTTTCTTTGACCCTCAGAAAACAGTGTGCTTGTTTATTAAAAGGAACCCTGAATTCTGAATCAGCCAACCGCAGAACAGTTCTCCATTACAGCCAGCTTAAAGTAGCTTTGGTCCAGAGAAGACAGCATTTTGTGGTTTGTCTTCACATATGGTTTGCATGAAGCACCTTTAACTGTAATTTATCAATAAAATGGAAAAGTTTGTTTATAAACAATAATCTGTGGAAATGTTGCTGAGCCCATGCTGCGGTTTTCAGTCTAGAAGCCTGTTATAATAGTAATGTGGATCCTGTGGCTTAAGTCATAACCATAAAATGTGGATTTTAGTCAATTCTGGTCCTTGAGGGCCAGAATCCTCAATGTTTCAGGCTTGTTTTTAGGCACACCGATCAACAATAAGAGCTTGTTACTGTGCTTTCAAGCATGACAAAGACATCAACATCATACTGAGGTGTGCTGAAGCACAGATAGGCCAAAACATACAGGACACCGGTCTTCGACGCCCAGAATTATGAAAAGGTCTCTTCAGATTACACAGATTATTTGATGGTTTTATATTAAAAATGTATTTCTTTGCGAGTCCTTTAAAGGTGCATTAAGGAGTTTTACAACCTTAAAAATACTTATTTTCCACCATAAACATGTTACACATTTTTAATGATGTGTACAATGTGCCCTGACATATTCATTACAAGTACCGCTAACAGCGCTAAATTGTCACTTGAAAGTTGCAGTGCCGGTCCGGCAGCAGCATTTTTTTTGGGAGAATTTGAAAGGAATGACGTAATGCGCGCTTCGGCTGGATAGGTTTCATTTTGTCCGCCATTACTCCGCCAGATGCTTAGTGAGCAACAACTGAGCAGGATCTTCCAGAAAGTAAGAAAAGACTGGCTTCTAGCACTGCCACAGCTCCAGCACAGACTCCACCAGGTAAAAGAAACTTAAATCTTACTTGAGCACTACTAAACGAGCGAGGAAGGAGTCCCCCTCTTCCGTGCAGGGGAGCCACAGGCACAAGTTTTTCACTAAGCTGCATTACGCCCAAGGCCTGCAGGGGGCGCTGTTTCGCATAAAACGTGCAAACTCCTTAAGGCACCTTTAAGGCAAGTTGATTAAAGGTGCTGTAGGCAGGATTCAGCATCTCTGCTGAATTTGACCCATCTAAGATGGCGATTTGAAACCCAGCACAGCCAATCCGGTCCTGTTTTCTCTGACATCACGCCCTTACGCAAGTTAAGCCCCTCCCACAAGCACGTGTGACGAACGCCCCTCGACCAATCACGGTCAGGGGCTCTTCTGATTGGTCAAAGATACCTGGAGCTGTGGAGATTCCTTTTCAGCTCAGAACAGAGACAGATGGAAACGCTGCGCCCTCACGGTAGTGCAATTATGCTACACTCCTAAAGGATTATCAATGGATACTCTAACATTTAATCCAAAGAAAACACAGAAAAATTAGCATTGACTAGCAATATCCTGCCTACAGCACCTTAAGCTTTGACCATTTTATTTTGAAAGAGTCTACCCCACTAGAATATTAATTTCACAACAGTTGTTTTTGACACTTGGTCTATGATGGCCACTCAACCTGTGTACTGTCTATCTGGAGAAGTACCATTTATCTCCCTGTTTTTGTTATTTCTGTTGTCCCAAATTTTATGACAATGACTAATGCATTTTGTTGTAGTATGTTGCATTGCAAATAAAATATATCTGTTTTTGTGTTAACCTGCTTCTTTTATGTGTGTTCTGTGACTCATCCCAATATTTTTGGAATTGAAGCTGTTGTTCGAGCAGTTTTTTCAGTATCCCACACAGAGGTGATGTCTCTCTTTCTTATCCGTCACACAAATTATCATGAGGGCTTAGCCTTCAGTCACACAACCCGAGTGACCTGAATCACCTCCTCCGTCCTCCTCAGGCCACTCTGGAGGAGACATGGGGCCGCACGAGGGTAAATTAGAGACGAGAGTGACTCACTGCATCCTGAGAAATGCAATCCAAAACATCGGCACTGATGCTAACACCACCGCCGGGATGTGAGCAAGGGGTTATGACTCAAATTATCTCCGTCACTGAAATATTGGTATATGAACAAGTCACACAGGACCTGAGAAAGTGGGAAGACAAACTAGCCTATAAGAAATTAAGAACTAACTTCAGTATAAATTATATTTTACTTGTGATGGGGTGACTAATTGAATATTTACATGGATTGAGGTTAGTTATAACACATTTCCTCCCTCAGAGGACAATATGCACTATGCACTTTACAAACGTGGCAAATACGGTGGCTTGATGAATAAAAAAGGAAGGTGCGCTTTAATGTGAGGTGATTCACAGTTTCATAGCACACAACATTTTATTAGCATCATTGTTGTTATGGTGTCAAACTCATTTGCATCCATTAGGAAAAAAAAATGGCTGCATCCAAATGTAATAGCATATTTTAGCATTTGGTAAAGTGATTAATTCAGTAGCTAATGAGAATGTTAATTCCCTTGAGTTGCCAAAAACAAAACTGTACATGACTGAATGCTGGACATTATCAGTTAACCACGAACACCACTTAAAAATCACAAAATTAGAGGTGGTGTATGAATAAGTAGCTAATTAA
Source organism: Salarias fasciatus (assembly GCF_902148845.1). Lineage (NCBI taxonomy): Eukaryota > Metazoa > Chordata > Actinopteri > Blenniiformes > Blenniidae > Salarias > Salarias fasciatus. Next base: position 22,560,196 of record NC_043766.1, on the reverse strand, counting down.
AGATAAGTTGATGTAGTGTGTAACAATCCAGAGAGGTTGAAAAAACAATAAGACAAACGTGATCCTTGCAATACAGGTAAAATAAAGAATTTTAAGCTTATAGGTAATGTATCTTATGGATGATAAATATGTTAACACGTCACAGCAGAGCAATAGATTGCATTATCAGGATCAGCAGCACTTCATCACACTGTTCTTCACCAAATACAAGAGTTTTCAACATCAATCTCAGAAAAATGATAACAGAAAAACAACTTCTTAATGAAGGTGGAACTAAATAATGTTTGAGAGGAATGGCATGGAAATCCACGATGGGTAAATAGCATGCATATAGAGAATGCTTATAGGTAAAATGCTTCAATTGAGCCGTACTATTGAGTTTTGATGTACCTGCTGCCAGCTCAAGGTTAAAGCTCTACTCCTAGATTTTTATCTAAATAAGTTATTTCTTTCATAAATTATGTGATTTCACTGTTACATTTGTTCTTTGATTTTGTCTCAGTTTCACCTTTTATATATTTCAATTCACTTCAATTCAACTCACCTTTATTCATAATCACATAATGATTTCCAGGCACTTTCACAGAGAAAAGCCCAACAATATACCAAACCTAGAAAGTATATCTTCAGCTGCTCGGGTCAGTGCACCTCAAGCGTTGATATTTTTGTATGTTTTTCAGAGCAGTTGTCCTTCCTGCCAACCAAACTTGAGATCAGGACTTAACACAATGTGTCACCAGAGGTAGGACCTTTTTTAAAACTGTTCATGTGAGCTATAGCTGTTTCCAATCAAAATTAAATTATTTCACTGACAGATAAAACACAAACTGTTTCCATGTGAAAAATTTCTGTTTAACATTTTTGTACACATACAATTCATATACATTGTTTATTCAAATGATGTTTCACATAAACAGGTTTACTGTCCTGGCAGGTGTATTCTATAATCCAGTGTGTAATTTAGTATTATATGATGTGATTTGATTGATTGCAATGTTTGTCTGGTGTGCACAATCGTTTAGTTTAGTTTTTTTTTTTAATTATTACAATCAAACAACACAGTCAGACATTACAAAGAAACAAAAATCAACCTTTCACCTTGACCGTTTTTGCAAGAAAAAAGAAAGGTGAGTCATAAGTTATTTAAGGGGCAACAGGTTTTTACAGTAAATGTTCCAATGCAGACAGCTCCTTAACAATGAATTCAAAAGTTGTTTCTCTCTCTTTCACAGTAGCATGTCTTCTTCTGAGCTTTGTGACAGTTTAGTGACAATGAGGCGTTTGATGATTCATTTCTTGAGCAGGGGTGTAGTGTTAATGTTGGATGCAGCTGTAAACTTGTGAAGTCCTGCTACAGGAACACAGGAAATCACTTCCCAGAAAGGAGATTTTGAAATGAAAAAAGAAAGAAAAAAATCTGTCAAGGATTTTTTTTTTTTTTTTTTTTTTTTTTTTAAATTACAGTTAACAAATGTTTTTGGATGACAATAAGTGTAAGGTGACGTCCATGTCTGTAGTCTCTCCAGGAGTCTCCTTCACACGGTGCTTCTAAGCTGTGGGTTTACTGATTAGCCTGATCCATAAATAAGTAATCAAAGCGAACGCGGCATCATTTATCTCATCCTTGTTATCAAACCACTGTGTCGTTCACATCCATCATAGATGCACACACGCTCAAGCTTTTTAAGGCCACGATCTAGCTGCGTGCGTGTGCGTGCGTGCGTTTGTTGTTTGTGTGTGTTTGTGAAAGGTGGGAAGGCAGAGGGACAGTGAAATGGGGGGAAAAAAAGGCTACGAAGGAAAACATACAGGCAGTGTGAGTGTGATTAAACCGACTGCAGCAGAATGACTCACCCTGTTGCTATGGCAACCTAAAGACACGCTCTCCTCTAATGTGCAATTTCCACAACTGGTGGAGGAGTGACGGCTAAAGGGGACAAATGCAGGTTTCAGGAAATCACCAAAGGGAATAAAGGGGTCACGGAGGGCAGTGGATGAATATAGGCAGTGAGCTTAAAGCTTGCTTTATCAAAAAAAATAAATGATTTTAACAAAATCAAATATAAATGCTTGGATGAAACCACTGCTTTCTCTCGCCCCCCCCCCCCCCCCTCTCTCTCTCTTTCTTTCTTTTCTTTCTGTCTATCTGTGTGTCTCTCAGCACTGCAGTATGAAACCCAGTGGCTCCATCTTTATCCACTGTAGTGGACTGATGTGTGTGGGTGTGGAGCTGAAATTCCCTTGGTAAGTGAAAGTCATGTCGAATAAAGTCTGGCCTCGCATTGCAAAGCAAAAAGAAAGAAAGAGAGAAAGGAAAAAAAAAACCCTTTAGACTTCATGTTCAACTAAAGTTTTTCATTGGAAAAAAACAGCCCCCTCTGAATGATATATTTCCAGTCATATCTGATCTGATAAAAAATTAAATCATGAATCTAAAACTAGTGCAAAATGGATATAAAAATGAAACCTTCGGTATCTTGCTGGGCTGTCAGTGGGAAGGAAATGAGGATGACCCATTTGAAACATTCTTGTAAACAGATCTCCTCATCTGAGCAAGAGAGTATGGAAATAAATCACAAAATAATAAAACAGAGTGAAGAGAGACAAAGTATTGTCTCCACAGACAATACAACTGTATGGAAGTGTTGAAAAATTACTGTATGAATTTATTTTGGGGGGGTAACATTGAGTGCTGTCAGGGCTAGAAAAGTAAATCATAGGGTTTTTCATTTTTTCTTTGTGCCTGCTATGGCAAGGTGAAAAGTTTACAATCCTAGCCGGGCCATTTCCAGGGTTTATATTTTAATTTGTAGTTCAAATTCTATCTTGTATGCTTTTTGTTTCCTCAATTTTTAGCCATCCCTTCAATCAGATGTGCTGTCGTCCTACCGCTTGTCTCGTGCCTTTGAGAACAAACAAGTGGTTTGAATTTTAACCATGTTTAATACAATTACAAGCCTTTTTTCTAAGGTTTAGCAGATTATCTTCTTTTTCAAAACAGAGTCATTGTTGTTCTGGCTCATTCAAAAACTGATCAAATGAATAAGAAATCTTCCTCACTGATGTGCATTTTGCTTGACATATTGATTGCTGGACTAGAGAGACACCATCTCTGCTGGATGACACGCAGATGACTTGCTTAAATGTTGAAAACTGTTGCATGTCAATGACCCAAAATGTCCATTCCAGCATTAATCACATTGAATTTGCAACCACAACCACCGCTTAATGTCTCAAAATATAAGACCCAAAAGACACCTCAGTAACTCAATATGTAATCACAAAAAATGTAATAACAACAAATAAACAGGATCACTATAAACTGTTGACTATATAAATCATTATCGACACTAATTATATTACCCTCTAGTAAAACAAACACAACTCCCTGTGCACTTTTTATCCCCTAGCCCCTTAAATACCCCCCAACCATTTTGCTTTTCTCTCTCTCTCTCTCTCTCTCTCTCTCTCTCTCTCTCTCTCTCTCTCTCTCTCTCTCTCTCTCTCTCTCTCTCTCTCTCTCTCTCTCACACACACACACACACACACACAACTTGATTTATGTCCAGTCCCTGAATTAGGTTGTATTTATGTATGTCCTCAGATGGATGGAGAAGAAGTGATCTAATTTACCAACACACATAAACAAGGCTCCGGTCTGACATAGTTAACCTACAATTAATTGGCAATATAAAATGAATTCGACCATGCCCATCTCCGTGTTCTACTATTCTGGAGGTGGCAGAAACACAAAACACAGAAAGGAGGGAAGAAAAGAATGATGGTTCTCATGTTCAATTTAATTGGTTCCTGTGTGGACACAGTCACAGTTCCAGGCAGCTCATTAAGCTCCACTATGGAGAAATAAATGTTCCAATGCAAACGCCAACACAATAAAGCAACATAAGCTAATAAGTAAATAGACATAATTTCCCATATGACCCTTGCGCTGCCTCTGCCTTGGGTTGCAGGCTGAAGTGTAGTCAGACAAACATGTAATAAGAACAAATGAAAAGATAATTTCTTGCGCTCACGTCTGCCTGCAGCAGGAGTTTGTGATTGAAGGGTCCTGATTATGAAAGACTCCAAACAAATGGTCTCATCATAACCTGTTTCCATCCTGCTTGGCTCAAAGAAACACTCTGTAATAAGAGTGGGAACATGGAGAAAATGTTTGCAAAACTTTCAGAAAGGATCAGTATACACAAACTTACAAAACAAAAACAAAAAACACGCACAACTATTTCTTTCATTCAAATAAATCTTGAACTTGCATGACTTTCTTTCTTGTGTTGAAATCTACAAATCTCTACATAAAATGCAAATCACTTCTTCATTACCTTCACAAGGTTTTCTTTTGTCTCCTACTAAAATCAAATGCATATTGATGAGCCTTGTTTGATCATTTAATTTAGCTGGATTCAGTTTTATTTATACAATGCCAATTACCATATAGCAATTGAAGAAATATAAATATATACAGAAATACAGACATAGACATATAGAGGAAAAAGTCAACAAGCAAAGTGGTTGGTGCCCTCATCTTCCGAACCAGAGAATACTGGTCAGTCTGAGTCTGGTTTAGGGCCTTTTTGTGCAGTTCGTATATTCTCATCTCTGTGTTTGTTACATTTTCTCAAATTCCTTCCTACAGTCAAAAAAATGAAATTCATCTGATGTGAAACGTCCCTCAGCTGGGAATGTTTGTGACTACATATGTGATTTTGTTTGAGTGATGAGCTGTTCAGGGCATAACCTGCCCCCACCCAGAGTCTGCTGGAGCCCCCAACAACTCTGAGAGGCAAGAGAGGGAGAGAGAGAGAGAGAGAGAGAGAGAGAGGGAGAGAGAGAGAGAGAGAGAGAGAGAGAGAGCGAGAGAGAGCGAGAGAGAGACAGCAGCCTACAGGACAGAGACAAGTCCTTAAGCACATACAGTTGTAACATATGAAGATGAGGATCAAGAGCAAAGGGAAGCTCATGTGACTGTGTGTAGTGTGTGTAGAGTGTGTGTAGTGTGCGTGTGTGTTCGCTTGCTAGAGGGCTGACACCGGCACCATACTGCACTTAGCCAAACAACAGACAATGACATATTGAGCGCTGCTAGCACCTTCTGTTAGTCAGCCTGCAAATCCCTCTTCAGGCCATCATGGCTGACACAACTACAGTGTGCTCCTGAACAGCGCGACACGCTGTTTCATTGAGCGGCTCGGCGTTTAATTCAAGAAAAGCGAGTCGGATATGCGACAAAGTGCTTGGATCTGCGTCCAATTCATGCTTAAAGATAACGCATGTTATGGAGTAAAGCTAACCAATAATGTCTCTTATGAATCTGTATAATTACTACATGTTGCAAAAACTGAGATAAGATGCAACTTCTTTTATGAGTCTGCAATTTCCTAATGATGTGACTGGCTTTTTCCTTAGAGGTTTCTCAGAAAGAGTAATGTGATTTGAGCCTAATTAGGAGGAAAGTGGAAAAAGTGTTCATTTGGTAGTCTTCTGATGAGCTGATTCAAATGAATGCTAATGCAATATGAGCAGAAGCTGTTAGTTAGGGCACAGCAGATCTGTGAAAGGTTAAAAAGAGGAGACGTCTTTTCCTCAACCAGAAGCTAAAATAGCTTAATATATTTTAGAATCAGTTCAATATATCAACAATGTTTTGGGGCAGATTTGAACAGCTTCAGGAAGTGTCGTAATTTGGCAAGCCAGCAAAGCCTGAATAACAGTACAATGTAATATGTCCACTGGAATAAATATTGTTCAGAATCCAACTTCAGATTTACACTCAGCCCAGTCTTGTTGTTGGATGCCTGGTTTTAGACTTAAAATTGACAAACGCAATATTAGAGACTGTTAAAACAAACGTTTATAATCCACCCATCTCTGCTACCCACGTCATCCGGTTTAGATCATGAGGGACTGAAGTAAATCCCAGATGAAAGGAAGAAAATCTTCTAGACAAATCATCAGTTTGTCATTAGTAAAAAGAGACAAACCACCAGTGTTACAAATTCACTCCATCACATAGAAATGTCCATAAAAAATGTGATCAAATGAGATAATCTTACTGGTATTATTTTTACGTGATTGAAGTCAGGCTTTTAAACAACAGTTGAGAAAGTGAGAATGCTAACCACAATCAGAAAATGTGATGTGCAGCCTTGAGTTTGGAACAAATGTTATGTTTTCCGATGTATTTGTGTGTGTATACAGGGGGTGGGAGTTGGACGGCTCGGGCCTTGGGCCTGCTCTGCCCTGCTGGGGCAGCTGGGGCAGTTCTTGCCCCTGAGATCCGCAGTGGCCTCTCCCTCTGGACCTCCACCAGTCCAGCAGGGTGCTGGGTGCACAGGCGGAGTGGTCTGGACCCGGTTTTCCCATGTCCCATCTGTCCTGCTGCGAGATCCACCACATAGACAAAGATAGACGCACTTCACTCTCTCTCACACAAACACACACAAACACACACATGCACACGCACGCACGTACACACATGTACACATGCACCATGCACGTTTGCTAAGACTGTTGTGAGGAAGACAGAATCAATTTGCACTGGTCTGCACTGTTTGGAAATCAGTAACATCATTAGTAGCATCAGGTAAAAGGAAGGGCACAGAATCACCGATCCAGTACAGTTCAAATGATGAAAAGTTAGATGTTATATGTGATGTTATAACGTTAACTCATCACTTTTGAAGACTTTTAAAAGTCCCAGTTTAAAATTGACCCTTTAAAAACCCTGAAGAAAGACCAGAGGGCAACCATTTTTAAAAGTCCAATTTAAAGGGTTATTTCAATAAATACTCGGTACATTTTCCACTGTGCGAAAAGATAAATGGTGAACTGCTGACTAGTTCTGTTTTTGTTTTGCACCACTGAACCTGCCCAGGAATCTTTCAAATAGTTTACTAACTGGAATGGAAAAGTAGATGTTTAAAAGAACACTGTCAAAAAAACCCATGCAGGCAATATTGAGTAGTTGTGTGCACCATTTTTCAGTCTGGTTTTAAAAATCTCCACAGCACAGAGTCAGCTCTACTTAGAGTTTTTAATGATATTTTGATGTTCACTGACTCTGGTCTTACTGTTGCACTGGTTTTGTTAGACTTGACCGCGGCTTTCGACACAGTGGATCATGAAATCCTCCTGTGCCGGCTTGAAAACACAGTGGGCATTCGCAGGTTTGCTTTGGAATGGTTCCGTTCCTACTTAGCTTATAGAAGTTTTTGTGTCAGAATGGGTGATTTTACTTCGTCCTCGGTTCCCTTGAATTGTGGCGTGCCACAAGGTCTGGTCCTTGGACCACTCCGTTTTTCACTGTATTTGTTGCCGCTGGGGTCTATTCTCCGTAGGTTTGGTGAGTCTTTTCACCTTTATGCTGATGACAGCCAAATTTATTTTCCATGAAACATCATGATAGCTTCAGTGCCACTGAACTGTTAAAGTGCATTGATGAAATCAAAATGTGGATGTCGACCAATTATTTGCATTTCAATGATAAAAAAAACAGAGGTTCTCCTTGTTGGACCGAGCAATGTCGGTGATGCTGTTTCAGTGAGCCTTGGATCCTTGTCACAGTTTGCTAAACTTACTGTCTCTAATCTTGGTGTGAAAATGGATCAATTTTCAAATTGGATAATCAAGTTAGTGCTGTGGTGAAATCGATTTTTTTTTCCATTTGAGACAACTAGCTAAAATACGGTCTTCACTTTCAAGGCATCATTTTGAGATTTTAATTCATGCATTTGTCTCCACACGACTTGACTATTGTAACGCCCTGTACTGTGGGATCAGCCAGTCCTCACTCGCACGGCTGCAGCTGGTTCAGAACGCTGCAGCGCGTCTTTTAACTCAATCTAGAAAGTATGACCATGTTTCTCTAATTTTGTCTTCCCTTCACTGGCTCCCTGTCCAATATCGAATCGATTTTAAAATTCTTTTATTTGTTTTTAAATACCTAAATGGCCTGGCCCCTCATTACCTGTCTGACCTGTTGGTGAGGTACTCCCCTACACGCTGTCTGAGGTCCACAGATCAGCTTCTGCTTGTGGTTCCGAAGACAAAGCGCAAACTGAGAGGAGACCGAGCCTTTTCTGTGGTTGGTCCCAGACTGTGGAATGATCTGCCTTTGTACATTAGACAGTCTGAGTCGCTTCCTGTTTTTAAGTCTCGTCTGAAGACACATTTGTACTGTTTGGCATTTGACTAGTTTGATGTTTTGATTTTTACTGTTAACAATGTGCTGATGTGCCACTTCATTGTAAAAAAAAAAAAAAAAAAATATATATATATAATCTCTGTATGGTGCTTTGGTCAACTTTGTTGTTTTTAACAGTGCTTTATAAATAAACTGGACTGGGCTGGACCATTTTTACAAAGAGAATAAAACAAATAACAGCAAACTAAAGGACGATGGACCAACAACACACTAACTGCTACATTTTTTGTTTTGTTTTACTTTCAGTTGAGTTCCATTGATCCGCCGTTGACATTTCATATGAGTGTGAAGGGAAATAGTGTGAAGGAGAAATACCCAAAGGAACAGATGGTCATTACCAGCGCATCACCAAGCTTGCACCTGTACGTCCGCCCATGAAGAGGTGCTTCATCACGGCAGGGATGTCGGTTTTCTCCAGATTTTCCTGAAACAGGTCCTTTATTAGTCAGTGCAGAAGGCAAAAGGTGATTCAATCTTTGGAAATTAAAGAAAGGGACACTAGAAAAGGGCAAGCAGGTTAAGAAATTGAAGTAAGGAGCAATCAAAGTTAAAGTCTATGAAGGAAAACATGTTAATCACATATTTATCAGTTGAGTGAAGGATAAATTCAACATCTAATTCAAAAACAAGCCATGATGTCGAGTTCAAATCCTTACTAGCATGTAAAACACGCAACACTCAATAATTTATCCATATATGTTTTTAATTTTATGAATCCTGTAAGGCAGTAAGTTCATTGTTATAGAGGAATAAAAGAAAAAAATATATAATTTTCAAATAATTTTGTCAGCCTCCATCAAAAAACAAAAATGGACGAATAATTAAGTAGCAGTGTTTGTTTTCAGTCACGTCTGTGTCAATCCTTTCAGGTTCTATCCTGCAATTATCTTCTCACTTACTCTCCAGGAGAGAGCCTTATATAGCACTTACTTACCTGCTGGCAAATTACACATTTTTCTTCAGAGCAGGACTCGTGTTTCTCTCTTTCTCCCCTTTTTCATAAAACAGGCAACAATCAAATTTGAAAAAAAAAAAACCCTTTTTTTTTAACATGTTGTGGTTTTAGCCCGTTCTCTGAACATTTCTTGGCTGGATTTACAGTATTATACTGACATTAATTGAATAGACACATGAACAACACACAAAAACTCCTCTGTGTGTTAACAGATAACAGACAAGGTCACAAATGCGCAAAGGACAAACTGATAAAAACGATAGAAGAATGTGCATTCACTTAGGCGGCGGATATAACAGGGAGGAAAAATTAATGGTGAGGAGGAGGAGGAGGAGGAGGAGGAGGACTGTGGGTGGGTGTGTTGAGGAGGGGTGGTCGTGACTGTGTCAGCTCATCATGGAGTGGCCTTTCTCTTTCACACATATTAGCCAGTCCACTCGTGACACACAAAAGTAATGCAATGTCTTTTAATTAATGGCTGCTCGAAACCATATATATATATATATATATATATATATATATATATATATATATATATATATGTATAAATATATACACACACACACAAAGAGAGAGAGAGAGACAGTCCTACTGACCTTCAACATCAAAGAAAAGCAAAGGAAGTCATATGAAAAAAGCAGGAGAGAGAATTTGTAAGAGATGGTTTTATAATGGTTGTATTTACTGCCGCTATAATAGTCTTCTCCATGTGTCCTCAGTAGGTGGCTTTCTTCTGTTTGCATTACGTATCATCCAGGAGGCAAAAATGGCCCACATGTCCTCTCTCTCTTTCCAGAAATACTGAATAGAGAAGCACACAACATGTAACATGGAGCATCCTCACCGCATGAGCAGTGAGTAATGTTTGTAGATGAAGACCTTTTGTTTTGTAACCGATCAGAGAGCATGAGTGATGCCAGCAGGGGCATGAGGTAGGTAGTTGTGAGTGACAACTGCCATGTGTGTGTGTGTGTGTGTGTGTGTGTGTGTGTGTGTGTGTGTGTGTGTGTTTGTGTGTGAAGCTTTTTTTTTTTTTATAACAGTGCAGCATGAGGAAGTATGTGTGTTTGTGTGGGCACAAGCGTGGTAGGTGTGAGTGTAGGGAAGAGTGTGTGATGCGTGGGAGGTGCATGTGTATGCTTTCATGTACTGTAGGTAGACACTAAGAAACACTGGTTCTTTGTGTTGCTGTCACATGCACGGTCCATGCTTGTGTGCCTTGTTATTGCTCCACTTTATTTCTTCTCTCGGTCGTCAGTGTCCATTATTTCCAGAAATTACTTTTTAGTCCTTTTGCCCGAGACGGAGAGCTATTCTACCCACTCCCATTTCCCAGTGTTAAACAGCTTGTCTTACTCCACCACCTTCTCCACCACTGCAGTCATGAAAAAAAAAGAAAGAAAAAGACATGAAAAGGGAGCAATTATCTGTGACTTGAATCCAGATCAACAGTCAGCCAAAAATGTGTTTTAGTCTTTTAGTTTGCAACAGGGACATAATTTCCTCCTCTATCTTCAGCTAATTTAATGTTTAAATTTAGACAATGCTGCCACTTAAAAGCTGTCAAGTTGTCATGGTGATGTGTTGGTTGGGTGTTTGATGGGACAGGCACAGCTGGTCTCAGTCATGTGTCGGTGTGTCTGGACTAGGAAAGATACTGACATCAGCAGCAGTTAAAACAAAATCATAAAATCTATCTTCAATCAATTAATTAAAATTATATTGTTTTTTTTTTTTTTAAATGAACCTTTATCAAACTTAAATATCCCTTTGAGAGTTAAAAGCTCACTTTCAAGGAAATACTTGCCAAGATACGAAGCTGCTAATATAAAATGTCCCAAAATGAAACACATAGCTACAAGTAAATTACAAACAAAAAGTAAAAGCTAATTAAAACTATACACATTAATATTATTATTATTTTAAGTGCATACTATGGAGTCAGCAGGGAGTTTGAATTTGAAACTGACGATGAAATTAACTTGCTTTGTTGAAATATATTCAGTAGAGGCATATGGAGCCGGAGGCTACTAATGATCTTGTGATTAGAAAGAGTCAGGTTCAACACCTCTCCTGGCAATGAAGGCATAATTGCAGGTAGTCATTAGTCCATGCTGCCTTATATGTAAAAGTCTCACAAAGACCGACCCTTCAGTTTCCCAGAGCAGGCCTTCCCATCTGAGAGTGTCACACACCATTCTGTGTTACCTATTGCAATTAGGAATGGACCATGGAGGCATGGTAACCAGGATCAACCATTAAGACAATGAAACAGAACTGTGACATTTATAAATACCTCCATCATCTAACATATGATAAAAAAAAGTAATGAGCTGCTCTTTTTGAATTAACTGAAAAAACTCAAAACTGCTAGAAATGAAAACCTAGATTTAGTTTCAGCTGCTTCACAAGTTTCTCCACATGCATAATGCACTGTGACTTAATGTCACAGTGTAATTAGTAGAGCTCTCCTTTAATGAGCAAGAGTTGTATCAGTTTTTTTTTTTCTCCCAACAGTTCATTTTGAATATTCTCAAATCCTTCTGACACTTTCAGCACTAATTATTGCCTGTATGTTTTACACTGGATGCTTGAGACTAGTATTCCGGAGCTTTGGACACTCTGATGAGAATCTGTTTTCCCTTTTCAAATATTTGACACAGTCAATAAGTATACTTTTCTTTAGAAGGTATAGTTTTAATCTTGTTCAGTGACTGAGTTCATTAAAATACTACCATTTAATAAGTATCACTGAAGACAACATTTGGTGTGATGGGGATGCTGGCAGAGTCAGGAGTAGCCTGCTAGCTGATAAAAACGCTGGACAATCTTAAATTAAGTTGTCATGGAGAAGTTAGTTGTTTAGCCCAAACATAGTGAAGATAGATGAATTTTCCTGATGCAACCCCATGTACAGCCAAAATATTTGTGATATGTGTCTGCTGGAGCCGCGATCCTTTGAACTTCTGAACCGCTGCCCTGAGCACATTGCCAAATGACCAGATGGTAACAGGTTGAAGGCAAAGTTATTTATTTTTCTTTATTTTCTTGAAGAACCCAATAATATTTCTGAGTTGCACTGAAAAATACTGTGAAAAGGAAAAATAGCACTTTAACAATAGCAATACAACAGCAGCTTACAATAAACACAAGAAGATAGTTCAACTCAGAGAGACTTTTGCAAAAGACACTTATGTGGTGATTTAACTATAACTGTCTTTACATTTCTTTCTACCAACAGGTCACCTACATCTTTCTTTAAAAAATAAATTGATGGTTGAAAAGTGAATAAATTACAGTCAATAAAGGATGAACACGTGGATTTAGCTTAGGTTATTTGGGATTCATGTGCAATGTTTGAGGTCAACCTGACGCTCACATTTGAGTCTTTATGAGGTTATCATTAAGTAGCTGCAACATATGAATAGCTATAGTCAATTCTGGAGATTATCTGACAGAATTATGTGAGAAGCATAAACATTTGGTGACCATAAAATGTACACAGCATTCCCAAAACCAAACAAAACTGAATGTCTTTCTACTGAAGGGAACGAGGATGACGCCTGCCTCTAGTTGGTCTCCACATGTGCTACTCTGTATTATTCTGATTTTTTCACTCTTATAAGCCAAAGATGAAGATTTCAACAGCATTGTTATCACAATACCAAAACAAATCTCTTATGTTGGGAGAAGAAAGATCTTCCTGTAGCAACCTAAAACTGGGAGCCAAACTTTGTAATGTGCTTTAGATTTCAGAGGGGAAGAGTATTTTTAGATTGCCATTAGATTGAAAATAGATTGCCAACAACAAACAGGGACCATTAAGATGTTTTTGCTTGACTTAGCACACTCTGAGCTGTGCCGTTCTGCAGCACATGTGTCCTCTGGTAATCTTGAACATCCATTTTGGTAAATCATTGGAAAAACCTGACTGCAACCTTAAAATATCTGGTAGCAAATTACTGTTTTAAAGAGATGCATGAAAGGCACGGGATAACAACACAGAAATATGTGATAACAAAACAGTTTTTCAAATGTACTCCAAAGATACGAAGGAAGGTGAATGAATGTACAAGCTGACAGGTGCACCCAGAGGCAAAACATCAGTGTTGGAGGTAAAACTTAGTCGTGATTTGGAGTGACGGAATGACTCCCTGACCGTCCTGACGGATGAGGAGGTGATAGGGAGGAGCAGGAGGTCAGCATACCGCAAGCTCAGACAGCCAGAATGAGTATTTCAAAGAGCAGAAAGGAAATGCTAATTGTGGGCTGAAAGAGCCAAAAGGAGATATGAAAAGAAAGTTATTTTTATAGTTATTTCTAATTATTTTCTACATATTTTCATATATCAGAAAATGAAGAGAGGCAGCAGAAATGTGCATAGCTACTCAATAGACAGCATGTAAATGGAACTTAAATTATTTACCAACTAAATGTATTAACTAAGCATACTTTATTAATCCCCTTCGAGATTTACACATCCTACTTCTAACATGTGGTGGAGAGGTACATTATGGCTCTCCAGGGAGCTAATGGAGGTCTAGGGTCTTGCTCAGGGAGCCACATGACCTGTCTGCTCTGGGAATCTAACCTGTGACTTTCCAATCCCATGTCTACTTTTGCAACCACCAGTGAAGGCAATATACGCTATACCTTGATATTGGCACATTGTATTCACCATTTCCACAGTTTTTTTTTATTTATTTCTTGAAGACCTACTCACCAGTGCCTTCACCAAACTTCACCAAACTTCACTATATGTTTCATTTTCATAAAACAACATCAGTTTTGGAAGTTTTTTTCTTCCACTTGTGTGAATATTAAATATGCCCTCATTGTACGGCTCAGCAGCACTTCAGCACAGAGCTTACGTGTGAGCATTAACTCTAGTGAAAGTGTTTTTGAATATCAGTGGTAGCGGTATTTCTTCTAAAAGCTACCCTGAAGGCGAGCCTCGGTTCCCAAGAGAGCGTATTCCACTTTAAGAGGTAAGGGGCTTTTGCAGCCTGTCATTAATACTGCATGAACTCCAGCATGGTGCCTCTGCTCATGAGGTCGCTCCTAACATTCATATTTACACTGAGTGGGGTAATTAATTCTAAAGACCCATCTGCCCTTTTGCTTGTTTAAATATTTAAACAGTAGTCAGTTAATTTTTTTTTTCAACATCTACTCTCATTGACAATCACCCGGTCTGCCTGCCTCTGTAGGAGAGCAACTCCAATATCTGGCAAACAAATTGATTGAATTCTCCGAAATAATTCATTATTGTCGACGACCACAGAAGCCGGCAAACGAAGCCCATTGACTGACTTGTCAAACATCATTCTGCAGCCGAAAACCTGATGCTATTATCAAGATGTGTACAAACAAATCTGTGTCAGCAGTGACAATAACTAATAGTAGTGTGTGTGCGTGTTTGAGTCATGATTTGTTGAATCAAAGTTTCAGAGCTGTCACACAGCACTGAGCTCTGAAAGTGAGAATCAAAACTTTCCCTCTGTTTCACCTTTTATATCTGTTTCTCACAGCTTTCTGCGTAGCGGTGGCAACAGATACACTTTAGTCATCTGTTGCCATGGTAGCTGCTGCTGCCATGAGCATTCGGTTCTTGTGCAGTCAAGAGTCTTTAAAGGGCTCGCTGCGGACATGGGCTGGGAGGCTGGAAAAAGAGGATTATTTTGGGAGGCCCATTGTGACCAATATACTCGTATATGATTTAGATGTTCTAATAATCTAAAGGACAAGTTATGGAAATGTGAAAAAAGACAACGCGTTAGTAAGTGTAAAACTGACCAAAAGCAGAGACATTTCGAAATGTATGTAGCTTTTTGGGCTTCTACACAAGATGAAATAATTAGAGTTTTTCTGTAAAGATCCCATTTACTACTGAATAATAACACTGTCCAACAACATTATGATGTGTTGCTGCCACGTGTTATTATTCACTGCAAACAGCAGAGATTTATAAAGAACATACATGTCCAAGGTGAGCAAGAATTCATCAGCGAGTTGCCCTCAATGGCAATTTAGAGTCTTTGACGAGCCAAAGGGTCAAAAACATAGCAGTGTAAAGCAAATTTGAAATTCTATCTTTTTTTCCCCAAAAGTTCCAGAAATCCTAAATGACACTCATCGTAATGTATGCTCCTTCATGTTTTTGTTTAGATGAGTTTGTGTTTGGTAGCTTTGATGCACCAGGTAGGAATTGGGAGGTTAGAAAAGATATCAATATGCCTATATGACTGAACAGTATGAAAACTGATGTGAAGTTTTGTTTGTTTGTATTAATTGAATAAGAAACTCTCATTTAAATTTAAATTTTTAATACTCAAGTCTAATTATTATGTTAAATTAGTTCAATATATCACCAATCAAACAAGAAATAGAAATCATTGCAAAATTCATTTAAAGAAGTTGCAACTAAAATACAAAATGAAATCACCAAATGTATACATGTATTCCTGTTTCTTGGTGACTAGTTTAGGATGTTAAAAAGAGGTAAAACTTGAAGGAAAATGTATTGTATTTATATTTCTGATGCTAAATAACATATAGTTGTTTAGTGTTGTCAGTATTGGACCTCTACCCATCGGTCTCATATTACATTGTGTGATCTAAGGAGTAGTTTCCTCTGCTGTGTCAGTAAATCCATTCCCAAACAGGTAAGATGATGATGAAAGGCTCACAGCAAATATGCTTTTAGGCAAAAAAAGACAAACAACAAAACAAAAGCCTCTTTACACAGACGCACAAACACACACAGGCATGCATGCGCACTTGTTTTTCATCTGAAATGTCATTTGTATGCCTTCTTTTTTTGAAGTTCTTTCTCTTGGAGCTGTAAAAAGGTGAGTGAAATTGCTGCTTCTGGGGCTGCAGAATGATTACTTACTGATGCTGTGTGGCATGTTGAATCAGGAGCCTCTCTGCAAGGTCATATTCAAGCACCCGGGAACAATGGAGAAAGGCAATGGTTTCAGTGTGATTCAAGGACAAGCACATTACCTGTTCTAAACATTTTCTCCAGACATGTTTTTTTTTTTTTTTTTTTTTTACAGTGCTCAATAACCTGAAGGATGACATATTGATGTTTATGTGAACTAACTATTCATTACATTTTCGGCTTTAAATGCGGCAAACGCAAGCAGGAATATCTCACTTATGTTGTGAGGATAAAGCTTTACGTAACACTTGTGGAGTCACTTGTGACTCATGCAGGTTGTACCAAGAGGTGACGTAGAGGTGACTATATTCACAACTCAAACTAAAGAAATGTACAAAGCCTCAGGTACTAATGCAAGTTTTGAGAAGCTAATCATGGTGCACTACCTTTCTTTGTAATGTATTCCTAATCACTTGGGATTGAAATAAAAAAAAAAAAAACAGGCAGGGGTGATATTCAGAAGGTCAAATGGAGGAATATACCTCTTCGTTACCTATTCAATATTCTTTTATGCCCCATTTTATCCATTGTATGTCCGAAAGTAATCCAAGCTTACAATGAGCGAAAAACAAGACAGGGCAGACAAAATTTAATTCAACAGCATTAAATGAGAGACGAGGAGAGTGAGAGAGAAAATCACACAGACTAGATAGACTTTAGTATTATTACTGCCTCTGATGATGATGATGATGATGATAATAATAATAACAAGAAGAAGATGAAGAAGATGATGATGATGAAGTAGAAGAAGAGCAACTGATGAGACAAAACAAACCACTTTTTAACACAGCAGGTAATAAGGAATTTAATGAAATACAAAAGGACATTGAACAATGAAATCAAGATAGGAACGGTTTTAAAACAAGAACTGAGTTGAAAAGGAGGTTAAAATACATAATTAATGACATGATCATGTATAAAGGCAGACATCCAATTCTTCATTGAGCTCCTATTCTACTACTATTCACAGTGGTATAGCGCTGGAGCCAACCCCTGTGAAGTGTGAGCGAGGTTCAGGTCCATCCTGGACATATCTCCATTTAATATTTCAAAGCAGACATCCTAACGGTAAAGTAGCTCAAACAGTAATCGAATCTCTTTCCAATGATTTCACTCCCACAAGTATTTTATTTTGCAGTATTTGGGCTTTTCAGAAAAGTTTCATTTATTTATTTATTTAATTTTTTTTTTTTCATTGCAACCCTGAACTGAATAAACGGGAATAAAAACAGTCGGACGAGTGGGCGGACGGATGGACCAATGTCAATACATTAATTCAAAGCAAAGGCTTGGCCTTTCACATTTTTTCTTTACATTTCTTTTCATCCTGGCTGGGAAAACCTCAGCCTCCTAATGCACTTTGTTACTCATACATCAACATAAGTTTTGCAAGACTTTCCCTCTCACCATATTATATAATTTTGCTCCAGTAGTCCAGGAAGTGACTACTGTAAGTAGTGGCTGCCTGCCTACAGTAAGTGAGTCATATCAAATTGAATACCAATTAGCAGTACTGGATATGCCCGTTTCAAGTGAGGTCTGACAAAAAGTGTTTACATAAGTGAATTCTCAAAGCATCACGAGGCAGCTTGAAGTATAGAGCCAGCAGATGACTGCAGTGATCACAGGACGAGGAGGGCAGGTAGACCAGTATGGCTGCAGTACAGCCACGATCAGGACATAGCAGGTATTTACCATGTGAATTCCACAAATTCACTTTTAAAAGGATATGAGGGGAAAAAAAGCTTGGCGTTTTTGAATGAGTGGTTTGATGTAGAGGAGGTGAAACCAAAAAACAGTTATGGTTTTTGTTAAAATAATCAAACTGTATTTCATCACTCAATTTGTTTTCAACTTTTAGATCACATAGCAAATACTGCATCACACTGCTTGACAAATGAGACTTATACGTCATTATTTCATTTTATTTATCTTTTTAACAAAACAATAAGTACATTAAAAATGTAAAAGCCAAGACAGACACTCCTCCATATTCTCCAGAGGTCAGGGGAAAGCAAGGTCTTGAAAAATTGTATTAGGAAGAATTAACAATTTTTACCCAGCAGAAAAAAAGGAGAAATCTTACACCTTCAAACTTCACGCTTGGTCCCATCACAACCACTATCACCACCACTGTCACAACAACTTTGAAAACGTACGTTCCCAGAGTCCGACTGCGACAGTCATTTCTTTGCACTTTGCTATAACTCTGATCTCCAGCATTTGTGACTCCTGGTCCCATTGAGTGCAAGTCTGTGGATATTGGAAAGGTATTTAGAATCCTCCATATATTTAGGATGTCTTTTTACTTTAATTTAAAAGAATTCTGGAAAAGTAACTTTTTTTTCTTACAATATACATTATAATAATAATATAGCATTGGTTTTATATAGCACCTTTCAGGACACTGAGACACTTTACAACTGCATTCTTCATTCGTTCCACACTGGATGGTGGTAAGCTGCCACCATCCTTCTGTATGTAAGTTGCCACAGCTACCTCAGGGAAGACTGACAAAGGCGAGGCTGCCATCGGAGCCTCGGACCATCACCAACCATTCACTGTCACACTGCATTCACACAGGCTTCCTGGTGTTCCCTTGAGGTCTCCCATCCAGGTACTGAACAGGCCCGACCCTGCTTGCTTGATTTCCTGTTAAACCCATTCAAAGTTTTTGCACATAGCTGTATTATTGTACAAGCTGTGGCACATTAGCTGAGCTATGATGCTCTGGATGTTAGACCAGTTAATTGATTGATTATGGGAAGAATAGGCAGCTACAAACTGAGAAGTGCTACCAACATAGAAACAGCAAGAGACATCCCTTCAATAAATCAAAGCTAATGATTATGTAAGCTTGTTGCATTAAATGTAATCAACTGTAGAAACAGGCGGATGTTGTGGCTTACTTCCTTCATGGTGCTGTCAGGACTGAGTTTCTTCTTGAAGAGAAAGACAATCCTTTAGTAAACAAGAGGCAAAAGAGAAAGGTAAAGACAGTTAACAGAGCCATTCTTCACTGAAGAAAAGTTTATGTAACAGGAACTTTAAAGCGCTCCAACCATTTTCATGTATGACCTATACTATGACTAAGTCTGCTGAAACCTCAGTAATTGCTGAAGTTGACCAGTTCCTCTGCTGAAAGCAGTGGCGTTCAGCTAATGCGTTGCTTCCTAACATGTTATTCACAGCATTAAAATTGATGTATTTTGACCTTTCGCCCGCAGCATGCAGCAGACTTCTCCACCAGGTGAATTCATAATCAATCTACTCTGACAAGTTTCACCTGGCAGAAAAACTCCAATAATGAAAACTTAGCGGCAGTTATTGATGCAAGTAATTACACAGCAAGAGACTCAATATACGGGAAACATTTTCTCTGGGAAAAAATATCTGGCATTTTCAGCAGTCCCTACACTCAGTAGTCCATCGACACATAACACTGTTAAGGAAATTAACACATTGCAGCAGGTGAAACTATCGACGGTGGCCTTCTAGGGCCCAGCCATCAGTTATGAAGAAGCCATTTAGATACTTTCTTTACAGGACACCAGGATTTTAAGACACTGGTAATATTGGTTGCCTATGTTGGATAAATGGATGTTAATTCACTCAGTCTCTGTCATTTCTGAATGTCACAGATTGGAAAGAAGCAGATATCTTTGATTCAAAGGAATTTTGCTTAGCAAAGAAAATTCAGTTAAAGCTGCAAGCAGAGTTGGGCGGGTTGTGGCATCCTTGCTGGTCAGTAATTAGAAGCATTTCGACCAGGTGGCACTGCGCCTGACAGTGGATTTTGGATTGTGGGCTGACTCACAGATGTAAAGTTTCAGTCGGTCTGAAGCATGTGCTAGAGAGTTACACACCACTTCCTGTTTGATGGCAATGCGTCCATTTTGAGTAGATGGCGATCTGTGATCTCAGCTTGTTCAGGCTTTTGATGCCAAATTTGACCCTAATAGGCTCAACAGTTTTAAGGCCTATTCGTACTACAAGAGGACAAAATAAAGTTGGCTTCATGATGTTAGCCAGCAGTGGAAAAAAAAATTTGTCAGTCAAGACGTGTTAAAACTCCTAGATAAAACTGTGTGAACTCAGAGGCCACGTCCCTTCACCGCAGACACACTTCTACCAATGTTTCCATGACACAGCGAGAGGAGTGAGACAGTGGAGGTGAGAGTAGTGAATGAGTGCATCAAAGAAGAGGAAGAGGAGGTAGAAACTCATGTTTGAAGGTGAGGAGGAGGAAGATTTGGCGTTGAGACGAAGGAAAGACAACGGAGGTGGCATCCATTTTGGTCCATGTGAGCCGGAGTGCAGAAGTAAACAAGAAAAATTTGACCAACCACACAAGTCTTTGCGGACCACACAGCTGAGGAAAATTCATCCCCAGACGAAGATGAAATGTGAGCGAAATTTGTTCTGATAGGTGGAACTGTGCAAACAAAATGCCATCACTTGTTCACACACCCCGGAGTGTCCGAACTTTTCGGTTTCACCAATGAGTGGACCTAAAGAAGGAATGCGTCACAAAGTAATTCCTGCTGCCAGCAGGTGGCGCCATGATTGTGATAGATATTGGAATATTGATGAGATCCTTCTGATCAAACAAGTTATGTTTGATGGTCAGGATGAGGATGATAAGCATTCTCATGAGAGTTAACAGTACTTCCTATATGATGGGGAAGGATGAACATCCGAGGAACATCATGGCCACGTCCTTTGACTACTGAATAACATTTTGACAGCTTTTTATCAGCAGGATCTGCTGGATCAACAGGTCAAGTTTCAGATCTCTAGGTCTGGAGGACGTTGTTTCATGCATTTTAATGATAACAACAAATGGTGGAATATTTTTAAATGCATCAGTAATTATTATAATTTTCCCATTGTAGAAATTTTCATAAGACAACTGCAAAAAAAAAAAAAAAAAAGGGAGAAAAACAGTTTTGTGTTCCAAGAATTGCAGCCCTATAGATACATTTTTGGCTGCAGTTACTACATTTTGAAAGAATGTTTTTAATGCTACTGCAATCGTGTAATAACATTACCAGTACTTTATGAACAAATTATTCTATGATAATGGATATTACACCATTGTTAATATCTCATGGGCCTTATTATATTGAAAGAAAAAACAGCCAAAATTATTACATCTCTGGCAGATAATATATTATTGACAATTAGTAATTTATTAGATGTTGCAGACGTAATAATGAGTCTGAACTGAGCAGTGGTTTAGGCGAACAGGTAGCCTCCTCATTTCACCAGACAGAGGAAATACACTGCAGATGTCTGACTGAGCTCTTATTGAGCCCTCTTTTTCAATCAGCACCAGATTTCAAGGTAAAACTGTGGTGGTTTCTATGCTGTAAATCTTTTTGTGATGTTTCTAGACCTCAAGCGCATCAAGGCTTTCTTAAAGTTCAACAAAAACATTTGGCAGCTTCTACAAGTGCTTGTGAATGTAGGAGCACATGTTGTTGATGGAGAGGTTAATATCAAGGGTTATTTCATCCCTCAGCAGGGATCAGCTGCACAACAGCCACTGTGACACAGAGGGAGACCCTCAGTCACGACTGAACCAGGGTCCTCCTCTGGCAGCAGAATGAAAGCGCTGCAGAGAGTGGAAAAGATGACACAGAGGAAGGAGGACAGAGAGAAGGGGGAGGTGGGCCGGTTGAGAGGGAGAGCGTGCGATTTATATGAGCAGCGCGTGCAACAACATTAGCCTTCCCCATTAATGAACTGCTGGAAGGTCTCACATGGGCAAAACTAAATACAGGAAGGAAAGCTGGGAAGGAGACTGCCAGGGCGAGGGGGAGGCGGAGGGGAGGTGGGGTCGGGAGCAGAGGGACAGAAGAGGTGATTCTATCCGGCCTCGTCACTTTTCCTGCCCTCATTGCCGGTTCAATCAGTAACACGCATTAGGGGCAAATTGAGTGGATGGATGATGCAGCTGCTTTGAGCCAGTCCGGGGCAGACAGGGCAATTACCACTGCCAAGCCCTGTGACGAACAGCACTGTGGCTCCAGGCAGGACAGTGAGCCATGAGAAGTAAGCTGGGTGGATATCTGTCCTTCCTCTCATTTGATCTATCCTCTGAAGTGGTGGGAAATTAAACAAGTGTTACTGAGAAGCAATCTGCAAATACTCTATAGTGGTTTCAAGTTTTCAGCCCATGCCATCCAAAACCGACAAACAAACAATAAATAAATAAACAAATAAATAAAAATAACTAAAAACCCCAATAACTTTAGTATTGCGTGAGGGTATGTGGTCCCTGTGAGAATTACTGGATGAGCTGCTTCCAAAGAGCGCCCCCATCTGGTTATTTATTTTATTGGAACTATAGAAGAATTCTTCCAGTCATTTGATTTGTTTGCACTTTTTTGATGACATTGGAGGTGGAAAGACTACAGATTCATTATTATTATTATTATTATTATTATTATTATTATTATTACTATTATTATTAATATCATTATTATTGTTGTTGTTGTTGACATGAAAATACGACTTCCAAGGTACTCAAGCAATAGTGCGATTCTTTATTTTTTTTCAGAAAACCTCAATGTATTAGTAAATTTTAACCACTTTTAAAGTGCTTTTAAAGCAGACATTCGATTCAGTTCACCTATTTGATGGTCCGTCCATCCATTTTCTATATCACTCGGTTGTGCTCACGGTCGCGGGACTCTGGGATCAGTCCCAGCTTACATTGAGAGGGCAGGGTGTACCCTGGACAGGTCACCGGTCCATCACAAGGTAAACACAGACAGACAACCACACACACTCTCAGCCACATGTTTGGGCAATTCAGGATAATCTTTTAACCTCACGTGCATGTTTTGATCTGAGGGGAGAAATCCACACACACATAGGAGGACATGTAAACCTTCTGCTATTTTTCAATCAAGTCAAATTACAAATTAACTTTGCAAGATAGAGCTTTTTTTGTTGTTTACATCATTTTGAGAACAGTTTTGCTCTATCTTCAAAAAATCCTTTTGTTGGCTGCAAAAATGACGATCAGGCATTTTTAATACAAATTCAAATTGTGAGTATAATCTTAGACATGATTCTAAAAGTAGCAGTCTATTATATCGTGTAAATTTTACTTATGAGTAAAAGTGCATTGCTACATACCACTTGAAGAAAAAAAATAGATGAAAAGTACAAATGTCCTCAATTCTACTGTGTTCCAGTAATATGCGCATTCGTAATTATTTTGTTACTTCCGCCCTGCCATGCCTCATATGAAGTGCGGAACTGCAGACCATTGTTTAAAAGAACATTTTACCCATGGTGTCATTTTTAACTCTGGTAAATTAAAGGTGGGTTGTTCACCAGAGAGACACTGGGCGTTGTTGAGTTCAGAACACTTGTACATTCGCTTTTCTTACCTTTTCCAAAACAGTTTTAGTAGTTGTTAATCTTAAAATGTGTAGAGGTGGGGGCTTAAAATGTGTAGAGGTGGGGGCTCTGAATTGGTATTTGGTATTTAAATGAACCGGTATTGGTGGTGACAGATTTGTCTATTGGTTTATGATTTTTCTTTAAGTGTGTTTGGCCATGGATTCAGAAATAAGGGGTCGGTTTGTATAAGCGATTTGTCATTTCTATTATTTGACCATGAGGGGGACCATGATGTGTGGGGATGCATTTAAGGTGCTCACAGGGGATAGTCTTCAGGTGTGCTAGAGGGACAGCATAGTCTTTTGACCGTACTTGGCAGATGGAAACTGTATGGGTGAGCTTTCCAAACTAAGGCTGTTTATTCTGGGGAGCTGCATACGCCATGCTCATCCTATTGCCGTCCTGCACTCGCATTGGCAGCTCAGATGACCTGCCGCCTGCCCGACTCATTCTTCCCTACGCCATGTTGTGTGTAACCCTTAAAAATTGCTATTTCCTCCATCTCCAGTGCAGTGGGTTAAGCGGGTTACAGGTACCTTGTGCCCGTCGTTTCTTTGCTGTCTTCCGCGCCAATAAATGTGTACCAATATGGCATGACAGGTTTCAGTACGTTTATTCTCACCTCTGGCTCCACCCCCTGTGTGCCCCTCAATTAAAGGTGCTGTAGGCAGGATTCCGCATCTCCGCCATCTTGCTTAGGTTTACCTAAGCAAGATGGCGATTTGACCCATCTAAGATGGCGATTTGAAACCCAGCACAGCCAATCCTGTCCTGTTTTCCCTGACATCACGCCCTTACGCAAGTTAAGCCCCTCCCACAACAACGTGCGACGAACGCCCCTCGACCAATCACGGTTAGAGCCTCAGGGGCTCTTCTGATTGGTCAAAGATACCTGGAGCTGTCGAGATTCCTTTTCAGCTCAGAACAGAGACAGATGGAAATGCTGCGCCCTCGTGGTAGTGCAATTATGCTACACTCCTAAAGGATTATCAATGGATACTCTAACATTTAATCCAAAGAAAACACAGAAAAATTAGCATTGACTAGCAAAATCCTGCCTACAGCACCTTTAAGTTCTTACAAAAAATGCAAAACGAGAACAGTCATTTTAAACATTGAGCAGACTAAGAAATAACCAAAAAACACAACATATTCTCAAAGTAATTAATGAAATAATATGCAAAGCACTGCCTAATTTAAAGCAGAACTATGCAACTTTTGTTCTCGCGATCCCCCTGTTGGTCTCCTGTGAAAGCTCTCTGTCGTAAACGTCCTCCGCCTCACCCCCCCCCCCCCCCCCCCCCCCCCCCCCCCCGCCCCCGAGTGCAGAGAGCGTCCCACTCCTTTTTCCATTTTTTCTGCTCGTCAGACAAAAATCTTTTTCTGTTTTTTTGGTTCTGCCATCCATGAGCACCTAAGGGCGACGTATCCAACGAGGGTTTCATGTTTGTTTTATGCGCTTTTATACCTGTACTTCCGTATGAGTCCCGTAAAGCTGGTTTGTTCTTGCGAGATGTAGTCGGGTCCGCTCCTCTGAGAGTTGCAAGTGCTGTTTTCAGGACACAGAGACCGGGGGGAGGGGAGGGATCGGTGAATCACCGTGCCAAGTCTTTGTTTACCCCCACAGGGATTCTGAAAAACATTTGAGTTAAAGATGTTACTTCGTTCTGCTTTGATACTGTAGCGGTAGCCTGGGGTGAGTGGCCAAAAGGCATTGGACATGCGTTGGACATGTCCTGGGTGGGGGGTTGGGGGGGGGGGGGGGGCGGGGGGGGGGGGGGGGGGGGTTGTTTTCTTGGTTCAAAAGTGATTGTGTTATTGTTTCTAAGTTGTTGTTTTGTGTCATGATCAGTTGTTATTCAGCGCTTATTGTGTTACTTTGGATGGGTTCTAGAGTTTATGTTATGCCGGGAATGATTTTGGTACTGCTGTTGCACAATATGCTGTTTGTGATTTGTTTGTGTTCCTAAAATAAAGTTGGACTTGTGAAGCTTCAAATTGCTCAAAACCAAATGTTACATTGTGCGCCAATGTTTACAAAGAGGAGCGAAAAGACGAAGACGTGAACATCCTGGAGACCGCAGATGTGGCAGCTGGAAGTGTGGACATCGAAGGAGTGAAGCCAGAGATAACCATCACCTTGCCCTCCATGCTAAGATATTAAATCCACTGTGTCAGCCGGACAGCTTGCCCTGGATGTTCCATATCTTTGATGGAGGAGGCATAGAGACAACGCTGAAGGAGCAAGATGAAGGCAGCACTGCCTACATACTTTGTCTTGAAGCTCCACGATTTCCGCTCTGAACTGTTGAAAAGACATTGAAGCGGGAATGAAACATGGAAACAAGTTTGAACAATAGTCACAAGAAGGAGCTATGTGTTCAGAGACACTCCCAATTTATTTAAACTAAAACCAGCATGCTGGACAGGCCAGTAACTGTCGCTGCAACATGAGTTAATGAAATATTGTGGGTGAAAATATGGAAAGGTTTTTGGTTGGTATTTTTTTTTTTTATATTGATCTATTGCTTTATTTGAAATGATTTACAATTACTGGCCGGTGTGTACGAGCCATTTGTCATTATTTGGCCACTAGGGGGAGCAGGGTGGGTAGGAAATGCATAAGGTGCTCACAGGGGATAAGCTTCAGGTGTGAGAGGGACAGCAAAAAGTTTTCTGACCGTGCTCGTTTGGTGTGTGGGATCGTGTCGTGCTCATGATTGAGCTGTCGGGCTCCAGCTTGGCTCTCGTAAACTGTGGATTTATATGCACAGAGGGAAATAAATGGCTCACCGCACCCAAACAACAAGAGTGAGTGGATTGATTGACTCGCCGTGGACACACGTCCGAAATGGTTCTCGCTCTCCACCCTCAGAGGAACCCAAAGTGTATCAGCCCAGATAAAGAAATGGGCTGAACAATACCATTCCTAATTACTTCAGATTCTCATATAGCTTTGGGCTGTAACACAAAGGTCAAATTCATAGTTTCCCTTTTGAATGTAATCGTTATTAAGGCAGGAAACAGATGCGCCATTAGATAACGAGAGAGAGCTCATCATGTTTTCCACAGCTTCATCCTGTTTAGTTATAACTGATGTTGATGTTTCCATTGATCCAATTAAATATTAATCCCTCACGAATATGAAATATAATTTGGGTAAAAACGAAATAACAGCCTTAAAGAAAAACCAATATTTGAATCCTATGCTTATTAGATTTATTAGAGTGCTTTTTAATGGCGGTCAGTATTCTGAACGCAACATGCAAGGCGTTGGGGCTTGGACTTGATGCAACGCCCACTGCTTGGAGGAATTCTTACATACAAGCCACATCCACTAGATGGCAGTGGAGTTTATGCTTTAATTGTGTGTGTGTGTGGCCACAGGCCCTCATACAGTGTGACACTGAGCCCCACACCTGCCCTCTCAAAGATGCCCTCACTGTTTTTCATATTAGATACAGTTCACAAGGGTTTTTTTTTTTTTTTTATTTCATGCCACCCATCAGAGTCCCACCACATTAAAAGGAACAGTGTGCCTCCAAGAAGGGACACAGTAAGCTGTGTCCTAAAAAAAAAAAAAAAATCATAGGTTAGTGGGTGCTCTTTCAGTCTCCGCCATGCTGTATTCATTTGTATGGCTTGGCTGTGGTGATCCAAACCATATGAGGGGCTGAGTGGATCTGCAGAGACCCAGTGAAGAAGCAGGCCACCCACAGCCATCGTTCACTGCTCTCTTTTTGAGTTTCCTCCCCTCATAGGTCAGGCAGCATTCCTCCATTGCCCTGGGGATCTCTGCCGAAGAAGCCAACATCATTCACAATGACTCAGATACTACAGCACATGCTACCTTCATTCCTTCTCACAACGAAAGGGGAGCATTAAATTCTTGACAGGCAGGCAGACAGACCCACATAGCTTTGTCATTAGTGCATACCACTCAATGTCAAGGGGTGAATGAGTGCAGGGAAAGAGCAGTGCAGATGTTCTGATAATTTTCTTAATTTTTCCTATTTCATCCCTCATATGTCATGTCTGCAGTGCAGTCCGATAAAAATCTGTATATGATTAAAATCACCCATATGTATTAAGGAAACTGTTGGTCCTCATAAAGATTGCTATATATATATATATATATATATATATATATATATATATATATATATATATACTGTATATGACGATATACTCCTGAATACAAGAGTTTAAAAGAAGCGAACAGGCAGTAGACCTTCTTGCATTCTAGATGATAGATTTTGAGGACAATATAATTTCAAATTGCCAGATTTGATCTGGAAAACCTTTCAGGAAAACCCCATACGGATATGCTCTTACTTCATTTACATTTCAGAGGGTTACCATCAAAGGATTGTGATTTCACTATTAAATTAGATAAGTGATAAACTTCATTTCTACTTGGCATTTTCTAATAAATCAGCATTTAGACAAAAACTCTGTAACCTTCAGAGCTAAGTGATGAGAGATGATACTTCAAAGGTATTCTACATTAAAGAGGAAGGTCTGTTATATCAAAATATCTGATCTGCAAGACAATAAAAAAATGTGAACAGATAATAGTAAATTATTTACTATTCACTAAAAAGAAACACTGCCGTCTCACACTTTAAAGTTTCTTTTAAAAACACAAAATAAATTACCTCTAAAATGTAATGAGACTTCCATGAGTGTAAAAGGTGTGAAAAAGTTAAGTGAGGTCATATAAGTGCCCAGCGTCTAGCGCTGGAGGGCATGGATCATTTCCCGACTCTGGAAATTGAGTCAGAGTCAAACTGTGTCCTGCCCTGGCTTATTACTGGCTGAGAGGATCGCCCATCCCAGCAGCATAATTCCATCTGGGCTAAATATTTATACAGAGGGGGAACGACATCACTTATCCACAACACATTCATTCACATGAGAGAGAGCTCAGGGAGAGCGAAGTTAGACTGATCTGCTCTGATTTACACAGAAACATCACTTTTTCTTCAAGGTGTTTTTCTAATATTTTTGGAAAAAGGTTTGTATATCACGAGAACACAATGAGCCTTTTGATTCATATTTTTGGGGCAATTCTCATTTTTCATCAGATTGAAAGGAATCCTGCCAAAGGTGAGTGTATAATGACTTTTCTTGTTCTTTTCTGTGTGTGTGTGTGTGTGTGTGTGTGTGTGTGTGTGTGTGTGTGTGTGTCTGTGTCTGTGTCGGTGTATGTGTATAATGGGACTTAAGCTCGTTGTAGTCCTGGAAATTATAAGACATAACTGAATATTTATATAACATACTTAGTCTTTTGTTTCTGTTGTGAACAACATGTTGATAAAATTTAATACTTAATGTATTTATACAGCAATAAATTAAAATGTGTTGAAAATGTGTTTCATAATAACGAAAACAATACTTTGCTGCGTTACAAAAAATCATCTTTTAGCTGAAAACCATTAAAAGGGAGGCCGACAGTTTTGCATATCTGTGTTAGTTTGTATTTGTTGAAAAATACTTCTGCCACATTTATTCTTTGGCGCTGTCTCCAGCTGGGATGTGCTGGCTGCAGCAGAGTCAAGATCAAAGGTGTGACATGGTGCTGATGAGAGGAGTGACCCAAGAGGAATGCTGTGCTGGGGGCCGCCTTGACACAGCGTGGTCCAACACCAGTCTGCCCATAAATGAGATTAGCCTGCTGGGCTTCCTCGGGATTGTCACCTGTAAACCATGCAAAGGTAAATAAACAAAACAATGAAAAGTCTAAGAGTTAAAACTTGCTATGGAGAAGAACAGAAGTTTGCTTTGTTTGTTCTTTTCACAGTAGCTCCAGTGTACTGAATAAGGGTCTTTGCTAAGTCTTTGCTAAGGTTAACTGTTCTACTGCTCTGCTATTTTTTTTTTTTTTGTAAAGCAACACATATTGAATTGGACTCAGGATGCCAAGTTGTTTAGGGATACACAGAAAAAAATCAAACTGAGAATATATGTTGTAGAAATGATAATAGCTTACATTTGATAAACGGGCTATCCCAGAACACATGCTACATTCCCTGGATCTCGTGCAGAGCTAGTGAAGGTTTATTTGGTCCACGTCATTTGTGAGTCATAATATCAACACAATGACACAATGAGTTCCTGATGCAGTTTTCTAACAAAATGCAGACGTGAATGTTGGAGAAGTACCACAAATGCATGCCCTGCAGTCCTGACCCCCCACCCCCCCCAGATAAAAAAAAAATGCTGTAAGGGTCATTCAGGTTCACAAAGTCATCAGTGAGTATTTTTTCATGTCAGTATTTTTCAACGCAACCCTTTGTTTTTTCTTGGCAAAGACATTTTTCATAGGATAAATGAGATGTGAGTTCAGTTAATTAAGAACACCACATTTGCAGCTTCTTTTTTTTGTTCCATAAAGAATTACAACATTGCATATTTGCTGTCCATTGTTGTTACTTCACTTTTTCTTCTTTTATTAGTGTGTATTAGCTTCTCCAAGGCCTGTAAAAAAAAAAAGAGGTCTGGTTGCTTCCATGAGGAATATAACAAAAATGCATTCCTGCAGACTGGGATGAAACATGCCCACATGCCTGAGAATCATTATGTGCAGCACCACCTTGATCACTTGAAACTGTGTTGGAGGAAAACACCAATGTTATGAGTGTTGCATTAATAAAAACCTGTTTGCGTCGAAGGAGGCTCTGCCATAATCACCAGACCATAGCTTGTGGGATAAACAGAGAGAGAGAGGAAATGTGTGTAGAGCCAGAGACAGAAGGAGGGATGGAAATCAACCAAGACCGAGTGGGATAGTAGAGAGAACAAAACTCAGCTCTGCAATAAAACTGGATATTGAAGCCCTAGAGAGTTTGCAATTGTTTATTAAATCCTCAGAACTTAGAAGTTATTATCTCAAAAAGTCCTGGGAAGAGACCTGGGAATGCACTGTAATGCAGTGTTTACTCTATAGTGTGTAGAATTACAGTTCCTCCTATGCTTTGGCATAATGGGGTGTCAGAATAGCCCAGGGCTTCTTCATTTCTCAGCCTGTAAACTTCTCTGACAGTTTTTTGAACTCCATCTCCCTCAGAGGCCCTCCATCCCTCTGCAGGAGCTCAGCCCCGTCTGTGTGCAGCCATACACATAGATCTGTTATGAAAACACAGCAGCCTCACATTCCACCAGGCGAGACACCTCTGTGTGTAATGGTCAATAAAGAGATGTGATTATTGTAAATATTGTGCAAGGTTGAAATTGTGTTATGGTCTGGGAAAATCCCAGATTTCAAGCTTGTTTTGTGTTCAAATTTCCATGAATCACCTGATGTCTGCATACTTGTTAATACAGTAACTTTACACAGATACTTTGAAGTACTCAGGCACATATGAAATCACTTACTGTGCTTTTGTAGACACGTGTGAAGGAGTCAAATGTGGTCCTGGGAAGACTTGCAAGATGAAGATGGGGAGGCCTCAGTGTGTGTGCTCTCCCGACTGCTCTCACCTTTCACGGAAGCATGCTGTGTGCGGCAGTGATGGGAAGTCATACAAGGATGAGTGTGCACTGCTGATGGCCCGCTGCATGGGACACCCCGATCTGGAGGTCATGTACCAGGGAGAGTGCAAAAGTAAGCAAGATTTATCTGCTTTGCTCTCTGTAGTGGCTAAAATGCTTGATACAGAGGAAAAGTAACGTATTTTGCTGTGCCGATGCCTTCTGCAGAGTCGTGCACCAATGTGGTGTGTCCAGGAACTCACACTTGCGTGACTGACCAGACCAATAGCGCTCACTGTGTTATGTGCCGCACTGTACCTTGCCCAATACCCATGCCGTCTGAGCAGCCAATCTGTGGTAACGACAACATCACTTACCCAAGTGCCTGTCACCTCCGCCGGGCCACCTGTTTCCTCGGCCGCTCCATAGGAGTTCGCCACTACGGTCACTGCAACAGTAAGACACCACAAACATTTTCTTCTTATTTTGCTTTTACAAGTCTCATTTCTTGGGTGGAATGATCTATGTGTTCCTTTCTTTTTGTGCAGATCCACCTCGGAAACCTCACCATTTCAAAGGCAGTGAAGAAAACGCAGTCTAGATGGGCCATTCCTGACATGGCGCTCTTGCAGAATGAGTTGATCCAAAAACATTTCACACCACTAGTGTCCTGTGATGACCTCTATTTTTTTTTTTTCCTTTTGACAATCACTCCTGTTTCCCCATGTAAACAAATGTAATCTGATAGTGTTGGAGAACACAGACATTAAACTGCACACACATGTAACTGCCTCAAAAAGCAACGTATGTTAAATGTGTGTTATTTTGGGAAGTAGAGTTGAGACCGATGACTGATTTTGTCTTGAGATACATCTTTATCGCATGAGCTCTTTGGGAGACGTGTGCATATTGTAAATAGAATACCAGTACTATTTATTGGAGAACATATCACACTCTATTTATATTTTTAATCGCAGTTAGAAATTCATATAGCCATGGAAAAGCTGATGTAAAATGTATTTATTGTTTTGGTTTGGTTTGTTTGTGTATGTATAAAAGCAGCCACTGGCTTTGGCATTTTACAACTTTCTACAGTCTTCATTGCCCTTAAACAAACCGTTTTCCCTCAAGCTGATGGCAAGTGAGGCTAATTTGTTTGGAAAGTTGATACCGCTTTTATAGTCTGACAGTCTGGTTTCAATTCGCCAGTGAACAAGAACATTACCACTACAGTTTTACTGTATGTGCCTTAGCTTCAGTTAGGGTAGTGAGGAAAGTGTTCAGTCTAAACAAACCTGTATAGTCTTGCTTCCTCCCCTCTTCCCACCCCCACACAGACATGTTTACTCTGGATCCTAGTATAAACTCTTGGCCACCCGCTGATCACTAAAATTAACAGTTTGGTTGTGTTTGTAGCAGCCTCAGAAGACTGTTGGTACAACCCCAAGCTCTTCACAATACCTCCTCTGTTGAGTTCTTGGCTTTGTTTTGTAAATGCATTTTTTTTTAAGTCATGCTAGTTTGTTTTGTTGTGATGCTGGTTGTTGCTTTCATTCGACTGCAGTGCGTTTTCCCCCCAAACTTACTGAACAAATGTTAATAGCACCACTGAATTTAAAGGTAGATTAAATTTATCTGGAACTGGATTTAACTTTTTGGACGATTGAACTAAATTGTCGCTGTGCATTCATGCTGTGTTGGTCTGCTGGTCATGCTGTTTAAACCTACACATATCTACATGGATGACAAATTCTTAATGGTCCAATTAAATCTTTTACAGTCTGAGTAGTTCTCTGGATTTATTAGATCAGATAGTCCTTCTGTCATTTTTACAGGACATTTCAATGATCCTTTTGTATATAACAGTTTTATGTGTACCTACATGTGTACCTACTGTGAAAATGGAATTATAAATGCATCAGCATATTTTTGTATTTTTGTACTGACTTTTAAGGCAATATAAAGTTTAATATTTGTCCAAAAATGCCTCCTTTATTTCAAGATATATTAAAGAGAGAATGCAACTGATAGTCTTTGTTTCCTTTTCACATCTCCTCACTGCATTGTCTCTGCTGTAGCTTTAACAATAGTGTAAACATGTGATCACACAGTTTGAAGTGGTTCTCATAATTTAAAAATGGTCTTAAGTGTAGCATTGTCACTGTCCATCTGAATTATATGAGATCATACTTGCACCCTGAAGGGATATGGATAACTTTCCTCTCCCACTGGAGTTCAGGGTGGTGGATCAGGCTCCAGCAGCTGCAGGGTACTGCCAGTTTATGCACACAGTGGTTAGACCTTCTCTCCTGTGCGTGCAGGGCTTGAGTTGTCTCTCTGACATGCATCTCAAGCCCTCGTGCTAAAGGGAGCACAGAATCAAATCCAGACTGGGAAGCTTTTCTTTCTTGTCTCTTCAGGGATGCCCCCCCACCCCACAAACCCCGTTTGGGATTAAGCAGGAAGAGTCAGGGGGATGATGGGCGAAGAAGCTGAGGAATGAATGTCTCGAAGTGCTGAGGCCTGGGTACTGACTCACTTTCCTGTGTAAAGCACCTCCCTTGTTTTTCTGTCTCCAACTCTCCCTCCTCTGAATCCTATGCTCCACCATGAAGCAGCATCTGGTTCAACTTTAGGGAGATGTTTATATTCCTGTCCAAGTACCCTTTTATTACACTGGGAATGGAATTAGATGTTTTGTTAGTTCGAACGGGGCGAATAACAATGCCACCGGCTGGCTGTGGCTTGGTCCACATACACAAAAAATTCTATCCTTTAAAAAATGTCTCTTAATATTTGTTGTTGCGTGTGATATATAGGAAAAGTTTTCTTAGTGAGAGCGGTTGATGCCAGGCACACAAACATGGTGGTCAGATTTTGTCATCAGACATGCAGACATGACCTCAGAGTGGCTTATAGGATGTTTCTGGACTGAAAATATCCAGCAGACTCCAGCCTCTTGGGGATATTCAGTCACCTTTCAATCAAGATTAATATTAAAACTAAAAAAACTACAAGTCATCGCGTTACATGTGAACTCGAATACCTACAGTTTCATCTTCTATTCATATATATATATATATATATGTGTATATATATATATGTATATATATATATATATATATATATATATATATATATATATATATATATATATATATATACGTATATATATATATATATATATATATATATATATATATATATATATATATATATATATATATATATAAATATATATATATATATATATATACACACACACATATATACACACGTGTATGCATTTAAATAGTCGTGGTGTTCCAGGAAAATACCAAAGACGAAATGAAATCTCCATTTGCTGTTATCATGACTGATCTCTTCCCCAGAAATGAGCACCACGCATATCATTACCACATAGGTGTCTTTTCACTTGATGCCGGATGCGAAGTGCTTCAGTCAAACTGGTGATTGTAATGACAAATCTACAGAGTAAACCTGTGAGCCATTTCCAAAATATTTTAACTACACTCTTTATGCAACCTCTGGAATTTTCTGCCCACTTTGCCTCATATTTTATTGTGTCTTTTAAACGTTACGGTTCGCGGTACATCCAAGGAGGTGTAAGCCTCACTTCTACTGAGTGGTATTTGTTTGCACGTTTGTGTTGGTGTGATTATGGATGCTTCTCATTTATTGTAACTCACCTGCTATGACTGTAGGATCAGTCACACGTTACATCACGGCCGCTGGCTGAGTTGTTTATATCTCTGCAAAGACATGGCCTTCTAATGTGACGCCCACTCTTGCATTTCATGAGTGCGTAATCATCCTCCTCTGATATGTCAAGCTTTTTTTTCTCAACGACATCCACATGGTATCATTTCCTCCAATTCACCGTACCACTTCCAGTAAGTTAACAGCCAACACGTAGAACTGAAATGAGGTTGTGATGAAACTACGTATTGCAGAGGGTTTCAGAGACCACCCACTCTCTGGATCGCACCGCTGGATTGTAAACAGCCTCAACCCACAGCTGAAACTAATAGATATCAGATCCATCACTCTATCAGAATATATCTGCCTCAGACATTACTTCCCATTGTGGGCTTTGTTACACAGCAAGTCTTTATAATGTTCCACATGTGAACATTATTTTACCTCTGACAATTGATCATTTTACTGACACAACAGCCCACACTACTGTTTCTCAGTTGATACTTTTACAGATTGTGTTTTATGGCTTTCTGGAAATTCTTTTCACTATAAACATTTATCTGAGGTAATTTTGTTTTCTGCTTGAGAAAAATAAAGTACCATTCAGTTAAACTGTCATTGAGTGTTCACTTTGTTTTTTACATGTACGAAATAAAGCTTCAAACAAAAGAAAAAAATAGAAATCAATATAACCATTATAAACCTGAAAAATGTAATTTTCATGAAAAAAATCATATGTGTGTGTGTTTGTGTGGTGTGTGTGTGTGTGTGTGTGTGTGTGTGTGTGCGTGCATGTGTGCTTATTTTATACACATTGTCGAGAGCCCTGCTTTTTTGCTATTGGCCTCTAAATTGCCTGTAATTCTGATTTTGTGTGTTAGTTCTTTGTCTGAGGTGTACCTCTCAGTTCAACTGTCTTGAACTCCCCTCAACCCAGGTCTAAAAGAAACGCTGATCGAAGGTGGATGGATGGCAGATTACTTTACAGAAATAAGCAATCATAATGAAGCCCTGGCCTCAACAAATCTACTTATTTAGTGTTCACTTCAAGCAACAATGTAAGTTCAGACAAGCTAACTGCAAATCACTGTATTGTTTCTGTGAAACATGACATCAAAACAAATCAGCAGAGGTAGGAAGTTGTGTAAATGCTAATTGTGCACAATTATTCTTGGTGAATAGCTTCACTTCCTCTTTGGGACCTCGGGGACAGCTTCTCTACGGGCTGTGTGTGTGGTCTGGCCCATATGTATTAGGTCCAACAAGACATGAAATGTACACAACAGAATGTCCTGAATGGATCCCCGAGTGTCTCAAACACAGCTCAGGAAAAAGCAGATTTCTATCTATGCTGAATTAACTTTGCTGTGGAGCTCTGTCATATATAAGCCAATGCTGTCTGGGAAAATGTGTGTGGGAAGATATGATAGTATATGGCCACACTGTTAAGGTGTTTAAAAAAAACTGGTTTCAGTTTGTGTTAAAATATTGAGGCGCATAACCAAAAAAAGTCAATGAAGTGTGATAATTGAGCCACATTTAGTTCCCAAACTGGACTCAAATTGAGTCCAATTGTGCATTCTGAGGCTTGGAAAACTACCAGACCATGACCATAATTTCACATCAGCTCGTCAGGTGGCTCGCACATAGAGGAGTAAATGCTTTCTTTATGAGCCTTGGACCAGTACCGGGTTGTTTATCATGGAACATTGGTTGGTTATGATGGAAAACTGCTTGAGCATTCTTTGCTGTCATGCATTACGGTACACACTGCAACTTGAAAGTGGAAAAATAGCTTAGATTTCATTTAAATTTACCTACTCATTATCAACAGGGTTGCCTAGTTCAACAGCAACAACACCTACAAGGCCATATCAAGGTAAAGACACGAGACCCACATGGTTTCCACTCCCACAAATTGGTGCAATGCATCCAAACAAACTTATGGTCAGTTTTTAAACAACTGACTGTAATGCATAGTGATGTTGGAAAAGGTAACAAGTTATTGTAACACCACTACTTTTTGAAGTAACAAGCTAACAACTGATAACTGACATGAATAGCACTAGAGAGCTGTTATAGTTTGTTACTCCTTAGTTTTGTTGTAAATGGAAACATTCACAGAGGCACTGACTCTTGATCCTACTTATGGAGCTGAGTGTTAGCTAAAGCTTTAGCATTATTCAAAGCTGCTGTTGCAACCATTTTTATTTCATCAAATTCCTGTTTAACTCTTTTAACAACATTAAAAATGCCTAAGTGTGAGCAAAAATACTATCACAATATATAGGCTATGGGCTGTATCCAAATAAAATTGGCTAGAATATAACAAAATTGAATGTAATAGAATCTAATACTTTGCTATGCTAAGTTATGCTCGGTTCATTAATCCATTGTTCAATCTTTGCTCATCTCTGCGTCATATTGGAGTGAGTTCAGAAGCCTACCAACAAGGTAAAGAGAGCGGGAGAGTCAGGCGTACCTACATTCAGAACCAATAGAAATTCAAAGACGCTATTTATCGCCAGGTGCATTTTCTTTGACTGTGACATGGAACCAGAGTAATGTGAGAAAACCAGTGCAAAGAACACACAAGAACTGCACTTGAGCAGGCTCCAAGCAAGGAATCAAACTGGTGACATGATTGCTGCAAGGCAACTATGCTGAACACTAGACCACTCCAGACCCTACTTCTTCTTTTTAAAGTGTTGATAATGTCTGCAATTATCTTCACTGTCCTCTGAATAACTAATATAATTTCAAATAAACTGACAAAGTGAATCAGACAACAGCACATCCAGTACAGCTGTGATCAAAACTCAAGCTGTGTGAGTTGAGTTATAATCTTCAATTGTATTCAGTGCCCCAATTGTATGTTTTATTGTTTAATTTCATCTTCCTTCCTTACTTATACTTTATTCCTTATTTAACAAACAAGTATTGTAAAAAAAAAAAAAAAAAAAAGAGAGAGAGAGAGAGAGAAGAAAAAAAAAACAGTTGTGTTGTAATAGTAATCACAACCAATTGAGCTCCATCCTGGAGAAGTGCTCCGAATATGAATTGTGTGAGAAGAATGCACTGACATACTAAAGGAAATAGTAATACATGCCCAGGAATTTTAAACGAGACTGTTCCTTCCACTGGGAGGGGCAGCCAGAATAGCTTCCTCTAATGTAACAATTATGTCCTGACCTGCATATAATTTGTCAAACTCATCAAAATTATGGCATTCATCCTTGTGGAATCCATGTCAAGATTGTCAGATATTTATTGCGATCTGTTAGAATCATCACCACAAAAGTAAATCTCATCCTGGAAACTCAAGAAAAATGACACAGGAGCCAAAGAAAGTAATTTGCATCATTTGTGGACAACAAGCGACAGCACATATATTTTCACTATTATAATGACTACTGAAAGTTTTCTGTCATGACTCAATTAGCAAACTAAACCAGAGCTATAGTAATATCAATATGATAATAAAGCACACTATAGCAGTGACATAATTACAAAGACAAACCAAAGGAGTTAAGAACACAGGGAAAACTATTGCACTGGTTATGCTAAATACAGATTACCACAGAAAAAGTCCGGTTTCAGAGAAACATCTGTAGTGAGTAACCACAAAACACTCCGGTGAAACAAAGATGGTCAGACCTGAGTCTTCTAATTGTGCACATATGTTTCTCTCAGCATCCATATTTTGTTAGCTGCTCACTGATGTAATCCCAAATACTTCTGTACCAATGCTGTAGCTGGGGATTTTGTTCTTGAGTAGAGTGGAAAAACACTAAAGCAGTGAAGATGCCTGCTGTGCTTCAGATATGACATGAAGACATACATGTTCATGAATGTATTATGTTTATTTTGCTGGCAACAACTTTGACTCTCTCTCTCTCTCTCTCTCTGTGTGTGTGTGTGTGTGTGTGTGTGTGTGTGTGTGTGTGTGTGTGTGTGTGTGTGTTATAGATGCTCTCAGATCTTGTGACACATGGTCTCAGACAGAGTACGTCTGGAGCGAGAGAGATAGTTTGTGATGGGTGGGACTTAAAACAAGTGACGCATTACTAAGAGGCCCAGGAAGTTCCTGTAGGCGGCTGTTATTGCTGAATGTGCGTGCGTATGTGTGTGCATGTGCGCGTGCATGCCTGCGTACGTGCGTGTGTGAATGTGATTTGGAGGGCTCAGAAGGACAGTGTGGGGCAATCCTGGCTGGAGTGTCTGGAAAAACCCTATGGAGTGACAAAAGCAGCAGTGTCCTTTGCAGCATATCAGTCTACAATCCTTCACAGCCAGTTAGACCGTTAATGAAATGAACATAAAATTTTTCAGGGAAATGCTCGATCTGAATATATATGTTCATGTGACAGTACATACATGTCCAGTTTGGAATATGTTTGCATACTGGAGAAGCAAATTTCACCCCTTGCTGTGTTTAACAGTGTGGTTTTAGTCTTTATTTGTAGATTACATTAGAAAATATGTACGTATGTATGTGTGTATGTATGAAAATATAATTGGCACTATATAAATATAGCTGAACTGAACTGAAATGAACAGAAAATCTCCAATGTATTTGTATTTATGCATAACTAATGAAGTTAAATAGCACCAGCCTACACAAAGTGTGCCTCATCCAACTTAATCCTGAATTATAACTACATGATGTGGCCTCTCAGTCTGGTGAAGTTGTTTTCTGCTGCTCACATGACCTCTTTCTGACCCACAGTCACTCACTCCCCAGATTGCATTGCTACAATGAGCTTTCGACTGCAATGGCTGTGACGCACTGGATAGAGGGAGACAATAGCTTACCTCAGCCAGGCAGACATAGCAAACCTCAGTGCTATCAGACACTCTCTAATCTCAGTTCATGGGACAGTGGTGTTGTTCCTGCTCCCACATGGCCAGATCAGACACAACACCAAGCTACAGAGCACATTAGGACCTAACTAGATTACATTGTGATGTGGTTGTGCAGAACCGTCTGGCTTTTTTAGAACAAGACAAATATGTTATTTTGCACACCACCTTGAACATTGTGCTGTTGTTGCACTGTGGTGAATAAGATGTTTCTGCATAGAGTACAACATATTTACATACATGTTTCAGTCCACTCATATTTCACATACAAAACAGCACAGCCATAAACTTGGTTCTTACTTGGCTGATGGACAGTCTGACAGAAACTCCTACCTACTTTCAGTGTGGTCTGTTAGTTACTCTAGATTCTAGACTTGTGTGACTGATTTGTAGGCATCAACCTGCACTTACACAAGTAAAGCAAATGTTCCATTGCATATTGCAGACCCCTTATAGATAAGTGATATCTGAGACATTCACTACTATCTCGGGGTCACCAGTCAGACGCCAATGACAATTTCACTGTGTAAACAACGGAATATTCTTCTCCTGTGAGCAGTTACATATTGACTGTTTTATGTTGAGGCTCTGACACTTGATGAAATGATTCTAATAAATACTGTTGTGCAGTCAAGAAAGAAAAAAAAAAAAGAAATCTACCTCTGGCAAGATGTGAGGTTGGAAAGCAGATGCTACAAAAATTTTAAGCACTTCAATTTTGCCTGATGGGATCATACAGTGCTTGACAGGAGTCCAGTGGAACAGAAACATAAATCACATGTGATGCCCAATTGCAAAAACACATCCCGAGTTTTCATGGGAAAAG
This sequence comes from Salarias fasciatus, assembly GCF_902148845.1. Lineage (NCBI taxonomy): Eukaryota > Metazoa > Chordata > Actinopteri > Blenniiformes > Blenniidae > Salarias > Salarias fasciatus. Next base: position 22,519,794 of record NC_043766.1, on the reverse strand, counting down.
AAATGGAGTCATGAACCTGCAGGAATTAGGTATCAGTTCAGAAGAGACAAAGTGTGGTCTTACATAGAGATGTCGACTACATGCACAATGAACTCCTTAGATTGTTGCATATGGATGTCATTGAAGCAACAACACATTAATAGTTTTCTCAGTAAGTAGGATCTCATAAATTAGTGAAATAAAAACAAGACTGAAAACCTACCATGGGTGCATGTTATCTTCAGTCAGCAACCCCCACGTGAGGTGCAGTGACAACTGATGCACAAAAGCGCCACCATGTGGCAATATTTTGAAATGTTTCTCTATGGTTTCAGAATGTAGGAGAAATTAAGGAATTGTTTCTTTCACAACTGAAGAGTTTTATTGAAAGCGTTATTGTGGTAAATTTGACTGATTAGGGCTTAACAATTTTAACAGTGCAGTATTGTTTGCCATAAAACCAAAAATTTGTGTGGAAATGTATTGATTGTTGATTACTTTTCAAAGAAGAATCTTTTTTGTCCAGACTTTAAATTTTAAAAGGTGAAGACCTACCCACATGTAATGACAAACTTGTTTTCAGTCTCTCTCCAAGGTTTGTTGATAAATTATATTAATTAAAATTCAGTGTGTTAAAGCGGGAAGTGATCCAATTTGAGGTGAACATTGAGTCCTATGGGAATGTTTCATGTAACAGATTTCAATTTCATCAAAAAAGAACTTGTATTGAAGGCTGTCTCTACCCTGGAAAGAGATATTTTATGGTATAAAGTTGCATAAACAATGGAACAATTTTATACACTATTTGGCACAACTGTATCTCTTCTCTTCAAAGTAAAATATAATTTATCTTTGATCGATTATTTGTTTATTGTCACAATGTTTCTTGTGTAGACATCTTAAACCACTGGAAGACCAGATTATTTTTCTTTTAATGTGCCAAATCATATATAAGAAACCTGAATTTGTGAGGTGAGTAACAAATAAGAGTATATGAGTTGCACTCGTGAAAAAATAGCCAAACCTTTACTAAACAGCTTGTTTTTATTCTTGACTCTTGTGTTGAACGGTGGATTGAATGATTGAACTTTGAAGAACCAACAATATAACTACTTAGCTACAACAGACAGGCACCTCCTCTTCGTGTTGATCAGCAGCCTGCACACACACTGCTGTCGGATGGATCTTGGATGGATCCTTCAAACAGCATTTGTCAAAAGTCAGCCAAAAGGATTGACTTGATCACTCCGGCATGTGCAGCACACCCAAACTCATCCCATTAGTGTTCAGCCGGGTTAAGAGTAGAATTTGCTGGCAGGTACTTCCATCTTATCTTCCAAATTTTGAAGGTATTGTCTCATATACTCAGCTCCATGAGTTCATTATCATCTCACAGGAGAAGTTCAATTTAATTGAGCTCTATTTATATGCTTAGCACAGCAGTCAGTGCTCGGCAGTTTCACAGAGAAAAACCAACAATTCCACATGAGCAAGCAAAGCTTATTTTTTAAAGAACTCTCTTTAAAAAGGAAGAAACCTTTGCAGAACCAGCCTCAGAGGTGGCAGCTTTCTGCTTTTCCGGCTGGCATTGGGGATAGAAGGAGAGAAAATGATAGGACAGACAGACAGGTTCTCTGAATCCACTCAGCATTGCTGTCACTTGCTGCAGATGGATCAGGGCTGGAGACTGTTGAGGACCCTGCAGGGAGGTAAAGGTGCAATAGTTATGCCACTTAACAATGCGAAGAGAAGCTTAGTTTCGGTCCTTCAGCACCAATAGCAGATTCACAAAAAAAAAAAAAACCCTAAATGGTCCAGGAAGGCCTGAAAGCCTAGCCTTGAAAGCAGAGACTGCATGTGCTGTCCTCCCTCACTGAAGGTGGGAGCCGGGAGAAAGTGTAGCCTCCCTTTCTACATTTAAAGAACCTAGAAACCCCCAGTGGGCCAGCACTCTGAGAATGAAGCGTTCTAGTGGGACAATTTGGGACTAACAGCTCTTTAAGGTATGATGGGGCCTGGTTGGTAGGAGCTTTGTAGGTTCAAAGAAGGATTTTAAATTCAATTCTAGATTTAACAGGAAGTCAGGCAGCCAGAAATATTATGCAAGTGAAAGAATGAAGTCCTGCAGACCTGTTTAATGTGGGATCTGAAGGATCAGTCCTGGTCAAAGGTCACTCCCAGGTTCCTCACAGCGTTACTGGAGGTTAAATTAACACCATCCAGGGTCTTCATTTGTTTATACAATTTCTCTCTCAGGTGTTTTGGGCCAAATGAAATAACATCTCTTTTATCTGAGTTTAAGTATTACAACTCATCTAGGGTTTTATGTCTTTAAGACAAGCTTCTAATTTGACAATTTGATCAGAGTCATCTGGCTTCATGGATAAGTAGATTTGCATATCATCTGCATAACAACAGAAGTTAATGGAGTAATTCCTGATGATATTCCCTACAGGGATTATGTATAATGTGAAGAGTATAGGCCCTAAGAAAGAACCCTGTGGAACTCCATGTTTAACTTTAGTCAAAGGTGGAGTCATCATTAATATGAACATGTTTGCTAAATAAAATCAAAGCCACTTTAATGCTGTCCATTTAATCCCAATAATCTGTTCCTGTACCTGTAGTAGGATGCTATCAACAGTATCAAATACAGCAATGAGATTTAACAGAACAAGAACAGGAACCATTCCTTTGTTTGAGTGTAGAAATATGGCAGAATTTCATGTTGAAACCTCTTTACATTGATCTCAAAGAAAATCAATTCAGTTCAACCAGCCAGCCTAATCTAGCAAACACACATGAACTGATGAAACCACTTGGATAATGGAAAAAATATCTTCCATGACATGACAAAGTGTTTTTGACCTGATTTGCTTTGAGATTCCTACTCTCTGGACAAATAACAATATTCATATTTATCTGTCTTTATCATTTTTTTTTTCCTTTGAGAAACATGTTCCTCCACACAGTCACATAACCTCACCCAAAAGATGTTACTCCTTCAGTTCAGTTCTCCTTGACTTAATCACTGATTGACTCAAAACAATCTAAGTTCTGTAGACAAGTAGAACATAAGAATCTTCTATATTTTCCATTCGCAGTGCACGTGTCTCTAACAAATGCAAACAAACCTGACACTGAAAGGCAGGAGGCCTGAATGACAGGCTTTCTGTCAGGTTATGTGACTGGAGGCCTGCATAGGTTCCTGACTGCAAGCAGGATTAGGGAATAGTTTTCTTGGGATTTCATGTTCTTGTGATGCCCACTTTGCAGTCTGTTGCTTTCATCCTCGCCTAAATGGAACTTGGCCTGCAGTTTGCAGATGGTACACAGTTTCTCTATTGTATTGTCCCTATCAAGATCAGTCATCAGTAACATCCTGAGTCTTGAAACAGAAACCACCTGATCAGTGAAGGAGGGGCCATCCTCACCGGGTATATCAACAGCTCAATAACGAAGAGAAGCTGTTTAGTGGCAGAAAAGATTTGTCAATTTTTGTTATGCACACAATCCACATGCTTACCCTGCTGCTCATCTCACATATGCTTAATCTATTATGCATCCAAAAAAAGCACCATTTGAAAGTACATTAACCTTGCTTTTCTATAGCCTAAGATTAAATGCCAAGAATTTTTCTCACAACAAGGAAGCACAAATTTTCTTACATTTTGAGTGTAATTTATTTTCTAGATTACTTAATGACTCGTGTGTTTGTATGTTGTTAGGCAATTTAGACTCATCAGTTAACCTCGAATATTTTGGGGCTGTGGGAGGAAGCTGGAGTACCTGGAGTGAACCCATGCACACACAGAGGGAACATGCAGACTCCACACAGACTGGGCCCTATTTGAGGCCCAACAACAACAACAATAACAACAACAACAACAACAACAACAACAACAACAACAACAACAACAACAACAACAACAACAACATAATAATGATGATAATGATATGCTTGGACAGAAAAGAATTAAAAACAAAAACTAAAATTTAAGATGGGATTATGAGGTTATAACTTTTTGAGAAAAGATTCAGCCTGACTTATTTCCACAGGCAGGTTGTTCCAAAGATGTGTGTGGGCCTGATAAAAGGGTCACAGTTTTCTTCAGTTTTCAAGGGATAATCATTGCTGGTCCCAGAGGGCTACCATCCTCCATGTCTACCCAGTGGCAACACACCTGACTTTTTGGAATCCCTTGAGAAGACCAGAAAGGCCCTGTCTGATTATGTGAGGCTTCAGAGTAGTTAATGTAGCCAGGCATATACTGTATGTGCTTTAAAAGTTCTAAATAAAATTAAAATTATAATTGTAAAATAAATAAATAGAGCCCCTGCAGAGGCACTAAGATATGAAAATCAGAAATAAATAAATAGTAATGTTAATGGTAGTGGTAGTACTGGTAGTAATATTGGGAAACAGTGAATATATAATATTTAAAAGTTCGTGACGTCATACTGAACGTCACTCGTATGTTTCAGTATTTAACAATGTCCTTGCGGTGTTCCGTAGTTCTTCCTCCTCTAGCTTGAGTGGCTAAGGATGGCAGAAGCACCACCATGGTCCAGCCGGTTTTTCTGTCATAGATGTTCAGCAGAGATTAGACCAAGGCTTCCCGTAAGTACCACAGACAGAGGCCACAGAATATGACAGCTGTGGTGATGAAAACGCTCTTGCTGTGCCAGTAGATATCATTGTGGCCGCGGTATAACACTTAGCATGCTAACAGAGTTAGCTGACTCCTACGTTTATCTTGCTAACGCACGCCTGTAAGATTGTTATCTGAATCAAGCGTTTGTCGGCACACGTATATCAACTGCGTAGTTATTAACGACAGCCACACCGCTGCCACACTTAACACGAGTGGCACCAACATCAGGCACAATCATGCGATGATTATTTTATCGGAGGCGTGTTAGCCTAACTACCGTTAGCTTTGGTAACTACAAACAACGCGAAAAAAACGAAAAATCCTTTACTTTATGACTTTTGTGCTGCGTGTCAACAAAACCCGTTGCTCTTCTAAGTCAACTGCCGCTATCACGCACGTGGATTTATTTATTTATTTTCCTCCGAATATTAATGACTTGGTTGAATGACCCGGTGACAACAAAGCCTCCCCGAGCTTTTCCTTGTTTTTTTGTTCAGTTGGCCACATAGGTGGGATTCCAGTCGGGCTAGAATGATCTGTCACAGAACAGTAACTGTGCTCATTACAATGCAGAAGATCAACCGTCACTTTCTGTAGGTTACTGGTAATGGCCTGTAGTCAGCGTCACACCTCAATTCCCTGTTCCTCCGCATTTTGCTGATAAGCTGTCAATATCAGCTTATTTTTGACCAGTGTTACAAAATACATCTCGAACCATCATCAGCGCACAATAAAAAAAAAATGTTAAATCAGGGAGAGGCAAATTTTTATTGGGCTTCTTTACGAGCTTGACGAAGACATCAACATCAGGTTGAGGTGTGCTGAAGCAGAGAGAGAGCTGAAACATGCAGGACTCGAGGCCCGGAGTTGCCTGCCCCTGCTCTATATATTGGATTCTGGTGATCTTGAGTTGTCACGTTTTATAAATGAAGGGTTCAGATAAGGAATGGCACATCATGTCAGTTTAATTTGACTTGTACTGGTCGATGTGCATCCAAATAATTTGGATTAAAAGGTTTTATGGGTGGATTTTTGGATCTGAAACATGTTATTGGAGTAAATAGTGTTCCACCCTTTTCTCTTTTATTAATAGCCTCCATAACTCCTATGGTTTGTATGGACACTTTTTAGCAGCAAAACGTGTATCTCTGGTTTGTTAGGTTTCATTTTCTTTTTTTCCCCTTCACAATCCCTTTGCAAGTGCCCGAAATAACCTTCACTATTCCTTTAATTTAAATAGTGTAGATTGCAAGGGTTGCTGGAAAGCAGTGCTTCTCAATTCCAGTCCTCAGGCCCCTATTGTCCAACATGTTTTAGCCGTTTTCTTCTTTCAGCACACCTGATTCTAATGAATACCTCATCATTCAGCTCTACAGAATGTGTTGGAGGCAAACATCTAAAACATGATGGATGGGGGGGGGGGGGGGGGGCGTGCTGAGAACCAGAATTGAAAAACACTGCTGCAGAGTGTGTGGCAGGTTGTTGGGTAGATTAAGGCAGGGGTGTCCATCTCTGATCCGCAAGTGCTCCCTTCTGCATGTCTTCATTTTCCTCAATCTCATGTTGATGTCCTCCTAAAGCATGTAGGGAAGCCCACTAAGGAGTCCCTCATTGCGATCAGGTATGCTGCAGCTGGGAGAAAGCTAAAACGTGCAGGACATTGGCCCAGCAGGACTGAGTTTGGATACCCTTGGATTAAGGATATGAAAGTCTGTTGTGGGTACATTTGACCTCATGCCACTATTCCACTCCATGGAAAAGGCTTTTTTTATGTACAAGAGTTTATTTTGCCACACCAGCTTTTTTGATGCTTAGTAGTAATTTTGTTTTTCTGCCCTTTGTAATGTTTGTCACAATATAAGATATGTTTATTGATGGCTGTTGGGACTCAAAGATGAAAACTGCGTAACTTCTTTTGTGCTAAGTTAGAAGCTTCTAGCTTGACACTTGGTGTGCTTTTTGTAGATCCTTCTGGCCTCTTTTGTCTTGCGCTGAAAATCATTTTAGTTGTAGTTCATCCCAATAAATAAATTCACCTCTCAGCATGTGCCTGCATATAGCCAATGATAGTTGTAGCCATAATTTTTTTTGTTTTTATGATTTTTTTTCCCCTCAATATAACAATGGATATTCATGCTTGGAAAACTCATCCTTATCGACAGATTTTTATCGCTGCAGTGTTCCCACTGAAGATCCTGAGGCTCAAATAATACTTTGGATACCATTGGGTTGATGTAATTTAAATATTGTGATACAGTGTGGTCCTTAACTTTCACAGAAATTCTTGTTATAGTTAACAATGGGTCTATATTTCCCTCAGAGTCACTTTTTAATTGCTACAATTTGGAACCTGTTATTGTTTGTTTCTTTACAGGAATATACATGTCCAAGATGTGATTCTGGGTTTATTGAGGAACTGTTGGAAGACAGAAGGTGTGTAAAAAGTGTATATTGTCAATACTTCATGAAACAGGATTTATTTCTGCTGTATTTGACTTGAAGTGGTGCAGTTTCATAAAGCATAGGTTTTCCGTGCTAGATTGTTTTCAAGTGTTTCGCTTCATTTTGGCCTATATTTCATTCCATTCACTCATTACCGTGCAGTAGTTGAGTTCATTTTGTTTCCATCATCTGAATGATGCAGAATCCCATCTTTTGGAGTCGTCTTAAGCCCTATTCACACATGACAAGTATTACCTAAGGACCTCTGGTAATTTGTGAATTACTCCCACATGTCTGTGTTTCTTTCAGTGCATTTGCACAGGACAGGCGAACTCTGTTTTACTTGAATTTACAGACATTATGGTCGTCGGGTAGGTTGGGGGGAATTTTGTGCGGGTGCATGCGTATTTTCATTTTACTTTAAATCTAAAAGAGTAGATCAACAGCTGGGGAAGCTCAAAAAGATCCAGACACTCTACATTAGGAGTCTAAATATTATATTTTCAAGGGACGGATTGTTTTTAATTTATATGCATCATAATTCTGAACCAAAAATGCGTCCTCCGTAATTATTACGAATCACCAGAGGTCCCAGGGTTGTTCTTATCCCGTGCAAACAGAGCTTTACAGGAGTAGTTTCAACATTAGACATGAAGGCCCAGTTTACATGAAATTTGTAAACTTTGCTTGTTTTTGAGGTGTGTTGCACACAACAAAGCTGCCAGTTTTTGAAAACGGCAGTTTGTGAAAACTGCTTTAACAAGGCTACATTTTCGCAAAAGCTTCTGTCTAAATGGGACAAACATAAGTTGCACACCGTTACACTTAATTTTTTCAGTGTGTGCATATCGATCAACAAAAATAATTTGAATTTCATATTGTTTGTACTGTTTGACAACAGTACCTTTTCAAACTGTTCATAATACCATTTGATGTGTTTCCAGTTACTGGCTTGGTACAGTATTCGATGTGTGTATGGTCATGTAAACCTTGCTGCTGTCTGCATGTGTAACTTCTTTGGAACTAACAATGTAGTTTCCAGCAAAACATTTTTGTGTAAACAGGGTCTAATTGCTGATGATTGAAGGGTTATTTGTCAGCTCAAAGTTGTACTTTCAGTCAATATAATAACACTGTAACTTCAGAACAGTCTATAGCCAGCACCTCAACTAGCAGAGTACACATAGTACACATATTTTGAAAGCGGCATAATAAATGAGCACAGATTTTGATATGACACCTGAAAAGGAAAATGGCTTCGTCTTCTCTCTCTCTCTTTTTTTTTTAAACCATTCTCACACATAACATTGTCAAATATTTGTCCTCCCGTTTAGTGCTGACTATGGCTCCATGCCTACCATCTCCAGTGGACCCTCGAACCAACAACCATTTGAGGTTTTTAACACGTTCTTTACTCAAACTCTATCTCTATCACATAACCACTCTTTATTCTGCTCCATTCTGACTTTCCTATGCTCACTGTTGCACAACAGACTTAGCATTTCTCAAATCAGCTTCCATTGACATTTGTGCGATCTGCTGTTTGAAAATAGAAGTTGTCTCTGGGTTTTTCACTTCTTCTTTTGCAGGGTTAGAGCTGTAGTCTGCATCTTTCTAATCCTAAACTAATATGTTTCAACTTTGGTCAGTCCAGAAACAGTATTTTAAAGTAGTGAGCTTTGCTCTTTCTCTGAAAACATTTGTGACTGAAACTAATGAAGGGCTGTTATGATTTTATTGCCTGTTATTAATAAGGACATTTTGTGTCACCTGGCATTCTGTGACATTTCCAGAGAGTTGATATTTGAACTGGTAGGCAACAGCACTCTTTATGCTTCTAGGTGTACTGTAATGACTGTAAGTAGCTGAGAGACTGCAGCAAAGTTGACTGACTTCTTGACTACTGGAACTTTGAGATGTTTTTTTTTAATTTTTTTTATCTATTTGTCTAGCACACTGCAGACCCACACTGGTATGCATTCCCCACGGGCTATGTGCCATTTACACTGGGTGTTTTTGATGACACTTTTGACGTTGGGGCCACACTGGGAGCAGAAGACAACCAAGAAGCTGAAAACCGCCGGGAGAGGGACCTGGCGTCGCGACAGCGATACAGTGCCAGGCAATTGAGAAGTCGTCACAGTTCAAGACAAGTCGGACGACATGAGGGAGTTCCCACCTTGGAGGGGTATGCATCGTGGCCTGTGACTCAATTTTTTACTTCCTGTGATTTGTCACAGTTTCCTGTGGCTCCATTTGTAAATCTGTTGTCATCTCCTACAAAAGTGTCATATATTTACCATGTTATCTTTTCCTAGAATCATACAGCAGGTAATGAATGGAATAATTGCCCCCACTGCAATGCCAAATATTGGTGTTGGACCTTGGTAAGTCTGTGTAATGGAAATAAATTCCAATAAAGTGCCAATTAATGTTGAACTTGAATATACTAATGTCTCAATCTTTTTTTTTAAAGGGGTGTTCTTCACTCAAATCCTATGGACTATGCTTGGGGGGCTAACGGACTAGATGCTATTATAACGCAGGTAACTTCCCCACACACATTTAGTACAATAACATTTTTAAAATTATTTACATGAGTGCATTGTATTTACATATGTTTTAATTCACTACCTAAAACTATTCTGTTCTGTTTAGTTACTGAACCAGTTTGAGAACACGGGACCTCCACCTGCTGACAGGGATAAAATAAAAAGTCTTCCAACAGTACAAATTACGGACGATCATGTTGGTAAGTGAGAAAGTAATCACTTTTGGTATTGTTGATTTCAGTGGCTGATTTCCTATGATACACAAGAAATTGTTTACCCACTGTTATCTGATGTTTAGGGCATATTTGGCAAGGTCCTTAAACTCATTGACATGTTGTTTTTCAGCTTCAGGACTGGAATGCCCAGTGTGTAAAGAAGATTATATTGTTGGAGAAAATGTGCGGCAGCTCCCATGCAATCACATGTTCCACAATGAGTGTATAGTCCCCTGGTTGGAACAGGTACTTCACGTTACTTTTTTAATGCTCTCTTTTACTATGGTGCTGTTTTTGGTGTTTATTTTTGTTTTCGAGTAAAAACCACAGAAAAATAAATCTGTCACTTTGTTCTTGCAGCATGACACCTGTCCAGTGTGCAGGAAAAGCTTGAGTGGACAAAACACAGCAACGAATCCTCCAGAACTATCAGGGATGAACTTTACCTCTTCTCCCTCCTCATCCTCTTCCTCTTCTTCCTCCTCTTCTACACCCCAGCCCTGAACTTCGACCAGCAATGAGAACGCCACTGATAACTCATAGAACATTTATCCTTTTGAGAGAATTTTTTTTTTGACTTTTGACTTTTGCACTTCAGAGCTGAGACCTCCATTCTCTGGCTGCCTTATGGCAGTAGTCTCAATCCACCTATCCAGGAGCACTCACGACTGAATTTTGTTTTTCCCACCTTCATTGGGAATGTGAGCAAAGGAAGGGCTGAGGCCTGAAGTGCAGTTTCCTTCGAGAACGATATGGAGAAGCGTTAAAACTTCAAGCAACTTCATCTTCTTGGAATTTGATGTTGCCACTTAAATTTGATTAACTTCATGATTATGTACAATGTGCTGAAAATAAAGTTTTGTGGGTGCTAATATTCTCATGCAAGTCATTTTCATTTTAATTTCCTCTTAAAGGTGAACAGTTACAGACTGTAATAGGACTGGACTGAAAGACTGCCCATGGTGACCTACTGCGATCATCGGTGGAAAAACCATTGAAACAAAGTCTTTTTTTGTTACATTTGATCCATGCTTAAATATGAATTGAAAGCGAAGAATTAAAAATCCAGTACAATGCCACTTCTGTGATTATAAATGCAGTAGTATATTGAAACTGTTAAAACACACAGATGACTATTGGGTTGTCTGTGCTTTCTGGTCTAAATTATTGTATTCCTTTCATCAAGTCAGGCAGGTCATTGCAACTACCAAGCAGCAACTACAGAACAATGACCCCATTAGCAAGTACCTTTGGATGTTTTCCATGCATAATACAGGTTTTGAGACCATTTTGTACTTTCAAAGTAAAGCCAAGTCCAAAGGCATGCCTATAATAAACAGTCTGTGTTGAATCCTTAACCGGTGCGCTTGCCTGCAAAATGTTATCAATAAGCCAATAAATTCTGCTTCCTTCTTTTGTTTAGCCATATGGGTGTATTTCCTCCACATTGTTCTGTTCTCCTCAGGGGTTTGTGTTCAAAGTCCTTTAATCCAAAAGTATTGTTAGGACACAATTCTGGCTTGGCTGAACACCTCTGACTTAAGGCCATGGGTATGACTCCACAATATGTTGATTCATGTTCAATTTTGTCTTTGCATTGTGGATGATGTTGCAAGTGGTTATGCCTTTTGACTGCATACTTTGAAGCTTGAGATTTTTAAGGATGTTGCTTCAAGCTTTATAGTTTCTTATAGCTTGTGCTAAGGTATAGCACTGATATACCATTCAATTATTCTTTGTTACAATTCAAAAGTTCTCATTTGGGAAAATGGTCAGTGGAAAATTTTAGAGTACAAACAGTTATGATGAAAGCAGCATTTAGTTTTAGAAAAGCAAAATTTGACAACCTAGCATACTACATTGGAATGCTAATCTTTAATAAAGATAATTTCTGTTCTGTAGTTGCTGGGTCCTAAATCTAATTCCTACTTAAAATTTTTAGGTGAGACAACTTTTCTGAGATATGTTTATATGAAGTGATTTCATGTGATTGTCCTTAAATGCTAAATATAGGACCGTTGTTGCAGGTATTAAAATAATTAAAATGATTTTGGTAATTGGTGTTGATGCACACATTTCCTTACAGTGTCTTGTCTGTTAACATGGTGAACAAACTTGTCAACCAGAATGTGCAATAATGTGTCTTTTTATTTCAAATGTTTCACCCGAGCAGCATGTAGTTCTCCGCTTGTGTTCATTTTCCCTGTGATCGTCTTTCGACCTGCCCACAATGTGCTCTGCATTCGCCCATATTCAAATTAGAAATGCTCAAGCCCCTTTACTATTTTTATGTTGGGAAAAGTGATATGTCATGATAAATATCCTAGTTACTGGATTTTTGCTGAAGTCTGCAGCTGATTCTTCATTAGATTATTCAGAAATAGTAATCTTTCCATCTTCTATGCCAATTTTGCAATCACAAGGCACCTACAGAAATTTAGAGTCATCAAGACTGAAGACTTTATTTTTCTTTTTTTTAGGACTGTGGGACCAAACTGGAGTACCTCGAGAAAATTCATGCACACATTGGACAGAAAGGCCCTCTGATTTAAACCTGGGACATTCTTGCTATGAGTCAAGCCTACTAATCACTCCTCCACTGTCTTGCACGATCAGAACCATGCGCTGCATTTTTGAAGAACTGTTTACACCAAAATGCTTTTTGATGGGTGATCTGTGTTTTCTGGTTTTATATGTATGTTTTGCATTGATACTTGGATTTTATGTATTTTTTTCATAATTATTGTCTTGTATTCGAACAGTATCTGGGAAAGGAAGTACTCCCTGCTGCACTGCACACTGATTTCTTACATTTGGACTCTAGGGTGTACAATGGAAACAACAAATGATTCCCAACTCTGGACCTGATTTATCAAATCAGTCTTGTTTTCAGTAATGCAAATAAGCAGTCCTGTAATGTTCTAAACTTTTTTTTTTTTTTAATGAAACATGTTTAAGCCTTGCCAAGCTGTTTGGCTCTTTAAACCAAATCAAAATACAGAGTGCTCTCACCTCACATTGAGAGTGTTGGGGGTTCAAATACTGGCAGGGCTTTCTTGTATATAGTATACATACTCACCCTGTGTGTGTGGTCCAGAATTATGCATGTGAGGTTAATTGGTGACCCTATATTGCCCCTAGGTGTCATTTGTCCTGTGAAGGACTGGTGACCGGTCTGGGGGATGTATCCTGCCAATACACATAGTTTGCTGGGAGTGCCCCACAACCCTGCTCAGGATAAAGTTGTCTAGTAAACGAATGATCAGGCACTACACAAACTGCTGTTTTTTGTAAAAAAGCTTTTGAAGCAACGTTTTTTTTTTACACACAGAGCATACAATTCTTCACCAGCGTTTGACTTAGTACTAGTAGTACTATTAGTAGTAAGAAGGTTTTCATTTGGACTGGCAATTTTTATGTACCATTTCATCACTTTTATTATATTCCTTCTTCTACGTTATCTTATGTAGCATAACTTTATCATGTCACCAATACAGTAATTAATAATTATTCGACTGAAACTGGACCACTCTGAGTGGGTCTATCGCTCTTCGTGTGGCCACGCCCACAACCCTACGTCATGCGTACGTGCTGATCGGGGTGTGTGCGTGAGGTGCAAATAGAGGACGACCAACTCCATCGTCTCAGTCGACCGTCCAGTTTTCAGCTCAACCCGGTCGAAGTTGGTAAGCCCAGGAGGGAGACGGTTCTGCCGAGCGCCGCTGACAGCCCGTTGGTTCGACGGTCCAGTAAATCCTCCGCCTCCGCCATGAAGTTACTGTGGGCTGTCGGCGCCCTTCTGCTGAGCTGTTGGCGAGCGAATGCGTCCACAGGTAAGAAATTAGCGTCAGCCATGTTTATTACAGCGTGTAGACTTTGCCCTGACGTTTTAAAATGTTAATTCACGATCTTGCTGTGTTACAGTGAACATAGTTAAGGCCTTCGACGGTCCATAGGTTTGTGGTGATGTTGCTCAAAAATGGAACATCTGTCACCGCTTGAAACAGACGTATGTTGTCGCGAGCTCATCGAGCCGCTACTGCTAGCCTCACAGTTTGCTAATTTGCGGTGTAAAACGCTGTCGCCTCGTTTCGTGACTGCAGTATTGTCGCGTTAAGGTTGGATTGTTTACAGATCCGTGATTTGGTTGTGTTAGGTAAATGTATCTAGGTTTTAATCAAATCTTTAGACTACTGCTGTCACGTGAGCGTCTATGTCGATTTGCAATCTTTTTTATTTTTTTGTTTTTGTGTTGCCGTCCGGTAGTGGTTACTGCCGGAATCTCAACCAATGGAAATCGCTGTTGCGTAACGTTTGAAATGCTTGTCAAACCTTTTTTAGTTAGCTATTTAAATTAACCCAGGTCATAGTCTCAGAAGCCGGAATCCCCACTGAAAAAAAACGTCGACATGTTCAGCTTGCCTTTGCTACATAGCCGGTAGCGTGATCGTGCTAAATGGGCCCGACAGTTTCCATTTGATCGACCTGCTGACTAGAATCAGATTTGTGTGTTGTTGCCTTTCCTGGACATCATTTAGAACCGTGTGTCTTAATTTAGGAGGCATTTTGAACGGTTGCAAAAAACATTCATACAAAATAGAAGACAGATCAAATAATCGCTTTCATAATCATATCCTCAATTCAGTATTTACACTGACAGTTATGAATGTAGGGTCTTGCAACGATGAGCAATTTTCTTACCAATACTGAATCACTGGAAATTGGTTTAAGATAAATTTCCTAGTACATACCGTTACACTATGCATTACATGATTATAGGATTTGGCCCCAGTGTTTTGCTGTTATGATCCTAGGAGGGCCCCTACCCTGTATGGGCTAGATGTTTTCCTGCTCCAACACACGTGATGCAGAAGATTTCTCAGCTCTGCAGAGGCCTGGGAACTCTCCAGCCATCTGAATCTCCTGTGTGGGAGAAGGGAGACATTCAATACTCGAAAGTCAGGGACTCCCTTCGAGCAGGGTTAGAAAATACTCTTTTAGGGCAGCATACACTCGTTTTTACTTGGTGTCTTGTGTAATGATAAAACCAACAATAGGTATAATTGGAAGCAGGGAGGTGGCACAATGTGCACTGTAGTCAAGCTTGTATGAGGAGCTTTGTGCCATTTGTTGTGTGGTGGGGTTTTTTTTCCGTCAGTAGGTCTTGGGTTGATCATGAGTAAAATTAAATTTCCCTGTAATTTCAGCCTCTTCCTTAGTTAACCTTTGCCCAGGAAAAGGTAGATGACTGGCAAAATTGGTAAAAATGGCTAATATGATTGTGAAAAGCAGCCAAATAGAAAACTAGAAGTCCACTACACTGCACATTGTGTGCTTGATTTTGAGTTGTCATTTGGTAAATGGGTGACTACAGACTCATTTTGTTAGTGAGCACTATTTAAAGACCATAGCTGCTTAATATGCTCTCACTTAAATCATCCTTTCATGATGAAAGCCTGCTGTCTGACTTTTTAGCCTTTTTTCCTCCCACCTGAGAGAATAAACATCGTTTTAATAATGGTCGTAAATCTCTGGCAGGCGATCAGAGCTGAATCATTAAGGTGGATAGAGTGGGTTAGAAATTCGCTTTCCACAACAGGTCATTTATTCAGTGTGCCACTTCTGTCATTGAGCTGGGACCGTTGGCATGCATTTTCTGTTTGAAAGAAAAAATCCCTTGTCTTAGCCTTTTCTTTTCAATGTCAACTTGGTGTGTTTGCAAAGCATTGAAAGTTGCCTCAGAATGATACATTTGAGTCTTTTAAAAGACATGTACCTGTGTGTGAAATCTTTGTAAGACTGATTTTCCTATCAGTTGGCCTGATATTAAAAAAAAAAGTAAAAGACAAACTTTATCTGAAAAAGATTGTAGCACATTCTTTTTCACTAGTATTAGGTCAGAACTGTGCAAGATACAATCTTATCTGTTTTTTTTTGTAAGGTAATCTTTGAACAGTTCTTTTTATGTGTATTGTTGCCATTGACTACATATAAATGTCACATGCTGAGAAGGGAATTTGATCTTTGAAAGCACCACAGCAAATACTTTCTCATGTTATAGAGCAAAAGGTTATAGGCAGTAAGGCATAGTGTCAAAACTCGCATGCTTCACATTTAATCAGAAATGGGACTGGGGCTGTGCCTATATTTAATTCTGAACTTTTGTACAGCATGTGCTATGAAGGTGACCTTTACTAGTGGTGTGGAAGCCATTCCTAGCTGCGAGCATTGCATGCTCCTAGCACACATGTGCAGAGACGAGAGCTCTTGTTGACAACTTCAGTGTTCATGCTGGTTCTACTCTTAACTTCCTATCTACCCATACTTTTTTTAAGCTTCGCTTTAAATACTGACAATCATAAAAACAAGTTTCGTTTACACACAGGAAATGTTAAAGGTGTTTGTTGTAGTCTTAAAAGGGTGGAGGGTGCTTGTGTTTGTGGCAGTTTTTTGTTTTTGTAAGACTGGGCTCTCAGAGGACTAAAAGTCAGCTAATTTTTTCACTGAAGTGTTGACTGGTTGCATAATTCTGCCTTCAACTGAATTTCTGTCTTACACGACTTGGAAAAAGAAATATTTTATGAGTCTACAAGGGATGCATTTGCCGAGCATTTAGGAATCGGATATGGAATTAAATAGAAGCTGGTATCTGATATTTATATTCAACTTTTTTAAAGTGCACTCTGGAATGGTTTCGATTTATAATAAACATAGCAGTTAAAGTGGCTTACTTGTACATTTCTTTACACTCCACTCTCTGTGGACTGAATGACCTTCAAAATTCACGTATTCACGATGTTTAAAAATACATTCACCACTTTTGGAGGATGTGCACACAATGGAACGGTGCCATATTGTTCGGTGCACTTTTATTTGCTCATTGTATTGCTTTTTTTATGTAAACATTATTTTCCTTTAACGCGCCTTACAGCTGCTTTTATGTGCATGTTCTGTTTCATTCATTAATTTCAGGAAAGGCCATTGTTTGCGCTTTCGCTGTTGTGTTGCTATTGTGTGACTATGTCTGTCTAAAGGGATGTCTCTCTGAAGCTTTTTTGCAAACAGCCTCTAGTGTAGGTATGTAAAAGACTGGTTGCCATTTGTGTGCTATGAAAGGCCATTGTGTCCGGTGGTATCCTGGATAACAAACTGTTGTGGCACTCAGTATTGTCAACATTGGTATAAGAACTTCCTGATGGGGTGTACCTAAATTGCACAATATAGGAATATCTTGTTTAGTATTAGTGTATTTCAAGACACTTAGATTTCAGCACAACCTTCAGCTTTCATGATACTATTTCAAGCTTCAAAGGTTCTTCATTGTCATTGTTCTAAAAACAGCAAGAAGCACAGCTTCTCCAACAAATACCCTGTAAAATAAATAGTCTGTCATGAATACAATGACTAGAATTGGTGCTCAGAAAAAGTAAAAATCTGAATCGTTACATTTTTACAGAGCACATTGTATAAATCAGTTAGTCACAGTGCAATGGCGGTGATCGAATCTGCGTGTCTTGTGGCCGTGGTGGGTGGCGAGCAAGTGTTAGTGGTGGGACACTGTTATTGAGGTGTGTTGTGGATTTCACTAGCCAATAGAGACCAACCAGTGAAAAAGTTTTAAATGTTTTTACTGAGTGAATGATTTGTACAAAATTTAAACTGTGTAGTGCAATAACAAATAAGCTCAGACCATCCCTATTTATCCATGTTATTTTATGTTGCATTTTGTTTATCTTAATAGATCAGAGTACCAGGAATGATGAAAACATTTCCCAAACTAATTGGGTGAAAATGTTGCTCTGATCTATGCTTTTTCTTTGTGCTTATTTTCATGTTTTCCATTTCATTTGTTTTATTAACTGTCTTTTTCTTTCTCTTTTCTTTTATGCTTTTCTGTTTTTCCATGCTTGCATCTGATTATTCATTCATCCAATCATCTGGTTTTGGTTTGAACTCATCCCATACCAAATTTGTTTGCAATGTGTTTGCTGTGTTCACCACAAATGGTGCACAGCGGGTTTTATCAAGTCCCCGTTGTCTCAGATGAAGTTGATTAATGATGATGCAGAGCTGCATTGTGAGGTGATAGGAAATCCCATCCCCGAGGTGCAGTGGTGGTTTATAGAGGGTGAAGAGCCCGACGAGACCTTCACCCAACTCTTTGACGGGGCCAGGAATGACCGTGTGCAAATAAATGCCACCTACATAGCGCATGCCACTAGCACCATTCACCTCACTAGCCTCACCCTCAACGACTCGGGCACATACGAGTGCCGCGCTTCCAACGACCCTGACCGCAATGAACTGAAGAAGACGCCAAAAATCAAGTGGATCCGCTCGCAGGCAAACATAATTGTGATTGAAAGTGAGTGGCAGAGGAAGTATGAGGAGACTCCAGTCAGTGTAGCTGGCTGTCCTCTCCTCATTAGTGAAGTCCTGGTCATTCAACTCCTGTTACACTCGACTGCCATGCTTCCCAGCCCAGTATCCCCTCCAACCTGCTTTCCCAAGTACAAACTCTCCCTTTCCCTCCCACAGAAACTCCGAGATTGTCCTGTTGTAGAAAACAAACCTGGTCATTATGCATGGCTGGGCTTCTCCCTTTGTCCTGTTATTACCTGACACAGAGCATGCCTTAAATCTGATGCCTTTTTTTTCCCCTCTCCTTGTTTCAAGGCGTAAGTGCTGTTACAATAGGTTTTATGGCATGTAATACTGGTCATGAGGTTGGATATATGCAAAATGGCTTCTGCAGAAACACTGTATTTCAATCTTAAAAAAAAAAAAAAAATACTTTGGTTCATTAAAGAAAAAATAATAAAAAGGGGTGTCAGATGACATAGTGTTGCTTCTTGGTAGAAATTTTCTTGCATTTCCCTTAATTGATACTAACATTGGCAATACCCCTCTGTTTATGCTTTTAGACTTTTCCTATGGCTTAACCTACAGAGCTGTATGCACAGAAGATGGCAACACAAATTGACAAAGATTTCCAGCCATAGGGTATTTTTCTGCCTTGTGGTCCAGTATTATCTTTAGATGAATTGGTCATTTTCTCCTCTCCACTGAAGCAAGGCTTCTTTATTTTAAATGTTTTCTTTAAGTAATCCTGTTATTAGAATTTAGGCTGATTTTATTAGTTCCCTTTCTTGTTGCTTCTTCTGCATGTATTAAATGATTATCCTCTTTGTCTTTTTTGTACTTCAATATTACCTTTCCTGTTACAAAAAAAAAAAAAAAAAAATAGAACGACCTACCATTTTTTTTCCACTGTGGGTGTGGTAGGTCTCCCCTATCTTGGGGAAGTGCTACACCTTCCTAACACAATTCTGTTCATTTGTACAGGATTTGAATTTGTTTGATTAAAAAAAAGATTAAATTTGTGTAAATTGATTTTCATATTGTAATTCTTGCCATTGTTCAGTTAAGGAAATCTCCGAAGGACTCAGGTTTGCTATTTTATAATTTTTTTTTTTCTTTTTCCAATCAACACTCAGCTGTTTCAATAAAATTGATACATTGGTCTTTTAAACAAGCGAACACTGCTCAGAGTGCAATGATTACAGTGATGCTGTGAGTTATAACCACACATCTTTTCATAAGACTTTTAATTTTTTGCTTGCCATTAAGTGGTAACATTATTCTGTCCCTCTATGTTGCTATGTAGAACCCGCCTCTTTAAGACAGCTGTTGTGTGTTGAAAGGAAAATGTAGAGTTTAAAAGGATGCATATCGCCTTTATATTTTGTCAATTTAATCTAGTGGAAGTTGAAGCATCCACTGACATCTGAACAAACAAGCGTGCCTTTTAATTCCATGCCTAAAATGTCATTTTTTTCCCTCCACCATCTCTTCATCTTAAGCTCCGAATATCTTCACGGAGCCATCTGAGGTCACCAACCAAACCAATGCTGTGCTCAGGTGCAACTTGACAGATACCAGCCTTCCAATCATGGGTTCACAGTGGCTACACAACGGCAAAGTCATTGAAAAGTCAGTGACCACTGATCCCTCGCCACACACGACCCTAAGGTATGTGATCAAAGTCGTCCAACGCAATCTCAGCAGGTCTGTCTTGCAGTTCATGTCTGATGAAACCAAAGACTTTGTGTGGCCCTATTGTAGAGCACAATGCCAAAAAAAGCCAAGTGGTTTTAGAGACAACAATTCAAAACAAAATTACAAGCATTACCAAAAGTGGCTCTTTCATAGTTCTTCGGTAAGGATTTAAATTATCCTACTGTAAGCTGTTCTGTTTAACACAAGTTCATTTGGAAAGTATTCCATGAAGATGGGGCAGCGTGTTTGAAGTCTGTCTTACCCAGTTTGATCAAAACTCTGGCAACAGTCATTTTGATAAAATCCTGGCAGTGCAGACCAAAGTTATTTCTTAACATATGTGGTCAAGTATGACAGAAGCAGCCAGAGAACAGCTCCGTAAACAGCTGCCAGTGTGAAGAAAGGACAGTTTGGGATTGCAACACTTCAGAGTTGTAAAGGTTAAATGGCTTAGGTTCCTGCGCTAGTACACCGAGTTGAAGAGAGCCTAATTTGCTTCATGTGACACACTGTAACCATATATAGTTTGTTACTTTTCTATTATTGACTCATTCATTTTTGGCTTTGAACCTAGTGTTACGGTCATCTCTGTCCTTTCATGCTCTCTTCTTCTCTTTTTGTTTGTGCGTACACTAGGGCTGGACAAAATTTCGATATCAATATATACCGCGGTATATTTTTATTCAATAACGGTGATATGAGTTTTAAACACATTTTCGATGTAGTGCATTACAGTATGCGTTTCACAATCACTAATTGCTGTTCACGGCGCCGCCGATTCAAGCCGAACAGAAAGCACGAAGAGTGATCCTGCACTCGACACGCACACCACAGCTGGCTGTCCTCAGCTCATGCTACAAGCTAAGCTCCACCGCGGCAAGTTTGAGCTCCAAAATGAGTACTGGTGATGTAAACGCAACTGAATAAGCTTCCACAAGCTAATTTGTCCAACAGGATCCAGCTGCAGACCTAAGTCGTGCCACGAATTAGGTATATCATTCACTGAACAGTCCATTAAAGTTAGCAGCAGATGCGGACTTTCGATCTCAATAACTCTTTAACAAAATGTCAGTAACATACAAAGGGCGCCTCCATCCCATCGTCGTGAGGTGGACTATTTGCTACAAGCTCATTTTCATTAAAAGTATCTGTCTATCAAGTGTCAGAAGCAATATTGTTTTCGATTAGCAGCCGGTGGTGCTGCGGGGTTAAGGGACCGTCTACAATTTACAAGATGCTGCAACAGTGAAGATAAATACCACAAAAAAAAAAAGTACAATTATTCGCTGCAGTGTCACCATAATCACTACAACCTTAAGTAATTATGTACTTAACCTTAATAATTCTGAGCACTTTTATTTTTCTCCCTGGTTGAAGCACCTTTGTTTAAATATATAAGAAAAACTGTGTTGGAGTTTAAAAGTTAAAGCCATTACTATTGAAAATGTGAGTGTATGGCAGTTATTTCAATTCCCTGTCCCAGTAATATTTGTTTGTTGTTGCTCACTCTTTTTTCTGTTTATTGCAGTAATTCTGAGCACTTTAATTTTTCTTTGTGGTTGAAGCACCTTTGTTTGAATCTATAACAATAACATAACTGTATTTAAGTGTAAAGTTAAAGCCATTTATATTGGAAAAAGGTGAAACTTACGTTTATTTGACAGTGATTTCATATTTTTTAAATAAAAGGTGAACATTTAATTTATTGTAGTGTTTTTTATTTCTAAAATGTTATACTGGAGGAGCTTCCTGGATAAATGATTTCTAGTTTTACAGGTAGTACATTATGTGCATGATTCTTAACAGTTTTTATGAGGCTTTTGTATTATTTATATCGATATCGGAATTATATCGTATCGACCGAAATTAAGACCTATATCGTGATAACATTTGTGGCCATATCGTCCAGCCCTAGCGTATATACACACACAGACGCACACGCACACGCACACTCTTTTCCCTCCATGCGTCTCTATGGCTCCCTCCATTAGCAGAGCTAAGGGCGCCATTCAGGCATTCAGCGCTCTCGATTATCAGAGAGATGGACCGTGCCGACGTGCAGCTTTGCCAGTAGTCTTGGCAGCAAGGCTAAGCGCCCCTAGCAGTGTACTCACTTGGCCTGACCTTAATTCCCCATTAGAGAGGGAGAAGGCAGGGCTACACTGGACAGTTGCTACAAACAAAAGTGTGATTGTTGTTCAGGTTGGAAATTTGAAATAATTGTTGATGGAACAAGCCGCTTTAGTTTTACTCTCAGATCTTAAGCATAAACGTGGTGTTTTTGTGGATTTTCTTCTTGGCTAAATTTAAGAGGCCGCTGGTCATAAAATCCAAGAATAAATATGCAGTATTGCAGACAATGGAGTATTTAACTGGCTTCTCTCTCTCTTTTTTTTTTTTTTTTTTTTTTCCTTGCTATAGTTTGGACAAGATCACTCACACCAATGCTGGAAAGTATGAATGTGTGTTCCTGACTAACCCAGAGGTGAAAAAGACGATTGAGGTCAAAGGTAAGTTAATAGATGTTGCAGATGAAATTACCTTTCAATGAGGAGCTCATTCATACTTCTTGGCCTTTTCATGTTGATGTTGTTAGTAATGCATAACTGGGTTTTTCTTCAGGATTGTCCAACTAACCTGTTGAGTCTTAGTTATAGTATGTGTAGTACAAGCCACAGTGGATTTATTTTCTTTAAAAATAAATGAAATTATGTTCACCTTTAAACATAAATTCCGTAATCTTTTTGCTCCATTTAAAATCAACTGGTATGAATCTTCTAAAATACCATTTTTGAGTGATGAAGAGCCGTACCTTGTTGTTAATGTGCTTGTTATGTAACTGTATTGTACAGTTTGGCCGTCAAAAGGTGACAAATTATACTTGTATTAGGAGCTGCTGTGTCATGTGAGCTCTCTGTACGCCTTTCTACTGGCAGTGGTGGGAGAGCTCACTGTTACACTTGCTGTTACAGACTATAAACATTTGAAAATCGCTGATCTTGGTTGTATTTAAATAAATATATGAGATGACTGTTTAGAGTTAGAAATGTGGTCTTTAGACCATCATCTTAAAGGGCGTATCATCTGTTAGATGAACGCAATTCCTGTTTCTGTTTTGTGCTGACAATGAAGGTCTCCTTCACAACATGGTCTTAATGTGGTTGTTTTAGTTCACAACTTAATGTTAGACATAATATGATGCTATCTAACTGAATCGTCACAGCAGTTATATTAACGGTATGCATAGAGTTAAACATCTGGTGACGGCAGTCTGAGTAAAACATATTTTTGGGATCTTTGATTTCCTCTTTTGCTCACTCTGTAAGGGAAGTAGCAGATAAATGATGTCACGTTTACATGGATCCTGTGACAACCATTTTGTGCAATAATTGGATAATGAATAGATTACGATGTAAGGAGAGTTTTGAAAGCTAAGATCTGTTTTTAATATTGCCTGCCTTGCTCTGTTCATTCTTTACAATTATCAAAAAGAAAATCTAACTTCAATTGTTTTTTTGTTTTTTTTTGTTTTGTTTTGTTTTGTTTTTTTGCAGCAATCCCCCATGTCTCTGCCTACAAGCACTCTGAACATGGCAATGAGAAGGACAAAGGCGTGATGGTCTGCGTGGGCCATGGTTATCCCCTGCCCACTGACTGGGTGTGGTTCAAAGAAGTAGATGGTGCTCGACAGCAGGTGTGTTTCCATTAGAACATGATACAGTCACTCAAACAAGACTTGCTATTGCTTTTAGATCTGTTAGACTTTCTTTACTTAGGGTGTTTTTTCTTCTCCCCCTCACCCAATCACATCTAAATCGCTTCCACAGGAGGCCCTAGTTTGCTAAATATCTGAAGTTTTTCCAATGTGATCTCATCTGAAAAGTCACGTTTTATTTGACTTTTATACCATTGAGGTGAACCAGCCGTCGCATATCTACATGGGAGCAGGTGGCGTGCTGCAAGGTCGCATTAAAAATAAAAAGTGGGTGCGGACTTCACAGCATTCACACGTCCTGCACAGAGATCACTGCCGCTGCTCCACATAATCACACGGTTAATGTTTTTCTGATTTTGTCTTGTTGTCACACACACACTGACAAAATTGACACACATGCATATATGTTGCATCAAACATATATGAAACAGCTTTTTGAGACATGTATATAATCGTCAGTCCCCATTGTTCTCAGCCGTTCCCTGTTGGCTTGTTTCAGCATCCTATAACTGGGTTTGTCAAATCTTTGGGTCTTTACTACCCGAGACAATATCACTCTCCACCACTATGACTGACCTGAACATACAGCAGTGGAGGATTACCCCATTGGCTATGGACTTATTTCAACTATACATTTCATGTTCTCTGTTTTGCATTTTGTGCTATTTTTGCAATTTTATATATTTTAAATGACTTTAATGAAAAAATAATACAGTTATGACTTGCCCCTTGACACCCCTAGAGGGAGCTCATGTACCACAGTTTGAGAGCCCTGATTCACACACTCTCTCACTGTCCCCCATCCTAAAACTGTGAAAACATTTTTAATTTTGGCAAATTTGGATTTTGTTTTCACATTCAGTGGTGAGGCTTACCCCATTACCACTGGACCAGTTACATAAATGCTTTATTTAGATATGAATGTCAAGTTTTCCATTTCAAATTACAAGATAGCGATGGTGCCTTGTTAATGCAACTTAAATTTTATTCCATATATTCAGAGATTATTTCCTGAATGGCATGCATACACTACACATACCACTCATGATACACTGGCACCACAGTTTGAGAATCCTGGATCTGTTTGACCTTTTCTTGGTTCAGGCAGTGAATCACATCGAGCTTGTTGTTTTTTCTTAGACCTTGTGTTGTTGCTGTTACATGAAACTTGGCTTTATACCTGGGAACTGAACACCAAATACAAGATTTCCTAACTTTTTTAGAAATACCCAGCATGTTGCATGGGATGTTTTCTTTTGTTTGCAGGTCACTGCAGGGCAAGTCTGGAAAATATCACATTTGAATTATGCAAACCTCCTTGCAATTACAAAAAAAAAAAATCAGAATGGAGTTATTAAGGCTTGTAATGTGAACGTAGCTGTAGTGAATGATTATGCAGCCAAGTTGTATTGTCTGTATCACTAAATCACTACCTGAAACAATCCACAGCTTGAAAGCAATGGCACCTCTGGAAAATATATGATCAAAACTACCCCCAACAACACCACTCTGACCATCAATGACCTGAGCATCCAGAACGACATCGGTGACTACGTCTGCTCTGGCGACAACGGCCTCGGCACACACAGCGACACAATCCACCTGCGTGTCCGCAGCCGCCTGGCCGCTCTCTGGCCTTTCCTTGGCATCGTGGCGGAGGTCATTGTCCTTGTGACCATCATCTTCATCTACGAGAAGAGGAGAAAGCCCGATGAAGTCAATGACGGTACATTTAACCACACCACCGTGCTCTGAACATGTGTTTACGTTGAAATTTGTGATGAAATGCTGACTTGTGGAGTCAAGGAATCTGCGGGGTTACAACAGTTCCAATATGCCCCAGTGTTTGTGGTTTTCCCAGATTTTTTTTTTTTTTTTTTTTTTCCTTTGTACATTTCAGCTGGCGCGTCCTGTTTACTCTTATCTACGTGAAGTATAGCCTAAACCCAACTTCACAATGAAAACTCTCTCATGGTGTAGTGGAACAATTTTATTGACAGAACTCTCACTTGACAGTTTTAGATTCCAAAGCAAAGGGAGAATTTTTGGTTGTTACTAATTTACGATTTTTTGTTGTTTCAGCATATATTTCTTTTTCAGTTTGTTGCCAAAATAGTTTGACAGATCTTCACTTAAACCTTGGATAGAAAAAACACAAATCATCCAGCCAGTTAATTCTCTTGTCAGTGTGACAAATCATTCAATTTCTGCAGAATGTAGACGTACAACAAACTGCAGTAAATTTCCTGCGGTTAAATGTTTTTGCAAGGCATTGAAATGAAGTGAGGCGATGTCTAGTCTGGAGCAGTCTGTTTGTCAACGTAAATTCATAAAGCTTTTGGCAATTTATAATATGCGGACTTGAATCAAAAATCAGATGTTGGTTTCCGTCTGTGATAGAACCTTTTCTTTTATTTACATTTTTACTTCTCTGTTCGCTGCTGAATTTGCATTTTGGTAAGTGAACAAAACTGCATGTCAGACTGAAGTGGTTGAACTGAGATGACCGTGTGGAGAAAGCTATGGGAGTCTGAATGAGCTGCTTTCATAGGAACCACTTCTAAGAGGAATGTGCTCAAAGATTTGGTCACTCTTTCACTGGCCCTGATACTGAACGCAGCAATCGTCAATGATTTCATTTCATGTCATTTTCATGGTCTTTAAAATCATCAGATTAAGCCAATGAAAGAGTCAAATGAGACACCTGAACCAGTGTAATGGTTCGACTTGAAAATTGGCAGGTTGAAAAGAGGTTTCAGTGGTCTGTCTGCATGCTTTCTGCATCTTGTACTCTATGCATGAGCAATAAAAGGCAACCTCTTCTCAAAATTAGCCTATCATTTGTCCTATTCATCATTCAGCGACACAGGTAGCGTACTTTTGCCTTCTCCTGTGAATATATGCTCTTGCTCGAATGTTGGTTCTGCCACAATACGTGCCAGGTTGTGAATTTAACTCGGCCTGTTTACAGTTGTGTGCCGTTCTTGTTTGTAAATACAGCCACTGCAGTGTTACTTGGATGTCCTTTGCTTGTACTGCATGTTATGTGATGCTGAAGGGTGACTCGGGACAGGACGTAAAGTTTCTGTCAGAAATTTCAGCTGATTCAGCACATGCTAGTTGAGGTGATGTTATTCAGTAATTTTTTTTTCTTTTGACAAACAATTTCACGGAATAATTTAGTAGATGGATGTAAATGTATTGTTGATGGTCAGGAATGCAGCAGGCAGGCATGCTTCCATGGGTTGGACTGGCTCATAACCTCATTACAGTCATGTTACAGAGGACGCCACATGGTACATGTTACAACATTTGCTTCGCTCACGTGGGGAGAGGGAGCGGCATGCAATTAGAGTCACACTTCAAATCAGCTTTTAACTGATTATGTTGGTTTTTTTTCTCTCTCCCTTTGTGAAAATGCGTTTTCACCGATGGTTTGCTGCTCTCCAGATGACGACTCAGGATCTGCTCCTCTGTAAGTTCACTCCACAGTTCATGGCTTTTTCTGACTTTGCCCGCTGTTCCAGAGCTCACGTTGCGCTGTGTTTTTTAGGAAGAGCAATTCTACTTCAAACCACAAAGACAAGAATGTGAGGCAAAGGAATTCTAACTAGAAGCTGAAGAGGTGAGTCAGATCTTCTTTTAACGTCCCCCCAATGAACGAGACGGTGAATGCAGTGTTAACCCTTTCCCCTTTTTTTTTTTTTCCCCTCTCTCAGACGGACGGGTCACAGGCAGTCCAGGATTCAGCTCTTGAGTGGCACATTATACTGTGCACCCTGCAATTTTAAGTACCTTTTATGTGCTTGGGTGTTAATGTTTTAATAAACTGATTTCCTCTCCTTTTATTTTCTTCTTATTATTCTCCACATTGTGCAGCCACAAAATTATAGTGTGAACTACTTTCTGCTTGAGGCCGCGGGGCAAATATTGCATGAGTTTAAATGCTGTTCTAGAAAAGTGTGTGTTGTTGAATCACTAGAAAGTTCACGTGAGGAATGCTTAGTTTGTGATCATTTTCTGTTGATGCTGATGCTTCCTACACTGACCTGTCTATGCTTTTTTTTTTTTTTTTCATCCACAAACAAATTTTTGAAGGACCAAGTGCAGGAGATGTAACTGTTGCTTCTTTTGGATGCAACTTTAATATTGTGCACTGATGTTGAAAAACTGCAGATTGATAGGTTTTTTTTTGTTTGTTTTTCTTTTTGCTTTTCACTCATTGTGATCTGACACATTTTTGTGAGATGGTTGGACTGTCATCTGTTTTCTTCACTGTGTAGATGATACCGAAGCCATATGTACCATTTTAACCTGAGTAGTGTTGTGATTGGATGTTACCACTTCAGAGTTACACTAATAATGACCTGGCCAGGAGTGTGTAAGTTGTTGTACCTTCCAGCTACTTGGAAAACCATCTCTTGTACAACGTGCACAGACTGAATAAAGGTATTTAAATTTATGTGTGCTTCACTTGCTTTATTCACCTACTCCTCTTACAGATTTTGCTTTTATTGGGGGGAGGGTGGGCCAAAGTCGTTTAGTACTGCCACCTTCTGAGTCCCAAGAACTTTTAAATATGATCCTGAATGCTTTAATGTTGTACAGCCCTCAGACTGTGACATCTAAACTACAAACAAAAACAATTGGTTTTGTTTTTCACAAAAATTTATTTGAATGACTAAATCTTGGTCCAATGTCTGGCCTTGGTTGTCTCAGTTTTTCCAGCACAAAAGATCATCAGGGGTTTTTCTTTCTTTCTTTTTTTTTTTTTTTTTTTTTGGGGGGGGGGGGCGGCTGTGATTACAAAAGACATTGCCAAACAGATTCAGTCATGTTGTCATTTACAATATTTAAGGGTCATTGAGAAACAGGTCAACAGGGGGGTTATTAAACACCCCTTGAAAATTCATTTTCAAGGGTAAAATTTGACTTAAGTAAAGTTCGCTGTCATCTTTGCATTGGCATTGAAAATTCCCATGTCAGTAAAAAAAAAAGATGGTGGGGCTGGGAGGTGATGGCAGAAAAAGACATGCTGAATTAAATTTTATTTTTAAAGGTTTTGAGAACAGATGATCACTGACTGAATCCATGCAGTGTAAGAGCTTGGTTAATGAGTTTCACTTTGAGGTTGTGCAATGCCCACTTTTGTCCAGAAGGTGGAGCCATGTGATCAGAACCGAGGACACTTCAGGAGAGCTCAGCCTCGGAAAGGCAACAGGCAGAAGCTTCATACCCTCTGGTGAAATAAACCCAGTTCTGTTATATTTGCTTCTCAGCTCACAACGGCAACACGAACTATTGACTCGTGCTTTTGAGGTTTTTGCTATTTTAATGATTAAATGTCAGAACGACCTGGTGTTGTGACCTTAATTGGTCATCTTAACCCCGTCGCTTCTTGTCCACTACAGGTAAGTCTCCAGTGAGTCATGCATGTTTGTGTTTTAAAACATCCAGAGGGTTAATGCTATCGACATGGTCAGATGGGTGAGCCCATGCATGGAAAAAGTGCATGTCATTTTGTTTCTGTGTTGAGCCAGCTGTCACGCCAAAGTGCTTTAAAGAGGAAGCGCAGAGCTCCTGTGCCTGGAACTTCACTCTTTCCCCGCCGCCGCCCAGTCTGCAGCTTCAAGGAGAATCTGTCTTTATCTGCCAGACGAGGAGGAGGAGGAGGACAGCGAAGACGACTCCAAAACTGAATAAATAAATAAATAAATAAATAAAAAACCTCGATCACTCCAAGTGGCCACTTGGACTGTTGGCGCTGATCATGTGAGAAGCGGAGGAACCAAGATGAAGAAATTTACGCCAGGAGGCGGAGTCGCGTGCATTGCGCGCAAAAACTCTGACAACAATGAGCGCCGGCTGCTGCCAGATGAGGGCTGTGCTGCTTCCTGTGCCAGTGGCAGCCCTGCCTCTGCTCTGCGGCGCCACAGGCATGCAGCTGCCGACCGGGGCGGCTCAGAGTCAGACCACCGGAGCACAGGGGACGCGGCGGTCTCAGAGCCGGGCTTGAGGGGAGAGGCGGCCATCGGTATGATATGCAACAAAAACGGAGACTGTAGAAGGGACCCGACCAGTTCAGGGAGCCTCTCTTCTCTCATCTCAAGACAGGAGAAGCAGGCAGATGGAGAAGTAGCTGCGGAAGAGGACCGGGAACTGGCTGCGGGCATGGACGGCTCTGTCGATTCAGCGGGGTCCCTCACACAGGGGCCCGGGGCCGAGGTCAAGACCGCGGCAGAGAAAAAGGACTCCAGAGTTTCTTTCTCTAACGCCCCAACTAGTAAAGGACAGACTCCAAGTCAGCAGTCGAGAAATTCCGTTACCTTCTCCAAAGCAGAGGACGGCTCTCAGATAGTGCCGGACGATGGGGAGTCCAGGGGGAATCAGACCTACATGCAGCGGCAGTTTAGTTCCATGCTTCAGCCCGGAGTTAACAAGTTCTCCCTGCGCATGTTTGGCAGCCAGAAGGCTGTGGAGAAAGAGCAAGAGCGCGTAAAGTCAGCGGGTAATTGGATTATCCACCCATACAGCGACTTCAGGTATGGGTCAAATTGAGTTAGATTCATGAGCTGCTGGACCTGAGTTGGGCTGCATGGAGAGCATGGCATGTCTGCTGTAACTGGTACTGCACACACCTGAGCTTTAATCACAATGAAATAAAGATGGAAATAAATCGTTTTAGATGTTTACTGCGTTTCCAAGGTGAGATGGAACAAAGGCAACAGTAAAGTTCACGAATTAAAAATCTGTTTCGACCAGAGGAGGAAATAGAAGACGCACAAACAGATAAAAACATTTTTCTCAACTTTTAAAACGAATAACATCTGGTCACTCTCAGGACATGTAAGAGTTTAGACAAGTTCTTTTTCTGTACGCAGGAGAAATGTGTTAAATGCATCTTGATTGGTCTTAAAAAAGTTAAAAAACTTTGGGTCTGTTCAGTGGTTTCAGCACCGAGGACAGCTCCCAGAGTCCCCCAATTATTTTAAAAAGTGTTTTTTTTTACAACACTTTAGGAGAAGTGTCAAGAACATTGCCTTGCTTGATACTGGCGTTAAACAACATGCATTTTAACAAGAATTTCTGAAAAACAGCATCTAATTAATAATGATTCAGCAGCACATTTCAGTCACTGAGCTCTTCAGCTGATTAGGCAGAAACAGAAACCTTCACAAGGGATCCAGAAATTTCTATCACGGAATAATCTGTCTGCTAATAATGGCACAGCCTGTAAAATACAAGTAAACAGTAAACAAACAGTGCAGCACTTTACAAGTGCATTTCCACACACCTTGTAGCTGAACTATTATGAAATCATTAATAGAGTTCATTCATTTGATAAAGAAAAGCAAGGAGACTTTGTCTCCTTCATAAGCTGCCAAGATATATTAGTTGCTGTTTTTGTGTGAGCATCGTTTATAATTCAATACCTTGGAGAATGGACTGTAGATTCTAGTTTCCAAATGTTTCCAATATTGTTGGCTGTATTAAAGTGGCTTTGAGAAAATGTTACACAATTTTTGTAAGTGTAAAAGTAGTGGAAAAGCAGTTGAGATGTGTGAATGTATCAAACGCTGTTTTTATGCAAAGATAACTGTTCTTTCATTTGCTTCATTCAGACTTGAATCAATGCATGTAGGTTGATACGTCAGAAAAAAAGAAAGAATTCGCTTTAACCGGGATGCACATTGAAATCACCTGCATGTTCCTGTGGTTCAGGATGGTTCACTATTTTTGTGTATGTGTGCATGTGTGTGTGGCCCATGAGGGCATGCTGCTTCACAGTACAGATAAAGTTGGAAATACCACTTGTCATGAATCAAGCTGGATCAGCATCTTTGTTGTGATGTGGCATCTATAGCGAAAAGCACCACTGTGAGGATGTCAGCTTTTAGATATTTTGATTTGGATTCTATGTTTGGACTTTATGTCATGCCCTCATAAGTTTTCATAGTGTGTAATTGTTTGGATTTCAGATTGAAACAGGGTATATGAAGTAAGTTGCTTGCATGTTTGTGCATTTTGTGAATGAAGAGCTAAACTGTCAAGTATGCATTCATATTTTCTGTGATTATAACAGGTTCTACTGGGACTTCTCTATGCTGATGTTCATGGTGGGAAACCTCATCATCATCCCTGTGGGCATCACCTTCTTTAAGGATGAGACAACCACACCCTGGATCATCTTCAATGTGGTGTCTGACACCTTCTTCTTAATGGACCTTGTGCTCAACTTCAGAACAGGCATCGTGTTTGAGGACAACACAGAGATCATCCTCGACCCCAAAAAGATCAAAAAGAAGTACTTGAAGAGCTGGTTTGTGGTGGACTTTGTTTCCTCTATACCTGTGGATTATATCTTCCTCATCGTTGAGAAGGGGATCGACTCAGAGGTCTACAAAACCGCCCGGGCGCTCCGCATCGTCCGCTTCACAAAGATTCTCAGTCTGCTGCGCCTGCTGAGGCTGTCCCGACTCATCCGATACATCCACCAGTGGGAGGAGGTACACTGATTTTTACAATTTATATTACTTTAACTATTAAAGCTACATTTGGATAAACAATAGTAAATAGTAAATGATCAAACACCTGTCCCTGAACAGAAAGGAGTGTTACTGATAAGTGACAAACACAGCACTCTGTGAACAGTGGGATATGCATAGTACTCCATTGTTACAGGATGTATCCTTTATGTCACCAATGACAGTTTTTGCATTTTATTCATTTATTTTTTTTTAAAATGGATTCATCAGTATAGCTGATAAAAATGCAACATGGACATTGATGAATGATCAGCTAGTGTAGTTTTGAAGCACACCGTTAACAGTTTTTTCATTAACAGGTAAATGCATTATTATATTAAAAAAAAACTTTCTCCTTTTTATGTAAAAGCTGATTAAAACCCTTCTGTAGACTGCTGTCGCCAGTGTCTTTGCAGTTCAAGTAATTGTCAAATTATTTTTAAACTCACACATTTAAGTCTAATGCTTAAGATA
The DNA here is from genome assembly GCF_902148845.1 of Salarias fasciatus. Taxonomy (NCBI): domain Eukaryota; kingdom Metazoa; phylum Chordata; class Actinopteri; order Blenniiformes; family Blenniidae; genus Salarias; species Salarias fasciatus. The sequence goes on along the minus strand of NC_043766.1, from coordinate 22,487,178 downwards.
ACTCATGCATTTGAGGGAAGCTGTTGCCCTAACTGATGATATTCTTGAGCGTTAGGTTTACAGGGATGTTTGAGACTGTAAGTGTAATGCCATGTGCCTCAAAAAGCCTGCAGAAGTCAGTCAACAGTTTGCAAAATGTTATTGTTGCGAACATTGAAGCATATGTTACACACAAGAGTGTGACTTAATGTGGATATATGTTATTTTTTTAACCTTTATATATATATTTTAATGGTTTTTCAGCTGTTCTGTGCCTGCTAAACATATCTTTACAAGTTAGTACTAGCATAAAGATGAAAATACAACATCATATACAGCCAGATATGTCAGTTCAAACATTTTATTTTCACTAAACATGTTGAAAATCAAAATGATTAGCTGATGAAAAGCCAACAAAATCATTTAAGGAATATATGTAGAGTGGATTAATCTTTTTTTGTCAATTACCTTTAGCTTGGGCACTCTCTGTCCCTGATCTAAAAATATGTTTTCAGGCTTCTAAATATGTTTATATGACATAGTTTTATATATTGTGCAGATGGAATCGCAGTGTTGGAATGTATTTATGGGAATTCAAAAAAACTTACAGCTTATTTTATTTCCCTCTAAGTCATTATGTCTACATTATCATTTCTTATTTTTTGAAAATGTTCAGAATTTTTATGACAGACTTTATGAATTGAAGGAATTCTATCAAAGAACTCATTATCACCACTTCACACACACGCACACACACACACACACACACACACACACACACACACACACACACACACACACACACACACACACACACACACACACAGAGCTGTAGCCAGAATCATATCATCACAGACTGCTGTACCATGCAGTTTGGATAATATGGTCAGATAAGGAGTCACATCAATAAATAACACAATATCATAGTGTAGTGCAGTGAATTTCCAAACAGTTCTGTTTGTCAAATATCCCTCGTCTTAATGTTATCCTGACACACAGCAATTCTGTTTTTCAATGTTTTATTGCAGTCTAACTGGAAACTGAATTGCAGTGCATGATAACACAGCTTAGCTATGCAGTTACAGTCTCAGAAAAATTGATTTGGATCCGTGGGAAAGGGGAAAAAAAAAAACATTTTCAGGAGAATGAAGGCAAACACTGGATTGATTTTCTTCGTATCAGAAACGAGCATTTCCCTACTTTTCTAAGTAATGGTTTTGATGTGGGATTTCAACCAATTAAGGCATCAAATGGTGGAAAATTGATATAGACAGACTAGATAATGCAACCACTCATGCTTCTCTAATTGCATTACACACCAGGAAATAGTGTTCTCCCATAGATAGATGCATTAGAATCCATCATATGCCACCATGATGCATAAACACAGTTCTGCTGCGGTCCACTCTGTGCATGTGCTCTTCGTCTCTGTATGAAATGATGTTTGTTTTGGAGTTTTTTTCTTTCGACTTGCTATCTACCAATCAAATGTGTGTCTCTCACTCTGAAAATAACCACTGCTCTTCTGATTACTGAGTAGTAATTTGAGCTCTTCAAAAACCCTAATCACTGATTCAAACACACACACAACCAAATGCTCCTCAGCTTTCACTCAGCCCTGTCCTGATCCTCTTAGTTCAGCTGAGCTCTGCTCTGCTCAGCTCGATCCCTACGTGCCTGGCCATGTTTCTCTTCTGCCCAGCTTAGCTCGGCTCAAACTAAAGTCCATCCGCTGCACTGGGGTTTCCTAAAAGATGGTCTTATGATTCATTGTGATTTCACTACATTACTCAGCTGTAGGATGGCACCGGGGCGACCGCAAGGACACGACCGCGTCTACAACTAATGAGGACTGGACATGTTAACAATAATTATTTGTCGTAAGCCACAGATTAGTTGATGTTTGGGTTTGTTGTGTAGCTGGTATAGGGGCAGAGATCAGTTACTGGAAGATATCAGTGCAATTAGCTAAAGCAAGAAGTCGGTGCTGTTGTGTTTTTCATGTGGTAGATATTGGCGAATGTGCATCAGACCATAAACACAGGAGTCAGGGTTTGGTGGCAGAGCTAATATTTGTCTCATTCACTGTTTTTTCTCTAAATGCATTTGACCACGTGTAACTGGAATGAGTGGGAAATAGTTTATCTGTGTTTTTCAGGCTGTGACTTGTGGTCACAGTGATATGCTTTGACCCAGATTGTGGTCTGACAGTGACACATGGCCAGGTGCTGTTCTGGTGTCGAGGGGAACATTAGTCCTGGAGCCTCATTAATCATGATGGGAACACTTCCAAATCACAGGGCAGGGCCTCACGGTGTGATTCCCTTTTTTGTTTCTTCCAACCCATTAGCCACTGTGGAAGATACTCCAAAAAAAAGAAGAGTTGCACCGTGAATGGTTTATGACTGAATTACATTTTTTGACACAGGACAGCGGTATGATGAAATTTCAAGTATAGAAAAGACTTGACCATAAAGAAGGAATTCAACATGTATTTAGAGATAATATCAAACTAATAGACGAAGCCAGTTATTGATATGGAGCTATTTTAAATGTAGAGTAAGATGTGATAATAACTGCACTACACAATTCCAGCAGAAATATTTTCAAAGGACCCCAAAGAATCTCATATATGTGAGGAGCAGATATTCAAAGGAGCTACAAGCAGAGGACAATGAAGCCTCTGAGAGGACGGATGAGTCCACCAATGTTCCAACCTGGCTGCTCCCCAACACACACACACAGGCACACACACACTTCCATTAAGTACATAATCCAGTTCTTTCATCTGAAGGGAAAATGTGATATTTTTGATGTAGAAGACAGCAGGGCTTCCCAATACGCATAAATACATGAACTATATGCAGGCATACAGTTTGTGGCCTACTTCCCCATTTGGACATTCCTCTTGGCCCCGGTGGAGAAAAATGCTTTTACTTGTGACTTAGTGAAGCATCGAGTTGGCCCAGTTAAGCAAGACATTTACACCAGTGAAAACACATGCACATAAAGTTGTACACACACACACACACACACACACAGTGGTAATGAGGCCTGGCCATTAGCCAGTGAAGCCACGGTCTTTGTTCACTGGACTGTGGCCATGTCAACAATCCCTCTGAGTTCTGGTGATCAGGGCTTAGAGACAGCAGTGAGTGGTCGACCTGGGCTGAAGAGCAGCGTTTCATCAACACGTGAAGAACTGCGATTACGAATGACGTAGATTGTATTCCTATGGTGGACCCTTTTTGTTTCAACTTTATTGTACAAGTGGAACTGTGTTGTGGTGTGTGAGTCCTGCTAAAACTGATCAGGTGTTTCACACAGCACAATCCACGAAGACCCAAATCTCCAGTGACGATGCTGTAGGGGTGTATCTTTGTACTGTTTAATGGCTCTGTGTTCATCTGACTTTATACTGCTAAATTGCGGATTTAAAGTTCCAAGTTGTTTGACTCATAGCTGCTTCATTTAATAGTTTTACTATTTACAATTAATCCAACAACTTCTTGTAAGGGCAGAGATAAGATAACAAGTACAACTGAAATTACTGTACCGCCAGACGTCAGGGTGCCCGTCATCTTAAGCATTGAAGTTTTTTAATCAAAGTTACAACCAACTGTTTAACTTCAAAGTAACTTGTAAGTTCCTACTCTGTATTAATGTAAAGTTAGTTTCTCAATTACTGTGTGAGATTTGACACGGTCACTCCACTTAGATTTTAAAAGGCATTTTATTTCTGCTGGTGAGCCAGTTTTACTACCACGAGGGGGATATTTAGACTTAATCTTTTTCCACCTCAAATTCAGTGATGAACATCAGCATATATGAGCTTTAAAATGTACTTAATATACTGATGCTTTCATCGACACAGCTGTGTGTTTGATGTCGAAACAGACTGAACAGTCTTCTCAAAGCAAAGGGAATCAGGTCAGCTGGTAATGATCGTCTTCAAGAATAAATCCTACTTGGACAAATGAGAATATGCAAAGACAGATTGAACAGTGTTTACTGTAATTGACGTTTCCCTCACTTTATATGGACGCATGTATCTATTCTCTTCGCACATTTGTCTCTGCTGTGTGTCTTTGTCTTTGGTTTCTGTAACACTCTGTTCCCATCTCTCCTGTCAACAGATCTTTCACATGACCTATGACCTGGCGAGTGCTGTGGTTCGAATTTTCAACCTTATTGGTATGATGCTGCTGTTATGCCACTGGGACGGATGCCTCCAGTTCCTTGTTCCCATGCTCCAGGACTTTCCCTCTGACTGCTGGGTGTCCCTCAACAAGATGGTGGTAAGCACAGATCAGTTCAAAAATTAATGCATCTTGAAGGTTTTCAGTGGACACACAGCACAAGCGTTTGGTAGCCGAGCAACAAATACTGCAAGAAAGAGCAAAGCATAAAACACGTCCTACATGGAAGAGAACTGCGTGTTGTTTACTCTCAGATGGGGAAATTCAGCTTATTTTTAGTTATATTTTCACACTCACATTCACTGGCTCGTATGCAGGACCGGCCTCAATTAAACCTACTAGTAAACCCAAGAGACACACCAGTGTACAGACAGCAGGAGTGGGCTGGGGAAAAAAAAGCATATGTTTTCACTTGGTTCATCCAGCACATTATGTGGTTTGTTATTCAGCTGTTCCCCTCTTTAATTCTCTGTTCAGATGTCCTTCCTTCCTTCCGTCTGCCGGGCAGGTAGCTTCCAGCCATCTGCTGAAAGACAGACCATTAGCAGAGACTTTCTCTAAAAATGTTGCTGGTGTAAAAGAAATGAAGTACACTCAAGGGGTCCAGTGGTACAACACTAAAGTTGCAGGAAAAACAATTATCTGACCAGATAATTAATGAGACAACATCATTAAAGGTTGTTCTTTGTCAACTTATAATATTTATCAGCCAAATAATAATCCCTGCAGGAACATTTTGGTAGCTTTCATCATGTGTCTATTTAGCGTGTTGAACCCTGAACCCCCCCCCCCCACCGCTATTCATTGAAATTCATGACAATAAATGGAAAAAAAAAAACACTAAAACAATCTGAGTCTTTATCTTTGCCAGCCTCTTTCCATTAACAACAAAGCCAGAAGAAGAAACCTCAACACAAGACATGCACTGACCACAGAGGGTAGAATTAATCCCTCCATCCACCCCGAAACTGGCTATGTTGACGACCACCAGTGTGCCAGACGTGACTGTTGCCGGCTAAATGGGAGCTGAGCTGTACCTGTAAGCAGCAATCTCCACTAAGTATTAGATAGCCAGCCACATTTAGAAATATTGCATGTAAGAGCGAACAATTTATTTACAGAGCACCATTCAGACGCAAGGCAAATTCATAGTGCTCTGCAAAGAAATAAAAGAACTAAAAATGAAAACAAAAATGATTAAGACTCTTAACATTAAGTGATCAAGATGATGAAAAACATTAAAACAAAGGGATTAAAAACAGCATTAAAATGAGAAGAAACAAAGGAAAAGATATCATAAGATAACAGTAATCAAAGAAGTAATATTCATTGTTTACATCCTACACAATCTATTGTTTTAGTGCTGGTTTATTTTCTGAACGAAATGCTGAGGCTGTGCGTGCTGAGTTTACAGAGTGGTGGATTTGTGTCTGTCTTGCATACAGAAAATGGACTGATGGAAAACTGCATTAATGTGCTAAATAAATCTGTTATCAATGAACTTGACGTAAGACTACGCTGGCTTTAGAGTTTTAGTGCAGAATGAATGTGAAGTAATTGGTGGGCTTGTTGACAATTGTGGTTTAATTACACTGAATTAAAGTTGTAAATTACATTAACATCACTGTAGGGACAAATTGCGCTGCCATTGTGCCACTATGATGAGGCTGAATGTTACTGTCAGCTGATTGATGCTTCCTACTCTAATGTAAGAGTCTACATATTTAGTTGTTTTTATGGCATTTAAGTGCTGGTTTAATATATGTTTGATAAAACATTTGGACGCACTGACTGTAAAGTCAATAAATGTGACTGAAAGAATGAAACACCTGCTGTGTCCACGGTGTGTTCTCACATTGGTTTTTGAAGTACAGACAGAGTCACGAAACATTTTATCTTATCTGAAATGTTTAATACATTGATTTGATTTAAAGGTAGAATAAGTTATTTCAGTTGGTGTGGCAATCAGAACAGAATGTATTTAAAGTGGCTCCTCAAGGGAACAGCAACAAATGTGTGGAATGAATAATATTAATGGATAAACAACACTGTGTAAGCAAGTTAAGGTTCAGTCCAAATATAGACGTCCTGTCTGCAAGCACTTACAGGCTTTCAAGTAAAATAATCCTATAAAAGATAATAGAGTGACAGGAATACACTCTGCTAACTGTAAATGTGGTAGATAAAAGTCTGACACAGCCTCTATTTTAGGTCTGCTTTGTAAAACAGGCCCTTACTGCAGGCCGGCACACTTCTACAGATAGTTTGGACACTGGTACAGAGAAGTGATGTACTCGAGTTTCAGGAACTGTATGAATGAGTAAGACCCCTGAACCTTCGGAACAAATGTGTCAGGCCTGTTTCATTTGCTCATGAGCACGCATGCGTGCTTTCCACGTACGTATGGGTCTCACACCCTTTTACCTTAAGGGACATCACTGTCATTTCACTGTTGTCACTTCGTCTTTCAATTTGTCATGTCATGTGCTTTTATTCTGTATACAGTCTCACACACACAAAGACACACACACACACACACACACACACACACACACACACACACACACACACTTGTCTTGTGTTTGAATGGTCGTTACACTGCTTTGCATTTATTTCCTCCCCTGAAAACTGTGTGACTTTCACTGTCGGAGAGCAATGACAAATGCAGGTGTGGTGTGTGTCACTTAGCTTAATTTCAAGTTTGGTCATCTTTGTGTATGGGCAGGTTTGAATATTTTCATTTTCTTCATGTTCTCCGAAGTACAACCGTGTGTGTGTGTGTGTGTGTGTGTGTGTGTGTGTGTGTGTGTGTGTGTGTGTGTGTGTGTGTGTGTGTGTCTTTCTGTAGCCTGAGCATTGTTATCCATCCCCCCCCTGAACAACCCTAACTTGGTTAAAGCGGCTGTGGGAGGAGGAAGAAAAGATAGATGGATATTTTGTTTATGTGGACGTTATCCATTTTTGGAGAGGACTCTTCTCCTTTATCACACGATGACTTGTTTGTGGTGGTGTATTGTCTATCAGTTGCCCTCCCCCTCCACCAACCCCCCCACCCCCAACTTGTCTTCCTCCTCTCCATGGTGCTGTGCATACGTTCAGCTTTCCTTTAGAAGCTTCAGAGCGATGCATGTTGTTCATGCCCGCCTGCTGCTCTCCGAGCCGTCGGTGCCACGCTGCCGAGCCCCGGCGTGGGCGTGGCTGCCTGGTATGCTGAGCTGTTTGCCACATCGGGGTAATCAAGGTCAGGTCCTCTCCTGAGTCACTTTGAATGAGAGAGACGGTGTTAAACGATCCTCATCCTCGTGCCTCCAGGCTCACTGGACATACTGGATGCCATCTCACTTTCACTTTTGGATCATTCTTGCGCTCAGAGCTTTAATAATGGAGGAAGAAACGATTATATAAACATCACGTAGTCAGAGCTCATAGTTTTTTGTACTTGCTCTTGTTCCCATCTCCTTTTGTTATTCTGAGCTTTTTGTGTAAAAATAATCAAAATAGCCTCCTTCCTCTGCTTTTTTCCTTTGTAATGTATTCAAATCTTCCCGTTATCACTCAAAGACAATACCTGTGACTTATGAAAGATGTGCAAACAGCAGACTGTGGTGTTTATAGTAAGCCTGATAATCGGGATCCTGCTGTACAGAGATTACAAAAGACCAGATCATCATGGCCTGTTATGTAAGTGAGTCTGTTATGTGGATGATGACAGGTGGTTTTGTCCCATCTATCTCTGCCTGATTGGTTGTTAGATCAATTGCATTAGTACAAAGTCACTCTTTTCCTCTCAATTTCAGCTTCTACTTCTTACTGTGCCATTCGTCTGTAATATTTAAGCGACAATGAGACACATCACTAGAGAATGAGGGAGTTGCTCTGGCTGTTCAGTTCATGAGGACTTATACACACTCACTTGTGTTCAGGTGCACAGCGATGCACTTGGCAATACAGTTAATGGGCAAATCCTCCCTTTATTCAGCTGCTGGAGTAATTCCACTGGCTGCAAGGTCTGTCAGCACACATAAGAATAATGGACAGCTGCATAGTGAGATGTGTGCGGAGGTGTTGGTGTGTATGTGTGTGAATGACAAAATGCCTGTAATGATCTGACAGACACTCACAGTGCTAATTTGGGTTTAGACCTCAGTGACACACTATGAAGTTGTCAAAGAAGAAGAGTGGAAACCAATGGTTCAATGTAGTGTGCAATTTGGAACAATGGACATGCACATAATATCCAAGTAGAAACTGAATGGACTCTTCATTTTCTCAGTTAGTTCTCATTTATGAGTGCTACATGTTTGTGAGAGTATGTCACAGATTGGTGGCGAACCCAAAAGTGGACTCATTCACCGAGAAAAGTTCAAAGACTTTAGTCCAAAGGTGAAGGTATCTTGAGGGGGCGTCCAAAACAATAACCAAAACATGAGCAGAAGTCAAAAACAGGCGAAAGTCTAAAACACGACAAAACCAACGACCACGAGGGTAAACGCAGGATGTCTCAAGAAAAAAGTATGAAGGTGATCTGGCAATGAAACACTCAGGGGAGAAGGTTTATATATAGCGGGGAGAGAAAGACACAGATGAAACACAACGCAGAATCAGACGCACAGAGGGAGGACAGACAGTAAGGACAAGTGTGCAGTGACGGACAAAACATTTAAGACACTGAGTCTTCTTGAGACCACAGAGCCATAAGAGAATGCAGATGTAGAGGTTTTAGTTATGCAGTGAAACTTTGTGAGCACAGCTTTTGCTAGGAGATCAATAGACCTTTTTGAAAGTATTCATATTTATAGATCAAAGCATTTTAAGTTTCTCATGTCCTTTTGAAACAATGCGTTTTTGTGTTTGTAAGGATGAATGCAATCTCATACTCTCTCAGATTCCCCACAGTGGTTTTTTTTTTCTCATCAAAACAAATACCAGAACTAAGCTATAAAGCATTTCTGTATCAGTGTCCAAACTGTGTGTGGAAGTGTGCCACTGGCCCTGCTCTGTAAAGCACATCTTAAAATAGAGGCTGCAGTGCCAGATGTTTATCTACCACATTTATAGTTACCAGAGTGTACTCCTGTCACTCCGTTATCTAGTTATATGCTCATTAACTGTTTGAAGCACTGCTATTCATTCATGACAGCTAATAGAAGAGATTTTATTTGTCCAAGAAAACATTCATCTGACGCTGCAAAATAAATTAAAGAATAATAATTCTGACTCATTTTCGTGTAGTTGTGAGCACTCTCACCCTATTGTGTATAGCCCTCATTTGACATTTGATTCAAAGATTATTAGGCCCTTTCTGTGTGGAGTTTGCATGTTCTCCCTGTGTGTTAGGAAGACGAAACAAGAAAGACAGCACACTTTATTATATAATGATTATTATATAATACAAATATCTTAACATCTGTATATTTCCTATTAATGCATTGGTTTTGACCTGGTACACTGGCTTCCCCCCACATTCTGTAAACTAGCATTTGAGATTAACTGGTCACTTACATTAACCAGTTGAATAAAACTGTGATCCATGCAAGCATATATCCATCCATCATAGATGGAACATAAATGGTTTCTGTGGTTATGCATAAAAATAATACATCTTTCTTCCTCTGTTTCTTGTTACCAATAAAGACACAGTTCTTCAACAAACACTTACCTTACACTGGGCACTTCCAGGACAGAACTGATGCTCTGGGTTTGACTCGTATGGCCACAGCTTGCAGTTTGAGACACTGAGCTGATACACATGGTTGCACACAAACAGCAGTGTAATTCGTACAGCTGTGTCTCAGTACAGGAGTCTCCAAATGACACAGTTCATTAAGGTGGGGCCCTCAGAGGACTCACATGTCGGATTGAGCCTCCTTCCTCTTTACCGTGGGTCATTTATTACAAACCTAAACTGCTCTTAGTGATGATAGTGGTGAACCTATGATTATTACCGTCAGAAAACCTTGTCTGGTAACAAACACACTCGCACGGCTGAACTTGATTCTCAGTTGCGCTGAGAGCAGCACGGCAGCTGTGGTGTTTCTGACTGCAGTGCTGCCGTTGTTGAATACCACAGGGCTTTACACTGAAATGTAAAAAAGCCTCTCAACTTCTAAATATCAGGCTTTGAAACTGGAGAATAGTTGAACGAATGAGATGACAGATTCCATGTTAATAACAGCTAGGTATCGAGATCATTTCTATCCAGTCTTTATTATCCGAGCTGATGCTTATTTATCAGATTTAACTATCAGATAATTTCCATTATTATTCATTTATGTAATGTTTCAATTGTAATTTTGGGCTCAAATTTCATTTTCTGGACAGGAAAGCTATTTTTGCTGATTAAAATGAAGGTCACTATTTGTCTTCATCTTAAGGTCCACCACTTTAAACTGGATTCCTGAATTCTCCTTGGGGGCCATGCATTGCCCACTGCTCTTTCAGGATCAATAATAATGGATCACATCACTTCACTGAATTACTGTGTATGCAAATAAACTAATTTGTTCTTCCTCTTTCTTGATTCATGACTCAAAACTTGCCAAATTATTCACCTTACCTTGACTGTGTATCACTGAAGAAACTGCACATTCTCAAGAGACAGCGGCCTTCTCCCACAATTACAAGAGGCACATGCTGAAATTAAATGTGCTAATTTTAAAGTGTCCTGGTCATTTCCAATAAGATGTGTGTCCAAAACACAAAACATCTCGATTCTGGTATGGGTTAAAGGAGTATGGATGGATGGATGAACTGAAGATTTTTTTTAAAAACTGTTAATAACTTCATGCAACAATGAAACCATCTACAACATACCAGCAATTTATTCTTAGAAGTAAAGATTGTGCACTGGGATTAATAACAATTAATTGCTTTACTAGAGCACATATAGAAAATACATAGCATAGTAAACAGTAAATCCTATTGTTTTCCATTCTATGCTACTTCATATTGTACTCCTTTAGTTCTGAATAATGAAGCTTAACTTTGCTAAATAGTTCATTCAGAGAAGCTTGCATTTTAAAAATGTAAGAGTCAGTTGTTCCACTTCCACTATCTGTATATTGTCAGAGACTGGTTGTCAAAATGTGCATGTTTGACCTAACTTCACTTCACATTCCGCAAGAAACTTTACCATGACTTTGTATAATGTGCCTCATTAAGCTCTAGGCTGAGGCCTATTCTAGGAAGCGGGATTACCTGGGGTAACTTACCCAGACATTCACAATCCCGATAAGAGGCACTATAAAGCAGGCTGTCAACTCAATAATTGAACCCAGGGCTTTCCAACCTTGATCAGTGCATGTGCACCTGCAATGGATTGGGTTTGCAGCATCTGCAAACCCTGCAGAGCAGCTTACGTCCCGATGGAGGAGCACACAGTTATTCTCAACTATTATTCTCAATTAATCACAGACAATGAAGTAGGGAGTAAAAAAAAAGCATATTTTTGAATTGCAATAGATAACTCTGACCTGTTTTTAATCTCAGTTGTTAAACCGCATTTACATACATGTGGAGCTGAGCATTTTGGCTTTATTGTAAATTCCCACAGAGACAGTAAAACAACACAGTCAAATAGATGTTGTAAGTCAAACAGCGAGGCAAGCCAAATGGGTGTGCCAGCATGCATGTACATCCACTATTCTATAATTACACCATAATGCATCATAGATGTTCCACATTCCCTTTGTGTACCTCCGTAAATGTATTATGTATAATTAGCTATCATCCGCACCGCTCAGTGAAGACTGATAGCAAATAAAACCAACACAACAAATTTCATTCATTTCCTTTGTCTCCCTCTTCGCCCTCACAGAGCGTGGTATCTCTGTAGATTTAGATTATTGTGTTACCATGAAGATTGTCATTTCCAATAGAAAGAGACAGCTGTGCACTGTGTCAGTTTTAATTAGCTGTTGCATAAAACTTAAACAGACACTGACCAGTTACAGATGGTCAGTGCATTTAAAGTACTACGTCTCCTTTACTTGGCACACAAGCAAATGAAGCATTTAATATTTGGTGACTGGAGTCGAAGGTTTCCACCTAAGCTTGGACACACAATCCCGCATGGTTCAGAGTTTAGAATTTGTAGTTTAATTATTTGAAAAACAGATCAAAAACAGAGGACTATCCTTCAGCCAGTTCTTGATTCCAATAAAAATATCTCTAGGAATACTGCAGTCATGAGCCGGGTTATATACACACACACGCACGCATGCACGCACGCACACACACACACACACGCAGGCATTCAGCCAGATTTATTTTCAACCCATGAATGAGCGATATACTGATACCTCCTGTATTTATGCTAAGATGGTGAAAAACTACAGGAAGGAGCCATAGATTGACAGTAATGATATCTTAGAAACGCCCCAATAGCATGAAATCATGCAAGATAGCCCATTTTATCACCAGGAGTTGCTGAGTTCACATACAGATAAAGTAAAGGTTATTACCTTAACCCAAGGAGGTTATGGAATCACGTTGGTTTGTTGGTTTGTTGGTTTATTTGTTAGCAACATTACGGAAAAAGTAATGGACGGATTGCAATGAAACTTTGTGGAAACTTTGTGGAAAGGTGGGTCTTGGACTTAGAATCCATTAAATTTTGGTGATGATCCGGATCACTGTCTGGTTCCAGGAATTTTTTAAAGGATTCTTTATCACTGAGAGACAGGGAGTCTTTCACAAAGTTGGGCAGGCCCGCCGACAGGGGCCTGTGTGGCATGTGCACGCCACGCTGCACCGCACGCCGCTCGCTGCAGTGCTCCGCTTCGATCTGACCACTCCCCCGATCACAATGTTGTTTTATTATAGATGGTGTTCTTATTGTTGCTGGTGACTAATTTGAACTGTGGTGGAGGTCTGCGCTCTCTGACTGCCAAATTCTAGTTATTTATGTTATTAGAGGGATCAAGGTTCAAGCTTCAAAGTGGTTCAAGGTGACTTTATTGATACCTGTCGGTAGATTTTTTTTTTCTGTTCTACTGCAGCTGGACAGTAGAACAGAAAAAAAAAAATCTCCTGCCAAACTCCTGACTGTTAGTTGCAAGCACCAAGGTGTTAATATGAATTACAAAACCAATCAATGGAATTACCATAAGGAATTATTTTATAAGCAGTATTTAAGATACAGACATACATATATAGACCCCTTCTCAGGCTGCATGTTTAAATGCTTTGCCAACAGTTGTGTGACGTATTTCCTTTTAAAAATGTGTCCAAGAACTCTATATGATAGTGAGACAAAGACTGAAGCTATAAAACAGCATTTCATAGAAATAGCAACAAAGCGAGAGATGTGACATTGTCTGACATAATCTAACAGCTTCAAACTGTTGTCATTTATCTTTCATGTAAGATTATAAGGTCCAACTTATCTCCTCAAACAAATCATAAAGCGTTGATACTGCTGACAGCTCGAGACCGATAGAAAACTTTAAGCCATGTTCAGATCCAGAGCTGAGTGCACAGAGTGACAGTGAGGCTGAGTCTCTGGTTACCCCGCTGCTCAAGGCTAAGTGCCTTTGAAATCCCATCTTCTGTCTGTACAGTCCATCAAATCACCTTTATAAACGCTAATTTTTAAACATCTGATGGCAGCGCTTTGCCAGCATGCCCTCTCTCAACCCCAGCAGATTTGAATCTGAAATTGATGCAAATCGCCCTGGAAAAATACAAATCAGTAAAGAATCTATCCCGTCAATCAGCGGCTGAGCCGGCAGAGGAGATTTAGGCCACACGCATGCACGCCACCTGCGTGCGCTCACACAAGCATTTAATGGTAAACTCCAGACACTGTGCAAACCACCACTATCTTAGGGGATGATGTGAGCTCCAGCAGTGCCTGTGGAGGGCTCTCTAATGAATCCAGCGTGGAGGAGTGGGGCCTTGACTGAGTGCACAAGCACCAATCAAAGAAAGACGGGAGCAGGCAGATGTACAGGCTCCTCGTTAACTGCTCGCCTTTTCCTTTGTCTTCTCCTACTTGGCCGAGACAAGGCGAGGCTGCTTAGTGATAATCATTAGGCCCCTTGCAAAATCTGACACAATCACGAGACACAGCTACAGACTTCACCAGTAATATCTTACTCCTCTGACTTCTTTTTCTGCCATTCACTTTTCCCTCCACCGTGGCTGTCACGCTGCACTCGTATGGATTTTCACCGCACTGAGCCCTAACAGTCTGTCTTTGGCAAGATGAAAGCCTCAGGCCATCAGGCCAAACCACCTCTAACATTACACTGAACTTATGAAAGTGAAAAAAGCTTTTTAGAGCGAGGCAATGGCCTGCATTGTCCACTTACTCATCCATTCTCACTTATTTCTCCTCCACCTTTATGTTCTTCCTAAATTTTTTTAACCCCCCCCCCCGAAATCCTTTCCTACAGAATGACTCATGGAGTGAGCTTTACTCCTTCGCCCTCTTCAAAGCCATGAGCCACATGCTGTGTATTGGATATGGAAGACAAGCCCCGGAGAGCATGTCGGATATCTGGCTCACCATGCTCAGTATGATCGTGGGAGCCACCTGCTACGCCATGTTCATCGGTCATGCCACCGCTCTCATCCAGTCACTGGACTCGTCCAGACGGCAGTATCAGGAAAAGGTAAGGATCTTGATCGTTTCTGGCTTATGCACTTCCTCACTGCTTTAACCTGTTATAGAGCACTCAGTGAAAGAGCTGACAATGAAAAACACAACCAGAGCCTTGTTACAAGACTTTCAGGTGTCGAGGAAATAAATACTTTGACATTTACTTTTCATGGAAGAAAAACGATTGGAGAGTGTAAAACAAACCAAAATGACAAGACTTCTTAATTCTCACCTAAAAATATTCTCATTGGAATTCTCCCAAAATACTATTCTATGCTCCTCTGAGCAAATTTAACATTATTTGATTTCAGCATTGTTTAAGTATTTTTGAACTCGCTTTTTTTAGATTATTTTGATTCAAATTCACTTTTTGGAACAGTGTTGAGACACCTGCTACTTGATTTCAGAAAAAAAAAGAGATGGCAGTAGAATGTAAGCCCCCTTTGCAACATAAGACAGCCAACAGTCTCTTTTAACAAATGAGTCAAAAGTTTTTTTGTACACTGAGCAGCTAAATAATGGATTTCAGCTCGAGGATGACAGAGGGAAAGAAAGAGCTATAATATCACTCCAAAGCGTTGATATATGTTCCGTAGATGGGAAAATGCCAATTATTGAGCCTGCCACAGCAGGTTGATGATAGTGTAGCAGTGTAGCTAGTTTCTCTTGTCTTGCCTTGTTAAAGCCTATTTAATGTGCGTTGACAGGGATATCGCTTCGTCTTTGAAAGATAGGGCATTGAGAGGATTAAGATTTATATTTGATGTCAGAGGGTGAGTTGTGTTGCTGCTATTTATGAGCATATTCTATTTTCAAACTCACTTTACACTTCAGATTCTCTTTAGCTTCCGTGCGCATTGTTTATGCTTTCAATAATAGTGTTCACATGGATTATTAGTTGTGACAATCAAGTTTGATTCCTGTATAATCGACAACAGTATGAGTATGTTGCCACTTCGGTAAGTGACTCCAATTTTAAGAAGGTGGCATTCTTTGAATAACAAGGTACTATAGTAGTTGTTTGTTAAAATGTACTTTAAGAATAAGTTTTTTCCTTTTTTTGGGGGGTGCGCATGTGTGATTTTTTTTTTTTTTTTTTTTTTTTTTTTTTCCCCCAGTATATCTGACTTAGGTGATGAGGTGATTAGTGGCGCATTATCATAATCGAGGTGGTCCTACAGTCTCCAGGACATCGTAAGAAGTCCCTATAACAAGAGTGAACCTACTCAGTCTCTCCTGCTATGTTGTGCAATGTGGATGAGGTTGTCATGCCTGATGTGAACAAAGAGGATACCTCATTTGATTCCAACACACACACGGCATCTGCTCTATTAGTTCAGTATTAACGGCTGCATCTTGCTGGGCCCCAGACCGTCTGTCACGTCTGAGCGCTGCCAAATCAAAGCTTTCCATTTCTGCAGGCCGGGGAAGGGAGCATGCTCCTGCTTTTTAAGGCTATAGTGTCACTGGTGTTCTGTGTCTTGTCAGCTTCCTTAGATCCTGGGTGATGTGGAAGCGTCTCATGCTCTCTCCCGCTCACACACACCCATTTACTATTCACACAGACGTTTACTACATCAGAGTGATTGGTCAAGCTTTGTTGCTTGGCAGAAAGAGGCCTCTGGCAAATGTTTAGAACAAAGGGTGATTAGGTTTTCTTTTGTCTCTCTGGGTAATCTCCAGCATGTAGAAAAGCTCTGTTTATTTTCTGGCTTTTTGTTCGTTGCAGCTTGGTGGGGTGTCATGTTGGAAAGATTATTAGGTAGGTCAAAAATAATGATGAGGATGATGATGATGTTGAGTTCAAAGAGGACCGACTCGCCGGTGACAGGCGCTGCAGTGATTTCTGAAATACTATAGACGTACATGTCTGATGAGGCACGCAGCAGAGAACGATACACTGTCACTGAATCCTGGAAAACGACCTCTGTAAACACCATGTGCAACATGTATGCAATGATTATTCACAGGCACACAGTGAATCACTGCAGTGTGATAATTAATCCACCACAGTCACCATGGCCAAAGATAAACAATGATTCAAATGGACATTTCATATATAATATCTCATCTGGTGTTGAGAATCTTATATTGAGAGATCCTTTCTTCTCTTTGGAGGTAGAACACAGAAACACAAACACCTTCACATTCCCACTTAAGGCAATTTAATGCAATCAGTTACTAATGCATGCGTTTTTGGGGGGTTGAGCAGAAATACCAGAAAATGCAAACTCCACACAGAAAGCCTGGTCCAGATTTGAATCCATGAGCTTCCCAATTATGAGTGCTAGCCGCTGATACTCCGCCACCATGCAGCATCTTGTGGAGAAATCCCCTAACAGAAATATTGATGACCTTTTAAAGTCACCATCGACCTCAGATCTCCCCGTCCTAAAAATCAAACACTGATTCAGCATTATCCTTTAAACCAACAACTCTGGAAGTACATGCACACACACTTGTTTTTGTGTGTCTTTTGATCTTGCCAACTCGTAACCTTGTGATGCTTTCTGTGCATTTTTAAAATCTAATTTAACTTTTAGAAGTTACTTTTCTTTTGATCATGCCCTCTATTTTTGTAGCCTCATTGTGTTTTGTTGTTCATTAATTTGTCTTTTCTTGGTGTTCCTTGCTTTCCTGTAATGGTTTGAGTGAACAGCTTCGTTTGGTCAAGTGCTACTTTGAAAGTTTCTGTTGCCCTTTTCACTTCTGCAGTAATGCTGTTGTGCTTAGTTGCCTTTTAGCTGAGCTTTATTAAAACCTAAAAGTAGGCTTCACTGGACTTTCAGACTTCATATATTGCCTCATACCACTTCAAAAATGTTTCTTGGAAAAGTGGGTGCTTAAAAGTTTATTCCACATATAGTGATATTTCTCAGTATGAATATATGAATCTGGAGAAAGTCTCCATACAATTCTGCTGTAATTGGTTTCCTGTAGGGTTATTTTACATTAATGCTATAGGTCTGAAGGAGGTCCTCTCGCAGTTTACCCCACACTGAGACTGTAGACAAGAGTGGAAAGAAAGAGCAAATGAGCTTCTGGCTCCATGCTGAGGTCTGCTTTGTGTCATTCACTGGAAGCTGTGGTTCGTCAGTGGTATGACGTCTGCAGCAATCAGCTCCCTGTCGTCTGTCTCGTCCCCCCCCGATTTCTGTCATGGCCACTGTGAAGTAATGAACAGAGCAGAAACACCCCGCAAAGTCACAACCGAGACCACTCTGGCAACATGCTGGCTGACTCCAACTCCTTCATAACTTCTTGTTCGCCATTGCCCTTTGAACTGACCACTGCTGCACCAAAGTCAGTCAACGCACTGGAAACAGAGCCATGGCTTTAAACTCTCCTCGCTGACAACAGATTGCTTTTCTCAGATTGTGTGAGCGCTAGCGACATCAGGGGCTTGTATTGACATACTGCAGAGCAAACAGTTAGCATTGCGCCATGTGTTGAGACAGAAATGTCATAATAGCTCCGACTGTAAGCATCTCGCCCTCTGTATGCAGAGACCTCACAGACCAAAGAGAGAGATGTGTACTGTAGCTGTTTACTGTCACTCTGAGTTAGACAAAACATCCTGGCATTTCCCTTCTGTATCTGAAATGACATATGGTGTTTGGTGATTGGTGTCTATGGACAAGAATATAAATAAAGACCCAGTGACATGGTGGTAAGAGTGGAATGAAACGCCTGCTGAACAGATGAACACAACCAGGGTGGTAAAACCATCTTACATATAGTAGTTTTGATTAAGAAACAGGAAGGGTTTGTCCTAATTTGTGTTGTTGTTGCAAATACAAGTGTCAGAAGTGTGATATTTATCCACTATTCAACATGTCTTTTCTACTTTCTTATGAAGCCTCTCAATGAACAATCAATCATCTTGAAAATGTTTTGCATGTCTGAATATTTCTTATTCTGTTATTTTCCTTCCTCTCCTTCTAAATATATTTTTCCTTACAAGTGCAGGCACATGAAAAATCAAACCAAAATATGTAATTGTGCATTGTACCAACTATGATGGTGTATGTGACCAATAAAAAATGTTGAATTTTGAATAGTGAATCTTTTAAGATGATAACTTGAGAAATTATGACCTGGTGGACTGAGTGTCACCTCAGACAATTTGCTTTGAAAAATTTTCCTTTTTTTTTTGGTTTTATTTTTCTTTACCTTTATTGTTCCAAGCAGTTCCTTGAGAACACGTATTTGCCTATGTAAGTAAATGGGTTTCACTTATAAACCTCTTGAACATTTCCCAAATCGCTTTACATTGTAAATCACAGTCACCCATTCACACTCCAATGGAGGTGCTGAGTCCATCGTTCCATTGGAAATATTTTGAGGTTAAGTGTCTTGCTCAAGGACACTTTGAAATGCAGACAGATGGGGAATTGCATCTGCAAACTTCCCATTGAGAGGCCACTTGCCTCCCATGGTAATCATTGGAGATGCCACAGTGTGATATTAATAATACACTGAAATCTGTCCATCCAGTTTTTATGCCTACCTCAGGCTTTTGAATGCTAATAGATTACAGTCAAGTGAAAATTAAACAAAATGTTTAAAGCTGTCATGCAAAACCCAGTGATCTGTTGCTGTGTTTCACCCTCAAATTTTGTCTCCCAAAAGACCTTTGGTAACATTTGATTCATCCGATTATTATGTGTTTTAAGTCCTTGTGTCTGACACGCCTTGCAACATAATTCAACATACGAGTCGACTACTGTAAGTAATGGATTAATTAAATCCTCCAGGCTTGGTTATTGTGATGAATTACTAAATGTTTGTGTCACGTTGATGTTCTTAACATACCTCATAGCTAGAAAACCTCTGGCTGCTCCTTTCTTAGTGGAATTTACTTTGGCTCTCTGCGCCTGAATAACTTTTCTATGACTTTTTCCAGTTTCTCCCTCAATCCAACATCATGCATTTTGGGTTAGTTGATCATTTTCCCAGATGTCTGCATGTGATTGTATTGTCTACCTGTGTTGACCCTGTGATAGACAGGTGAACTGTTTGAAAAATTCAATGAATAGTAAAGGTGGCACAGTGATGTAGTGATCGGCACGCACACTTAACAAGAAGACCCAAGGCTCGTATTGTGTAGTATGTTGTTTTGACTGAGGTGCGTGAGCATCAAGAATGGATTATGCTACATCAGTCTAGTGTCCAATTCCATTCGAGCAGATCTGGCACAGATGTTGCATTGCTTGGGAATCGCTGCTGCTGCTGAGCATCCCTCTGGCTCAGGAATCATGTATTTTTTTAAAAAAAAAGTTGGAAGCTGTGACCATAGTTAGAAGGACTACAGTAGCTGACATGTGAAGTCTTAGATAATGTAGATTGGTGTTTACGCAATCTTCACTAGAAGCCCTACAGCAGAAATGATGAGGCAGCGGCTGAACCTCAGTCATCTCCTCTTTCGCATTGAGGTGACTGGTGCCCTCAACCTGTTTCTCTCCACACCCCCCTTCCTATCTTTGTTCCAGCTGTCCTCACTTGTTTCATCCATCTGCCCTTGGCTGTTGGGCAATACACCATCTGCCAGTGGACACCACACACGGACAAGGGGCATTGCCCATTATGTAACCGTACTATTTCTCCTCCCCCTCAAAAGTCACGGAGTAGTGAGTCCAGATAGTTGTGTGAGGAGGGAGCTGTGACCTCTGGGGCTTTTGGTGATGGACACTGATGCACTTTGCCATGACAAATCAAAAAACAGCTTGAGGAACTATCCATTTATCATCTGGACAATCGCTGAGTCCTGACCTGGAGCCTGACACCTGCACCCAGTAGATTAACTGCACCTACTGAAAAATTAACAGCATGTTCTCACTAGGTATCGTTTGAGATGTCAGCTTTTTAATAATTCCGCTGCAGGGGTAAGTTCCTGAAATATCCAGAATCCAGATATTGATTAAAAAGATTTTACAGTCACTCTCATTAGACATTTCATTTCAGTTTTGAAACTGAATCCAAATTGCTTTATTCCTTATCTTCAAGCAACAAAGTCAATTTTAGCTGCTACCTTTGAATGCATTTTTCGTCCCTTCATGACCTCAACCATAGACCCCCAGCTTTTTTACATATCTGTTCAAGTTAGCTATACTTTGTCTGAAAAATTTGGAGAAAAGTCTTGACATTTGGCACACACATTGCCTCTAACTGAAGATAAATTGCTGAGGCAAAGTTGATTTTAGGCCAGTCTGACACCCTGAAACATCTCTCATTAAATATTAGCTTGAAGTCTCAGGGACGCCCCTTGATCATCATTTAAACAGATATGGTCATCACTAACCCAATCAAGCATGTGATCTGAGGTCAACAATGACCACTGATTGAAGCCACATTAATTGCTTTCTGTCATATTTTTCATGAACATCATCAATTGCAATTCTGCTTGTTATAAGACACATACAGCTAGGGCTTTACAAAATATTGGCAATTTATTATTATTGCAATATACACATAGTAAAAGCCAGGGTGGATACACACATTTGGAGAATCAGATGGAGACTGACAGAGATTGTGCTACATATCTGTCAGAAGCACAAAAATACATGAAAAATAGCTTAAAACAAGAAAAAGTCACCAGATTCTCTGCTTATGAAACCCTACTGGTGGGAACTGCAGACATGCACAAACACATCAATATCATGTACCTGAGGGTTTGTTTATTGCAAGTCATATCACAACCATAGCAACTTGTTTCATATCAGCCCAGACAGAATCCAAAGGGAAAGTGCTGAGGGAGGGTGCTCATGAACTAGCGCAAGTGTGGATGGACTCGTTTAATAGCTCACCCTCCTGAGCTATGGTGCAGATATATCTCAGCGCTCCCTCCATCCTCCCTGTAACATTACATTGTCCCACATGTCAGTGCAACAGTACATAGCATGAATGATTTGTGATCTGTGGCCCCCCCAAAAAAATCATGAAATGCTTTGAGTTGCTGGTTCTGGTTTATGAAAGAAAAAAACATAGACAATCATGCAAGACTCTTACATGATCAAATTTTTGGAACCAGAGAGATAATACAAAAAAAAAAAAAAAAAACAGCAATGGGGTGGGACAAAGGGGTGCTGACCAAGATGAGAAGTCAGCTGAAGCTAATAGCAAAGTGCATCAATGTTGAATTTTATGTTTTTTAAGCCACAACACCTTAGAAGGAATGAACAACCTTTTGGTCGTACAAATCATGTTAACTGCTAAATACAACATTTACTGACTGAAAAAACTAGATAAAGAAACTCTTCAAGGGTCTGTAATCCTAGAACAAGCCCTGGTTACAGAGAACTTACAAATATTTAAAACAAACCAACAAACTGGGTAACTGTGGAAAATAACGGTAATTAGAGGACAACTTAATCTACACGTGGATGAGAGCCGAATTCCACTGAATAAAGAAAATCCAGAAAATCCTGCTGAAAAATATCTGTCAATCACTCCAGACCAGACGGTCAATCAAGTAACCACGGCAACTGATGCAAAACTTTAATGTGCTATATAAAATTTTACATTACCTTATTTTCAGACAGATTATGCAGCTTATGCTAGATATAGATATCAATATAGACAGTGTGACTTTGTGTTTCTAAAAGCAGGATGTCTATAATTGAAGTATTTTGAAGAATTAAAAAGAAAAAAAAGTCTGGTATGTATGATGTGAAATTCCTTCCATTCTTTGTTGGGTGAAACCGCATCATTTTACAAACACGAACACACACACACACACACACACACACACACACACACACACACACACACACACACACACACACACACACACACACACACGTACACACACCACAGATATAAGACATGTCACATCCTGATCCATGACGTTCAGTGACATGGCCCATTAATAAGGGGGCCAATTCAATTTCTCCTTTCCCTCTGTGGCAGCTTACGGTGACAGCCATGCATCATGCTCCCAACCTACCAACTAGCAGCTTTATGTCCCATAAAAAACCTCTCTGTAGCTTCTGCTTACCCCTACCCCCTCCTTCCAGTTAGTCCACAGGGTGAAACTGATTCCATTATATGTATGTAATGCATTTGATAGTTTTATAAGAGCACCACATCAGGGATTGAAGTCCAGTACTTTCTGCCTTCTGCCATTAGGTTGTATTTAGAAAGGAGGCGGTGCTTTAGAAGTATATCAGATAGTTGTATTGGTGTGTGCTTGGAAGAAATCATTTGGTCAGAGGATTTGGAGTTCCAGTTTTAAAAGGCTTTTTTTAATTGGAAATATTAATTAAATAAACAATGAATGACGTTATAGTTATATATAATCTGTGTTTTTGTGTGCCATATGGTTTTTCAGAAGAACCTAAGGTTTTCCAGAACACAATTTCTTAAGCGCTACCTTCTCATTCCTCTGCTTTGTGAGTGACATGGTTACTAATCTGAGTCTAATGCTGAGAAAGTCACAAAGTCAATAAAGCTCAGTTGCCTCTGCAACCACTTTAAAAGAAGAGAGAGAAAGAGAGAGAGAGAGAGAGAGAGAGAGAGAGAGACAGAGAGAGAGAGATGTCATTCCAGTTTAATTGAGACTGTCACACTGGATCTTGAGGCAGGAAACACTTAGTAGCAGCCTCCCAATTTATCCTTGTGCTTGACTGAATGAGTTGGATTCTCTAGTCGTCTGCTGGATCTTTATTGTTGCTGACACTTGGCAAATGAGGTGGCGTTTGACAACTTTGTGCAAATCGCAATGTGTTTCATTACATGTGTTAGGGTTACTGGGGTTACATACATTTTAAGGGAGTCCTCACTTAACGTAGTGAAGAATTTGACAAGAAAATTCAGGTTTTATTTGAGGATTGGAGAAGAAATCTAAGGGAGAGACTGAGTTAAACAGCTTCCAAGATTTTTGTTTAGTGCTGCTGTGACTTTTCGTGCTAAATGAACCATGACAAAAGCAATTAATTAAAACTGAATGAGATGCAGATTAAAATTGGTTTGCTTGAGAATTAAAGAAGATCCTGTGAATTGTTTTGGAGATGTAATCTCATTATATGAGTCATTAAAATAAGTGACCCAATCTGATGGTCATTTTGTCATGTATGCGACGACCTTGTATTTGTAGAATTAATGCAGTTTATAAACCACACAAGCGCAGTGAAATGGGAAGGCTGTAGGAGTTGGATTAAATAGTCAAAATTCCATTAAATGTGAAAAGAACTACATCTCACTTTTTCACTTGTAAACAATTCTTTTCCCTTTACATGAAAACCTGTCTGGTCCTTACATGTGAAGAGAAAAAGCGTTGGTAGAGAGACAAAATTAATAATGTCCTGCCGTGACAGCCACTCTGTGCCATATTAAGGATATTGTGATTTGCCGTGTCAACCGTGCCGCCGAGGTCAACCCTCCATTCTGTACTCTCGGCCATATGTCACCTCATAACGTGACAAAATGTAATTTCCTGGACAGAAAGCTATTCTGTCCAACACATGTGTCATTGACTATTACAGCCAAGGTCACTGCCGGAGCGCCCACTGCCCCCTCCTCCTCCATACATATACACACTTGGACGACGTGTCCTTTAAATTCGTCTGTCAGTGTGGAACGCCGAGGTTCTCCCTCAGCCCTGTGCTTGAAATCTACTACTTGCCCAATTGACAGTTTATTCCACAGGGGGATGACTCACACTGCTTAGCACGCACAAACACACACACACACACACACAACACACACACACACACACTTGGGAGAGACTTTATGTAAGATTTAAAGCAACTCCAAAACACAGTCCTGTATGGATTTGTTGCAGATTTCGTATAGTATTGATGACCCTTTTTTAGGCTGTTTAGTCTGTAGGTTCATGGAAACAGCTGCATCGTTCATAGCGTTGCATCTGTGCGTGTTGACTGCTCTCCTGCTGGAACACGAGGTAGACTCGTTTCAGGGTTATCTTGTTGGCCCGTTCAAAATCATGCAGTCGCTCTTCCATCCTCGGGTTGTTGAGCAATGTGTAGTGCGGATCGTTTGTTTACAGAAAAGGTAGTGATGCGTGTAACCGCATTAATGCATATTCCAGGAATGAGCACACTCAAAGTGTGGACAGTTAATATATAGTCGTGTCGTGGTTTATTTCAGAGCTGGTACTGTGCAATTGCACCTTACCAAAAGAGACATGCAGGAGGTCTCGCTATTTCCACTGAGAAACCAGAAATGAAAATGAAATGCATAGTGGAGTGTTCCAATGAGCTGACAGAAGTGGACACTCAAGCATCCCTTGATATAGATAAACATAACTTCACTGAATATGCAGCGGTGTGAAACACTTGCGTTCAATTTGACCCTCCAGTGAACAAACAAGATGTGCAGCGGCCAGCCTATGTTTTATGCTCTTTACATCCAGCCGTAGTTCCATATTTATCAGCTACAACATAAATAACAAACATCTCTCGTTCGGTGTACACAAACACACACCGACTTCGGTTTAATTATTTACATGTATCTGTTTTACTCCTCACGGTTTCACATAGCAGTTGCTTCACCTGCATTTCTCATAGAAACAGTGATGATAAAATATTTTCAACTGTGAGCAGGGCTACGACTTTTTGTAAACTTTTTCAATAAATAATAATGATAATACCAAAAAAAAAAAAAAAATTTTAACCAATATCACCAAAGAGAAAGAAAGAGATGGAGGAAGAGAAGCTGTCTGTGGTTAAACATGTTCAATCCAGCTGTCTTTTTTTCTCTAAACACAGCAGAGCGTGATAAATCCTCATGGGTTTCCAGAGCTGTCATGTTTCCTTAACGGCTTCATCACAGTTGTCTTCCCATAGCTACAAGGTATAAATGGGTCACAGGATCCTCATGTGTGCACAGCTCAGCATCTCAGTAGCTTTGGCATTAACATACACATGCATGCTCAGGCTGCTGGTGACGGCCTGAGCGACGCGCTTTTCAAGTCGCAGCGGAAGGTCTTGCTTCAGCTATTTAGACACTTGCAAAGAGATCAGTGTGATGCTGCACTTCTTCTCAAACAATCCCATTTAACAATAAGGTTTGCTGTCTCATTCTTCATCGATCAATGCTTCTGTCTCTCCTTGTTGTTGTGTGTTATGGCTCCAGTACAAACAAGTGGAGCAGTACATGTCATTCCACAAGCTACCAGCCGACTTCCGACAGAAGATCCATGACTACTACGAGCACAGGTACCAGGGGAAGATGTTTGATGAAGAGAGCATCCTGGAGGAGCTTAATGAGCCTCTGCGTGAGGTATGAAAACAGCCCAGCACTCACTCTCAATCTGCTCACTCACCCAAAAACACACACATTTCCCAAGTGTTCATTAAGTATACACTGGATTAAGTTGATTATGATGGTTGGTTATAGTGTTTTCTGCATATATCCTGACTTTGTTGCAATTACCTACTCTATTTTTTAAATCAGATTGTTGAAAATATTTCAAATGAACTGTAACTCAAGGTTCACATTTAAAGAGACTAATAAGACATTTCCTCTAGCTGTGAATTCAATTAAAATCTAAATAAGTTCTTTACTCTCTGCTTAACCATTTAGGAAATCGTCAACTTCAACTGTCGTAAGCTGGTGGGCTGCATGCCGCTGTTTGCCAACGCAGATCCTAACTTTGTGACTGCTATGCTGACCAAGCTGAGGTTTGAGGTTTTCCAGCCTGGAGACTACATCATTCGGGAGGGCACCATCGGCAAGAAGATGTATTTCATCCAGCATGGCGTGGTCAATGTCCTGACCAAAGGCACCACGGGCATGAAGCTCATTGATGGCTCCTACTTTGGAGGTAGGTCACAACTTTAGAAGCTTCTTTGGTTGACATCATATTCTGTTGTTGTTGTTGTTAAAGATTTATGTTATTTATGTTTATTATTTAAAAACACACCAGCAACATAAACATAACATACAGCATCACTTGTAACAGTAATACAATCTAGAAAGTGGCAGCAGAAGTGGAAGTTAGTGGTGAAAGACAAAAGAACAAAGTGTAGAGAAAAGAAATTGGTGCAGAATATAAGATGACAGCATTAATAACTGTCACTAAGTCAGGTTTTTGATCAATGCCGAGTGTGAGCTTCAT
The DNA here is from genome assembly GCF_902148845.1 of Salarias fasciatus. Lineage (NCBI taxonomy): Eukaryota > Metazoa > Chordata > Actinopteri > Blenniiformes > Blenniidae > Salarias > Salarias fasciatus. Next base: position 22,460,318 of record NC_043766.1, on the reverse strand, counting down.
TTGTAGCCACCTAAGCCCTCTCTGGGTTGTGTGGTGCTAGAGCTGATTTCAGCAGTTTATTGGAAAAGACAGTGAGCCCAATAAAAATGCAGCAAACACATAGCAACAATCACACTGTACGTGAACTGTCAGTTCAGTCCAGTCATCAAATCTACTATCCATGTTTTCTAACCTGTGGGAGAAAGGTAGAATACAGTCTTTCATTAGAATCTCAAGTCTTCATTCACAAAAACAAGTTTCACTCTTGGCTTGGAGTAATGTCGCAGCTTGAGCACCACAGGAGTGGATCTGTGTGGTTAAAGCTCTGAATTAATAAGCGGCTGGAAGTTGTTGGGAATGTCAACATCACCAGGATTGACCTTTTTTAGCTCTCGGTCAGAGACCTCGAGAGCCAGAGTTCGGTCATCTACAAATAAGCTTGACTGTACTGTTTATGTGGACACATAATGCTACATTGATGCACACATTTATGGACATTCGACTGGATTGTGTTTGATTTAACAGTTTAATTTATTTTTTCTTTGGTTCTAATGCAGGTAAACATAGAAGTCATCCGTGGGGTGTATTGCCTCATAAAGTGGAAGTCTGTCAAACCAATTGATGAAATTGTTGAGGCTTCAACAAAAGACTGCATCTATCACTGAAACATTTTACCACAGGACTTTAAAAATATGGAAAGATGAGGCAACAGACAGCATGAATGTCTTTGCCTCCGACACTCCCATTCAGCTCAGGATTTTTCTCACTCTCAGTAGAAATTTCACATTGATTCTTGACTTGTCATTATTTCCTGCTATTTTATAAAATATAATATACTGTTATCAATAGATAAACTCCATAAGCGTGAGAAAGCTTCACTTTTCTTGAACCAGATGCTGTAGATCCTTTGAAAGTTTTTTTATTTACTCAGTCTTCGTATATAGGCTGTCATAACTGTTATAATTATGGTTTTTAACATTTGTTGGAGGCTTTACCTGCATAAGATACATTCAGTCAATATTCCTCCTCAGTATGCACGAAGCCATTCATACGGTCCCTCCATTTATTAACAATGAGTTTATGAGCAATGATTAAAAGATAACATGTTTACATGGACTGCAAGTGTTTCCCCATAAACACAACCTTTTCCACATCTGTCAGCAAGAAAAGGCGCTTGTGGGCGTCCAAAATTTACTTTACCCATCCTGCAGTTCTCTGTATTGTTCAGTGTGTTTAATGATGACTGTTGTCTTATTCACAAACTACAAATGGACCTCCAGTAGTTTGAACAGCCTTTTAATTTAGCCCCAGCGGTTTCATTAGGATTATCATCCTCTGCAAGCACTTCCCCCTGCACGCTAATGATGCTATGCACTATGCAAATGAACACGTTATGTATAACCATGAAGCTCTCCTAAGTGAGAGTTTATGAAAGGATGTCTCGGGTAGTTTCTGAGTTTTCCTGAACTTACATAAAAGTGGAACATCTAAAAGGGTGTGATTAATTTCTTGAGAATGATGAGGCAAAATTCAAAGGACAAAGAAAACCTACTTTCTAGAAAGCTGTTTTGAGAAAACCAAATATTATATAGACTGTGGGGATCTTAGTATTAGTTCAAAGAAAGCACAACTCAGTGCCTCGAGTATAACGGTTTTTGAAGGACTTCACACAGTTTATTCTGCTTACACTATAGCAGCTTCTCATGAGGTGCTAATCATTTATTGTCCTTCATAAAATGGACAGAAATCACGGTATATTCAACATAACACTTTTCCAGTACTTTCCATTAGTTGTATTTTACTTGTCATTATTTAGGACTGTTCACTCATACTCCACTCAAATATCTGTACTTTCTGCTCTCGCTTCTTTAATGAGTCACAGTGCGAGGATCGAGGCAGGCATTGTTCATGCTGAAACTCCAGAAATTAATTAAAATTGGAATTTATTTAAAATTAAGGATGATCAAGTTTTTATTAAAAAAAAAAACTTTCTGCCTTAAAAAAGGCTTGACTTGGCTAAAGGTTCAGGTGATTGTGTGTCAGTAAAGTGAAAATATTTTTTCACTCTCTAAATTTAAACATAGTTTTAAAAAAAACAAACAAATGAGTAAAATATTGGCAATGACAGAAGAAATATACGCAATATATAAAGCGAAATATATAAAGCAGTTTTCATTAAGTAAACACCAGCCTACACTGAAATATCGGTGGGCACCGTATTGATTTACTTCTTCACTTGACATTATCTTTTTGACACTGTGAAGATGTCATTATTGTAGCACTTGACTTTGTGTTTTTCCTTTTTAAGAAATCTCAGTGAAAAAGACAGCTATGTTCCACTCCAGTGCAGTGCCAGTAAGCACATCCTTAATTAAGTATCCTCACGTTTCATTATTTTTCTCTTTCCCACCAAGAGTCAGAGCAGGTCGACCTCTCAGGTGAGGGGAAACAAGGGCACATGGTTGTCAGGAGAACAGTCAGCTCCAGCCCATAAAAGGAAAAGCTGCATAGAAGAATATATAAAGGGAAAAAGGAAAAGAAATGGGAAAAATCAACCATAATGAAGCTTAGGTTGCACACCTCTAAATATAGTGCTGTGTACCCTTCACATAGCTGTCAGAGCTCTGCCAGAGGTGGAGGAAACACTCCGTGTTACTGTCACTGGGTCACACTCATGACATGTGTGAGATGCCTTCACTGTGATAACATGTTTGTGTTTGGTTTGATTTCATACATATCAGAGTGAATTCCACTCTTTCTCTGACATTTGCACAGTCGGGTTAAGTGAAGATCAGTTTCAGACTGCTCACTCTATCTCTCCTTTTCAGTATCTCAGCTCTTTTCTTTTTTTTTCTTTTTTTTTTTTCGTTCCTGTCTGACACCCTGGAATCAGCCAGCCTGGCATTCATCTGATCCAACCATTTCTTTCTTTCCCGGCTTGTCTGTCACCTTACCAGAGATCTGTCTCCTGACCCGTGGCAGACGGACAGCCAGTGTGCGAGCAGACACCTACTGTCGCCTGTACTCTCTCTCTGTGGACAATTTCAACGAGGTGCTGGAGGAGTATCCCATGATGAGGAGGGCATTTGAGACCGTCGCAATCGACAGATTGGACAGGATAGGTAAGACTGCCACCTTTCAGCAAAGGCAAAGTCTCCTTACCCACAACAGTTGTTTCTATTTGATACTAACACTAAATAACTCACCATTAATTATTCCGTTTGTACGAGAGTTAGTTTGCTTTGGTTTTAGTTTGCCTGTCTCTAATTGAAGATTTGATAACTCTTATACCACCCATACCTGCGTCATTCTAATTCATACAAAAAGGCTGTGATTTTGAAGAGACAAATAACTAATAATAATTTATTCTGAGCTACCCACATCTAAAAAGGTCAGAATAATAATAAATGAAAAGATATCCAAAGGAAATGTTCCATCTAAATGGAATGTATAGCTTTTTTTAGAGATTTATTCTCAAATAATTAACCTCGTACCTTTTTGGCAAAAATGTAGATGTGGTGCCTTAGCCATTCACGAGATGAAATGAAGTATAAGCATAAAAAAAGATTTTCATTCATTAACATGATGTCTCTGTCAAAACACAGTGTGATATGACAGCTGTGATGTGCAGTGTGATGATCCTAACAAGCGCTGTGTATGGTTTGGTGCAAAGGAAAGTAACTGAGGGGGGAAGTGTATCCATGCAAAGATGTGAATGATTTCCTTTGAATTTTAATGGTTGCTTAGACAGCTTGCCATTTTCAGGACACCTCAGACACTTAAGACTTTTGCATTTTTTGTCTTTAAATATAAAAAACTTATGCACATAATAATTGACTCCGATTGTCAGTGCAGTGGGTCATTCTTGAAACAATGAAAACAACTTTCACCTATGAGCATGCCACCTGAGGTCAGCTGTTGTTCTGGTGTCACTTCCCACATCCAGACTTCACATGCTAGCTAAATCCCCGCATCCGCTACCTGCCGGCTGTTGTTGCCATAGCAGCAAGACTCCAGTCATGGGTAGCCTTCGGTCGGGCAGCTTAGCGATTTGCAGGATGACTAGCATGAGATCTCACCACCAGCCAGACATTCCCACTGGGCTCCATGTGCTCTCCATGTGCATATTAATTACTCATAGCGTGTTTTGTTTTTCTTTAGCTGACAAATAATAGGATCAAAGAAATACAGGCCTGAAACATGTAAGAAAAACTCCCAATATTTAAACAATGAAATCTTCAAAATGTCAGGAAAATATTATATCATGGTATAGGTTATTTTAGCACACACACACACGTGCACACACGTGCACACACAGTCTTGAAGTGCACACCTGAATGATCCTTGGCCACATAAGCTGATTATTCACAAGAGAGACACAATTATCACATATAAATGCATCGCATCTGTTGAGAATATAACTCATTACAATTAAGGTCATAACTGTGTAAATATAGTGTCACATAAGATTGGTATGAGCAACTACATTGTAATAATTGGAGCAGCTGAAGGTGTAACTTTGTAATGAGCAGACACTTGTCAAAGCAACAATGCAAGAATCGTGTTATATATATATATGTACATTCCTTTTCTGTGTTGATCCTACAGAAGAGGCAGGTTCAGCCTGCCACCTGCTCCAAAGGCATCAGTGTGCTCAGTGTAGTTTTGAATGGACAACTTAGACAGTGAAGACCCAGTAAAGGTCCTGTCCTGTCTTCTTTATGCTCATCTACCATCTAGGAAGTGATCATCACAATTTAACTATCACATGGATAATCAGTTTGCAATCCGTGTTTCCTCATGATGACTGCTTCAATCACAGTCTTCCTCAGGTGAACAACAACAAGAATGACCTCCACCAAATCTCAGTGATACAATGTTTTTTTTTCCTCTTCATGTAACTCAGAATATATGGAATTCATTGCTCTTGCACTTTCCAATCTTGGATGGAGAACTCAGACATCGGGCCAGATTGTTCCTTTTCTGTCCTCCAACATGCAACCATGTTGACCATGTTGCTCAGTCAGCTGGCATAGCTGTTTTCAGAGAAATGTATTGTGGGTCTTCTGTGAGAGTCTGTCTTTGCTCTCAAGTAACAACAGATGTTGGATCATCAGGATGCACCGGAAAGCTCAAGCACGCAGATTTCTTGGTTTTTGTCCCAGTCTTCAACTCCCAAAGGCGTTACCATTCTTAGGTTTCCTACACTCATTCGTACTCTCTGACCTCAAAGCTGAGAGGTGATGTCTTAGGTCTTAACGTCGTTTATTTTCCATTAATAGCTTTATCAGTAAATGTAAAGTAATATTTGATTACATCTCAACTTTCTTGAGTTCACTCATTAGGAGATGCTACAACCCCCATATATATAGGCCAGTGTGAGCTTTAGTAGAAAGAAAGCGTTGGGCTTTGCTCCATTCTACAGTTTCTTCTATATCTTGGTGCTTACTGCATGCTCTGGGCAAGTCTTGTTGTATTAAAAATATAATGCTAAATTTCCTTCAAAAGGCTTTGGTGTATCCTTCCTCCCTGGCTCATTTTTCAAGATAGCAAGAGATAGCAAATGCAAATATTGCTTTTCGTGAGTTGGATCTACTGTTGGTGATGTCTTAATGTTTCCTTGCTACCACATTCATGGCTGAGGCATTCACATCTCTTGTTTGGCCCCAAGTCAGCTGCACATCTGCTTCTGAAGCTGTGGCCATTAAATCCAGCTGCGCTTTGAACCACTGAACCTGCATCCAGTGCACTGCAGGCGACTCACTTGCACTTAATAGGCCTAAGCCGGTTTAGCAGTTTGAATCTGAATCTGTCACCTCCAGGAAAGCAGTAGAAATGCCAGTTCTTCCTCCAGCACTCTCAAAGCTGAGATCACTCCTTCATACTTCCACAATGGATACACCACTGTCAGTGGTGCCATGTATTTTGGGCCGTTAAACTAATTGCAAGTGTCACTGCCTATTAAATAACAAGACACAATATTCACAAACACCCTCCTGGAATTATGTTCAAATAGAAATTATTTTCACCATAAATTCTTTTGCAGACTGGTAAAGTAAACAAACACCATGACAATGAGCCTGCTCTCTGTTTGACTTTGACTCATTACCTCTGGCTGCTGTACATTCTTGTGATTTTTTTGCCTGTGATGGATTCTGTGTGTGCAGAAAAAAAAAATAGACATCATGTCTACCAAGGCCTGGGGGGTGGGGGGAGTCAGATCACAATTTTAATGTCATTGCTAATTTTCACTGCTTTGGATGAGATAACTTTAGTATTTGCTTCAGCATACTGTCATTTCTGTCTTCTTATCGCAGGCAAGAAGAACTCGATCCTAATGCACAAAGTCCAGCATGATCTCAACTCAGGTGTTTTCAACAACCGTGAGAATGAGATGATCCAAGAGATCGTCAAATATGATCGAGAGATGGTTCAACAGGTGGATGTGCCCCGCCCTCGAGCCATGTCCATGACACTTTCACAACACAGTGGGATTTTTACTCCGCCAGGTTCCTCCGCACAGCCCCAGAATTCAGCGATTGCCACTTTGCAGCAGGCTGTAGCCATGAACTTTTGTCCCCCCGTGCAAGGGAACTCTGTTGGAACGGGGAACATGCAGTCTCCTAGGATGATGAGGAGATTCCAGGTGATGCAAAGTGTATCCAGTCCTGTGTCAGCCTCTCCGCTGCAGTCTCAACTCCTTGCGTCTGGTGCCTTTGCTCCGGTCCTCTCCAGCCCATCTGTCCAGAGCCCGCTGGCAGCTGGAGGGAGATCATTCCAGTATGGATCTAGTGCCCTGGCTGGCCCTACCTCAGGCTCCCAGCTTTCTCTATCCCAGCAGCACGCATCCAGCCCTGCACACTGGCCCAGCACCCACAAGAGCACCCATTCTTTGCAAATGGGCAGCCTGAGCCAGGATGCCAGGGCACTGTCAGCCTCCCAGCCCTCACTGCCTCATGAAGGAGCGCAACCATGTGTACCCAGTCCACCCCAGTCGACACGAGTCTCCTCGACTTCCATTGGACCTCCCCAGACCTCATCAGGTCAGACAGGTGTCCGGAGCGCTATAACACCCCGAGTGATACTTCCTCACCAGATGTCCGTGGGAGCCTTCCCTGCTGCGTCCCTGCCTGGTTCTGTGCATGGTTTTGTAAGTGGTGCAGGGCTCTCTGTGGGGGGTGTGGGAACAGGTCTAGGTGACGTAGGACTGCCTAAGAAGGACTCTATAGTGAGCCTTCCTGAGACAGAGCACATCAAAGTGAGATCCAGGCTGTCCTCAAACTTGTGATCTTAAATATGCTGTTTTTGGAGAATGATTCAATGATGAGCTTGACAGCAAGAACTAGGGTGGGGTTCCACTTGTCTTTACTCCAGTTTGACTATCCGAATGTAAGTTGAGTGATGGGCAGCAGGGAAAAACTAAAACGAGACTGTTTTAACACAAAAAAGTCTGTATTGTGACTTTTGAAACTTCAGCTTTGAGATGTTTCTACTCACAGACATAGTAGATGCAGATACGTAGTGGTAAAGTAGCACCTTCATTTCAGAAAATAGTCGACAAATATGAGTATATTTACCTCGAAAATACTCCCATTCAGCTCATTCAATGCAAACTTGGGTTTGAAGAGGACTAATAGAAATTCAGGGACCTGCTTCAGACATCAGGATACCATCAGGTTGGCACTTTAATGGAATTTAGCTAGCTTAACACGTTTGATCAACAGACCGAAACGGAATAAGATCTGGTCTCAAAGGCTTGATAATTGTGTTTTCATGAAAAGTTCAAGACAGTGGCGTGTTCTCCAGTTTTTGTTTTTGTTTTTTCCCTTCTTAAAGTAAGACCATGAACAGATCTGGAAACTAATGGACAAGAGAACATTTGCTGTGATGTGAGTTATTCAATTTTAAAACAAAGTCACTCAACTTTGACATAATTTTGATGATAATTGAAGCCATAGTTTTTCTGTCTGTTGACACTAATGGATGAATATTTTATAAATATTCTGAATCCAGATATGTAAGCTTTACCTGTCTCTGACAGTCCACACACAAATAAATACATGAGCTCTTCAGAACAGAGACAGAGAAGAAATTATACCTCCAGGGAAGATTGTCTTGTTTCAGCCACATCATTGATTTCTGCAAGAAATGTCTGCATTTGTTTACTTTAAAGTTGCATTAATCAATGAACGTAATATTACTGGTGAGTCCACTGACTAAATGCAATGCATTGAAGCCATAAAGAATGACCACTCACCCTTACAGACTCATGGAGCCCACAGTTCCTTTTAGCTTATTGTTTTAGTTTAACAAAGTCATCATGCAGTTTTGCCTTTCTCTCAAATCTTTTTTTTTTTTTGCCTGCTTCAATGTATCAGGAAATAAATGAATGGATAGTTTTATCAAGAACTGGGTACACCAAAACAGAACTAAAGAAAGTTTTCAGATGAATTACCCAAATGAAATTACAAAGTATTATATATGCTAGTTCTGCAGGGTTTTGTTTTTATTAATTTATTTTTTTAAATATATTTTGGTGAAATTGAAAACAGTCAGGTTAATTTGAAAGTACACTGGCTAATCCATATTTACTATTTATAACAGTTGTGAAAGACATACCTAAATAAATATCTGTCTGGAAGTAGAGGGTTAAGAATGAGTGCATGGATTGTGTTTTGTGAGTAGTAATATCCCACACTGGCTAAAATATTCAATGGTATTTTACAAAACTGTAAATCACTGCCAGCCAATTGCAGGATTTTTCTATTTACAAGTCAACACCCAGACTCCCACCATCAAAATGTAAATTCATTCTTTTCTAGGCATAATTCCCACTTTCTTTAAGTCTCAGTATTTCAATGTGTCACTATGCCAAAGTCCATTCCCACAGATAATGAAAATCTTGTGAAGCTGAACCCTGTTTTAAAATCCACGGATTGGATCAACAGCCAAGGACAGTACAGATACTTTGCAGGATGTATATTGTTGTGTGCCTCTGTCATTAATGCCTCAATGAGAGTTCATTGGATGCTGCTGATTTGTGTCCAAAAGCATTAGGAAGGGAACCTTTTGTCCTGGACCTGACATTCTCTTCTCCTCATCTCACTAATGCCTGAACCATTACTGGGTAATGAGAGTGGAAATTGGAATCCCTCGAGTCTGTTTGGAACTGTTATTTTTCTCCTTCGATTGGATTATACAGTGCCAATAATGAGTTCCTCTCCTATGATCATTTTGCATTTTCCTTTTTGTTCGGTCACCATTGCCTGCATTGTTATCCACCTTGAGAGTTCTGAATGGGACAGACTTGAAGGTTTCTCAGTATTTTTAAACAGGTTTTTGTTTCTTTTGTTTTTTGTTCTTTGAGGACTGTTGTGTTTTCATTGTGAACCCAAATTATGCCCCATGGAACTTATTTGGAAGCTCAAAAATAATCAATAGAGGCTTGTAATGAGAAAAGTGTTTTAGTGAACTCCTCTGTCCCGGAGGCACAGTCTTAGGACAGGAAATGCACCGAGTGACATTCTCAGTGAACAATCAGTGTATCTTTATTTTATTTTTTTAAATTGGGAAGCAAATAGTAGATTACTGAATGAATTAGGAAGAAAAAAATGGAGACAGCATTGACTGCAGGAAGGTCAGAATTTGTACTTAATTTGAGATCAGAGGTCAGTAATGAAAGCCCAAAAGTTCAAAATCAACACCACAATATTAATAAATGAGCAGAGTTGAAACCAAAGTTTCCAAGCTTGGCTTTTTGTGATATGCAAATCTTTCTAAATTTCACAGACTGAAACATTCACACTGACTTGCATACAAATGAAACAGTAATACACGCAAGTCATTCAGTCAGTTTTTGTCAGTTATTGTCTGAAAGTGATATTTATCGCACAAAGCAATAACTGTTTGAGAAGTGTGAGAGATCACTTTATGCAGATGATGTTCTGTTGCATCCCTGAGGTGTTGATAGAGCTGTATTACTTCATGTTTTAGACTGATTTCAAAAACTTCACTAAATATTGTTGATGATGTGACTTTTGAAGTAGACTTGCAAAACAACTCTCTTCACCAAATATATCTCAACTATGACATGGTTATTTCTATGTGGAAACATAGTGTGCATTATGTAGACCAGACTATTTATTTATGTAACCTAGTTTACTGTAAATGTGGACTAATGAAAAAAAAAAAAAAAGAAAATGTTTGAAATAGGAATTTATTTGTAATTTCTGAAAGAACATAATCATCTGGTACAAACTGATATGACTTGAACATAAAAATTAAAATGAAAGAAAACTGTTTCCCATTACAAAATATGTATCACTTCTTTTTCTACATTTGCTCTCACAGCACCTCCCAGAGTTTGTAAATAATCCTGTGCCAGCTGCTGTGAACTTGCATGGTTTTCTTCTGTGTATGTTTTATCCACCCAGTTCTGTGTCTAATTCCACGGCGTTGGCCAACAGCATGGTCTCCCTTTAGAACCAGTGCTGCTTTTAAATTCAATTTCCCTCCAGTGTTATCACCACTGACACATAATTAGCATGTTGCCTACGACTCTATAGATCCACTTTTCTACCCATTTGCAACTCTCCAAACATGTTTAGTGTTATGTAAATGTTACCACAACTCAGCTGTGCAGCTCATGCACCCTCAAGGCTTTTGTGAGCATGGCATCTGTGCCACACACACTCTCGCTGCACGCAAAGCAGCAGCAACATCAACAGAAGCATCTGCACTTGCCAGGTAGTGTGTTTTGAATGCTTCTTTGCATTGCTGCAGCTTCTCTGCTGTTTAGAGTAGTTCTTAATTTTATAACCACATGTCCCTGGTTCGTCAGTGGGGGTAAAGCAAAGTGTTTAACATATTCTCAGAAAAGGGCTGTTCATTTGAGGTGAGTAATCACTTACATTTAGATCTATTATTATATTATATAACCATCATTATCACAAAGGTTCAGTTATGCTCATGACCTCAATGTTTTTTTCTCTTCCAATGGCCAAAAATGCATTTTTTTGTATAACCCCCAAATTCCACAACGTCCGTTTGCGCTCAGCTCCGCTCCGTTTTGTCAAACCCCACAGCGTCCGCTTTGCTCTGCTGCGTCTCTGTTCCGCCAGGCCGGAGAAGCAGAGAAGCACATGCGCTACGTACCATCTACCTCCAAAAGTTGAGCAATCTGGGCCCACACTTGCATCTTTCTCTGTACATCCTTGTAGAAAGGATGACTGGGGTCATCTAAAATTTTATGATTCTCCAGTTCCAAAATCAGCGTCTCTTCATCCATGGCTGTTGTGCTTCAACATGCTGAATTTCGTGCAACAGGATGTTGACATTCGGGCCATTTAGAATAAAAGGCATGCATGGTCCTGATTATGTATTTTGTAGAAAACACCAAATTTATGGACAATAGCCTACAAATGGACTATATATGCAGCTGTGTAAACATTCAGAAACGTTCGACTATAGCTTGATTACAGGTAAAATAGAAGCTTGTCAAATAAAACTTGAAAGTGTGTTTTAGTTTTTGTTTGTGCCGCTTTTTCAAGTGTATATTTTAATCAGTATGGTATGTCTGTTCGTGATATATCTGAAAATTAATGTGAGGACACATAAAACGTCTTTAAACAGTTTGAAGTTTTTAATAGAGACAAAATGATTTTATTTTGTATGAAACCGGAGGTTGTTGGAGTTCTCTTTCCTGTTTGGTGCGATCTGATCTGTGGAAATTTATGTGCACGGAGACCTGGTCGGACCGGACCGGAGAGAAAAATAGACCTTGGCTCTATTTTGGACTTACTGAGCGGAGCGGACCCAGACGCAGCTGAACGGAGGCTGTGGAATCAGCTACAGTCATTAAAATAGCAACGTATTTGGTGTGGCGGTCGGACCGGACCGGAGCGGAGCGCAAACGGACACTGTGGAATTTGGGGGTAATATGTGTATGTTTATCATGAATACCATAGCAGACTATTTTTTATTTATTTCCTCTAAAATCTTTCATTGTTATTTGCTTAACTCTGTAAGCCTTTTTCCTTAGATCTCAGACTTTTTATTTAAACACCATTAATGCTGAACCAAATGTAAGTTCAGCATCAAATAACCCAAATTAAGAAGGATCCAAGACGGAAGTCAAACTCAACGAACAGGCCCACATCTTCAGTGATGGACACACCCATGCTATATGAGTATGAACCAAACTGTACTAAATGAGTAGTGTGTGTAGGAGTGACTAAAGTGTGTGTTGAGAAATCACCTTGAATTTAACATGAATTTTTAGCATCCTTAAATTAAGTTCACACATAGTCAATGAGTTTAAACCTCAGCAAACAGGATAAGACTGGGATTTGGGGATTTGCCTTTGTGATTTTGTAAGAGCCATCTTTCTTTGCCTGGATTGGAACATCATCATCTCTGTAATGGAGAATCACCAATCACAGTCATCACAGTTGCATAATTAGTTATCTTAAAATTTCTTGATTATCTCAACCATTTGAAAGTGAAACCTGTCATTCGATATTTAAAGCCAATAAAGTTTTCATATAGATCACAACTCTTCAGCAGCTTCACTGTTCTAATGATAAACTCCCTTCCAAATGCAGTCATCCCAAAATGATCGTTGTATTAAAATTTCTGTATTTCTTCTTTTTTTTCTTCTTTAAATTATATCTCACGTAATATGTTGGTAAAAACCATATTAAAATATCTTTTACAATATTTCAATCTAAACCTACATATTTACATAAAAACCACATCATTTCAGAGCGAATCAAAAGGCTAATGTTTAGCTCTCCAACAGCGCCCAGGAAACCCCCGTTCCGAAGCAAACGGATGATTCCCAGTGGTCACACGCTGTCAAACACACAGTCATATGCAGTTCAAGTGTTTGTTGAGGACCCTGGTTCGCTTTTATTCAGCAACATATTTGTCACATATACCTAGTGCCTAGCAAACACTGTAGTCTCACGGTGCAAACGTCACTGCCACTGCAATACATGTAAAAATGAATGGATTGTGTTTGACGACAGTTTAATTACGCTGCTTCGTGTTTAGGTAATTGATTTTGCTTTGGCATGTTTGAAAAGCACAAACAGGCTATGAGTTAAATTTATTTTATTTGCAGAAACACAAGTTCTTAATGCAATAAAGGCATGTGTTGGCGAATGCCTCTGCTTTCTGTTGGTTATGTTACTGTTCATGTGTTTTTTCTGCATTGGTAATGATTGTTTACATTGTTCTGGTTTATATGTTATTATTTGCCTGGTTATCAAAAAGAGACATCAATTCAAAGAAATTCGTAGATAGAGTAATGCTTTCATGCCGAACAAAATGATTTTGAAATGATATCTGCCGTATGTTTAAATATTAGCAATATTTTAGAAATGCAAGTGGTTATGACTTATATAATAAAACATGATGATGATATATTTGCCTATCAATTCATTTTAGACCACTTCCCCAGCAGTAGCCCTTCTGGTTCTTAGGCTGTATTAATAATTCATAATGACCCTGGGCTGCTCAGTTTCACTGGCTGATTCATGACAAGTGTGTGTGTGCTACACCTGCCTCTCTTTCGCTGCTTACGTTGGTCTGACCACCTTTGTACAGACAGGTCAAAGCAGTGCCTACCAGGTTGTGGCTCCTCACTTATTAAGTTGTAATTCTTCAGTGATAACTCGGTGTGGGTTTTTGCAGCAAAAGAAAAAATGTCCTGACTGCTAAGCTGTATCTTGGACGTCATATAGTCATCATTCGCCATTCTAATAAACAGTCTGAACTAAAAACCTTGAATTTTTCAGGGAAATATCATGGTGTCTTCCAAAGTACTGTATTCATTTTTCTCAGCAGGGCCAACAGAAAAATTTCACTTAAGCTACAGTAGAAAGTAAAAGTCACCAGAATTGCCCCATGAAATTATTTTGATTTGTTTGACATTCGTAAATCTTTCGTGCTGCAACTCTTTTAGAAATACCAGTGTTTCCAAGGGTCCATCCAGACTTACGTACACAGTCATTTTACAGTCAAATGAAGTGTTTCTTTCACAAAATGTTTCGTACGAACTACATAATCAGTTCGAACAATGTTTTTACAAATCACATCACACAGATTATTGCAGTGCGTCATGCCTTATAAATTCAGTGCTTTCAAGATTTGTTGCAAAAAACAAAACTTTGAAACAGATGGCATTTACAAAAAAACACTAGACCTGAACATTTGCTTTGCAAAATAGAGCAAGAGTCATGAGAACCTAGACAACTCTCATAAATGTTTTTTTGTTTGTTTGTTTGTTTTTAACTTTAACAGGTCAACTTTTTAATGAAGTTTACCGCAGCGATCACGTTTGTCATCACAGCCCTGCAGTACAGACTCCACCCCAGGGAGGGGTTTATGTATAGGCTGGGTCAAAGGCACATGGATGATCTTAAATAACAGATGGTTCATGAGGAGACATGGTGCTCGGCACCGGGGCACATTTCAGACTGTTGCTGCTTTCATCTGGAACTTGCACCTCTGAAAAATGTCTCTGCTGTTTATATGGAGCTCAGTGGAAGTCTGTAAGTCATTAAAGATTATCTCCAAAACTTTTCAGGAAAAACAGTTTTTCTGAAGTATATCACAAGCACCGGGAACTCATTCTGGGATATATATTTAGAAAGGTCACACTGAGCTGGCCTCAAACGATCTAACTTTCAGCCTTTTTTTTCAATAGGTGTTTTCTCAGCCCTCCTGTTGTGTTCCACTCTATTTGGACACATTTGAGATGTTCAACACACAAAACGAATGAATAAATCACAAAAGGTTTCAGATCACTTCCTGTTTCCCTGACCACAGTATTAGAAAGGGTCAGGTATCCTCAGTCACTGAACCGGACTGCAACAGTGGAGCCGGAGCCGAGCTGTGAATCAAAGCTTCCAGTGTCCGAGTCGGTCGACACCCTCAACTATGGTCGCCACTGAAAATTTCATCCTCAAAGTGGTGAGCCTCAAAGTCGAAAACCTTCTTCCTTCTCATCAAGAGGACCGGTTGAGGCGGTTTGGGTTTCTGATGAGGAATCCTCTGGGTTACCGTAAGCTTATTCAGCTGAGAGGAGACCCAAACGTCAGCCCAGTTGGAGAGATTCTGAGAAGCTCATGGTGTCCCCCAAAAGGGCTGCGAGATTTTGTGAGGGACATACTCTTTACTACCACGACTTAACTCTTTATATGAATGATTTTATTTGTTTGAGGGGAGTGGTGGTCTTGTGGTTACAGGAGGAAATGAGACCAGAGAAATCGGTTCCACATCCCACCATCATCCCCGTTGGTTCCTGAGCAAGGCCTAAATGCTCTCCAAATGGCTTGAATTAAAAAAAAATAAACCACCACCGACAATAACAACTTCACTGTAAACGTGAAAAATAAAGGAAGCTACTGTTTTATGCAACTTTTATACTGTCTTTATTTTTCTCATCAGGAATGATTGGAAATGTAAGTGGGCGAGAAAACAACTTGTGTTAAAACCTGATTCATGTACGTCATTTATCCTACACACACACACACACACACACACACCAGACTGTTCTCCCTTAGAAAACAGCCACATTGATCTTTTTAACAACTAACACGTCGTTTTAATATCAAGCGACTCTAGTCCTAATACTTTTGCAAATAACATCAAAGTAGTTAAAAGTAAATAAAAGTAGTTACATTTGACCACAAACATGAATCTCTGCATTGAATAATGACTTCAGTCTGATTTTCAAAACATAATAAAAACCTTTAAATTACTGTCTTAAATAGATCAATGGACTAACCACAGTAAACAACAAAATGTCACAAGCTGATTTGTAATTTACACAATGCGTCTCTAGTAAGAAATGTACACTTTCTCTTCATAGTATCCACTTGGTGTATGCGATCTGTAGTTTTGCATTTCAATGTACTATTTTCCAGTTTTCTCAACAAAGCCGTCGCTATGCTGGTTGCTATGAAGCTGGAAACAAAGAATCAGAAGAAAACATAAAAACAAATGTCACTGTTAACTTCCACAAAAAGCAGTCTTTGCTAAAAACCACAACATGTATATCATAGCTCTGATCATTTCTTCTTCATGTACGCTGTTTAGGTGTTCTCCCTGCATGTGTGGGTCTTCTTGAGATACGCCAGTCCAAAGAAATGTGAGGTTAACAGCTGACTTTGAACTGTATGTGTGAACATGAGTCTGTGTCCAGTGACCTGCCTCTGCTTTTCAAACCATGTCAGCTGGGACCAGCTTCAGTCCTCAGTCACGTAATTTGATAAAGCGTCCAAAGATTTATGGTTTTGTTATTTTTGACAAGTCGCCAAGCAGACACAGTGTTTGAAGGATTGCACAACCATCTGTTACCTACACTTACAAGGCCCTATTAGTATTTAAAATGATCACACAACTTCCTCATCTTCATTAAAACTCTGAAATTCTCTTCTGGTGGCGCTGGATGAGACATGGTGGGCGTGCCATTATACCAGCCAGTGTTTCCTGTGCAGTTGAGACAGATGGTCTCCAAAGGGAGGATTGAACAGACTTCAGACAGCTCCTGTGAGTTTGCTACTCAGTTTTTGACTTGCAGATCATTAGAAAAAGCCTCTGAAGTTTAGTATTTTTAAATTGTACAGCCACTTTTTTTTTCTCAATATAACTGTTCATACCTCAGTATTGACATAACAAGCTATCAAAAACAAACTTAGGGATGTGCATAAGGCCTCCTTCCTGTTTCAGCCCCCCTTACAGAGCCATTGCTGCCCCATTCACCAGATGTGTGTTTTTTAATTGAGTTTGATGGTTGTTAATCAACCCAGTATTACCAGTGAGGCACTGACACACACACACACACACACACACACACACACACACACACACACACACACACACACACACACACACACACACACACACACACACACACCCCATGCCACCTGTCTCTGTCTCTCCCTCACTCATGCTCCACGCCGGTGCTCCCGCCTCACTGTGCCGCCTCCTGCTTCCTCTCCCCCCTGCTGTCAGAGAGCTTTGACCCCATTTGCTGCCTCCAGGCTGGTGCTGCTGAGTGCTGGGCCCTTACGACACCACGGGGCACCAGATAGGCCGGGAGAGCCCAGGAGTCTGGCGCAGAAATCAAAGTCCTCTCGGTGTGAGTGAGTGCCACAGCTATCAAAAAGTGGCTTCCAGCTCTGGCATGTCTGGCAGATAGCGACCAACACCTCTGCAGAGTCCACTTCCTGATGATCCCAAGGCTGGAATAAAAAGCTTGCTGAAAGCTTTACTGCCTGTGATGATACACAAGTGCAGGTAGGATAACAGTTACATATGGAAAATACACATTATCACATCAGCAAGAGTGTCACTTTGTGTTTTACAAAGTTTTGTGTTTACAGTTAAAGTGAGCATTTTGATGTAAAGGGAAACATTTAGCTGCAGGAATTAATTATGTGTACTTATTTTCTTAATCCTGGTTCTGACCCCTATGAGCTGCAGACTGTCTTGCCGTAGGTTGAAACAGCTGCAGACATGGTTAGCGTCTCCATACTGATCCATAAAAAATACCAACACAACACAGAATAGACTCTAATTCACATCTCAGAGAGTTTTCTTTGTTTTGTTTTTTTGATTCAAAATAAATACCTCTTGAACATGTAATGAACTCACAGTGACGAGCTATGAATAAAAATGTACTTGTTCAAAGCTCCTCAGACTACGACCTCCTACAACGGGTGTGTAATACTCTTTTGGCTTCACAGGGCAAAAAAAATTCATAGCTGAGTGTGTGACAACTAGCCGCTATGTCAAGCTGAGAACAGCACCCTCTGCAGGGCAGGTAGAGAACTATCCCTGTATTATTAACACAGGTGTGAGCAATCAGAGCGCCCTTTGTTTGAGGCTGGATTCAGTTTGGCAGGATAGTTTGGTTTATGGATTGTTGTTTTATTTAAAGCTAGGGTAGACGATATTGTCCAAAAGCACTTTTAGTCATACTGAGTGAAATGCTCCTTGCCCCCTGGGAGAGGTCAATACATTATGTGGACGGAAAATGGTGCGGAAAAAATCTGACAACTGTAGCGGCCAAAGGAGTGTAAAAACTCCGACCAATCGTAAGGCGCGGACCACTCTTCAGGAACCAATCAAATCCCTTCGCCGTTCTACCAGCCCCCTGGGCGTACATTTCATTGGCGTGCACTGGCCCTGGTTCAGAGCGCGGGCGCGTTGCCAAGGCGCTCTCGGCGCTCGCGGCTCGCGTGAAAAATAGAAGGAAGCGGAGCGGGTGCGCTGCGCTCCTATGCGCGTTGTGTGCGGCAGTCAGAAAGGTTAATAACATTGGAGGCGATCACAAACTCCGCGCGCGCGTGCGACGCTTCCGCGTCCAGTGTGTTCGCTCCCAACTGGAGCTCCTCCAATGGGGTGGGAGCTGGGCGGAGCCTTGGGGAGATGCTACATTCGTGCTACATGCTAGTTTTCCAAGATAGCCGACCCTAGCTTTAATCTCACTGTGAATCTGAGTTCTGCTGGTGCCGTTTCTAAGATCCTTTCCTGATCCTTTGAATACTCTGTAGACCATGTCCAAAAGCTAGTCTGCTGCTTTAACTGGTTCGATTTCATTATATCACAATAAAATTGACATGTTCCTTTTTATCAGGTAAAGTCAGCTCACCTTGCCCCTGTTCCACAGTAGAGGCGGTGATTTTCTCTCATGAACGTTTTCTACCTGTCCTCCGTTTGTACGGTTCAAAGGTATCTAACTGGTAAAGCAGAGCTGAATGAGGACGTCTGGCTCTTCTTGTGCCTGTAAAAACTGTTTGTCAGCAGGTGATGGAGGGATATCGTAGGTTGGGTTTATTTAAAGCCTTTTTTGTCATTCCGCTTCTTATGCATTGATGTGTTCTGCTCACTAATAGAATACAAACACTTTATTGATACCTAGGGGAAATTCTTGTGTAAAACATATTAACAGCTAGCAACATCACAAAGTTGAATATGAAGCTTTTTAAAAGTATAATCTGAAATCCTACCTGGACAGAGATTATTTTTAAAACCTAGTTGGTAGTTAGTTCTAGGTTTAATGGACCAACCTATCAATCAGACTTGCTTTTATATGAGTATTCTGGAGCCCTCAGATTTCAATTAGTTTGTTTTGATTGTGGAAAGAACTCTGTGTTGTGTTGTTTTTTTTAATAATAAAAAAAGTTCTATTTAAATAGCATTTGTTGTACAATGTCTGCTAATCTTACATGAGGACTCAGAGCGGTCACTTAAGCAACAGCTATTACTTGTCTTGATACATTTAAATCATATTAGTAATTCCTTCTACACTTGGTAAGATTATTCAGCAGCGACATACAACTCTGCTGGGACTGTTTTTCTGTTGTTGGCACCACAGCATCCGTCTGAGGCAAAGGACACAAATCAGGTTATTGGGAAGTTGTTCAATTAATTGATTTCAAAATAACATGCTTCAGTGAACCTTCAATTTTATAATTTTGTTTTATGCATTTACTTATTTTTTGTTTTAATTGATTGCTGTTCTCATTATTATTGCGTGCATTGAAAAGCACTGTGAATTTCCATATGCCTGAAAGGTGCTAAATGGATAAATTTGCTTTTACGTAAATTTCCCACATACTTGCGGGACATGTTATGCACACATTTCTTAATGATGATTTAAAAACTGGGCCACTACTCCTCTATCTTCTTAATACTTAGTGTGCTGGATTTGGCCTTGTACTGATATGTTTGCTACACAGTTCAAGAAACTCAAAAGAGTTGGGCAAATATCAGTTCCATTTGTTATATAAGTAAAATCCATTCTCTATCTGAAATTAATCTACAGCTGCCATGATAGTTCTGGTTAAAGCCACAGATATGGTTTGGTTAGTTTCAGAAAGACATGCATCTTTTGAAGTTTTTTTTTTCATTTCAGACTGAAGATTTTAAAAATCTCTGGTGAAGTTGTCACAGAGAGGTATAATGATAGTTTTTTTTTTTGTTTGGTTTTTTTACTCGAGGCAATAGGCAAAAAGTTTCAGTAATATGTTTGTTTTCAAAAGTCTTGAAAAATCTACATGTTAATAAAATGTTAAAGATTTCGTACAGAGGTAAGAGGAAGCACCATTACATAAGTTAACAGTGGCTCTCAGGATTATTCAGACTATTGAATAAAGAAGAAAACAGCGACATTGAAACTGAAAATCATGTCTGTCACTGGTCTGTCACTATTCTGAAATTAATTGACACAGTAAATGATCAAGGAGGAATGGTTATCAGAAGTTTGCTTGAATATCCAGTCGCATAAGTGAAAAGCCAAACAAAATGTTATTTGCTTTTCTTTCTTCGTTTATTTGCAACAAAAGAATGGCTGTGAGGTTGCTATTTCAGCTTTTGGACCATCACAAGAATGCTGAATAAGTCTATTGAGCTGTTTATTGGCCTTGGAGTGATAAAAGGTACACTACATCTGGTCCGTACCGCAAACTAGGCACAAGTACAAGGACAGATGCGTAGTTAGGAATAGTACGAGAATGAAATACACTCGTACATGAATGAAATGATCTTCACTCAAGGTCGGTGCATGAGCTTCTTCTGAAGAGGTTCTATAATGACGGAGCTTGTTACTGTGCTGATACGACAGAGCAGAAACCTTCAGAAAACAATGGGTGAACTTCAAGCTCAGATGCTTTATTGATCACCATTGTGCACTTCAAAGTGTAGATTCTTTTTCTTACTCCAATATTTTGAAATGCAATGGTTCTAATATTATTTTCACCAAATACTGAACAAGACCACCATGAACGTGATGAGAAATGGAGGACAAAAGAGTCTAAACAGAAAAAAATATATATTTTGGATGTTTGTTTGTTGATGACTTAGGTCTATATTCAGAAAAACATGCAGATGTACACCTGGTCAGGTCCCAAGTCCAACACAACGCCAATGCAGAGATCACACATGGATACACGTTCATGCTGATCAGCAATTTTAAATGTTAGAAAATTTACTACTATTTTATTTATTACAAGCCAATGGAACAGTAAGACCGAGTCTTTTACTGACACCCTGTAAAGACTTGATGCAATAAAAACTGAAGCAGAGGCCAACCTGTGATAGCAGGAAGAAACATAAAGCAAAGGAAAAGCATAATGTGAGCCTTTCTTTAAAGTCTGAACTTATCTAAATTTAGCTGCTCTCAACATCATTATCCACCAAACTTACCGGAGGTCTTTCGGCTTTGAGTCACGATTACTCAGTCACATGAATGGCAGAAGATGTTTCAGACATTTCCATTGGTAATTGGCTGTAAAATAAGGTCAAACGAGTCCCATAGCATTTCAGCAGAAATCAAGGCTGAGCCGTCAGTGCTAAAAGCAGTAAAACACTGCTTGTATGGACTGTTTGGACGATGGTGAACACTTTTCCTTCCTCCGGACACATTGCTAGAGAGAAGTTGCAGGTTCCACCTGCACTGCATATTTCTCTTTCACCAAGTCATCATCATCAACAAGATGTGTTCATCTCTGCAGTGGATCCGTTAATGGAAGCTATCTGACTACTTCCTGCCACCAGCCGTGTTCCATTACTGCAGGTCGGACCAATGGAGCTCAGAGATCTAATGGCAAACATCCTTGAAATCACTCCGGAGAAACTGAGACGGGCAAATCAAGCTCCATCGTAACTGCAATTTGTTATAAGGACATCTTCCAATATCCTGCTTAGAGCAAAGTCAACTGTAGTTTCTCCAAAACAACACACGCCGACAGAACTAGAAGCATGTGCTGCAACTTTCCCCTGCTGTGCCTGGAACTGTGCTCAGTGTTGAATTTTTCCAGCTCCTCCGTTCTGTGTGTTCACATGTATTGATCGAGCCAATTACACCCTAATCGTCCCCCAATCCATGCATGCATCCATGACAGCTCCTTGGTGTGGAGTGAAGGTCACGTAACAGTTTTTAGGCCACTGTGTTGTGAAATGTGATATGTGTTAAGTAGGTGTGATCCTGAGAGCACTTTACAGGAGGAAGCTTCGTCCTTGTCTCCAAGAGACAAGCAGCGGTGGGAGAGACCGGCTGGACAGAGAATACCAAGTTGGCTTATCTAATTGTTGAAAAAACAAATGCTTGAGACAATGTAGGAATCGCAACAGGCATGTAAACCTTACAGAGGTTTGGATATCATACTGATCTGTCTTGATGGTGAGACTCTTCTTTAAACATTAACAATTACTTTTGAAGAATAAACAAGACCCTAAAAAGTTTTGGTGAGTGGATTTTACTTATATGTGCTTTCTGTACTTTAAAGTCAAAATGTCCCATCCACACAATTACGCAACTTAAAGAAACACGTCTCACTTCGAGATGCCAATTATGGGAAAGGAAACGACTTCTTCCACCGTCAGACACAATTGAAAAAAAGATTAAAACAAGTTTCAGTATGAGCTTATGCTGCTATTCCAATCAAAAATCAATGGCTTGACGTGAACTGGAAACTGCAAAATCGTCCCGTAACAAGAATGTGACAGTGTCTCTGTACAGTGGTGAAATGGTGACATGTCCAGCGTCACCTGTCTTCACTCAGTGTCAGCTCCACCCCCCCCCCCCCCCCCCCCCCCCCCCCCCCGCCAGTGAAAGATCACATTTTTCAAAATGCACTGATTCTACTGAATCAGTTTTTATTACATTCAGAACATTAAATATAAAACAAAGTATATTTACAAACCTGCATAGAGCCGATCTAATCTGTGCACACAGATTTTCTCTGAATATTGACAACAGAGATGAAAAGGCCAAAGTTACAATGAACAAGCCGGGAGAAGTTCATCTGTTGTTATATCCAGTTCAATCTCCTACCTTACTGTTTTTGTGATCGAAAATCATAACATTACCACTGAATGTATCAGGTGATATTCTAGACTAATATAACATGCAAATATGGAATTTTAGAACATTTTGTTCACTTGGACAGTGTGGAAATATGTTTATGAGAGTGGTATTACTGGCTCGTCTGCCAGAGAATACAAAGCTTCAAAACGATTTTCTGCCTCAAAACAAAGCAGTGAAAGGTGACAAAAAATAAAAATTAGAAAACATCAGATCAGAGTCCAGAGTTGCACGTCACAAAAATATGAGAACCCTCTCCGCTTACTCGCTGTCATGCAAATCATGAAAACCTATGGCTTAATCGGGGGTCAATTTGCCCCCTGAAACATTATTTTCATTTCATTACATGTCGTCGCCCAGCCAGCTTTGTTTAGCTGAGCCTACATTTGCCTTTGAACGCTGACGGCACCTTTTGTCTGAAACTACTGTAACATTTCCAGCAAATGATCAGATAGCACTTCTGCTATTTTTACATCTAGATGCGGCACTGGCCCAGAAAAATAAGATCTGAGTTGATTAGTGAAGCCTGCAAACCCTTTGTGGTTCATCTAAAAGGCCTTCATCTCGCCGTACACAATGGGACTGGAATGCGCAGATATGACTAAATAGCAGGCAGGCACATTCATCCCGTTAAAGCACTCCAAGAATATCTGTGATTCTCTGAACCATCAAATGACTGAAGAGGCATTTTAAGAAACACGTTTATTTTAGCGCAATTGTCAAGTATTTAGTTGCTCCATGAAAAGTAAGAATGAAGAATTCTCTGGAACACAACACTCCCATGTCTCTTTCTTTGAGTCCTGTGCCCTCTATTTCAGTAAAGTACAGCCTTCATTTCCTCTCAAATGTCCCCTCTTTAAGCTTCTTCAAAAGCTTAAATCCTCACGCATTGTCTCGTGGAGTCATCCTGCCGTTCGGTGAGTGACGGGCTGATGATTAGGTGGGATAGTGGCAGACGCTGCTCCTCGGAGGTCTTCGCGGTATAAAAAAAAAAAAAAAAAAAAAAAGCAGACTGCCAATCAGGAGCAATTACAGTTTGCGAGTAAAAAGTTTTTGCTCTCTCCAAACGAGTGTCTCTGAATGATGGACGGATCAACACAGGTCACATGTGATTCGGCGCTGCTAATGAACACACATGCAGACACAGACGCACAGGCACGCGCGCACACACACACACACACACACACACACACATGTTTATACGAGGTCAAAGCAGCCCTCTGAGAGGTACTATTTCAGTGATTGAAGTTTAAGCGTTTCCATCCAGTGTCGATGCGCTCATTTCTTGCCTGGATGAGCATCCGACTCTCCTCTCCATCACTCCGCCAGTCAGTTAATCAGACGAGTTCACTGTATGTGAGCACCACCGGCAGCTCCAGACGGCTTCTGGACCAAGAGGCAGGCAGGCAGGCAGGGCGCGACTGAATCAATGTCCGCACATCTGCAGGAGGGGGAGCTGGTCGGGACCCCGGCAGCCTCCCTGCTGCACTCCTGTCAATTCCACTCATCTCTTTTTGCCGGCGTGCCCTTGTGAGCTTCTCAGCTGAAGAAATAAGTGGATTCTTTCACCTGCTGGAGATCAAAATCACCTGGAGAGGCAATAGGCAAAGTGTCAGTGCAGGTTTAAGTGACTGGTCAGTAAACATGATAAATAAATAATGGAAAAACCACAGCAACAGCACAAAATCAAGAAAACTTTACTTTTAACCTGATCACACAACATACGCTACATAATGAACGTTTATTGTTAATTAGTTAATTTACTATGGATACAATGACATCCATAAATTCTAAAAGACGAAACAACAAACACCTTCTTTAATCTGTTTCTTTAATCTATGTCCCAAATTTTCATTACTAGAATCACACTTTTTTTGTTGTTGTTTAATTTGAAATATTATGCATTAGGAAGTCAATTCAGTGAGTGTCATTAATGTTCCAGGTGTTTTCTTCCCGGGAGGTGAAACATCTGAGGACAACCAGAGAGAAGAGATGTTGTTCGGCAGAGGTGCAACAATCAACCTCACACATGATTAAAACTTTACTTTTCCTGACAAACTGAAGGGAACGGGAGAAAGGCATGTATATGTATATGTATGCAACTTTTTGTCATACACAACAAAAACCCACTGATTAGTCAGCAGTTTACTCCAAATAATTTATTTCTTCAATAGTTCAGACAAATAATGTGCTCCCTCCGACTTATTAGAGTTCCAGTTGCAGAAAAGATGAGACACTGTATAACATCAAAATAATGTGCGACTGATTATTATTGACAAATAATCTGATTGCGCTAATTGTAGCTGTGGATGCGGTTCCTGTGTGGCTCTCTCTCGGTACTTTGCCTCCCTGACGGCTGCAGGCAGCAGCAGGAGCTGCAGCCTGAATTACTGAGCGAAGGACGAATGGAAAAACTTACTGTAGGAAGAAGTTATGGCGTCAGTGCTAAATGGGTGTTTGATATTTTGGTAGGCACATCAGAGCAAGCAAACTGTACTGACGTAAACCCGAAACCCTCGATATAATATTATATATTTCATGTGGAAAAAATAGAGGTCCAAACTTTGATTCCCCACTTTAGAGTGGAGTTTCGTGCTTATTTTCAATCTTGTGTTTCCTAAAATAATTATAGCAGAACACGAACGCACGCACGCACGCACACGCACAGACACACGCGCAGACACACACACAGACACACACAGACACACACACAGACACACACACAGACACACACACAGACACACACACACACACACAGAGTCTTGCAGTGCACACCTGACTGAATGATCCTTGCCACATAAGCTGATTATTCAGAAGAGAGAAACAATTAACAGTAATCAATTTATCCCACCGAGCTGTCGGTGCCAGACAGACGGTGAGTGTACAGATGGAGATGGAGCGAGGGGTTACATAACAGCAAAGCCTGCGTCCACCTGACTGACGGACAGAGAGGGATGCTGCTGTCCGTACAGCCCCTCCGATGGACAACAAATAGGCTCCCCTGTGGCATCAAAATAGAAAACCCGGAGCTGCCAGCGACGGTGCAGACACACATGATTGCAGCACTAATGACGTAAGCTGAAAATGTTTTTGCCAAACTCAAACTACACCTCTTTGAAGGACGAATACTTCTTTCTGGCGGCTAGAGGAAAAAGTACAAAGGGTGTACAGACAACAACTAACAACCATTAGCTTTCTTTGGAAGATGGGGGGGGGGGGGGGCGTTTGCTTAGCCCCCCTGTCAACCTCAAAGTGAGCTTTAGGGCATTTCTCGATGAATCCTCTCCAATTAAGACAATCTCCTCCACCACTTATATGCTGCCCACCGTCCTTAAAAAGGTGTTTGTACTGCGGATGGATGTTTGGATGCTTTCACACTGACCTGTCTGTGGCACTTTGGCCAGCAGCAACAGCAGCCGTCTGTACTCCTGGTACTTCTTGTTCTTAGCTTCAGTCCTGCAACAAAGAATGAAAACAAGAAAGTAGAGAACTACAATCACTCCGGGATGTTTTCTTTAGTGACTATGAAGGTACAAAGTAGACTTTAACATGTGTTTAATGGAAGTTCGAGCCAGTATTCAAGTGTCCTTGAGCTCTTCCAGCTGATAATTAAACTCCAGCATGTTCATTTTTTTTTTTGCAAAGATACAGTTTGCAATATTTTTAGTCACTGTGAGACCTCAGGTCTCTGGAAAAACGGATGTGACTGGAACTGAAGTTCATCTTTTGTTGTGCTCTGCAGGGAATGAAGTCTCACAAGAGAGCAATCACTGACGACTAGGATCAGCAGCGTCACACAAAGTTTTGAAGTTGAAGAAAATTTTGTCAAAACTCTCTGTGTGAAGGGATTTCTCGATCCTGTGACGATTCGCTTCAACAGAAAGACAATCCCACAGCATGAGCTACTGTTGTCCCGGCGGTAGAGCTCCACCCCCCGTGACCAAAAGTGGCCACAATCATGCTTCAGTACCACAAGTTCAAAGCTCTTCAGCGAGATGTCAGCACGGTTAGCATGGTGTGTTCAGCACGGTATTAAGTGGTCGGCGATGATGCCCACACAAAGGAAAGCCTTTTAGTTTGTTAAGCTAAATTCAGCTAAAATGTGAGCTACACTGAATCAGTCTATTTCCATTAGCCTGTCTGAGAATGTCCACTTTTAAAATGTGGTCTGGGACAGAAAGTATTTCATCAATGAAACGTGTGATCTGAAAAACAAGTTCTTAATCTCAATCTCATTTAAATATCTTGAATCCAAATATTTTTTATTACTGAAAGTTCAACTGCTTCAAGGTTTTCTAAACTATTTCAGTGTCATTATTATTAGTGTCACAAAATATCCTGCACATATTTACACAGCATCAATACAAACTCCACAATTTCATCTTCCACATTAATGTGAAAACAGCTTCCTAGTGTCAAAGAACACAAAGCAAAAATGTATTTAAAAGAGAGGGGGGATTTCTTTTGATGGGGGAACTCTATCCAAGTCCATACTGTGACAAGTGAGGCAACTCAAAATATCTTTGTAGTTCTCTGAATAATGTTTTTGTGAAGTTTGGGAACAGCATCAATAGGGGAGAGACGAAGAGGCAGAGGTGATGCTGAGGAGTAAAGGCTTTAGAGAAGGTGTCCAATTATCCCGCAGAGAGGAAAACACAGATGATGAGCAAAACACTGCCTGAGGCCAGGAAGACAGAAACATAGAGGGAGGGAATAATTTTATGTCTGATGTGACACACAACTGCAGAAGAAAGTGTCGGTTTTACAGTCTTACAACCCAGCGTGTGTGTGTGTGTGTGTGTGTGTGTGTGTGTGTGTGTGTGTGTGTGTGTGTGTGTGTGTGTGTGTGTGTGTGCGTGCGTTTAAAGAGAATCACATGAATTTCCCATTGTGCATGAATTGTCCAATTTTTAGGTGAAGATATGTTTTAAGGTTATACTGCGGCCCAGGTTAGGTTCAGGCTACAGATTTGAACAACAGATTTGCTCAGTCTCATTTGAAGACTGGACAGCTTAAACTGGAGAGCTGAGGGTGATGTTGATGTTGGGCCAACGCTCTTCTTTCTGGTGCAGTGTTCATTTTACTAGAACAGAAAAAAAACAAGTTGTGTGCATGTGTGTGCTCCTGATCTTGTATGCTGTTGAACACATCAACCTGACTGTACATCATAACCTCAAGTTCCTAAGGAGACTGACAGTGAGCCTTTTTTTAGATAAATTAAGAGGTTGCTGTTTTTGTTTCTCAATGAAAAGAAATAAGGTTTGATTAATATTAGTGTTAGAGTAAGGGCTAGGCTTAAGCAAGTCAATCCATCTTTATTTATAAAGCACTTAAAACAATCACAAGGACACAAAGTGCTGCACACAGAGATTAATAACGCAATAAAAAAAAACTAAAAAGACAAATTGAATAAATACCTGCCTTGTGCTGTTAATTTTTTACAAAGCTTAAGGCCATCCAGCTCATAATATCAATAAGACGCTCAATCAGTGCTTGGTATCGTAAAAGTCTGACGGTCTTAAAGGCATATATCTGGCATAAATAGCAGTGGAATGCTGGGCCCTATTTTCGTCAACCACGAGCAGTGGAAGTGCTACAGAGCATTTGCGCTTCACCAACAGGGCGTGTCCAGGGCATTTTGCAATTTTCATGCACAGTGCAGTCCAGTGCAGCTCGGCACATCCGTTGATCTCACCGATGCAAATGTCGAAGAGGGAGGAGAGATAGTGAGTTTAAACCCAGCTGAGGGTCATCTTGGCCAATGAAATGAACGCCTCTCCTCATTTTTAAATGCACTGCAGCGAAGCACACAGCTAAATTAACATGATTAAATATGTCTTATTTCCTGGCCGCTCCGCCACATCCCACAGAGAGAGGATAATTAAGCTTATTTCTGTTCCTTTATGCTTTTGCACAAATCCGATTAAGAGTTATGATGCACATGCAAAAAACTATCTGTCTTGTACCTTGAAAGCCTTTCTGATTCGACAGTGTCAGCTCAATCTCCAATATCTGCAATCGACTTCTCCTCCTCTTTGTGTCATTTCCACCTTACAAATCTTGTTCTCTGATTTTATTCTTCCTCATTGTCAATCACTGCATATGTGGAAGCAGTATAGGTTCTTTGATGGTGTGAAATAATACCTTCTTCTATCGTGCTGCAGTCCAGGTGCCATCCTCCTCAAAGTCACAGGTAGAAATGATGTTTCACCTGGACTTTTACACTGTTTTACGCATGCATATAAGGCCATGTTTGGCAATCCACTGGAATTACGTTAGAAATATCTTTTTTTAAATTAGATCAATCCCCCCACTGTCCGCGACAATGCAAGACATCAACGAGATCACACTGAATTGTAGCAGAACAGAACGGTGTCTCTGTGTAATGTACGGCATCAACTCGCCGCAACTATGGCATTTATCTGTGGTTTTACGCACAACATATACGTGAACAGTCCGTCAGCACTGCGACAACTCTCTGCCAGCATCTGCTAGTGATGCAACGTTAGTGCTCAATCACAAGCTCTTTTAATCCATTCATTATTTATTTGTCAATGAGAAATCGCTTCTTATACAACCCAGCACCACGGTGCACAGCAGGTGGCTGTTGACACCTGGACCACAGGAGGACAGCTCCTCAGCAGATGTGTTTAAATAAAATTTACTTCATGAGTGATTTTGCGCATCATTAAAAAGGGGGGCTATTATGTGTTTTTTAGCCCTTTAGTATCAATCTAAAGCACACTCAAGCAACAGCTTTGCCCAAAGTTGGATGGTGAAAGCTGCATGTGTCAAAAACAACTTAAATCAAATTTGCCTCTGCATCAGGCCGCCTCAAACGACTGGAAATGAGTCCCTGTCTGTATAAAAATCTCCTCAGCTTAGCGACACGCCCCCCTCAGAGTGTCCATCTCCATGTGCATTCTGCGAGAGCGGAGAGGGGCAGACTACACCAGAGATGGGGTGGAGCTGTGCACTGTGGGTGGAGCTGTGCAGCACCGAGCATTTCAGCGCTCAACATGGCTGCCAGGGGGAGATTCAGGGATTGCTCAAATATGCGTGAATGGTTCAGGAAACAACTCCATGCATCTTTTAATGGGGAAATGAAACTATAGTATTATACAAAGCTCAAAAAAGTGGATTTGCATAATACCCTTCCTTTAACGTGACTGACACTCTGAAATCCTGCCTGTGAGGTTTTGGTGACCTGCGAGCACTGCTCACCAATCAGCGAAATTACTACTAGTCTGGGCGCAGATCGCTGGTGCAGAGAATGGACGTGGTTGGAGGTGGCAAGTTTTCATCGCACCGTGCACATACTGTTTTGCCACGAAATTGTCACTACGCTAAGCTGACTCGTCCAACACCTCACCCTGGACCCACCCATCGTGGTGCAATTGGAGCTGACCGGTCAACAAAAATACCATTATTGCCATGTCTCTGCATATATTGCACCTGTGGAAATTACCACTGCACGGCCTGCGCCACCGTTCCCTGCACCGTGAAAATAGGGCCCACTGTGTTATTTGAATATGAATCCAAGGCCTGATGGAGAGAGAATATGAGAAATCCCAGAACTGATCCCTGTGGAACACCTGAAGAGAGGGCAGTGGTGGCAGACACACAGTCACCAAAGTTTGGTGTGTCAAGTAAGATCCATAGTCATTGCTCCAAACAAGATGTCAGGGTGTCACGGTCCACTGTGTCAAATGCTGCAGTTAAATCTTATAGCACCAAGGAAACACAGATGTCAGAGTCAAAAGTTAAAAGAATGTAAATAAAAACCCTAAAAAAAAGTGCTGATTCTGTGCTGTGCAAAAATTAAAACTGGATTGAAAAACCCAAGAAAGTCTCCTGAAGTGAGGACAACATGATTGTGTGTTTGTTCCTTTTTTTGTTTTGCTATCATCCACGCTAACAAGTGGTGACTCAGTGGGTCAAGACTGCTTTAACTCTAGAGTCCAGTTGAAGAAAGGCTCAGCCAGGGAGTAGTGTGATTACGGAGAAAATCGATGTAAATCAGAGCAATTTCCCCAGAAGTCATGGAAACATAGCATGTGTCTATCTATGTGTGTGTACATTCTCTATTTTATAACATCTGTCTTGCATGCGTGCTGAGTTATATAGCTTTGTCTGCACAATAAAAGTCCATAAAGATCACAAAGTGAAGCATAAACACTGAGTGGGATGGGTGGCGATAATCGTTTGTTATGTGAGGATAATTCAAACAAAGGAACGGGGACAGAATGCAGACAGGGCCGACAAAGCACAGAAATATCTGTATTTGTAAGAGTTACATAATATTTTGCAAACATAACATACTATATGAAAGTGCTGAACCTGAGATTTGTGTGTTCTTCCAACAGGGGGTATTCCGATGTGCAGGTGCATATACTCACGGGAGTCCAGAGCAGTATTTCTGTAGCAGGAAGTTTGACAGCTCTTGAAGGATTGGCTGGCTGTGCAGGGCAACAAACTGTTCCCGGCAGACCTGCCAGGAGGACAGGGCAGACAGAAAAGACTTTGAGTTACTCTGGTCTAGCAAACACTTGGTCGGCAAACTCAATGACCAGGTAAAGGACACTGCTCCAGCTGCACATTCGACAAATCATCTTTTATTCCTCAAACTTTGAGCAAACGTACTTGCTTTATCCAGGCTTAAAAAACAGTTTTCTGAAAACATAAAAATGCAAATGCAAAAAAATGGGTGGATAAGCATCACAACTGACACCACACAAATGTGGTAAAATTAGTCCCAGATTACAAAAATGACACTTTTTAGACCTTTTCACTCGCCTTTGAAAGGTTCACAGGTGCCACACCTCACAGATTTTCAGAGACACTTTACAATCCTTCATTTTATAGCTGGCAGGCAAACATTTGTGCCAAACTGTGGTTGGTTTTGGAGTATGACTGAGCCTCAAGGGAAGCTGGAAATGACAATCCCAGTGTTGTCACTACACAGCAACAACTGGATGTATCATGTACTTGAAATTGTCAGTCAGTACCTTGTAAACTGTTGCAAAATTCAAGTGAATATCGATACACAGCTCAAAATGATCTAAAGAGAGACTGTAGAATAAGCCAACAGACAATTGTTCAAGGGTGCACAGTCTGGATAAGTTACCACTCCCTCACAGGACCAGACTGATGATCACACTCATTTACTCACTACGATGTACACTGTAGTGTCATCAATTAACCTAACGAGCATATTCATGGACCATGGAAAAAACAGAACAAAAAAAAAAAAAAAATTAAAATAAAAAATAAAAAATAACAGATTACCCAGAATAGCAAAAAACAACAACAAATCAACATGCAGGCACAGGTGGAACATGCAAGTTCAAGACAGGAACCCCCTGTCGACCAGCATGTTCATCCCTTCTTGCTAACCATTACATCATCATGCTGCCCTACATTTCCCCAACACTCCCTAATAATTCTGCCCACTCATACCAAGTGCAGTCTGCAGCAGGCAGGATGCAAAATGTGTGAATGAAGAGCGATGGACGAACCAGAGACCATTTAAAGAATAATGCTTTTTCATATATTCAGGTGTTGACTAAGAAATTTAACACCTCTCATCTGCTGTTGTGTCCAATTACCTGTGTAACGAGGGAGACGTAGAAATATCAAGAGAACGCTGGAGAGCACACGAGTGAATAAATGTGAGGGGGAACTGCTTCATTGGTACAAACTCCTCTGAGACTGGGTGAAGATATAAAATTGTGTTCTTATGCTCCATCTACAGAAAAGTGGGGCTTTATATGGTAATTGGATCCATTTCATTATGCGCTACGCCTCAGTCTGGGCCTGGAAAGGTAGTTTCAGCTGGCAGAGGAGGGCACTCATTTGCTGTTTCGTCTGGCGGGTCTACCTGCAGCTAGCAGTCTGTAAACGTCTGAAACTCTGACAATACAAAGTTTGCTTGTGTGAGCTTCATAGACTCTTCCATCTCAAGAACATCAGTGACACAAGCTCAGTTCTCGGTGCGTCTGAAAACACACAACCACTCATCTGTCATTGCTAAATCTTCAGTACTGAATCAAGAACGAGCGGGAAGAGTTCAATCCTGTGTGCCACTTTTAATGAACGGGCAGTGAGAGGTAAAGTGAAGGAGCCACGACAAGTAACATCAAAGACAAAACAACTGTAAAGTCATACCTTGTTCATGATGTCCACCGTGATCGCATGGGTCCAGAAACAGTCGTGAACTGAGACGAAAGTCAAACCAGCACTGGAAGGTCATCAAAGAAGAGTAAATGAAAGGAAAATGAGAATTAATGTGCAGCAATCCCGCCAGAGAGAAAAGACACGGAGAGCGTAAATGAAGTGTCCAGGACATTTTTACCAAAATAGCTGCTGGAATCTCTATATATGTTAATGGTAATCATATTATTGTTCCACTATGGAGACTGCACTGGTCACCAGGACAATTTAATAATCTTGCTCCATTTGTTTTTAATAAAAGGTAAATGGTCATAACTGCTTAAATATTTTATTGAACAACCAGGATATATATATATATATATATATATATATATATATATATATATATATATATATATATATATATATATATATATATATATATATATATATATATATATATATCCTGGTTGTTCAATAAAATATTTAAGCAGTTATGACCATTTACCTTTATTAAAAACAAATGGAGCAAGATTATTAATTATATATATATATATATATATATATATATATATATATATATATATATATATATATATTATATATATATAATACATGGTATCCAAATTATATATATATATATATATATATATATATAAAAAGACTATCTCTGGCCATCACAATATGAAAACACACCTGTAGCAGTGGAGAGCAGTCAGCATCATGTGTGTGGAGTCCAAAGAGTGAATGAAGTTCGGTGGGAAGGCATTTTTCTGTTTGACTGTATCTGGTCTCCTGAGAAAAGACATAAAAGCCCAAGCATAGACAAAAATTAATATATAATGAAATACTCTTTGTACTTTCTGCAATGGTTCGTCTAATCTTTGATGCTTTCTCATATAATGAGTTGTGTCAGCTAAACCTTCTCACAAGACGGAAGCGGCCTCATAATGAACTGTGCTCATAATTCCCAGGGAGACAGTTAGCAATCTTATATTTCGATTATTGTTTGGGTTTTTGCTGCACTTGCAAGACAGCATGTGTAATAAGCCTTGCATGAAAACTGCTGTACAGTTACGCTGTTTTAATGATATTACAGTACATCTATGAATAAAATATGGATACAGATAAATGCACAATGTTGTGTCTGTTCACAGCAATTCTCTGCACATGTATTAATAGCGTCTACTTTTTAAATTTAATTAATTTAATAAGTAATTTGGCGCTGTCATATCACACAAAACTACTGCTAACCTAATTTAAATGGCTTCATTAAAAAACATTATGGAATATATTCTTAGTAAAACTGGAGGTTAATTATTAAAAACGGACCCTTAATAAAATATATTGTATGTAATTAGAGTCCCTGAAATTGAGAATGACTTTGAAATACTCACACCTGTCTGACTAGCAAGACAGGAGCCTAAGGAAAGTGTCAAGTGCCGATTACATGGGTCGACCCGCTAGCTTCTGTGGGAAAGGGGTATGAATTTGTAATTCTCTGATGCAAAAGACAGTGCAATTACACATTTTTGTTTCACACACTTCATTTTTTTCCCACAATCCAACACACAACCTTTATACATGGTACCTCTGTACATTCATGTGCCCATGGGTTACATTCAAATTCAACTCAATTTATTTATGTAGTGAAAAACTATTGTACTGGTCTCAATATGAGGCATGATCATATGCACAGTTAAGCTGAGGGGAAATGCAGCACTTTTGATTGTGGTTGTTGGGTGTCTTCCTGTTCCTTCAAAGCCTCTGAGGCACAGTAATGTGGGTCTAAATGGATGATTAGGCTACGATGGGGGTTTTGCCAAAACGATTTGAGAAACAGAGATCGTGGTTGTTGATTACAGCTGTTTTCTCCTTGTGCCTTGCAGAAGTGGACATTTTGGCAATTATGTAGTAAACAACAACAGTAACTTAAATACTAAAGTTGTTTTGTAACCCAGACTCAGGGATAAAAGTACTTTCCTCATTTAAACAGGCGAACTGACATAGTCACAGAATATTAGTTACACGGTGGATATACTCAGTCCTGAAACTCATCACCGCTGTGACATTTCAACATTAATTCATAGATCAATTTGAGTGGAAAAAGCCTCTTTGTTCAGATAGATTTCAACATCAATATTTTTCTGCACTACATAACCCCCAGGGGACACCCTGGCTCAAGGCTTTGTAAACAATGCTCAATATGAAAGCATACACATATTTAAGATACAAAACAAATGGCATGAGGGCAATATGAATGTTGCTGCTGCTACTGATGATAAAACCTGCAGTGAAAAAAAGCATCCTGCCAATCTTTATCCCCCATGTTCTCATTACCCCGAGCCTGTGCCATTCAAATCCTTTGGGCCGCCACAGACCAGAATGCTCTTCTAATGGGAATGCAGAGAGAGCAGAGAGAGCTCGAGCCAAACCTCGAGCTAAAACAAAAACACACACAGGCACACACCACGCCAGTCTGTCAGTCTCACTTTCCTTCAGTCCTTTTTATTTTTGGCTTGAAAATGTTACACTTTCATCAGACTGCTTTTATTTCGGCTGTTCTGGGCTTCAGATGAGCAAAAGCAAAAATTCATGGAAAATCATTTGCAAGTGCATTCAGCCATCGGTGCATTAAAAATGACTGTCAGTCATTTTTTATTCTTTTCTTTGTCCAACACCTAACCACACAATCACAAAACAAACACGGTGTGTTCAAATCCCATAGGCCTGACAAACTGGAAGGTGCAGAGTCACTGCTCTAGGGGTTACTATCCACAGCTCTCTCAAGCATAATTTTAATCCCTATGGAGCAATCAAGCAGGCTGTAGGGCTCACTAAATACCACAAAAGAATCAAAATGTGTGATACAGCTTCATATTTAGGGGTGAGACTTTACATGTAATGTGTTTTACACAACAATTTGGTGGCCTGGACAATCAGTACTTCTTCCCTCAAGATGAAGTAACTAGAAAAAATAAGTCACTATTCCTGTCTTGGACCTTGCTTCCAAACTTGGATCAATTATTTTTTTTCCAGGAATTTTAATTGAAGCAGATTCAATTCTGCTCCCGATAGTATGTGTCTGTGTGTAATGAAAAAGGGGCAAAAGTTGCAATTGTGTCAATTTTGGTTCACAGTGTCAGTAAAAGATACTTTCTTTGTCAGCAAAACTCACATTTCATTCATAACTCTCTCCCGCCTCTCAACAATGACTTCCTTCGACCATCACTCTGTCTGAGATAGATCCGTGATGTACTGTAGATGTCAGATCAAGGAGAACGACTGTCAGTCTTTGTCATCTGTGTCTCCTGTGCTTTCGCTCCCTCATTATTTGATTTTCCAGCAGTCCCTCATTCTGTCCCTTCGTAATCTGTACTCACCTCTGTCTCTTCACGTGTTTTAATCTCTACATTATCTCACCTTTCTAAAATTAATATTATAATATGGATTCTGTTGATTTTTACACTCGCGTTCCATAGCAGCTGAAGGTTCTCTTCATCACCGATGCATATTTGCTACTCCTGGGTCAGCATGTTATTTAAATTCTGCTCAGCAACCCACAAAGACATAATATGTGTGTATGATTTACCAAGCAGGTTTCTCTTCATTAAACCCAATTAATTAAGATGAGTTGCTTCAGTATTACTATAATTCCATTCATTAAAGTACACTCTACATATTTCTTAAAGGGCTCATATCAAAATTGTAATCTTAAAACTGGCTTTTCAAGGTAAAAAATCTGTAAATCACAGATTCTGTGGCCTGTAAATCCCATTTTATTATAACATGCATTCATAAAGCCTTCAGTTGGAGATGGCTCATTTCACCCTGAACCACGTTCCAGTTAGGTTTATAGATCTGGACGGCTGAGACACCGTTGTCCATATATTACCATTATATCAATAGCAGTCTTTTCTCTGTGTCAGTGGCATCTCCTTTCGTCTCCCTTTCTCTGTATCTCACAGTAGAAACAGAAGTTTGTGATCTGCTTCATCAACCATCCACTTCCCAGTGTTTGGATGAGCTTGCCGTCCACTGTGTGCTTGTTCGTTTGTTGCTCTCTCTTACAATCCCCTGACTCTAACAAGTTGAGATCAAAGGTGCTGTGTCTGACACTGGCTCTTCAGAGGTTTCCTAATGTTGAAAACGACTGTTTTCATCCCAATCATCTATCCTTTAGCATCATGCTTTTTTTTCTTTTGCAAAAGTGTAAGAAGGTGACTATGTTGAGATTGGCATAACAACTGAATTAATAAAACTAAACTGAAGTGAAGTAACTTTATATTCACAAATTCTCAGTCTGAATGGTTTAAACCAGTGGTCGGCAATTAGCGGCCCGCGGGCCGAATGTGGCCCGCCGAACCGTCCAATCCAGCCCTCGAGAGGATTCCAACACGTGCGCACACGAACGCAAGCACGCATTACCCCGGCCCGGGCCCTGGAGCGGACGCACGCACCCCAAATTGACGGTTCTCCGCCCGGGTCTGCGGGTGCATGCCTCCGTCGCCGCCAATGGATTCCACCCCCCCCACCCCTGTCTGCGGTCTGCGGATGCATGCGCGGCCCGCGATTCAAGTGCCCAAAAAAAAAAGTGGCCCGCTGCCAAATCTAATTGCCGACCCCTGGTTTAAACTATACTTTCAAACTCTTCTGATGGCATCACTGCACTTCTAGACAAGTCTACTCTGAGTGTGAAGGAGCAATTAGTCAGTGTATCCACCAGAGACAATGCTTCTGTGTTAGCGGCAGTGTCATAACAGCCTGAAGTGATCCAGAAGTGAACCGGGGACTTGTCAAGTTGTCTAAATACAAAACATGTTGTCAAGGAAAAGCCGATAAAAAAACCTCTGCAAGTTCACATTATTGTCACCAACTTTCCTTTGTCCTGGTTGTTGGTCAACATTATAAAAAAATAAAATAAGGTCAATGAGGCCCAAAAACAAAAGCTGTGGTTCAGATGAGAAAAGAGGAAAACGGAGAGAAATATGTCAGTGGCAGGGAGACTTACTCTTTAGTGTCATGGGTGATCTGCAGGTTTATGTGCTGCATGGTGCTCTTCAGCTACAGAGACAAAACAAAACAAAGGAAATGGTTAATCGCATCCATCAAGTCTGCCTGATGAAAAAAAAAAAAAGAAAGAAAAGTCAACAACAATAAAACAGACAAATCATTGGAAAAGCTGAAGAAGAGAAACCCAACACAAGATATTCCATAGATCCAACACAACACCATATCTCCTAAATAAAATGGAGAACCAGAAATCTCTTGCATAAAATGTGACCGGGGTGTAGAGACATGCGTTCACTCTTTCTGTTGTTGTTTGATCTCAAGCCTTTGGAGCAATGTAGCACAGGAAACGTGTAAAATTTTGTCACATCAAGTTACAAAGGATTCAGGTCTCTTCAAATTAGGCTTTCCTTCAAAACATTATCTGTGAGCAGCTGTTATTTCAAACTATGTGACAAACATCCGTTTCTGGCTGGGAGATTTATTTTAAAGCGGTGAATAAGTGACAAACCTCCCACTGTTACAAAATGGTACCAAGAAACTTACAAATTTTTACCCTTAGATATACTCACTGCTGACATGAAAGAGGATGACAGTCTGTTGGAGAGAACATGACCAGCCTTTCTGAGGCGCTTACCCCCAGATTGCAGGGGAGGTTTTTCTTTGGTGCAAAGACAGCCTTCAGCTACATTAAGCCACTTTATTTTGGATGGTGCTACATTTTCTTTTATATTTTGGGATTTGTATGAATTCAGAGTGTTTGATTGTAGTTTATGTGCTGAAAAAAAATCAATAACAAATATTTAGAAATATATAGACTTGAGCAGCTATTTGTTACTGTTGGCAGCATTTTACAACATCTGCCTGAAAGCATGAGGGAAATTCCACAGATGAAACATGATCTGGCTAGGTGATTATTCATGCTTTCAAATAAACACCTGTTTCATTTAAGGAGACCTTGAGTCTCTTCACAGTGCATTACAATGATAGTTGAGCAAAATCCCAACAGTGTTCTTTTGCTTTTTGTCTTTTACAGACTGTCCACTAACATGCCAGACTAAAGACATTTAAATGTTCAACTTTTTCCAATAAAAGACTAATCCAAATACAGCTTTACTGAAAACAACTGATATTTAATTAAATTAACAGTTTTTTGACGGTTGTTTATTGTTGACTTAAAAAGCAGGCTATTCTGTATTAAAAGCTGAAGGTAAATCTGTTCACAAGATCTGTGCATGAGACAACATTCACAGTAACCTCTGGAACCACTGTACCGAGGCGTTCCCGGGCCAGCTGACCCAGAGCTCATGATCATAGGTGAGGGTAGGAACGCAGACCGACCAGGAAATCGAGAACTTTGCCTTTCGGCTCAGCTCCCTCTTCTCCATGAGAGACCGATATGACTGCATCACTACAGACACTGCAAACCGCTCCAGTGCACGCCGCAGGTCCAGGTTCAATGAAGCCAACAGGACTACATCGCCTACAAGAAGCAGACATGAAATCCTGTGGTTCCAGAACTGGACCCCCTTCGGACCCTGGCTGCACCAAGAAATTCTGTCCATAAAAATTACGAATAGCACCGGTGACATAAACGGCAGCCCTGCCGGAGTTCAACATGCACCGGGAACAGGTCCTACTTACTGCCGGCAATGTGGACCAGACTCCTACTTCGGTCATACACAGACTGGACGGAACTCAAAAAAGGACCTCGGACTCCGAATGTCTGAAGCACCCCCCATAAGGTAACACGAGAGACGTGGTCCAACGCCTTCTCCAAGTCCACAAAACTCGTGGCGTGATCGGGCGAACTCCCATACACCCTTGAGCACCCTATGGAGGGTCTAGAGCTGGTCCAGTTTTCCACAATCAGGACAAAAATCACATTGTTCCTCCTGGATCTGAGGTTGATATCAGTTGAATTCTCTTCTCCAGTACTCTGGAGTAGACTTTCCCAGGGAGGCTGAGGAATGTGATCCCCCTAGAGTTGGAGCACATCCTGCGGTCCTCCTTTTCACTTGTCATAAACGGAAACCAGCACCTCGGTCCGCCAGTCAAGAGGCACTGTCCCACACCACGATGCCATCTTGCAAAGATGTGTCAAACGAAGACAGTTTCTGCACATAAAGAGACTTAAGGTACCTGATTGGTGGTGTTTTTTTTTTTTTTTTTTTAAATCAAATATCAAAGAAAAATGAGTGAATCAGAGGCCATTTTAGAAGGGCGGGTACCACGTGGCCAATCATATTGCTCATTACAACCAGAAGTGAAGAATAAACATGGATTTTTGTGGTAATATTGGTGAGAAAAGATGGTTTTAACCCAAATTAGACAGTGATAAGGTAAGAGATCGCAATACAGATATTTTGGATGGCTTTGGGCAAGCCGTCTGTGAATTTTTAGGGCGTCTTGCAAAAATAAGCCGTCCAAAAGACAGGTGGACGGCTCGCTGCACTGTGCCATCTGATTATATCTCCATCGAGGTCAGCAGCTCCCCACCTCCACTGTAAACAGTGTTGGTGGAGACCCGCTTTCCCTTCCTGATGGGAAAGCACTATTCTCACGAAAACAATATAGCAAGTAATCGACAACCTGGTCCTCGTCAAATAAATCACTAAAATTATTGCGCTTACTTTGTTCGCTGTTGAGAGTACACTAATGCAGGAGTTCTCTGATGAGGGTATGCGTACCCCTGGGGGTACTTGAAGGTATGCCAGGACGTACGTAAGATTCACCATTTTTCTTCTAAAAATAGCAGCAAATTAAAAAAAAAATTAAAAAAAAATCTCTTTTTTCAATCAGAAATGTTTTGCCCTGGTTCGAGGGTACATGTCAAGAATTAAAGAATTGTTCTCAAAGGTTGAGAACCGCTGCACTAATATCTCCAAAGTGACTCAGTTGTTTAGTCTGAACATATGTTCCTTTTTCACTGATGCAGCCATTTCAAAGACACTGCATTCAGAGCACTGTAAGCTTTTCCATTTGTCCGTACTGCAAATGATCAAGAGGCTTTTATTGTCATTATACATCATTATTTCACATTTAGATCAATCTACAATAATGTGATGGAATGGAAAATCTCTTGTAAATTGTTTGTTCTAAATAATTAATGGAGTTAATTATGGAGTTAGTAGAACTGAATCAGGAAAGAGAATCAAATAAAAAAAAAACAAGTACGGTAGAAAAATAGAAAAATTCTACTGTAATTTTAAAACAAATTAATTTTTTTCTCAATTGCATCAGAATAAGAATTAGAATAAGAATAAGGCTGTGTTTCCATTGGTCATTGTGAAAATGGATTGCTTTAGCAGAAAGAAAATGGACTAATACAGTTACTGGCTTACTTTATACTGCAGCGGGCTAATTTTAAAAATGGCTTTTTATAGGATCTTTAAATGAAGCTGTTCTGCATAATACAAATGCCTCCTGCGACGACGAGTGCAGGACACCACAGCATGACTGACTGCCTTATGACCCTTGAATAATCACACGTTTGGTGCTAATGCACAACCCTGTCATTTGATCCTCGTTGCTTCTCCCAGGGTTGAACACTGAGTCCTTTTGAAGTGCACATATACCCGCAAATCTACCTAGTTGCCATCCGGCTCCACTCCGAGTCAGTAACGACCTCCTGGAAAGCGACATTCACCCCACGGTTGATGTGTTGAGCTCTCTTGGGTGCTGTGAAGGCTTTGGGAGCAGTGAAATGTCATGTGGGTTTCA
Source organism: Salarias fasciatus (assembly GCF_902148845.1). Lineage (NCBI taxonomy): Eukaryota > Metazoa > Chordata > Actinopteri > Blenniiformes > Blenniidae > Salarias > Salarias fasciatus. Next base: position 22,418,575 of record NC_043766.1, on the reverse strand, counting down.
ATACGGAGATGTTTTCACACATTGACGGGGGGGAAAAACACACTCAACAAGAATAACACTGTGCAACTTCAATGATTATGAGTATTGATTTTTAGCAAAGTCAGCTCTGACAAAAAGGTGAAACTGGGGCATCGAGACCTCCATCTATATTGAGCTATTGGGGAATTGGTCCACTGACATATTGACAGAATCACTGAACCTTAGCCTGAGATATTGCAGCCACCCGAGTCCTAATTGAATACAAGATTTACAGCAGAGATGATCACCATGGGTGTTGTAATCGCTGCTCAATCTACAATCGGATAGGAAACTATGGGATGAGCTTCTATAGGTGGGGGTGTGTGGAACTGTATGTGTTTGCAAATTGCCTGTGCCTCCAGCCAGTCAGGACCAACCAGTTCTTCTTGTGCTACTCTTAGCTTGGTAAAATGGTATAGAAGATGAACGGATGGCAGAAACCCAGGAGGAATTTACCACAATATTTAAGATAGATTGTACAGAAACAAGGAAACTCTGTCCTCGAGGTGTCAAGATATCTGAACAGGTGAGAAGGATATGTGTTATGGTGAAAAGGTTTAGTATATCGTATAACAGTGTCCTTGAGATATTCTGCTTGTGACACTGAAATCTTACATACATGAAATCATTTATATCAATAAACAATGTTCAGCCATACAACATACTGCATTGCATTGTACGGCTAATAACCAAATACAGCTAAGATAGAGGACAAGGAAAATTATTCACAGTACTTCTCTGAAGTGCTGTGAATAAGAAACCTCCACTTTATAGAAGAATTAGAGTCACAGGTGTTTAAACAGGCGAGTACATTATTAGCTTCAGGGGGTCTTCAAGCTACCCGGTGCAGTGGTTCCACTTGATTGTTTGGCAATTGCTATGTGATGAATTACAGAATTGTTCAATTAGCAACAAAGTGCTTCAGAGGAAAAATACAGCGTGATAAAGACCTGTTACATTGTGATATGGCTACCATCTCATTCATCACCCCTCTAGAAATACATCTGAAAGGGTCTGCCCTTCCCCTTTTAACATCCACTCTGCAAATGGACAACTTTGAAGGGGAGAAAGGAGACAGTGTCAAGTAAAATGTGTTGACGTTGGAAGAAATAGAGAGGGTGTTTTTGATATGAGTTATGGACTAAAACATTGAAAATGAGGACACTCCTGAACACTGTAACCCAGCTCATTATAATACACTGCATATGCACAAGATCTGCGTACAAGATCTGAGCAAAAACCCCGAGGCTGTGATGAATGAGGCCCTGGCCGGCCCTGCTGTGTGTCTGTGGGGAAAAGGCTCCTGCTGTCTAAATCACCCTGGAGTTGCAGTGCAGATGGTCATGGAAGCAACACCCATCAGTAACCTCATATATGCCAAGAGGGAAATCCCAATCTATCACACGATGGTTAACAAGAAGCAGGATATCCACTGGAGTGAAATCAGCTCTCTTTTACACCCAGCACTCCTCCTCTATCCACCGTTCTGGGTCAACTGGGCCTCGCCCTGCTCCATTCTCCCCATGAAGACTGATGAATACAGCTGCAGACTCACAGTCACACATACACACCACCGTCTTGCCACACTTTCAATGACCTTTTCAAGACCTTCTTTCTTCCAAACTTTCTTCTTTTCTCTTTTTTTTCCCCTCCAGGGGGTGTCCTTGAAACTTATATTGCATTTATTATTTCCCCCCAAAATGCCACAAGATTGTGCAAGTTCAACGAAACATCATGCTACCCCTGGGAATGGCTTTCCTCCACTTGGAAGCAAAAGAAGTCACGGCGGGCAACACGCTGGCATTTAAAGATACTCGGTTCTCTGGCTATACAGGCTCAACTTAACTCCACTGTGATGCAAAAGAAAGTGGGATCAATGAAGCAGGCCAGTTGTTCATCAAGATAGCTTCATGGGAGTGAAACTAGAAGTTCAATATTTCAAGCAAGTGCTATTTTAAAACTGACATTGCAGGAGAACTAAACTGGAAAAAGACCAAGAACAGATAATAAAATAAAATAAAACAAAACAAAACAAAACAAAACAAAACAAAACAAAACAAAACAAAACAAAATAAAATAAAACTATTGTCACAGAGGTGGATGTTATGGCACAATAGCAACCATGATATGATTTTTTTTTTTTCCATATTCACAAAAATCTATATTTTTCACATTGGCACTCCAAATACAAACCTCAGTTATTTCCAGTTTCAGCTGAAATCTAGTTACTACTCATCCATATATATTTTTTTGGGTGAGTAAAGGCAGATTTCGGCTCATCATTAAGACGAGCAGACGAGTAAGAACTTCAATTGCTGCAGTATGTGTTTTTGGGCTCATGCTGGCAAGTCTGAAGACCATCCTGACTTGTAGTAATTCTTGGAAAAATGGTGCTACGAAAACAGCTGGTGGCTTTAAAAGTAATACTGTCACGTTTAACAAGTTATACTTGACATATATGCTTAACAAGCTATATTAAAGGTGCATTAAGGAGTTTGCACGTTTTATGCAAAACAACGGCCCCTGCAGGCCTTGGACGTAACTGCAGCTTAGTGAAACACTCGTGCCTGTGGCTTGCGTCCATGTACGTGCACAGAAGAGTGGATCTCCTTCCTCGCTCTTTTAATAGCGCTCGAGTAAAATTTGAGTTTCTTTTGCCTGCTGGGGTCTGAGCTGGAGTTGTGGCAGTGCTAGAAGCCGGTCTTTTCTTACTTTCTGGAAGATCCATCCTCAATACTGCTCAGTTGTTGCTCGCTAAGCATCTGGCGGAGTAATGGCAAACAAAATGAAACCTAAGGATATCAGGCCAGCGGGAGCGCGCATTACGTCACATTCTCTCAAATTCTCAGCAAAAAAATTCTGGTGCCGGACCGGCACTGCAACTTTCAAGTGACAATTTAACGCTGTTGGCAATACTTACAATGAATATGTCAGGGCACATTGTACACATCATTGAATATTTGTAACATATTTATAGTGGAAAATAAGTATTTTTAAAGTTGAAACACTCCTTAATGCACCTTTAATAGCTGATGAAATTGTTCTTTTTTATGTGACATAAGTGCTCTCTTTTTTCTCTGTGAAATCCAGGAGAAGAATTTTCCCATTTTGCTGGCACAGCCAAATGACAAAAAAGTGTGATTTGATTTGATATGAGTATGTAGAGATGTGGCCTATGCTTGGCACACAGCCACTTCTCACTAAACAAAATGTTTTATCAAGTATAGAGCAGAAATACCAGTGTAGTCATTAAACAATATCTACGATGCAATGGAAACAAGTTAATCTCACTGCTGTATACACTGTAAGTCATGAACCTGTGAACCCAAGGCATAATTTTCAGTGATACCATAGTTTAGTGGGTTAATTTGCTTCAACTTTGGACAAAATTCAGATTCAGCTTTACTAGGCTAATATAGACAACCAAAATATGTTAAAGAAAATTCAAAAACTCGGTGACTTTTTATTTACAACGAACTCTGTCGGGGAAAGACACGTCGATTCACACAGGATCCCCATCGTCTGAATTTTTACTGCAGATGAATTCCTCCTGACCTGATATATTCTTCCAAGTGACTTCACCAGCTGGGTGGACAAAACATCCCAAATCAATGTCTTTCAAAATCAGATGAAGAAAAACAGCATCTCATCCCATTCGACAGTGGAAGGCAATCTACAGTTGAAAAACACATATAGAACATTTGTTTTCTTTACATCAAGTTTTAAGATTGGGTTGAACGGCAGACTTTGTGGTAATTTCACAGTAAAGCTTGTAGTTAGCAGCTGGTCCTCGCTTGACTGGACCTCACTGTTCTATTATCGACAAAATAAGTCACTGTCATTGAAATCAACCTTAATTTGGTGGCAAAGCTGCGTCAGGATTGTTTTAATGTGTGACGCCATCGCTTGCAAGATCAACATCAAGGTGACGGAGGAGGGAAAAGTGATTAAATGACCAACAACAAGCTTAAGTCTCACTTTAGTGCAAGATTGAAGGTGGACATTCACATGCGACTGCCCAGAAACTCACTAGCTCATGATGTATCCAGGACTGGTGAGAGGTGTCGTCAAAGCTTTAATTTCCACCTATTAACTTTCAGGCCCTGTAACACACTAGGTGTAATTATTGTTTTCTGAATGACTGGGTTTCACACAAGCATTCCCATCTGCTGTACTTTACTATTTCCTCTTCTACTTAAAAGCACTGTACCTGTTTGTCCCAAAATAGCATCACAAAATCCAAAGAAACGGGACTCTTTCAACTCATAGGACGTTAGATCACGAGCTTTTAGTCGCACTATGAAGTCACGAATCCAGCCAATCCAGCTGATGATTCCCCCGTGTAGCTGTCCACTGAGAGCGAGATTTTACTGTAGCTCTGCCTGAGAGAGGGAATAAAAAATAAACAGGGAATCTGAGCCAGAGTGACCTCTGATCCGATTAGCATCTCCCAATCCTGTTAGGAAGCTCCCTGATGTATGTTCATGCTCCATTCAGCTACTCTATCCCGCTATAATTTCCTCACCTTCCATCAACCATGGAAAATCCCTGATTACTGAGGTCAGCATTTGTATCCCCTTCTCTGTGTGTACACTGAAAAGAGCCAACAAACAAAACTGCTAGGATTCGCACACGCGTGCGGGCTCGCTCCAGTCTGTTGTGCATACACACATCTCATTCCTCCTGACTCACTGGTTTTCCTACTATGCATCGCACTTCAGCTTCCTATTGTATCTAGAGTCTAATTATTAATGACCCCGAGAAACACAGTGGCCTTGGATTTAAGAGGCAGAGAGGAGGCTGGGAGATTGAATTTAATCCAGCTATGCAGGGAGAAGGTGACCTTTCTGCAAGTTCATTTCATCTTTGTTGTCCAATGATGCAAATGGATTAGGGAATTATTACAGGGGATAAAAAGAAGTTATCTGTGAAATGTAAGCTAAAAACTCATTACATCAACCCCACCACATCAACAGGGAGAGCAAGAGAGATCGAGGAGAGAAAGCGAGAGAGGCCCCCTCAGGGGACCTGCCATCTGCTACCCTCACTCTCCTGCACCTGCTTATGGGGTGGCGCTCCCCCTTCAAGACATCCTTATGCTTGATGTCAGGCTGGAGCATCAGGCATGCGAGGCAGCCAAGGAACTTGCTGTCTGATTGTTATTGACCAACACGACAAGTCCATCGATCCCATTCACCTCAATAATAAATTTGAGGATTTTTACAGGTCAAACAAGCCTTTCCATAGTTAGTCACCCTTCAAATATACACTGATTTAATTTTTGTGTACACACGCACTCAGCCGTGTTATCTGCAGACGTGCTGGCCCACAGGCACCCTATCTCTAAGACGTGTTACTATCAGGATCTCCATAGTGACCGGCCACTCAACTATGTTGCTGAGCTCCATTACAGTTCAGCCACTCACTGCAATCACAATACACCATCAGCTGTGCACTCCACAGCGAGCCGGGAAGCCGAGAAGAGACATATCATCTGCACAGCAACCAGTGCTCAAAGCTCAGTGTCAACTGCTGTCCTGCATATTAAACTGAAAGAAAATCCAGTACCGTAGGTAGCGCAGTAAAGTCCAGACAAAAATACTGTGAACACAGTATCAGTTTAACAGCAAGTTATCTCATATGAAGGGAACTGCATTAAGAAAGCAGAAATAAAATGCCACTTTTCACAATCAACAGATTAAAAACTAAAATTGTACCTTTTTTTTTTTTATTATTAACAAGAGAATTTATGACAGCTTCTTCCAAAATGAGGAGATGCTTTGGGTTTGCCAACATTTTCTGATCCTATTGATCTGGTCTTCTATGATGCCTTTGGATGTAGGATACAGGATGAAACAGGTAAGTTACTGAAAGCATCAAGTTCATTGTTTCATGACAAATCTCATACATTTAGAAAAACAGTGAAGGCAATACCCTTCCACTAATCATCCAAGCTGTCATTTGCAAATATACTGCACTGCTCACACGATCCACTTTCTGCCTATCAAACCCTGCTTATAGGGATTTTGTTGCATTTGTTTAGTGATGAGTTTTGCATAAATGATGACTACTTCAAAATGGTTATATTCACATTGAACTATTGAAATAAAGCTGAACTGAACTGAATCCTGCAAAACGACTCTTTAAAGCGACGGCAGCACTTGTTCTAAATTAACTTAAGGCTTGGGTGCTAACTACAGTGGGGAAGGAACATGTGGCTCTGAGGTGAGGCTAAACTGTAAAAGGTTCCAGAGTAATTTGGCTCGTGTGTCTCCTGAACCCTTTGAGGGCACTTGGCCTTTGAAATGAGTTCAACCACATAAGAACTATGAGTACGGCTCAGAGGTGATTACTGATGTTACTATACAAGTGGAAATCAGAACAGGGAAATCTAGAATAATGCAATCAGCCAAGGACCTCTCAGCAGCAGTTGTTTTTAAATATCGTTTTATTAATACCTAATTTAATGCTGAATGCCACATAGGAGCAAAAAGAAGCTGAACAAAAAGAAGAGCACTTCTCCACAGATTTACAATCTTGTGAGATCAACTGAGAGCAGCAGCCTGCGCTCTGCCTTTGACTAATGGGCTGCCCTGATCAAGCTCATTAGAAATTCCATCAAAGTTCAATGAAATATACTGTGTGGAAATTACACGGTGGGATGGCAATGACAGAGAAAGTGGTGATCCTGAGCTTTCTGGCTACTTTGTGGAAATACTGGCGATACTGTGACCGGAATAGGCCAGCAGAGTGAGCTTTTGTTTTATCTGTCACAATGTCAAGAAAGAAAGATTAATGAACACTGTTTGTACTTATACTTTTGTGAGTCAAAACGTGTATACGGTGTTGCCTGGAAAGGTCAGTTGTGGATTGTATTGAGAAAGTGGTGAATGCTGAGATAAGGGGCAAAAAAAAAAAAAAAAAAAAAAAAAGAGTGAATCTAAGTGGTGAGAATACAAAAAGGAGAACATGAGAAAGGTCAGTCAGCTCCTGAGTTCTGAAGATACACTGAAATGTAGATTGGCCGGTAATTGGCTAAGCTGTCCATCATATGTTTGGAAACAAATGACGGTCTATGAGGAGACACGTGGTTACTAAGTAATATGCTGATTAGCATACAAAGGCTAACGGAGACACAAACAAAAGCTTTAATATTTTATCTTCGTGAAAAGCTCACAATGTAACCACATTCAATTCAAGTTAAGTAATTTTACTGTGAGCTTCCGTGCCTCTGGTTAGACTTACTGTAGGAGCCATATGTTGGTTCTGTCACTCGTGTGTATTTGTTTCTGTCTATTCTTGGTGGGCGGTAGTATAGAGGCGCACCAGGTGTGTTAAGTGGCAGCCACAGGTGATTGGGGAGCGCTAATTAGTTTGGGTGTAGGAGGCGACACAGTTTTTACCGCTCACGCAACTGCTCTCTTTGTTATTATTTTGAACTCTTTAGTTTAACTGTTTATATCATCTGTTCATTTAACATAAATGGGAATGTCACCCTACATGGACGATGACTTTGGATGGATTCTCTTTGAAGCGTGTTATAAACGGATCTCTCCCAGCTGAGTGACTAATGGTTTAGTTGCTACACTTACCACTTGGTTGCGTGTGCGATGGTAGGGTTGAATAATGGGTAAACCCAGGGGTGTTACCCACTCCACAGTGTGGCCACACTTGGAGATGAGCCTGGCGCTCTCCGTCAGCCAATCCTGCAACAGAAGGAAGCCAGCATAGCAAAAATCAGAGCACTATCTCGCCAGGCAACAACTGCGTGAGTTGTGATCATGATAGCAGTGCACACTATTTAGTTAATTATATTAGATGTTTAGTCTATCATGCATTTCACTAAAACAATAAGAAAATAAGAACTTCTATGAGCTTAATGAAATGCTTATTGATGCATTTTTCTGCTTTACTTGGAGAAGCAGCTAAATGTTTCAGCAGACCAGCATTGTTTACAATAAAAATTACATCAGCATCTAACACCATTTATTTCTAACAAGGGACCAATCGATATGAAATCAACCCTAAAGTGTTAACAATTCAAATTCCAAAAACTCTATTTGCCCCCAGGGTGCAATTCAAGGAACACACAGCAGCACTAAACGAACAGGAGAGAAAGATCATTAAAGTGCAATGGGTTAAAGAAAAAAAAAGGTTGAGCCACTTGCAAGGCAGCTGTGGCTACTGAAGTGTGTGAAACGGTGAATGTGACTAACAGCAAAAAGCACTTTGTGACTGATTAAGCAGGAAAAATGTGCAATATAAGAGAAGTTTCTCTCTCTCTCTCTCTCTCTCTCTCTCTCTCTCTCTGTCTCTCTCTCTCTCTCTCTCCCCATTCATCTTTGACTCCCTGGATTTACTTCAACAAATTGAAATGACAGATAAATTAGAAAAATTACACACAACACATTTGCTAACTACTTGGATATCTGACAGATCAATCCTGTCTTGTCTTCCTTTGAAAGCTGCTGTAGAGCAAAGGGAAATGCGGGGCCTCCGGCAGACGGACAGCAGTGACGACAAAATTAATGTAAAACAAACACAGAGGAGGTCATGTGTGATCAGCGTCCCCCGTCTGACTACAACTCTTTCCCATAAAAGGCAAGAGGATATGACCTATATAGAAGCAGCAGGTACACACGCACAAGCACACACAGACACACAAGCGTCGGGCTGGCGCCAAGGTGTGATGGGAACAGGATTTTTTTTTTTTTTAATGTCAGCCTGGGGTGTCCCCGTTCATTCTTCAAAGACAAACACATGCACGCATGCAAACAAACAGGAAGGACACAAGCAAGCACGCACGCACGTAAGCACGTACACGTACACGTACACACACACACACACACACACACACACACACACACACACACACACACACACACACACACACACACACACACACACACACACACACACACACACACACACACACACACACACACACACACACACACACACACACACACACACACACACACACACACAGTGGGTGGTGCATCTGTTTGCTTGCTCGAGTCCTTTGTGTGCAGAGATAATGTACTATCCACTACCAGGTGCACATACGAGATCTATAAATGGTGTGTGTGTGTGATAAATGGATACTGTTGCTAGGGTAACAATGCAGTAAAGGAGTCATTAATAAAAAAATCATGTGAATGCCACAGTAGGTCAGTATAAAAGTTATCTAACAGGTATGTTAGTCCTCAGCATACTGCAGAACAGAGGTAAGCACTATAGGAAAAAAAGGAAAAATGTGGGGAATGACAAAGGAATGAGCAGGAGTTCACATCAGATAAAACAACATTTTGTGTATATTGAGATAAAAGCCTCTGTTTTAAACTGAAGCATTTGAAATTCAATTAAAATTAAAAGAACTATTCAAACGAAATTTTCTGTTTCAAAAATAAAAGTAATCCAGGCCAGGGGATTTGAGGATTTTTACCTCTCCATGGGGGAAAAGAATAGACAGTCAAAGAAACATCTTTAAAGTGTAATGTGCTACAAGCTGTTTCACTTTACTTTTTCAACTCATATAAAAGCTTAAATATTTGTGTCGATCTACATTTACCCTTCATTTATGAAAGTGTGTTTTTTTGTAACTTCAGTGAAAATTTTTACTGAAAATAACACATTGAACCCACATTTCTCCTTAGAGCCGCCACTGCCAGTATTATAGAACTAGCAATGGAGAAAGAAATTGTATGAAAACAATATTTCTTTTCAAACTTTTTTTTTTCCCAGAGTCCTTACCTGAATCTCTCTGGTTCCAGTAAACATCTCCTTTAAGCCACTGAACACCTGTCGCACCAGGTAATGAGAAGCGTCCCATATATATTCCTGGAAATGTAAAGATAAACGATTATACTTTTGTATATATTCACCGTTTTCTCTGCATACATTTATAAGTTACTCATACTCTATTTGAATTTAAAGCTGGGATTATACATAATGCATAAAGTGAAACAGTGCAAGACAGAGAGTGGAGTATCTGCATCAGTTGTGACATGATCTCCTTAGTGGGCACTGCCTCGGTCCTCGCTTCTATTCCCCTGTAATGAGTCACAATTATACTTTTCTTTAATGCCCTCTTTAAACAATTAGGGACATTATGCAGAAGCCCTTTAGCACAAGACTCTGGCTTTAAAATGGTAGATTCACCGAAAGCAGGATGGAGCTGATTCCATCTTTAAGGATTAACTTCAACCATTATAAGGAACCACATAGCAATGAGACAGACAATAAGCGATACAGCGATGTAAGAAGATTAAATATTTCCATTCTCCTGCTATGCTGTTATTTGACAGAATGGATATGCCCATCAAAGAACCAATCTATCCAACCATGTCACAGTGTAACTAAAAATAGATTCACAGTGACTGTGCAGACGATATCAAATACATCTATTGTTGGATTGCACTCTTAGCCTCGCTAAAGCTACCTGAAAGTGTTTGACTTTGCTCTGATGAACAATCCCACTGAGTGAACAAACATTCAAAGCCATGAAACTCATTTTGGAAAGATGCGGTGACTGTTTTTGTCAAGGTCAATGTTACTGAAATTCACAGGAGTGCAACATCAAATCTGGTAACATTAAAATATGTGTGGTCACTGTCAGCTGTGTGATAAATGCTCTCCTTCACAAGATGCTTCCAAGGCACTGAGGGACCTTTACTTCATTATGAGCCTGCAAGACCATCTGACCTTAATGCATGTAAAAGAATGCATTTTCCTGCAAGGCTGTATGACAAGAGACCCACATACAGGAGATCCTGTGCCAGAGGAGCACTCTGTCATATCGAGCTGATAGCAGGCTAAAAATAAAACACGGCACTGTGTGAGGAAAGCCCCTCACTCCTCAGCATCCCCGTCCACCACTGCTGTACCTTGGGGAACTCATCAATCTCCTTCAGTCTCTTCTCTATCTGCAGGCGTCCCCCATAGCGTGTGACCCCGTACACCACAGTCATCACTGTCTGCTTGACCACTTTCCTGCTGATGAAGCCCTCCAGCACCTTGGCGATCATCAGCCCAGACTCTGCATCCCGAGCTCGGAACGCCTCCACCTGGAACATGCAAGAGTGTTTGCATGAAAAACCACGTACATGGGATTGACACACACACGCACGCACGCAAAGTCCTTAATATGACATCAACAAATATTCAAAATATTGTGACAAACAGCCCAAACTCTAAAGTATCAAATGTGCTGTCACAATAACTTACTGTTGGCAGTCAGGAGTCAAAAAGGTAAACACACTGATAGAACATCAAGACAGTTTTCATTTAAAAAGAATTAATCAACATAAACATTTCAAGCTTGGGTGAAAAACAGACTCAAATACTCTGACTGTCGCCAGTGTCAATGCCTAATATGTCACCCTTGCAATTGAACAAGTTTAATTTATCCAAGTAACTTTCTGTTTCACAGACATTGTGTCATTTTCAGCAGTGTTTCCCAAGATTCAGATTTGCAATAAAATACAAAACCACAAAACCAGCAAGTCCTTACTGGATAGGGAGCGAATCAAAAAGAGTTTGATGATTGTTTTGTAAAAGTGTTTGAAAAAGTGTCTCTGGGATCAAAGGGGGAAAAAAAAGTTTCGAGGACAATGAGAAATTTGGATTTTTTTTTAGCTGCAGAATGTCATGAACAATGTTGACTTTTTGTCCTCAGCCTCGGCCCAAAGCTGCGATGTCTGTAACACAGTCCACTCATTCAGCGTTGTGTGGAAAGACTTTCAGACCACATGAGGGCTGGCAGCAGTGAAATGAGCAGTTCTGGCAACGAGTGTTCACAGAAGTAAACGCATGCTTGAACAAGCTGAGACAAAAACAGGACAAACGGGCAGGTGTTCCAGCCAGTGGCAGCCCAAATCTAATGAAACTACAAACACAAAAGCCAGGGTTATAACATCTGTCATCTTTAATGTTATTTCCTGCAAGTAAGATTGCATTTCTTTCAAAATTTCAAGAGTTGCTTCAAATTGTTATTGCCTAATTGGGACACTTGTAACAATGTTTATTCTTACCAGCTGCAACTAATAATTAAGCATAGCATTTAAAAAAAACTTTACTTTCACTGGATTTGTGCATGCATGCTGGGTCTGAGGTTTAAACTGAGGCACTTGAAGAAAAAGGCTGGGAACGACTGATCTACAGTATTATATCATAACTGCATTACCTTGAGGTAAACCTACGACAGTAAGGAAATGGCTTCCCATAATCACTGACAACCACATACAATGTACTTTGCAGAAGCGGTAGGAACAGACACTTTTCTTCAGTTCACTCTGATTCCTCTCGCAGCGAAATGTCACTACATCACACAGCCAGCTGCATCCTTTGATAGCATTCGACCTAAACTTTCCTTGTGAGGCCTCGGGCATGAGAAGCACACTCCATTCTCTAAACTTTGATGCAAGGCAAAACAAGCTGAGCACTCTTTAAATGTAAGCCGTAACCTTAAAATATTTTCATAATGCCGAACCTGTCGCTCACTGTGGGATCTAGTGAGTCATCTGAATATTAACGGCTGAGAAACTGCCACGTGCCTTGCAATGAAATCTACCATGGTTCGTGCAAATCCACGCAACCGACAAAAAGGAATCAAGTAAAGCACAATAGATATAACAGTAGTAATAATCATAATAATATTAAAAAAAGAACTTTTGAGGAGCAGACCTGTTGCGCTACTCCACTGTACACATCCTGGGGCAATTCACAGGGCATGAGGTTGACGGATCTTGCACCAATAACATCCCTTCCAAGAGCGGCGTAGTGCTGAAGTCCGTTACATGAGCCGTCCTGCAGGAGAGGTGGAAAAAAAAAGATTACAACAACAGACTAGAAAAGCAAATATCACACATATATCGGGCTCGACAGGTAGAGCACATGTTGGGAGGATGTATGTTGACACGACTCAGCTCATGGTCGTAGTTTTAGTTTTTTGCACTGAATACTACAATAAAAAAAAATGCAGTTTAAGGCAAATTCCAAAAAACTTGGTGAAAGTGGATTAACTTTTTCTTCAGGTTTCTATGTACAACATTTTCATATCCATGTCCATCGATTTCAAAATGATGTGCCCTATCAGTGAGCCAGCAGTGTTTACATAATTAAATGAATATAACAACAGCACAGCAGAACCGTGTTTGTCCATTTAACACTGATCTAAACAAACACTCCAACACACTCTTACAGCTTGCAACGCAGCACATTTATCTCTTAATGCATTTAACTTATTATCATGAGAATAGTTTAGACAACGAGCCAGAAACTCTGTTTAAACTTACAACACAATTACAGTTATAGGTGTGAATTATCACAACAAACAAACAAACAAACAAACAAACAAACAATGGTACAATTAGCTTTAAACCAAGTGAAAAAAACTACACTGACAGCAAATTATTCGAAAAATGATATGATTGTTTTCTGGCGCAGGCTGTATAGGAGAGGGCAGGGGTTTGAATGTCAGATGACAGAGCAAAATATATCAAGAAGTTGCCTGGTCTGTAAGATTAGTGTTTGAACTTTATGGCAGATAGTATAAAAAATGGCCCCAGATGGCTTTGGAGGTCTTGGCTTGTTAACTTTGATTTGCCCTCTAAAATAGCGCCATAAAACATAACTGAATGGTACACGTATTTTTAGCAGGCTGTAAACCTGAACAGTGATGGAGGCCTATGGCTCCGTCAGACAAGTAAATTCTCGAGGACAGTCTGGTCTGCATTTCCCAACTGAGATAAATATGAAAAAAATTAATGGACCTTCACATTTTGGAATTGCAGCTAAATGTTTTAATAATACATTTGCAGGGGACTGATATGCATCTATTTGACTGGATAAATCAGTGTTATTGTACCTGATGAACAGGAAAATGAGAGATAAACTTTGCAGGATCTGGAGCTCTCACAGCATTGGCTATCTCCATACAGCAGGCCAGAGCCTGCCAAGGCTCGTCTGCATTCATCCACCACTTCTTACCCTAAAAGAGACAAGCACATCACGCGTTAAACAGCACAAATACAAAGTTTCACTAAGGGATTATCATGTCTGTCTAATATCATATAATCTATATGTACTGATATTTATCAGACTGTCAGTTCATCTATAAATTCAGAAATCTCTGGGCAATGTGGGTTTCTTAAGTACATAACGATATATCTCTCAATTATGTATCACATACTTCCCCTTTTCCTTTAACTCCGAGTCTCACACCAGGATGTCAAAGGGTACCTCTTTTTACAATATAACTTGAAGTGTAATTTCACATAGTGATGCTTTGGTTCCATTATTAGCCCTTGGCATTGATTGCTTCAAGTTTTTAGGTGTTGTTGTTCTTTAACTATATTTCCAACATATACTGCTGATTAGGCGAAGAGACTTGAAGGATAAAAGTGCGATGTCAAGTTGATTTTGCTACTGTTGTCTGTTGTATTCTCTGTTTTCACGAACCTCTAATCCCAACCAGTCAAGGCCGATAGTCAACTCAATCTGGCTCCATTAGGGTTTTTCTCTACATGAATTCTAATGCTGTCATGAAATCACTGAGTTAGAGTTGGTGCATTATAAATTAAACTGAATCAGAAAAGACTGCATCGAACTATTTGGAAAATATGATGGACTTGTGCCTTCTAAGCTTAATAGAGAGACATGAGCTTTTCTAAACAACTCTAATGTTGCGTCTGTGTAAACCAAACTGACAGTGTGTCTTGTGAAATTAATTATTGTGATTGTCTCTTCTAGAACTTTGCTCTGTGATTACATTGCTATTACATTTATATAAACATGATCTGTAACTAATCTAAAACTCTATTGGCAATGAGAAGAACAGCGATAAGAAGATATACGTACAGTCAGAGGTTTGTCGGCAGAGTCTAGTATGTCGTCTATGATGGTGTTTGCGTACTCCAGCCGTCCCTGTAGCGAGCTCCTCTTCTTTAACCCTGTCAGGTTGACTAAGTGGATCTTTAGCCAGTCCAGGCCCTTGGGACCGAGGGGCTTACCCTCAGCAAACACCAGAATGGCTCGTGTGACATCGCTTCCCAGATGATTAAAGTACGGCGGGCATGGGTATGTGCGTCCCCTGAAATCCATATTGTGAGGGAACCAGAAGATCTCGTCCCGCATGTGGTGAGCAATGGAGAGTTTATAGAGAGCATCCATACGCAAGCTGTGCATCTCACTGCATTTCTTTTTGGCATTTATCACCTCTCTTTTGAGCTGGGCCTTTTGGCTCGCTGTATAGTTTGGATCTTGAGGGTTGAAGTGGGGTATTTTTGGAGCTTCCGACAGAGGAGGAGGAATGTCTAGTTTATCACTGCCACGATCATTGAAGATGGAGATAATGATGTCCAACAAAGGCTTGTTGATCCTCCAGGCACAGTTTCCCAACTGGTTCAGTGAGTCGAAGACAGCGTGAAGGTTCTGACATTTCTCTAAGAGCAGCTCGTGCTGTGTGGCGCCGTCCACAGTGCGCATCAGCTTGGTTGGTGTGAGGAGGTACGCTCCAAACTTGACCGTAGTCCAAGGCACAGGAGGGCACATCATTGGCATCACATAGGAGTCAAAGGTCAGCTTGGTTTCCGTGGCCTCCTGCTGCATCTGTGTCAGAATGGGGTGGGGCTTGATGAAGCCGATCTGGAGGGGAAAACATAACAAGAATTACAAATAAAATAGTCACATACAACAGACACTCCAGTGAAATGTGGCACCTGCAATAACATAAGCTCAACAGGTCATGTCTTCTTTTCAACTGGTTCATCATGACGGCATGAATAATTAATTCTGTGCATAATTCTTACTAATTAAAGTAAATAGCAAACAGATATAGGCAAAACGGCAAGCTTGGCTGATGCACAGCCTGATCAGTCATATAACAAACCAAACATTAGCAATGATTTCTTTACCAGAAGATCCTGTTAGTGTGTGAGAGATACAGTATTAAGCAACAAGTGCACAAAACTGTGGTACTCAAAGTGGAGACTTGACTGAGTTTAACGAGGACCAAATTGTGACTGGGTAGATGACGGGGTCAAAACATCTCCAGAAATGTAATATGGGTATCACCAGTGGTCAGAGGGGGAGAAAAGCAGTGAACAGGTAACAGAGTTATTGATTCAGGTGTAGAGTCAAGGATTGTTTGCATGATCTCAGACAGAGCAGCTCTGAGAAGATGAGAACTTAATGCTGCTTAATTTTCAGGTGGTCATATAGTTATGGATGTAAAGCATGAAAGATTCTTTATTGTGAATGCATATCCCACAACAACTAAGATTAAAATACTTCACTGGTACTATTTCTTTATCTGTCCACCTGGTCATAAGTAAACAGAAGAGAGGTTAAAAACTGCAGCTCCTTCAACCATAAAAAAGTTCGAAACTTTCTCTAATTTCTCATTCAATTCAAAGTAATTGATTACATAATGCCTCCACGCTGCAGGTTTTCCTGCAAATAATTTTGAACTTAATCTTATTATGTAAAATTAGGTTGGCAGCTGGAGCATTAAACTAGAGACGGGGGCGTTTCCTACTCTTAGGTCTTACGTTTGAAAGGTATTATGTCGTAGTTTCAACTCAACAAACCTTAAAGCTTGTGGCGCTTAACAAACAACCATCATTTCTTGACAGGAAAAGAGAATAACACAGTAACCTGACAGGAACACCTCAGCTTTGCTTGAATGAGTCAGAATTTCACGCTGTGCTATGAAATAATCAGGATGCTCCCCTGATGGGCTAACCTTCGCGGAGGGGAAGATGGAGAGGGAGGCACGGAAAAAAACAAAACAAGAGAAATAGAAAATTACATGAAAATGAAAGTCTGCAATAGTGTGCCCCACTGCTAAAACACATCAAGTCCCAAAAAAAGAACTACAATTGTCTTTCCTGCTGCCCATTTTTCCCACAATACAGTCGCCTCACGCTCCTGCAGGGTCCCATGGCAGTAAATCAGCGAGCCAATTAAAGGGACACTAAAAAAGGGATTAGCCTAGAACCTATTCATCTTACTCAACTGTTCTCTCTGCCAATTCACACAGCGGGGAAATGGTTTTATAGATGAGACCCTTTGGAGCTTCACACTGGATAGGAGAGTACTCAAGTGTTCAAGGTGACGGGCTTTCGAGCAGCCTTCTTGTCCAACGTGAAGGTCAAGTGTTTTAAGGCAATTCATTTGTTTCTGCTCCTCTGTGGCTCTTTTCTTTATTCATGAGAGGAGCAGCTGAGTGACTGCTCCAACTTTATTCAGTCAATCTTTTAATCAGACTGACTGTAAAAAAAAAAATATCAAAGAATCACAATGAGTATGAACTGAGATTTTCAGATAAAGTATTTTTTTAAGGAGCAGTTCTGCTCATTTCTGTACATATTCAATTCTTTTGAGTACAATTTACTATTGGTTTCCATGAAATCTCTTTAACTTTAATCTTTGGCCCTGTTTGTTCCACATAAATCTCAGGTGAAAGGGCTTTTCTTTGCTGTAGGTCAATGCTCAGAAATCCTGTTAGCAACTTATCAAACATATTTGAATTCTTTGTATCCAAATCTGAATGGTTTTGTCACAGAGGCCGATGGATACAAAGAACCTTGAAGAACAGCGTTAAGTCTCTTCTGAAGCTAAGAAGTTGCACTGGCAATAAGCCTGGACCCTCCAGGCAGACTCACAATCAACTGCAGGTTATTCAATCATGTGATTTTTGAAATAGCAGAGCAAAAAATGCACAGCTTTATTTGTCCCCGTGTGCATTTAGTTTTGATTAATCAGCCATGGGACAAAAAAAGACAGAAACAATCATATTCAAATATTCAGACATCCAGTGGACAAACAACAAATCACCTTAAAAATAGCAGAGCTTGATTTAAGGTATTGCACAGCATCGTGGACGCCACAAATAGCATAATGAACAGGTATGAGGACAACTGTATAGTAAGGTCCACAGGTTTACAATATCTGGCCTGTGTCATGAAGAGTGTTGGAATACCTGAAGGCAGAAGCAGTTATGGAATATGCACATGCATTTAGTTCTTAAATGTGGGGAAACATAATGTAATCACAACAACTTCTGCTCTGTCTGGTTTTCTGGAGCGTGTTTGTTTTAACGAGTTGGTGGCCAAGGTTTGTCAGCCAGACTTCAATTTCACAGGAGCAGAAGATCATTCTCAACCAGATCCAAAAAGCGACACTTTCAAGTGAAGTTTACCTGTCTCGTGCTGCGGAAGGTGTACATGTGGTAGAGGATAGGGATGAGCTTCCGTTCAAAGGCTGGGTTCAGGATGTCGCTGTTGATTTTGAGGTTCTTAACCATCAGATCCACCAGGTAAGTGCCCAGCTCCAGAGTCACTATATACGGCCAGCTGATCTCCCCACCCTGCAGCGTGGGTCCTGAACTATGCTCCATTTCCAGCTTGCACCACTGCTCTCTGGGAAGGACGTCGTACACCTAGATGAACAAAAAAGCAGTCTCTTTTCAGATTTAAGATGGGTTATAGTAATAAATGCTGCATATTTACATCAGTGAAAATCCACAGATAGCATTTCAATTTGAGTGAGACCAGGCGAGCAATATTTTTCAATAAGATCTGCATCAACAAAAGAGTTTAGTTTTTACTTGAGGAATGGGATATTAATATATAAAAGCATCCTTGACTTGCTGGCAATTATGTGTTAAATGCTCATAATGTTTGGCTTCAAACACAAAGCCTGAAACAATAAATGAAACAATATGAAATGCAAGATGATAAAAGTGAGCAACACTCAAGTTCTGCGAAACATAAGAATCTCAGACTCATTATTCCCATAATTCTAACAACAAAGGCTACATTAAAAAAAGAAACAAAAAAACAGCTTGCATTAAATAAATATCTTAACTAACTTTTAACTAAAGTAATCTCTGAACTATAATGAGTCCTTGCTTGTTATAGTCTTGATGACATTAGCAGTTTTCCCAGGGTGCACCAGAAACATCAGAGACACTGAGTCAGTGATACTAAGTACCTTCATTTTCACTTAAAAAGACTCAACAGTTTGTTAATAAGTGCAAAAATTTCTTCATTAAAAAGAACGCAGATGTTAAGACAACATTATCTGGCTTCACATCAGTTCAAGTCATTCAGTCTGGTTTCAAGGAAGAAACACAGAAGTCAAGAGAAAAGCATTCATCCAACAAGAGGCTCCCAAACAAAGGATATTCTTGCTGTGAGGCAACAGTGTTAACCACTACAGCACAGTGTAGCTTAAAACAAAATCAGGGCTTGGTATTAAAGAAAAACTGTGACACATGTGGACTGAAACAGTCTGGTTTTTGCTTTGACAGGTCAAATAGTAATGACAGAAGATGACAATATCCATTTGTACTGCTGAGTCTTTTTGTTGTTTTTTTACCTTGGTATCTTTGGCCAGCAAATCAGTGTACATGCTGTAAATGCTGCCAAGCTTTTCCACCGTCTGATTCTGGTGCTTCTGTCTCACAGAGTACTTGGTGAAGACCCTGTGGCCCAGATCTCTGGCTAAAATCTTCAGTGATTCTCCACTTGGGGGCAGGTTGGAAACACTCTGGAAAATAACAGCCAAGATGAAAAGATGAGAAGCATTAACAACATGCTTGACACAGCAGCACATGACTCTGTGACACTTTGTAAATAAAGAAATAAACCTCCTGATAGAGACAGTAATAGCAACAACAGTTTTGAGAATTAACACCCTGCCATGTGATTTTCTCTACATTGGAAGCAAAAATATCTGATCAAAAGAAACTCAGCTTTCCTGCCAAGGCGTGACGCTTTTCCAGCTGTTCTCACTGTCAGCCTTTTGAATTCTGCTTCTGCGGTTTTTCAGATTTGTTATGTCAAATTACGCAAATGCCAATTTCAAGACAACACGAAAAAAGATACCAGCGTGAGCGCTACACAACTTTTCTTTTTTTTTTGTCACGTCACAGTAAAAGGAAGCCGTCGTCAATCGAATGACATTCATTCAGGCACATACAAAGTCTTTGTTATATCCTTCCATGGACTTCTGACATTTCATCGAGCGAGTGGCTGGGTTAAGTGACTTGTATTACCTGTATCATGATGTCAACATACTCCCTATCCTCCAGCAGGCATAGATAGGGATAAAGGTTAAGCCTGTAGCTCTTGGTGTTGGTATTAGCCAGGATCAGCTTGCAGTCCCTGAGGGCCTGGAGGAGGACCTTCTGCCACTGTGTCCGCTGCTCTGCCAACAGCCTCCTCTGAAAGGACAACGGGACTGAGTCACCCATCTCATGACAGTGACTGACAACAGCGCGTCAGTAGCAGCTGAATATGGGGAAAGAAAATGAACAATCTCGCAGCCTTTATCACACGCTGTACGATTGGAATGGAAGGCAACCTAAGTTGTGTGGCAGGAGACAGGGTCACCTCTCACTGGACACAAATCATTGTGCAACATGACCATGAATTTCATTTGGCGGTTGAGCTTGTTTGGCTCAGATATTCACCGATGACAGCCAGAAAACACGCTATCCTTTGAAGAAAATACAACTGGGCCACAAGCTTACTGACACAAGAGAAAATTGTGTTTAAATGTATAAAAAGTACCAATGAATAATAACTATTCATCACATTCATTACAGTGAACTGAGGAAAAAGAAGGAAATTAGCAGATAGGAAAATAGGACATATCAGTTTTCTGCCTTGCAGAGAGACAGTTGGAAAAAATAAAAGTTGGTACAAAAGTACATCATCATCAATTAATAAATGAATAAAGCCATAGTAACATCAATATTACATTTGTTGCCAGTTTTTTTTTTAATGTATAATAATAAACGTTGCACTCAAGCTTTAAGTGAGTAGCCTTATTTCCAGTCTTTATTAAAGCAGAACTTGTTAAATTCATTTTTACCATGAAGCCAGTCGAGAAGAGTTTGTGCAGAGATTGCATGTTCTCCCTGGACTATGTAGGCTTCTTCCTCATACATCAACTTCATTCAGCGATTTAGAGACATACTTGTTTGTTAGTCAGTAACTCTAAACTGCCTAAAGATATGGCTGAGTAGGTATACAGTTGGTTGTGATATATTTCACAACACTCTAACAGCTTGATTTATACTTATATTTAAGATACTTGATACTATAATACTTATATTTATATTTAAGACTAATATAAATCTCTTCAACTACTGCAAAAAATGTTTGCTTCACAATATACGCTGTATTTTATTTTGCTATAAATGAAGTAACTCAAACTGCGCATCATCTCTGTCTTGTCTATTTCTTTCCAGTAAAGATATAAGACGACTCAATCTGTAATGAAAGTTGATGACTTTCGGCTCATTTACAAACTTTTGGTTTTAATTGTGCTTGAAATGACACATAAGCAGACAGCTACACATCGCAAGTTTTTAAGATATCTTAACAAAATCTACAGTTTGACACAAGCCACACAGTAGAGACTGTAATATTGTAACTTCACTACATGTTCAATAACTAAATCAGCCCGGACTCCTCTTTCCTTTCAAACTGAGATATTTATTTCTTCACCTAATGTGGTACATTTGAAACATTGAATGTATTAGTGTGCGTGTGTGTATATATATATATTTCTTCTTTAATCTAATTCAGCTATGACTGAAGCAAAGGACCAGTCTGTCTGTGTTATGGATGGAGAGGTGACTCTGCATTCTCCCTGAAGACCTCTATTACAATACATTATTATTCTGCCCTGCCTGTCTGTAAATGCTTCTTGGCCACCAGAGACTCTCAGCCTGCTCGCTTCCCACATAGTCCATCTGCAGAGACAGACGAGCCAGGCTGGACTGTAAATGCCAAAGTTGGAAAGAAGGCACACCGCAGGAAGATGATACTTCTTCTAACCTGTCAAGCTTGCATGTGTGTCAATTCAAAGTCTATCAAAGCCAGAAAGAAAATGTCAGTTAAACCGCAAACAACAAGCAACAATGTGAATTAAGTGCAGCCACTACAGGTCATGTATGTCAATGTATTTGGATTTTGAAGAAGCTTTATAGCACAAAATGGGCAGGTGGCTCAGGTTATGCTGCTTTCCCAACTAGAAACAACACTTTCAACACTGGACTCACTGACAACTTCATTGTTGAGCTTGATAAGCAGATAGCTGTGTATGTCTGATCTATGTAAAGAGTAGAAGGGGGCAAAACAATATGGAACAATCCCACAATGCACTGACTACAATTCTGATGATAGTTTCTGAGGCAATGTATCAAAAAAAGGTGTAACTGGATTTAGGAGTTATCTTAAAGCCAAAGATTACTAGCAACTCCGTCTATCTCAGCCAGAAACCAGTGTGAAAAAGCTGTGTGTAAATCTGAATGCAATGAGCTGAAATAATAATAATGATAAAAAATAAAACACAGAAACCATGTCTAGGTTTTCTCACCATTTTTTCCATGTTTTCAGTGACAGGTTTGGCAGTTTCCACAGAGTCGATGGTGACCGTGCAGGCCTGCTCCACACTGAGCTGACGTTTAAAGCGATCCTGAAGCTCCTCTTGAGTGAAGTCCAGTTTGGGGTAGGTATGGTTTTCCCTCTAAAACAAGCAAACAAGCACAAGACAAGATTGAGAGAAGACTGAAACAGTGAGAGAAAGAGAGAGGGGCTCACTATTATACAGCAGTAAACTTACTTTTTTAAAAAAAAAATATCGTATTGAACAAACATCTTAACTAACAAACATCTTAACTAACCTCCAACCTAAGTAACTTCTGGACTGTAAATAGTTCTTGCTTGATATAGTCTCCATTACATTAACCATTTTCCCAGGGTGCACCATAAACATCAGAGACACTGAGTCAGTGATGCTGACGCATGTTTTGCTTTTAAATGTTACTGAGCAAAGACAGAAGATGACAATATCCTTTTGTACCACACAGTAAATCCATAACGTTTCCCATAATTCCTCACACCGATCAGGAGGATCATAGTAAACCTGTTTTCTGCAACAGTAAACACGAGCATAACCTCAGTATAATTTTTATAGGCTATTTCAATTCTCCTGAGAGTAAATATAATCATTTTTTAATGAAGATGTGTGGCACACAAGTCGAGAGCGCCTGTCCAGACAAGTGAGTAAAAATAAACAAAGTTATAAAATCATGTCAGCCAACACTGAGTTAATTTGAGTTTCAGTGCCGGACGTTTTGGATGGTTACTAAAGAGACGATACAAAGAGTTCATTATCCTCAGTCTGACAAGATACAGAAACACAGTGGGTACTAAACCAAACCACACTGTCAAAATACTACCAACTGGTAGTTTTTAAGGCTCTACTGATCACAATGGAGAATAACACAAACCCTGGGGCAAGGATAACCAAATAGACAACGGAGTATTCATTGTTACAACAGGTAATCCAGGCAGCAAATTATCCAGTAATGTATTTCAGCTTTAGTATCAGACCCCTACATACAGCAATATGTAACATGAAGCTGTGCTGAACTGAAATGAAGTCAATCATGCACATAAACATGTATATTTTCTGGATCAGTAAATTAACACTTATTTTTCCAACCAACTGATGTGATGCCTATTTGCCAGACAAAACAGAGTTTTATTAAACTACTGTAGAGTGGAAACAAGCAGCAGATGTGATGAAAACTGGCAAATGTCTTTTTAAAATGTGCTTTTAACGCTTAACAAGAATTAATGCGTAACAAGACACTAAAGCAAAACAACAACACTGCAGGATTTCATCAAAATATGCTACAGGCTGCTTGTCAACTGGACTAAATTAACAAAAGGTTTTATCAGTTTACACACACTTTTTATATGTCATGTCTTCATGTTACATCATGGATCATTTTTGATGCAGGCCAAGACTTTCCATCATTCCGTGACCCTGAATCGGCCTAAGCAGCACAGAAGATGGATGGATGGATCAACTCATTATGAATATACAGTCGTGAGGTCATGCTGGTTTAACAGTCTTAAAAGCAACAAACCTTCAACTGCAGATGAATGATCACAGGAAATTTGCATGATGCAGAATGATAAAGTGAAGCTGTGTGATTTTTAAGGTATTATTTCATAAAATGACAGGAACGCACACCGTAAACTAACAATTTGAGAATGTGTTTGTTTTTGATTCTTGAGACTGTTCAATATGATGAAGATGAAATTTTTAAAAGAATGATAATGCAGAAGTTCTAGGCAGGAAATAAAGTCAATTAATAGTAACAGCTATGATATAGGCCAATTTTTTGAGAAAAAAAATATACAAACATCACAAAAGCTCTAGTGACAAGTTGAAACAAGATCAAACTGCATTTTGTATGGCTGACGGCTTCATCAAAATTCACTCACACACCAGCAAGCAATATTCTAATTAGATTGTGTTTCTGTGGCTATCGCTGACTCAAAAGCCTCCTGAGATGATCCAGTCTGCGTTCCTGTTATCAAGAGAACCTGTTTTTGGACAGGATTTAGGCTGCTGCGAACTGCCAAAAAGTCAAAGTCGTTGTCACAGAAACTTCCTGACTACCTCGAAAAATACAATCAGAGCACGCAGTAACCAAGCAGTCACATTTGACCTGTTCCATCTATCACCAGGTGGCATAGTTTCACATGCACCCACCCACCTGATAAAAATATACGACCTGCTGATTGCCTGATTGCCACCATCTCTCACAAACACACACACCAATCGGACCGGGAGCACCAAAAATATATCACTCAGATGAAGACAATCATGAATGGGGTACACAGAATAAGACTAAAAATACTACATGTGTACAAAAAAAGCTGTTAATGAATCATATGACAGCCAAAAGGAGAGTAGAGGTGGCAGAAAGGAGGAGAGGTGAGAGGAAAGGAGCCAACTAAGGCAAGAGGGCCCATTAGAAAGCAGAGTTGTCTGACTATAAATAGGCCAGTGCCTGTCTGACTGTGAAGGGGTGACAATCAAATCTTCTAGTCATGCTGGAGCCTTCTGACAGCTTTCCCAGCTGTCTGATGCCTGGACTGGCAAAACATACACTACAGTCAGCCTTCAAAATAATTCCTGTGTGTGTAAAATACACAGTTTACACTTGCATCATTGATTTCTGAGGCATAAAAGTCCAACCAGGTACCACGACACAGTTCAGCATTTTAAAGTGAAAAGCAAACTGCTCATTAAAAGAAAAAAAAGAAAGAAAAAAGTGTGGATTCTGTCATTCTAGCTTCAGAAAGCAAAAGTCACAACCTGACTTCAGTTAGACATCAAAGGACAGTAAAATACCACTTATTGCAGACTAACTACATAACATCACATGTGGTCACATCGGCAGTATCTTCACAGTAAAGCTATTTAGTGATACCTGTGCGTAGAAATCCTGAACCAGAGCAGAAGACCCCTGATTCATGTCCAGAGTGAGTCTGGGCTGATAGTCGGGCTCAACGACACGTATGGCCCTCAGCAGCATGTCCCGCTCATCTTGCCGAAAAACACACTGACTGAACAGATCATCCACAGACAGGCTGTCCTCCTTCATCTGGTTCAGGCACCTGGAAAGACAGAGACAAAGTGCATGTGAGCCAGGTTTTAGGTGTGAGTGGGACCAACAGATACACTTCACACTGACAGAACATTTACTGATCATAACTTGGATATTTCAGGCTTCTTTGTTTAAAATATAAGAACAGATACTAAATAATTACCATATTTCCATGGGAGCAGAAGAGAGAACATGCTGTCGCAGTGACCCGTCCTGGTCGGTTTAATTGTAAATATTTACATAAAATTCACTCTCCAGTCTGATAAACACACTCACACGCCATGTGGATATGTTTCTATATACGTTGGGTGAGTGCCCATACATGTCAGCACGAGTTTCACAGTGGAAGCTGCGGCGCGCTACCAGACCTTGAGATCTCAGCGTTGCCAGCTTTTACAGCTGGCGCGCGGACAGATTGTAAACAGTGTGAAAGAAGCCAAAGGAAGCATGAAGGTATCCAAGACAAAAAGTTTAAGAGCTGCCTCTCTATGACCAACTGTTTCATGCACCCTGCTGGCAGATGAGTGTATGCATGCAGACATGCTGCTCTTTTGTGCAGTGTTGCTGTGTTGATGCAAACTCTGAGCCAGGTGTTTTTATCTGAGGCAGGACCACTGTTTGCATTTGCATAGCATCATATTTTGAAAATAAATAACTAATAATAATTTTGAAAAAAAAAATGGTTTGTAGGTAATCGTGTTTCTCTGAATGAAAACAGAACTACATTTTTTCATTCAGAACTTTAAATGTGCAAGGTTTATTTCAACAGACCTACAAAAATTTACACACTCATAAGAGGTGAAATGCTCAGTTTGAAATGAACTTGAGTTATTACAGGTGAACCTGAAAACCTGGATAGAGTGATTATGCATATTGGATGTACAGATGTGCAGCATTGCTATAATACAGTATATAGAGAACATAGAGAACAGATTGAGGTCAAAATACCTTGTATCTGGTATCAGGAAGTTATTATGTGACCTCATTTTCCATTGGACGAACCAGAGAGTGCTCAGAAAGTCATACCAAAAACCAGAGGAATGTTATTCTCTATGTGGGAGATTATAGTCACTGCAATGGATCTGGCCTTGTAGTCTGATCATTAAGTGGGAATTCATAATCTTCTGACCTGCCTGTTATGAGAATGACACCAAGATCATCACATCTCATTGGATCCCAGATTAATTCGGTTTAAAAAAAAGCTGACGGGTCCATGGGGTCATTTTATATGTTTCTCCTCCGCTGATAGACAGTTACAGAATATCAATTTAACTATTTGCATGGACAGGCCGTCTGTAAGAGTCAAAGTATGAGTTTGATGGAGAGGCAGATGGCGACTGACGACATTAGTGAAATGCTTATTTGAATAGAATCTCCGAGAGATCTCCACAAGAGAGCTCACTCCTCGCTCCTGACTGGACTGCTAAATGCCCATGATGCCAATCAGTCTCCGTAATACAAATGAAGAAAGTAATGACTCCCATAATAAACAATTTGATATTTAAAAGTTAAGAATATGTAAATTCTGTTAAATTAAATGCTATTCTTCAGTGGGTAGTGCCTTTCAGAGGTTAAAGTGACAAATATTTTTGTAAAGATTTATGGATACATCTGCACACAGTTTAAGCTTTACTTTGATTTGATTTTCCAAACGTATATCCTGTGCGGGACTTTTACAAAGGATAATGAATTCACAAAGACATGCACCATAAACTAAACGATAAATACATATCATTGTCTTTCAAAAATATCTGACTAAACTGGATATCAGAGTTTAATCCAAATGATGTGTATAGGGGATAATAAAATGAGCTTTTACTATGTTCCTTCCATAATCTCTTGTGCGTGCTACACAACAACCCTGTTTGGTTACACTGCCCCCTAGAGGTCAAGACAGGCTGTTCATGACAGAGCTAAAGGCAGAAGTGAGGAAAACCCATTTGTCATCAACCACAGGGGGATAGCCGAGTCGTTTCACCCCACACACCTTTAACTGAAGACAATTATAAATAACAGTATGCTAATTGGCAACAGGAGGAAATCTTGGCTCAGCAGGTTTCACCTTATTCATTCTAACAAGATGTGTACAGGTCCCGCACTTCGCAAAGTAAAACAAATGAGGCACAGCAGTGACATTCTTTGCAATCTTTGTCAGTGCTTGAAGTTATCTTTGGAAATATTTGCGAAGCTTGCCGAAGAGGTCAAACTCTTGAGAATTTTTATTCATGCTTCTGGGTCTCTAGTGATGCAACATGCAATTTTGGTCTGAGTAAATGAGAGAGAGCCTTGAACAAAGACGGGATTAGTCTGGGCACTGGCAGTGTGGTCCAAAGGAACAAAGAGGGCAGAGAGGTTGAAAGATAGCGCATAATCAGCCTGGTGACTGCTCTGCTGCGCTCTCGGGAACATGCAGCTCTGGAGGACATGGCCGTTACAAAGGGAAAACTTAAAGGGGCAAGTGCATGCATTGTGTGGGTGTCCCTTTTTTTCATGTTGGCAAGAAACGTTTTGGAGAATTGAGTTCACAGGTAGACTTACGAGATGAAAATGATAGCAGGTGCAGGTAATAAAAGTAAGAAAATAAAGCAAAATAAGTGGCTGACTGATATTCCAAGAACAAAAAAGTGACAATGAAAATGATCATCAGCACAGCGCAATAAAAGAAAGGCTTCTCAGACAGAGGCAAAGCTTGAAAACAGAACTGCACCAGACACTGTCTCATGTGAGCATCAAGTGATCAATTCACCAACCAGACACCGTCCCCCTGCACTGTCCCCTCTCCACAGGGTGGAGTGTATGTGTGTATTTCTGTATGTGTGGTTTCAGCTCGCAACACAACTGAGGAGTCATGATCATCTGAAAACAAATCACCAAGCGTGACGTGACGAGAGGAAAATCATATTATCACTCTGAAATCACACGGTAGGAGAGAGGGCTATTTTCCATGGTGTGAAAACGAACTGTGAAAATCAGAACTGGAGGTGAATCAGAATCTTTTTTCTCAAAGAAAACACATATGGTGAAAAACTATAAACTTTATCAATGCAAAGGCACAAATAAGTCCTCTAAAGTTTGTTTTTATTTCCTCCAAAAGGTCAAAGGTCAAGTGTTTAATACCTGTGGTAAATATAGTCTGCTAATCTGGGGCAACTATTTACATAGTCAGTTAAGACATTTTTATGATGAGCAAACACTGCATCAACTGTATCAGAGCAAAATAAGGATATTTTGAAACTTTAATATATCCACAGTACGGGTTTAAAAATATCTACAGTAGCTCTAAATGCCACTGAAAATTACAGATTTGAAATGATGAAGAAATCAGTGAACAATGATTAACAAAATATGACCAAAAAATGTAACTGGTCGACATTAAGTTGATCGTAAACATTAAAAAAAATACATTTTTTTATGTATAACATTTATCAAATATATATTTGCAACATCTCACATAATGATTACTCGGGACAGAGAAGGTGAAGTTTGTTTCACTGAAGTTTAGAAACATTAATAAAACTGACAGGGTGCGTCTTAAGACACTGTCACGCACGAGACGATGACAGACAAGACATACTCATTTTTTTCACCTGACTTTGAATGAATGAATGAATGAATGAATGAATGAATGAATGAATAAATGAAGTATGAGAACCACTGCAAGAAGTCATGGTGGATTCTTAAGCAGAGACTGTAGCTCGCCAATGTAAAAGAGGGCATGCACCTTACGAAAACACATGTTCTGCAGGCTCTGGGTTGTCAACACACATTAAGGTGAGTAGAACAGTATACTGCAGTTCCCTGTTGTTTTTCGGCGATAATAGCTTCAGACTAATGTTGGGCATTACTGCAGAAATAATCTAATATGAGTCCAGCATTGCCTGGGCAGCAGGCCAGTCCAGTGTCTTTTAAATCTGCTGCTGCAACAGAGGCACAAACAGTGACACAAGTAGCTTTTCCCCCAGAGCTGTGCCCAGTCAGCTTGTGTGTGTGTTAAATGCCATGTATTCAATCAAGTAAGTAGATTAATATCACTTAGCAGTTATTTTCACTGGATAATGACCCAGTTACCGCTGCAACAAAAACTGGGCTACAAGCTGTCAAGGTTGTCCTTCAAAGAGAAAGTTGTGAAGTGGAAAAAATAATAATTAAATACAACACAATGCATGTCAGTTTAACTGCTGCACCTTGCAAAAATGCAATTAGTCTAAGCCAACCTCATTAACACTGTGTCAGCATGTCACCACAACCAAACCCGTTTTAGGTGGCACTGTAGAAGTAGCACTAAGTAGCAGAGAGATTTTCACTGTATGAAAAAGTTTTTAAAAACAGTCAAGCGGGGTTTCCATGGAAACCAAATCAGTGGTAAAGACACTGAGTATTAGGAAATTAGGGGCAGCTTTTGGGAATAAGCTGTCAGCTTCATACAGGAGCGATACAAAGGATTTCCTTTATTCTCAAATGACACAAAAGATAACTCGGCTATTACAGAGTTGAGCAAAGTGTATGAAGGAAAAACAACCAATCATGAGCATTGAAAAGAACCCATCTCATTAAAAAAGTAATCCGGGAAACACTTAACACAATACAGAAAGTCATGACAAACAAGATACAGTCTCATTCAATATCTCAATATCTCGGCGGGCCTATTTAAGCTCATCTTGCTCGATAGTCTGCATATGAGAAAAGTAGTAAAGACAACAAATTGGAATGTCTCGCAGTAACGGGAGTTTAATGTAAGCAATAAAATATAAAATAGTAATTGGTGATAAAGGCACTTTTCGATTTAAAGCATGATGAGTCAGAAGCATCATCAGTCCTTCAGTTCTTTGATGTTGGCTAGAAATAGTAAAAAGAAAAACAAATCTGAAGAAGAGGCAAGAGAGTTAATATGGACTCAAGCCTCTAACACCTGAGAGGAAAAAATTAAGGTGGTTTATCTTTTGCATTTTCAACTGCATTGTATATTGTGGTAATATTTGCACCCTAACTGATTTTAATACATCACAGTGACACATCAGTGTGTTAAAATCTTGAACACCTTGGGAATGTCAACTGATTATAGAAGACATACTAACAAGCAGCCATTTAAGACAAGACAAGCACAAAACTCACTTACATGCTATTCAAAGAAAAGGTCCAATTGGCAACTCTTTTTTATCAGGAGTTCCCACTGCCAGTCCTCCCAGTCCTCCCAAGGTGCATTGTAGACATGGCTAGTGAATATGATGGAAGCCCCTTTCTGCCAACACTGGGATTCAAACCCACATCCCCCACATTTAAGATCAAGAAAGACCAAGAACAACACCAGCGGTGTTCATTCTTAAATATAGTTAGTCAGTGGAAACTGGTACAATGCTTCCAAGTCTCTTCCAGAGCAACTGTGAACAATACGTGCTTAGTTTAAAATGCAGCAAGCAGCAGCAAGTCAACCTGGTGGACACTAATTCCAGATCCAAGCCTGTCTATTGACAGAGACTGTTCATAGTATTAGGAAGAAAAACAGTTGTATTGAACCCATGAAAACCATGAGCACCACATGCCCCCTGCTGGTTATTCTCTGAATTGTCAATTATTCATTTATTTTTTTTAATAAATGTACGTATCTGAAACCTCTATCCAGTTATTGACAATTACACTGATTACGTGTGTGTGTGTGTGTGTGTGTGTGTGTGTGTGTGTGTGTGTGTGTGTGTGTATATATACCTTGAAATGACTTTTGGGGAGCAGTTTGGATTGCGGCCCATGCACTCCAATGCAGCAGCATAGGATCCCACGTTTGGTTTCAGACCAGCCTCTTCCAGCAGAATGAAGATGCGGCCGATGTGATTTAATGTACCCTAAAAAGACAGAAACACAGGAAGGCCATGAACTTCATCGCACCAGGGTACTTCAGTGGAGATTCAGAAAAAGTAAAAGGAGAAATTATCTTTTTTGTTCCAGAGATAATCAAGTTATTCTCCAAAGACAAACTGAATATTAAATGTAACAAAATTACTAACTAAAGATAAGACACAAAAACAACAGATAAAAAGTATCAACGAAACAGAAGGAGGCAACAGAGTGTGCAACTAAATATTTGGCAAGCCTCTATCATGAAAGTAAGTTAGACATGTTGGGGTACAAAAAACACAAATCTACTAAATTAAGGCAGCAATGGAAAATTCAGTATCTACTTTGGTCATCGTGCAATGAAGCTGGTTTGCAAGCTCAAAAAGTCAAATGATTTGTAAAAACACTATCAGTTATAGGTACTTTGGGGAAATTCTTTGTTAACTATCAGATAAACCCCATGACAATCTGCCACACATTGTTTTCATGTTGGTTGTTTTTATTAATGTATTAAAAGCCAAATTCACACATGCTATGTATTCAAATATCATTCAAATGTTGTTTTTCAGTTTCAGAACTCACCTTCTTGGCCCACACTCTCATCATGATGTTATAAACTCCCGTGTTTAGCAGTCTGCGCCGGCTCATCACTCTATGCTGGCTGAGAAGAAAACGTTGAGCTCGCTCGATGTCCCCCACGAAGACGCAAGCTTCAAGGTAAGAGCAAATGCTGAGCTGGATGTCTCCACATGCAACTGCCTCATTCCCTTCCTGCAGGTGCTCTTCGCTACTTGAAGATGTCCAGTCACTGACTTGCAGATTGAGCCTCTTTTCCAGCTCCTCCACCTCAGCCAGCTCCTTCGCTCTCTCCTGGAGCTCAATGGCAGTCTGTTCATCTTCCGCAGGATAACGTTTAGAGGCTTTTCGCTTCTGTTTTGACAGTTTATGCGATTTTGATGCTGGTGCTGCTGTTGCAGCTGCAGCTGCTGTAACTGGCGAAGAAACTGCAGCACGGATTTTGTCGGACAATTTTGTTTGTTGAGTCCTGTTCTTTTTAGCAGCTGAAGATATTATTTTATGTGCTGTGCCAGAGGGCATTATGTTGCTTGTAGTAACTTTAGACTTTTCAGTTGGTTTCTCCCGAACACTTTTCTGTGTTTTCTGCTGGATGTGCTGCTGTTTCTTGAGCTTGTTTTTCCTCTCCTGAGTTAATTTTTCCATCCAGCGGCTGGGCTGAGATTTAGAGGTTCCTTTAGCCACCGTTTGTCCAGATTTAGGAATGTCTGTTTTCTCATGGGGTGGAATTCTGGGACCCCTCCCAGAGGGGACACCCTTTCCATGGGAAGGAGCTTTGACAAACTGCACTTTTGCATGTTGGACATCTAGAACGACGTCAGATTGGAGCTGCTGGATCCGGGCCTCAAGAACTAAGAGAAGATTATAAAAGGTATTAAATGTGAGCAATAAAAAAAAGTGCATCAGGTATATCTACAACATTTACAGAGATGAATTAGATGTCTAACAAACAATAACCTCAATAATCTTGCAAAAACATCCTACTGTTTGTAGTTTCTAGCCAAAATATCATTACACTTATTTTAAGACACAATTACCTCACCAGCAAAACTTGAGGCAGATGGAACACAATCAATTCGATCAACATTCAACTTTATCCATACAATAGCTTCATATTTATTTTTCTATAAGTGTGTCTTTTGTTGAGAGGGAGATATTTTGACCATAAACTGCACATTCAGAACAATATACCTGGTAAGTTTTTGAAGTTTTGCAGTGCAGTATATCACAGACTAAAAGCAAAATGGTCTAAAACAAAAGAAAGCCAATCATCATTTACAGATCAAGACATACCATCTAACAACTGAGACTGTTCCAGCACACGTTTCTTTGCATCCTCTGTCTTTGGAAATACAAATGACACGTTTCTTCTTTGAAGATGCACAGGTGTTTCTGGGGGAAAAAAGTAAACAGATAAGAATTATCCTAAAATACTGAGCAAGCAGACGACCTCCTTGACATATATTATGCCAGTACTTTAATCATTCTGTGAAAAAAATAGCTCTATGCCCAGTGCTTCAATCAGGCCACTTTAATTTAAATCAACTTGCTATCAACTCAAACATAATGAATGACCTGAATGGTAGTATTTGAAGTCATATCAAGAGCTTGACCTGAAACTAATCATATTAAACTGTACATGTACAGTTTGCCAACTTTTTGAAAAGTCAGACTGACTACAAAAAAGAAAACAAATATACTGCTCCAGTTGATATGGCAAGTATTTAAAAGCAGGCAATTCATCTTATTTCAGTTTCAACAGCTTTACATGCTTTGAGTTGATTTCTCCATTAATGAGATAGACGTGGAGCTATGAGCTCCCACAAACTACAAATACTGTCTGAATAGTATTAACAGTAACAAAACAGCAGCTGAGGGGATAAATAACTTTGGTAATCACAGTCGTGCATGCGGACGGTAGTTTTCTATTGTGCAACAAATTACAGTGGATCTCTCTCTCTCTCTCTCTCTCTCTCTCTCTCTCTCACACACACACACACACACACACACACACACACACACACACACACACACACCTGTTCATTTAAATAGAAAGTATTAATTTAAATTTTTTTTACAGAGTTGCATAGAATTTAGCTTCATAGAGCCAATGTACAAAATTAGAGCAGAATGCATCCGTTGTGGTAAAACACGGACGAATGAAAGAGGCTGGTAATGGTAAGTCTGCGCGTCTCAAGACAAAGGTTAGGCTAGAATAGAGAACAGTCAATTAATGCCTTAAAGTGGTCCAATTACGTCCATTACCAAAACACAGTGGTGGACTCGGTAGATTTCACGTGGTGTTTGGTAAACACAGCGTACATTGAGCATTTAGGTGTCACGATCTCGACGATACTTTGCTAAGTTGTCCCATCACGTTGAGACATTCTGTCCCTGCTCACCTGATATTCGTCTCACTGCGCTTTTCCTCGCTGACACACAGAGCTGACAGCAATCCTCAAACGACACGCCAGCTGGATACTTCTCAAACAAACGGCGGCGGTTCAGGCATTTGACAAAGGCACGGACTCTCAGAAGTGACATGTTGACATGTAATAACCGCGTTACTTCTCAACACTGAGCTGCCATCTTTAAGTAGACCCGGCTAATCGAGTGGAGCGATGATCGCTTTCCAAAGGCTGATTAGAGGAGTGCAGAAAAATCGATAGACGATGACTTTTGGAAACTGAAATCTTGTGAGACCTGTTTTATGTCTTCACAAATTAGACCTATTCGAGCAGCTAATCACACATCCATTAGATATGGGAAACGCTATTCTTGAATGAGATTATTGATATGTGAAAAACTAAAAAAACAAATAAACAAAAAAACTACTACTACTACTACTACTACTACTACTACTACTACTACTACTACTACTACTACTACTACTGAGGTAACTAATACAGGTAAAATAAATCAAGTAGAAGTGCAGAACTATCATAACCATCTTAACGTTGCCCAATCATTTCCAAACTCAGATTACAGTCTTTACTAGGAAGTCTAAAAGTAAGTGCGATTTGAATACATTTTCACATCTTAGGTCTTTAGTTCATCATAAAAAAAAGGTCCTAAGTAAAGCTCAATCCTGCAAAAAATCTTTGTGGACAAGTTAAAAAAATACAATGAAAACTTTAAGAGTAACAGTTAAAACAATCATATACAATGTTAAAGTTAACATTAACCACATAAAATGATCAAATGAATCTTTGACACTATTTCAACCTGAGCAGGCATGCAGGCCACTGGAGCCAATCCCAGGGTACAGTCAGGACACTTCACTACCTATCACAAAGAGAGCAAAAACTCACATTCATGCCTAGGGGCAACTCAGGGTCTTCAATTCACCTCACATGCATGTTTTCACTCTATTGGAGTAAATCTGAGTACCCAAAGAAAACATGCAAACTCCAAAGAGAAAGGCCAGCCTGTATTTGAACCCACAACCATTTCACTGTGAGGCAAGAACACTGACATGGGATCACATGCAGAATTAAATCAGGAGGATACCTTTAATAGTGAAACACAACAAGTCAGTCCATGTTACTCACGTTGCCTCTGGTGTTTTGTTTGCTTTGTTTGTTTGTTTCCTGACATGTGTTTACACAGAGTGTACTCTGTTTGTACACTTGTTTGAATTTTCACCTTGTTTTTAAAAGTAGAGAGCAACAGTAAATGCTATTTGGAAAAAAAATATTCATTTAAAAAACAATACAGATGCCTGGCAAATCTATTTTTGCACAGTAACAAAAATTTTGTATGGCATTACTTCCAGTCTTCAACCAGCCTCTCTATTCAAGTTAAGGTCACATAGGGTAAAGCCCATTGTGACAGACATTGCACAGATTGCACAAGCACACCATGGGGTTCACAAATTGAGAGTCAATCACACATGCATAAATATGACCTGTTTAGTGTCACTGGTTCACTGGCCAAGCAAATCTTCACACTGTGGAAGGGAGTATATCAACGGAAAAACTAATGCAGGCACAGAAAAACCTACAGGTCCAGTCAGGAATCAAACATAGTTCATGTATTTCAAACTCCAGTGCTGACCGCTGTATCATGACTCTACTCATGTAAAGCAACGTTATTTTTATTATTATTAGTTTTTTTTTAACGTTTGCAAAATCTGGGCAATCAATAAAATGAAATACCACACAGTAATTGTTGATTTCTAGAATATTGAATATTCCAACCCCACCGCCCCTTTTTTTTTTTTTTTTTCAGGGGTTGGATGAAAGGGTAAGTATGTGTATGTAAGGGTGGATGTGTGGAGCGTCACAGTACATAATGTACCATAAATGCTATCGGCCTACAGGTGGCACTGTCACTCCAGTCAATCAAAATCAGGCTGGAGGTCAAACAGAAGACCAAAGTGACAATGAGTTGAACTAAATAAGAAACCCCATGCTGTTCCTATGCGTTTTCTTTTATGTCGCAGACAGAAATATAACTCAATTAATGGGCCAATATCTACAACATGAAGGTAAACTATATACCCATTAGAAAATATTTACAACTACATAGCTTTTCAAGGCCTGTTCATATATGTCTGGAAGAAATATCAAGGCTTGATAATTTGCTTTTTTTCTGTATAGAATCACTTATGCAAGTATAATTCTAGGTATATCAATAAAATCATGTTTGTAAATCAGATACATTCTACAAAGACATTTTGATCTCACCAATTTATTTCATTTATGTAAACTGACCATCAAAATCTTCCAAGTCTTTACTATTGAATAGCTGAGTTTTTTCATCAGAACATATACCGTGTATAGAAATACCTTGACCGAAGAAACCAAGTTTGTATTAAATTACAATAATCACCATGAGTTTAATATTGGTTAATTGTGGAACCTTAAATCCTGCTGACTTGGCCAAAGCACAATAGGATGCCTTTTGAAAATGATTCTCTTCTTTTTCAAAATGACTTCAAATTGAATGTTCACCTGAATTTATCTTATTCTCATCCTGTGTACTTTCCGACCTCCTAAAGCTTCAGTCTCGTCTTGTCATATGTCCATAAAGCATTCTTAAACACTTTAACAGCCTTTTGTGTCTCAGCAGCTGGAGGTTAACACAAGGACTACTTGACTGAGAGAGAGGGGGAAAGAGAGAGAGAGAGAGAGAGAGAGAGAGAGAGAGAGAGAGAGAGAGAGAGAGAGAGAGAGAGAGAGCGAGAGAGCGAGAGAGAGCAGGGGGGCATGGGCACATGAGGGAAATGAGGTCCAGGCAGTACATCTTTTCTCACTGGAGGCAGTGGCTGAGAGCATAACAGTGGGTGTCTGCTGCTGGGCTGTAGGTGAGGATCAGGAGGTGTTTGTTGCCACAGTTCATGAGCAGGGCCCCTTGACAGCCTCGTTTGATGTGGTTGGCCCCTGTCGGCGGCTGGCTCTTTGCACTGGTGTGACAGTCATTGCCGGGTGAGTGACTGTCAATGCCCCAACCGACAAAAGAGGAGAAGACAGGCATTCATGGGGCCTGATAATGGCCTGGCCAGGACAAGGCTGCCATTCTGCTACACTTTGATCATGTGGATTCTTTTGCACACCTTTGTCGGGGCTCCCTATTTGTTTAACAGATGGAGAGAAGGCTGTTTTTGAAATTGCTTCACCTGGCTAGGAAAACCTTGATGGAGATACGTCTCTGTGATATGCATGTATGGCTAAATGCCTTTGGCATGTGCTAGTGTGTGCGTGTGAGCTCCATCTGTGTGTGTACTAACCTACTTACATGGAATTAGTACCATGTCCTGTGAAGAAAAAAAAGGCCACTTACGAGACTTCCTTGTGAGTCTCAGCAATTGTATCGTCTAAGGCAACAAAAAAATTACATTTTAAATTTTAAATGTAATAATAGATAGTATCAAATTACAGCAAACTTTTAAAATAAGTCTCTAGTTCATTTATAATCCATTTAGAGCAAACGTCACCAAGAGTGATACTCATCACTTCGCTCATGTCCATTAGTCTGTATTCCAGACAGCACACGCCTTTACTGGATTGTTCTGACTCACTTGCTGCTACTGGGTTTCCCCACACAAGCATTTTAGGATGGATCTAATTAGTGAGTCAGTTCAAATGTCACAATCTACATCTTGGTACTATTTCCAACTGCATCTTGGTAGACTAACTAAAGAGAAAATTGTCTCTAATAAACTTTCATCATTGCAATGCAATATCAACATTCACACAGACATATTTTTCTCTATCCTCAGCACTGGCATCCTGTTATCTTTAAACTCCTC